>NC_039509.1:6200662-6825662 GCF_003672135.1 Ooceraea biroi
GTCGTTTGTCGCAGTAATAGAGAGCATAAACTGTACGGAAATGTTTCGAGATAGATGTGTGCAGATACATGTTACTCTTATTAAACATCTCGAATAATTTTACAACATTTATAAACCCATGTAAAACTGTATATTTTAACGTACACACAATAGTTATTCTTAATATGACATTCGAGTATTTTTTAGTTTCAATCGTAGAATAAGATGGTTGTTAATTTTGAAAATCTACGAGAGGAATACAATCGTTTGTAGCTAGGCGAAACCAATTTCGGTTTTATTTCCAATTAAATTAATTCTACAAAATTCGACGTCTGTTTTTGTTGGAATGGTATAAAATGACATAATTATGTCGGTAACAGAGAATTTCTCTTCACAGTAAAAAGTACCGTAACGGTAGAAAATGTACGGTAATTTTCTATTTACTCATAATGTATTTAGTTTTACATTCAAGTTCATACCAACGTTCTCGTTTAACGCACACAGTCGGAACTATATAATTTAAACTGCAGCCAAAACTTCTGCACGTTGGCACATATCGCCCGAGGATTAAGAGTGCGGTTACTGCTAGCAATATAATTATCACAATTTTTGTGCGGAATCCAAACAAAATAGCGTCACGAGGAATGAAAAACGTATAAACAAAAAGAATGTAAATATCCCTTGCGCTTTGATCTGGCTGGTACTTTTCTTTTTCTTTGAGTTGTTGCGGACAGAGTATACAGGGTTAAATCAACGAAGGGGAATTCGCTGCGAAGGCTTCTTTTTTGCATCGCGTAAAAACAGTGCGGAAGGGAAAAAGCAAGGAACGTATACCGATGCCGCGAATCACACGAAAGAAAGCTAGCTCTCAAAGGACGTGCGCGCGCGCGCGCTACTAGTCACCCTCAAAGGATATGTCCGGAGTACACCGACCGCAACGGAGACACACACAAACTGGTAACTCGATAAATAAAGAAGCAAAAATGGATAAATCGGAGTCGGGTCGGTCAGACGATCCTCGTTTCTGTTACCCTCCCCCCCAAAAAAAACGAAGAGAATCCCGATGTACTTTGTCCCAGTTGTTTCCCATTTGCTCTAACCGGTTGTTTTTCGTTCCAATGAACGTTCCTGAGTCTCATGGTGGAAAAAAGCGAGTTAGAGCAGTTTGTAATAACGATGAACACAATGGACAGTTAGGCGTAGACGCGTTTTGCCGCTGGTTAGTTGGTGTTATAACGATGCACGAACGTTGTCCAAGTGACACAGATTGAATAGCAACGACAAGGTTGTGACGAAGCGTTGAGTTGAAACGAGAGAAAGAGACAAAGAGAGGAAGAGAACGAGAGCGAGAGAGAGGGAAGGAAGAAGGAGACGCGGCGGGTCCAGTTGGTGGCCTTCATTTGGGTGCAAATGGAGTTTTTCGCGAATAGACGACGTTTCAAAAGTTTGCCGCTGTCAGGCATTGTTTGGGTGCTAGTAGGACGGGGAAAGAGAGAAAGAGAGCGTATGATGCAGAAGCGAGGGCGGAATCAGTCTGCCAAGGCTTTGATTAGCTGGCGCTACGACGCGGAGGCTTCTCCGATTGTTCACCTGGTATTTATAGTTGGTTCGTTCCTTCTCCTCGCGGCAATTGTCGTCCCGTTATTTCCTACTTTCCGTTTTTTTTCCGCATTTCCTTCATCTCCTTTATTCGACTTGGCATAATGCGTTTCCTCTCCTCGCGAGGAAGCGTAATAAGAAAAAATATCCTGCTTATTATTCCAGTCCGCTCATCTTACGAGTCCATTAATAAAAAGAATTCTGTGTATGATTTAAGCGAATAAGAATCGTTTCCCTCCTCATTGTTCTTTCTCATTTTTCTGCTTTTCAACTTTAATTTAAATTCATCCTCATCTTATTTTTCTTCATTGCGTTGAGCTGCAAACTGTCGTTTCTTAGGCTCTGTCATATACTTGATTGTAGATAAGTCACGCCGCGTTGTTTGCTCGTCGAGGCTCTTATCTTCGCAACACCACGTTTAAGATGATAGATATAATTAATCGTACTTATCATCTTGTTGCATGTTGCCTATTGTGGTAGAAATTCTCGAGTAAAGAAATCCATGACTATATATTTATGAGAAAAGACAGTGTGCATTTGATAGCTTTACGATACATCGATTATTGCCAAATTCTATTTCTATTTTCCTTTATCGCTCGCAGTCGAAAATAGAATTCCGCATGAATGCGAGGCATCCCTAAACGAGGTAAATACCGAAGCCATTGACGTACACGCAGTTACTGATCGAAAAACGAGCACGGGCACTAAAAGAAGAACCACGATTCCCGTTGCTTTACGACAGTAATTAGCGCGATTTCTCTTCGGGAAACCGCAACTAATGCTCGCCTCTACGCATCCCAGGATCTCATTGCTCGCACGTCCAATGACGTCGTGCCACTTTGATCTTGAGTCAAGCACTTACGAAAGTGAGATCGCTCAGTCTCACGATCCTTAACATTTATTTACCGTCAAGTTACCAGCTCGCTGAAACGTATTATCTATCGATGCGAGAAGCGCTATCATACGCAACAGTTGTATTCGACTCAATTTAAGAAATAATGTTTTTTTAATCCACTTTGATCCTTACTTTGTCATATGTTGCAATCGATCGCACAAATCGCTTCTCTACTGAAATACACGCGCATTGCAAACATTATCTCGATGAATAAATTTCTGTTACAGTACGAAGGTTGGAAATAGTCGACGACATGGTGCCACCCGGTGACAAGTTCTATAAAGCAGGCAGCACAATAGAGCTGAAGTGTGTAGTCAGCAATATACCGCAACCTACGGGCTACGTCACGTGCGCATGGATCTCGTACGTTGAATTACGACACAATTCGCGGTGGCATCAGTGAGTTATAGATAATGTGATATTTTATTACTATTCAATTTGAATATTGCGCTGTTGATAATATGCTAATCGACAATCATCGAAGACAAAGACAAGAGAGTAAAGAGAGAAAGAAGAGCTTGATTTTAATTTAATTCCAGGAATTCTACATTGCATTGTTATTATTGCGCGTACATGTACATTATGCATCATAAATTATAATTATTATTATTACGGTATTATATTGCCATTACATTACATTACATTACCAGTACCGCCTACCTGCTTACGTTACGACATGACTGCACTGCGCCTTAGATATAACTAATTAACATTCTGGTAATTCGACCGCGGGCACCGATAATTTACGCAGCCCATGCAGGAATTCTAATTGCTTCGATAAAGAAGGATACGTACCGCTAAATTCGGAGAGTTTTCATTAAGTTTTCGTTTGGTGTCGGTCAACATTCGTAGTGGCTTCTGAACTGTACGGTGTGTGACCTAATTGGTTATAGATATAACCGGAATTCATGAATTTCAAGTAGCGTTTCTGACAGTATTTAATTCTTCGGCTTCGTAAAACGATTTTTCAATCAGCGATCCGTCGATAAACCAATTCTGAATTTTCCTCTGATACAGCCCACAGCATATCCTTCAGTCCGAAAGTAACGCCGTGACGTTATACTTCAAAGACTGCAAAAAACTCCGCTGGTGCATCTGCTTTTAGTTCGTTTTATTTCGCTCGCGACCGGGCGTTTGACAGTTTCAACGATGTTCATAATAACAGGAAAGCTGAGGAAATCTGGGGAAAATTAGTAATATCGAGTACGTGGAAGTTGAAAGAAAAGATGCGGTAAGGTGTTAGGTAAACTGTTGACATTTTAATCACCCTCGGAAATGCGCGGTTATAGTGGTCGACACATGATGAACGAGCGCGCTGCTCGTGCCAAACGCAGGTAGCGGGCTTGAATAAAACATACAAAACTTTCAATCAAATCGGGTGGTAGGCATGATTAAAGATCGGTTAGCACAAATTACCTGCAGGATATCCCGGGACAATATCAAGCTCCATTTTGTATCGAGCGAAATTGATGAGAAATGATTGAAGCATATTAGCAACAATTTGCTTCTTCTTTAGACATTTATTTCTCCAAGGTGTTTAAGACAATCTGCATTATCTGATCAGTATTATTTTAGCGTTTTTGTAACTAACTTTAATAAAATAAAAATTCAATTTTAGAGTCAAAGTTTTAAAATTATAGTGATATTAATACATGTTCGACGAAGCTGTATTTACAAAAAAATAGTTTAATAATTTTAATTTTTCATACACCGCATACTTGCACTTTTGAAATTTATGATATCCTATGTGATAAACAAGCAGTATTTGCTTGTTTGAAATCTTACACAATATCATACTTGTAAATAAAAATTGTGTCTAATATTATCAAGATTATATAGAATGCAACAACCGTTTTTATTTGTTTTTCGGTATTATGCGAATATGTAACATAGAATCAGGACAGCGGATATGTGCGCAATTTATCGTGAACATTCTATTACACTTTGATTGCTCCCGAGGGGCGTTTTGCGAGATCATTTAACCGAACGTGTCAAACGCAGCGCTACTAAATAAACGACGTTTGATCGCACACCCGTCGTCTATCGTGATTACTCGCTCACTGGATTCTATCATACCTGTATGCACCGCTTTTCTTACTCAATGAACTATTATGAAAAAGGCCGCATTGTGTTCGTGCGCTAGCTAAATTTACAAATATTTTTGTGAACTCTATATTTTATACAGAAAAAAGATTAATCAAACTTCACGCTATTCGTGATGACGTTATCGCGATATAACTTATAATTCGTTAAACACGTTATACAACAATGTTCTCAATGTAATAAAAAGTTTCTTTTTAATATCACATAGCATTATTGTGAGCTAATATGTCGCCTTCTTGTTTCTTTGATCTCGTCTTTTACAGTCTCATAAAGTATTTCTATATCTATCTATTAAAGCGAAAACTCTCGCGGATCTCGCGTTAAACGATTATAAGGACGCAAGGTTGATATAGTACATCGACAAAGTTAGTTAGCGGTATAACATATTATATTCCCCTTACGTAGTATTACACTTCACTGTCTCTAGTACTCGTACGTACTGCGTCGTCCTCCTGTCTATTACTCTTCACCTTGGGCGCTCCCTAAGTTGGTCAAGTCCGTGAGTGCATGCTCGAGCATGCATGGCCAATGCGAAGCTTAACATAATCAAGTACTTTTGATAACAGAGAAATTCCTCTGATAACGAATATCACGGTGCACGAGGTTTTGGGAACACGACGCGTGATCACCAAAGTTCTTAATGCGATAAACTCGCTAACAACTATCGAAATAATATTGATACTATTTCCTGTAGTTCAGTATATTATCGGATAGTTTATTCGCGAGAATGTAACAAAGTAATCCACGTTGTTTAGGAATAATATATAGTAGCGTTTGCATATGTTGCTTTTAATCCCGTACGTGTACAGAAGGATCATAAAGGAATTAAGTAATACGAGTCATAGTTGACATTATTTAGCATTAATCAGTATTAACATCGCTTATATTCTGTACTCCATTAATTAAAGTCATTTATTACGCAGCTGTAACAACGATTTTCAGTTTCACGAAATTAGTAATTTTTCGTTTTCTCTGGAAAATCAAGAAGAAAATGGCAAAAGTGCAACATTAACGTCGCTTCCATCAAGTAAATATTCTGAATAATAGTAATACTATTAGTAATGATTACTGATCTTTGAAATAGGAACGGGCTGTACGTAACATCACGGTTGTACATGGAAGTGTCTGTTATTAGTCGACACTTCCGACACTTGTTCGTACGAGCGGAATCTGCGGGCTGATCCAGTATTCGGCAAATCAATTAGGACACGGCCGATCAGCGTCATAGCATGGAAAAAAGCGTGACGAAAACAAAGCATTTAATCGGATTTTGTTTTATCGGCCGTGCACGCTCAACCCATGGCGGCAAATATTTCATGGCAACAAGAGGAACACCGTGTGACGCTCCTTTTTTATATCAGTGTCCGCGATAAAATAGGCCCCATATTTCAAAATTCT
This sequence comes from Ooceraea biroi, assembly GCF_003672135.1. NCBI lineage: Eukaryota > Metazoa > Arthropoda > Insecta > Hymenoptera > Formicidae > Ooceraea > Ooceraea biroi. The sequence goes on from NC_039509.1 coordinate 6,206,637, forward strand.
ATTTCGCTCACGGTTTTTTGTCATCCTCTTTCCGAAATAATTTTTCGCCAAAACGTCAACGTTGTTACCTGGCCGTCTGCGCGACACCTAAAAAATTTCAAGGAAGAGTGGTATGAGTCAACGTATAGTCCGCCATCATCCGCTATATTCATTCGTTAATATTAAAGCGTCTGACGCAATGTTATAAAATATTTTCTTAGTAATAAAAAAAATATAAAATTGCAGTTTATTAGGACATTTTTTTATACACAGAAATAAATGACAACAATGTTCTTAGCTCAAAATTACTATATATTATGTGTATCTATATTACAAATAAGAAAATCAGATTTATATGTATAATTAGAATGTAGTAATCGATTTGCAAAAAATTTTGTACAAGAGGATGGAATAAGAGAGAGTACGCGCGGACGGATCCGTTGTTCAAAATTTATACCAACTGCAAAACTTTTATGAACTTATGAGATGACTTCTTCATGGCTTTCCCCAGAGTGGGTCGCTGCATATGCATTGCGCAAGATGCGGTTTTGCAAAACGCCGAGGGTGATTTACAGGAATATGCCATAAATAAATACCACGTTCACAAAGTTTTGCAGTTGGTATAAACTTTTGAACAACGAATCCGTCCGCGCGTACTCTCTCTTATTCCATCCCTCTTGTACAAAATTTTTTGCAAATCGATTACTACATTCTAATTATACATATAAATCTGATTTTCTTATTGTAATATAGATTACACATAATAATATAGTAACTTTTGAGCTAAGAACAATTGTTGTCATTTATTTCTGTGTATAAAAAAATGTCCTAATAAACTGCCAATTTTATATCTTTTTTATTACTACAGAAAATATTTATAACATTGCGTCAGACGCTTAATATAACGAATGAATATAGCGGATGATAGGCGGACTATACGTTGACTCATACCACTCTTCCTTGAAATTTTTAGGTGTCGCGCAGACGGCCAGGTAACAACGTTGACGTTTGGCGAAAAAATTATTTCGGAAGAGGATGACAAAAAACCGTGAGCGAAATAGAATTTTGAAATATGGGGCCTATTTTATCGCGGACACTGATATAAAAAAAGGAGCGTCACACGGTGTTCCTCTTGTTGCCATGAAATATTTGCCGCCATGGGTTGAGCGTGCACGGCCGATAAAACAAAATCCGATTAAATGCTTTGTTTTCGTCACGCTTTTTTCCATGCTATGACGCTGATCGCGCCCGTGTCCTAATTGATTTGCCGAATACTGGATCAGCCCGCAGATTCCGCTCGTACGAACAAGTGTCGGAAGTGTCGACTAATAACACGACACTTCCATGTACAACCGTGATGTTACGTACAGCCCGTTCCATATTTCAAAGATCAGTAATCATTACTAATAGTATTACTATTAATTCAGAATTATTTACTTGATGGAAGCGACGTTAATGTTGCACTTTTGCCATTTTCTTCTTGATTTTCCAGAGAAAACGAAAAATTACTAATTTCGTGAAACTGAAAAATCGTTGTTACAGCTGCGTAATAAATGACTTTAAATTAATGGAGTACAGAATATAAGCGATGTTAATACTGATTAATGCTAAATAATGTCAACTATGACCTCGTATTACTTAATTCCTTTATGATCCTTCTGTACACGTACGGGATTAAAAGCAACATATGCAAACGCTACTATATATTATTCCTAAACAACGTGGATTACTTTGTTACATTCTCGCGAATAAACTATCCGATAATATACTGAACTACAGGAAATAGTATCAATATTATTCGATAGTTGTTAGCGAGTTTATCGCATTAAGAACTTTGGTGATCACGCGTCGTGTTCCCCAAAACCTCGTGCACCGTGATATTTCGTTATCAGAGGAATTTCTCTGTTATCAAAAGTACTTGATTATGTTAAGCTTCGCATTGGCCATGCATGCTCGAGGCATGCACTCACGGACTTGACCAACTTAGGGAGCGCCCAAGGTGAAGAGTAATAGACAGGAGGACGACGCAGTACGTACGAGGTACTAGAGACAGTGAAGTGTAATACTACGTACAGGGGAATATAATAATGTTATACCGCTAACTAACTTTGTCGATGTACTATATCAACCTTGCGTCCTTATAATCGTTTAACGCGAGATCCGCGAGAGTTTTCGCTTAATAGATAGATATAGAAATACTTTATGAGACTGTAAAAGACGAGATCAAAGAAACAAGAAGGCGACATATTAGCTCACAATAATGCTATGTGATATTAAAAAGAAACTTTTTATTACATTGAGAACATTGTTGTATAACGTGTTTAACGAATTATTAAGTTATATCGCGATAACGTCATCACGAATAGCGTGAAGTTTGATTAATCTTTTTTCTGTATAAAAATATAGAGTTCACAAAAATATTTTTAAAATTTAGCTAGCGCACGAAACACAATGCGGCCTTTTTCATAATAGTTCATTGAGTAAGAAAAGCGGTGCATACAGGTATGATAGAATCCAGTGAGCGAGTAATCACGATAGACGACGGGTGGTGCGATCAAACGTCGTTTATTTAGTAGCGCTGCGTTTGACACGTTCGGTTAAATGATCTCGCAAAACGCCCCTCGGGAGCAATCAAAGTGTAATAGAATGTTCACGATAAATTGCGCACATATCCGCTGTCCTGATTCCTATGTTACATCATTCGCATAATACCGAAAAACAAATAAAAACGGTTGTTGCATTCTATATAATCTTGATAATATTAGACACAATTTTTATTTACAAGTATGATATTGTGTAAGATTTCAAACAAGCAAATACTGCTTGTTTTATCACATAGGATATCATAAATTTCAAAAGTGCAAGTATGCGGTGTATGAAAAAATTAAAATTATTAAACTATTTTTTTGTAAATACAGCTTCGTCGAACATGTATTAATATCACTATAATTTTAAAAACTTTGACTCTAAAAATTGAATTTTTATTTTATTAAAGTTAGTTACAAAAACGCTAAAATAATACTGATCAGATAATGCAGATTGTCTTAAACACCTTGGAGAAATAAATGTCTAAAGAAGAAGCAAATTTGTTGCTAATATGCTTCAATCATTTCTCATCAATTTCGCTCGATACAAAATGGAGCTTGATATTGTCCCGGGATAATCCTGCAGGTAATTTGTGCTAACCGATCTTTAATCATGCCTACCACCCCGATTTGATTGAAAGTTTTGTATGTTTTATTCAAAGCCCGCTACCTGCGTTTGGCACGAGCAGCGCGCTCGTTCATCATGTGTCGACCCACTATAACCGCGCATTTCCGAGGGTGATTAAAATGTCAACAGTTTACCTAACACCTTACCGCATCTTTTCTTTCAACTTCCACGTACCTTCGATATTACTAATTTTCCCCAGATTTCCTCAGCTTTCCTGTTATTATGAACATCGTTGAAACTGTCAAACGCCCGGTCGCGAGCGAAATAAAACGAACTAAAAGCAGATGCACCAGCGGAGTTTTTTGCAGTCTTTGAAGTATAACGTCACGGCGTTACTTTCGGACTGAAGGATATGCTGTGGGCTGTATCAGAGGAAAATTCAGAATTGGTTTATCGACGGATCGCTGATTGAAAAATCGTTTTACGAAGCCGACAGAATTAAATACTGTCAGAAACGCTACTTGAAATTCATGAATTCCGGTTATATCTATAACCAATTAGGTCACACACCGTACAGTTCAGAAGCCACTACGAATGTTGACCGACACCAAACGAAAACTTTAATGAAAACCTCTCCGAATTTAGCGTACGTATCCTTCTTTATCGAAGCAATTAGAATTCCTGCATGGGCTGCGTAAATTATCGGTGCCCGCCGGTCGAATTACCAGAATGTTAATTAGTTATATCTAAGCGCGCAGTGCAGTCATGTCGTACGTCAAGCAGGTAGGCCGTACTGTAATGTAATGTAATGTAATGCAATATAATACCGTAATAATAATAATTATAATTTATGATGCATAATGTACATGTACGCGCAATAATAACAATGCAATGTAGAATTCCTGGAATATAAATTAAAATCAAAGCTCTTCTTTCTCTCTTTATCTCTCTTGTCTTTGTCTTCGATGATTGTCGATTAGCATATTATCAACAAGCGCAATATTCAAAATTGAATAGTAATAAAATATCACATTATCTATAACTCACCTGATGCCACCGCGAATTGTGTCGTAATTCAACGTACGAGATCCATGTCGCCACGTGACGTAGCCCGTAGGTTGCGGTATATTGCTGACTACACACTTCAGCTCTATTGTGCTGCCTGCTTTATAGAACTTGTCACCGGCTGTGGCACCATGCTCGTCGACTATTTCCACCTTCGGTACTGTAACAGAAATTTATTCAATCGAGATAATGTTTGCATGCGCGTGTATTTCAGTAGAGAAGCGATTGTGCAGATTCGATTGCAACATATGACAAAGTAAGGATCACAAGTGGATTTAAAAAAAACATTATTTCTTAAATTGAGTCGAATACAACTGTTGCGTATGATAGCGCTTCTCGCATCGATAGATAATACGTTTCAGCGAGCTGGTAACTTGACGGTAAATAAATGTTAAGGATCGCTGGAGACTGAGCGATCTCACTTTCGTAAGTGCTTGACTCAAGATCAAAGTGGCACGACGTCATTGGACGTGCGAGCAAATGAGATCCTGGGATCGCGTAGAGGCGAGCATTAGTTGCGGTTTCCGAAGAGAAATCGCGCTTAATTACTGTCGTAAAGCAACGGGAAATCGTGGTTCTTCTTTTTAGTGCCCGTCGCTCGTTTTTCGATCACGTAACTGCGTGTACGTCCAATCGAGCTTCGGTAATTTACCTCGTTTAGGGATGCTCGCATTCAATGCGGAATTCCTATTTTCGACTGCGAGCGAATAAAAGGAAAAATAGAAATAGAATTTGGCAATAAAATCGATGTATCGTAAAGCTATCAAATGCACACTGTCTTTTCTCATAAAATATCATAGTCATGGATTTCTTTACTCGAGAATTTCTACCACAATAGGCAACATGCAACAAGATGATAAGTACGATTAATTATATCTATCATCTTAAACGTGGTGTTGCGAAGATAAGAGCCTCGACGAGCAAACAACGCGGCGTGACTTATCTACAATCAAGTATATGACAGAGCCTAAGAAACGACAGTTTGCAGCTCAACGCAAATGAAGAAAAATAAGATGAGGATGAATTTAAATTAAAGTTGAAAAGCAGAAAAATGAGAAAGAACAATGAGGAGGGAAACGATTCTTATTCGCTTAAATCATACACAGAATTCTTTTTATTAATGGACTCGTAAGATGAGCGGACTGGAATAATAAGCAGGATATTTTTTCTTATTGCGCTTCCTCGCGAGGAGAGGAAACGCATTATGCCAAGTCGAATAAAGGAGATGAAGGAAATGCGGAAAAAAAACGGAAAGTAGGAAATAACGGGACGACAATTGCCGCGAGGAGAAGGAACGAACCAACTATAAATACCAGGTGAACAATCGGAGAAGCCTCCGCGTCGTAGCGCCAGCTAATCAAAGCCTTGGCAGACTGATTCCGCCCTCGCTTCTGCATCATACGCTCTCTTTCTCTCTTTCCCCGTCCTACTAGCACCCAAACAATGCCTGACAGCGGCAAACTTTTGAAACGTCGTCTATTCGCGAAAAACTCCATTTGCACCCAAATGAAGGCCACCAACTGGACCCGCCCGCGTCTCCTTCTTCCTTCCCTCTCTCTCGCTCTCGTTCTCTTCCTCTCTTTGTCTCTTTCTCTCGTTTCAACTCAACGCTTCGTCACAACCTTGTCGTTGCTATTCAATCTGTGTCACTTGGACAACGTTCGTGCATCGTTATAACACCAACTAACCAGCGGCAAAACGCGTCTACGCCCTAACTGTCCATTGTGTTCATCGTTATTACAAACTGCTCTAACTCGCTTTTTTCCACCATGAGACTCAGGAACGTTCATTGGGAACGAAAAACAACCGGTTAGAGCAAATGGGAAACAACTGGGACAAAGTACATCGGGATTCTCTTCGTTTTTTTTGGGGGGAGGGTAACAGAAACGAGGATCGTCTGACCGACCCGACTCCGATTTATCCATTTTTGCTTCTTTATTTATCGAGTTACCAGTTTGTGTGTGTCTCCGTTGCGGTCGGTGTACTCCGGACATATCCTTTGAGGGTGACTAGTAGCGCGCGCGCGCGCACGTCCTTTGAGAGCTAGCTTTCTTTCGTGTGATTCGCGGCATCGGTATACGTTCCTTGCTTTTTCCCTTCCGCACTGTTTTTACGCGATGCAAAAAAGAAGCCTTCGCAGCGAATTCCCCTTCGTTGATTTAACCCTGTATACTCTGTCCGCAACAACTCAAAGAAAAAGAAAAGTACCAGCCAGATCAAAGCGCAAGGGATATTTACATTCTTTTTGTTTATACGTTTTTCATTCCTCGTGACGCTATTTTGTTTGGATTCCGCACAAAAATTGTGATAATTATATTGCTAGCAGTAACCGCACTCTTAATCCTCGGGCGATATGTGCCAACGTGCAGAAGTTTTGGCTGCAGTTTAAATTATATAGTTCCGACTGTGTGCGTTAAACGAGAACGTTGGTATGAACTTGAATGTAAAACTAAATACATTATGAGTAAATAGAAAATTACCGTACATTTTCTACCGTTACGGTACTTTTTCTACTGTGAAGAGAAATTCTCTGTTACCGACATAATTATGTCATTTTATACCATTCCAACAAAAACAGACGTCGAATTTTGTAGAATTAATTTAATTGGAAATAAAACCGAAATTGGTTTCGCCTAGCTACAAACGATTGTATTCCTCTCGTAGATTTTCAAAATTAACAACCATCTTATTCTACGATTGAAACTAAAAAAATACTCGAATGTCATATTAAGAATAACTATTGTGTGTACGTTAAAATATACAGTTTTACATGGGTTTTATAAATGTTGTAAAATTATTCGAGATGTTTAATAAAGAGTAACATGTATCTGCACACATCTATCTCGAAACATTTCCGTACAGTTTATGCTCTCTATTACTGCGACAAACGACAACGTAATTTGTATCATAGTGCGATTGAGCAGGTGAGATTAGCGCTGCATTTCGTAAGCATTTCGGCGGGATGGCTCTGTGTTTCGTATCCCGAGGGTGCGCGTACATCCACAAACGGCCTCATGCAATTACACACAGATACTTTGAACACAAGACCTATCGTTGGTACGTGGTTTACTGCGAGCCGTGCGACACGCTCGACAAAATTACCAGCGTGAGCAAAGGAACGAGAAACATACAGGTAATGCGACGCGCAAAAGAAACTGGAAAAACGAAAGCATACGTCGTATGAGCAAAATCCGAGGTAAAGCCTGGGAAGTTTGACGGGAAACTCGAGATGTATCAGGAATTCCTGTAGGGAGACCGCAGCAAGCAATCTCGAGTTTACGCAAGTCTAACTTCCACCTCTTCGCGTATGTATCTTGCCCGCATACGTCGTTTGGTGCCGTGCACGTTATCAGGAATCACTAAAGTGGTAATGCGATTTGTCACACGAAACGATCAAGCAAATGATACTAATAATAGCTGTACGGAATTATGCGTAGTCCCTCATTTGAATAATATTATACCGGCTACTACGTGAGTAATACTCTTGGAGTAATACCTATCGTCTATTAGCTTTTGATAAAGTAATTATTGAAGATCCAATTAATTTGACAAGTAATTATTAAAGAACCAATTAATAAAACTTAATTGGGAGTTATCTTTCGTGACAAGTTTCCCCTGAAAATTTTCAAAGACCATGGCAGCCGCGCAACATTCTAATTACGTGGGATTATAAAGAGTGATTCTTCGAGCGTGATATTGCTTCAATAAATCAAGTCGATCGAATCTGTAGCAAGTCCCTTCGCGCGCGGCACTTTATAAGTTAACATTACAGCCGTCACGGTAATACATTATATCAGTATCATAATTTATAACGAGCGGTTCATTATGTAGCTCGTTCGCGACGCCGTTCAAACGTTTAAATATAGCTATGGCAAACACATTTTTCACAAGCTAAATAAAAGTGTAAGAGAAACGACCAGCGAGAATTCGGCGATGAAGAAACTAAGAATCGGAAGAATGCGCTCACGGATAGCTACGCTATCTTCTCCTGTCACAATCCTCCAAGTGAGACACGCGCGCGACCTCGAACGTGAATTTAGGAGCGCGGCAGGAACGGTCGGCGCGCACGTGCGCTCGCACGATCTCTCTCCCCCGGGAGAGACAGGGGGTGCATATGCACGCCGCAACGTGGGTCACGCGTGTATGCATATGCATCCCCCGGACCCCCCTCTTCCAGTGCACCGAGATTGTGAGCAGTATGCATGGGAATCACGTTGTTGATGTACGAGTGGAGCGGCGCCGTATACGGCACATGCCGTACACCCCGCCATGGCGTGGTCGTCGTGCCGCTTCTCGACCTCAACTCCGAAAGGGAGAGAGAGAGAGAGAGAGAGAGCCTCTCGTACTCTTGCTGGCGCTTCAACATCCAAGAGCCGTGGCTAGAGTCCTTACGACCCACTATTTTCGCATAGGAGGAGACATTCCCGCCGCATTTTACAACGGGGATAAACTACCACTCTTCCTTCGCCCTCCCGAATGGCGGGGACCGCTTCGACCGCACCCGCCCGAAAAATAATCCTCTCTACCTTTCCGTTGCCGTTTCCGTCTGCTGATCTCACCCCTTTGTATCTTGCCTACCTTTACTGCCTTTCGCTCTACGTTTCCTCTCTGTGCGTGTTTATATTCCTTTATCGATATATATATATATATATAATCCTCGGTTACATCGCGTGCTGTCGAGTCCAATACGGAAGTTGGCTTCGCTGCTTTCACCTTTTACGCGATAATGGACAGACAAATTGCTCGCTTTAGCCGCAGGCCAGAAACGGACGTGACAGAGTTTAACGTCCTTCGTGGAACGTGAGAAAAGAGATATATTCAGTTAATTGCGTTTGTTTGGACACGCTGCAACGAGAAATGACCACTGCAAATGACTACTAGATCTATACTTGCATCTCTTGTGTGCTTACATCAAATAATGGTAACACGCTTTGCAATTGAAACATGCTCTTATGTGTCACTTCTTTATTTTGTAAACATTTATATACGAATACGCGCACTTGTAACAATTGTGACACATTTTTCAATTTGAGTTCTTATTATACGTATCGTGTTTAATATAGTATCGCAGTCGATTGATAATGGAGTTAATCCATTAATTTTGCGTTATGTTGTATCAAGAAAAGCTGCTCGTCAGTGACGCACATTTTCACAGCCAACATAAAATAGCACATTTAAAGTTATCATCGCCATGGGCTAACATATAACCGTATTACGAGTGTGGTGATATTGCGAATTGACTTCCACCTGGCGAGACGTATGTATCTAGCGTCAAGAGCTTTTAATTAAAATATGGAGATCAGAGCGCGCGCAAAGCTGGCCATTGTGGCTTCGAGTGGGACTGCAATAATAACAGATAATATATCGCCCGTGAAAAGCCGCTGTAACTGGCTCTTTGAAACAATGAATTCAAATCCGAGACTCGTTACCGTTTGCCGAACAATAACGTCTCAAATCCAGCGTCCTCGATGATCGCCATAGCTATATGCATCGAAAATATTATTTTACACCTTTTCCCCCGATAGCGTAATGTGCTTATTGCGTTTACTGCGTGTGTTGCATGCACTCCTCTCGCTTTTCAAACATTTTCCCGGATCTTGATTCGTACACGTGGCTCATTCGCTGCTCGATTCGTTCAATTCGCTGTCGTATAAATCGCGTACGCGTGATACGCCGCGTTTTAATAGCTCCATTAATCAAATAGTTAATCTTAACCATACTCTTCACTCGCCGTTACTCTACTACATCAAACAAGTCATCATTCGGTTTTTATTGGAATTTCACGGTTCGGTTGTTACAGATGGTCTTATCCGTGCGTCGCGACGCTCAACGCCAGAAGATCCGCCACTAGCTCGAAAGAAGCTAGATATATTATTTGACGCGCAAAAACTACTCACGGATGCCCGTTCCCTCCTCGAATTTTCGTGGCGCTTGCAGCCTTGCGTGGCTCTCCGCCTTTCATTCGCTTTAACGGTGTGTTTTACGCACTGTTAAATGCACGCACCACGAAATACATTCTCATTAGTCTACTCTGACTCGGTCTAGTTAACTGATTGGTTTGCAGTGATTATCTCGATTTCACGCTCCGCGGAATCCGATGTCTGGTGTCCTCGCAGCGTGCATTAACGGATATTGCGAACCGATTCACTCCGACGTGATCGCAAACGCGCACTCGCTCGATTCTTCCATCGTCGACCCATCGAATGAGCGACGATATCCCGATTGTCGGAAACGCGCGATCAGAACAGTGGATCGTCCTGAGCACGATTCATTCGATCAAAGAGACAAACTTCACTTAATGCCTTGCTCTTAGATGTAGCATTATTCAGTAAACCACGAGGATCCTACGGCTCTCAAGCGTAATAATGCTTAACTGCAAGCGATGGAATCGATTCCTCAATGATAAGCAAATTCTCTTGCTTCCTCTATTTATTCTTTAACTTGTTTTCCCTTCCGAGGGAGAATAAGTATACCTTTTTTGTATATTTTTTTGTTAACGATAATTTGATCTTTTACTTTCTTGAGAGGAAAGAGATTAATGATAATACGAGCTACGAAACTTGTGTAAATAACCGTAATATATTAATTACAGCGATACGCGGTCTAAATTGATATAACGAAATATCGTTTTGTCCTCCGAAGTTGAAGTTAAACTCGGCGGATGCCTTTTTAAACCTGAAGAAATGCACTTTAAGTACACACAGGCGGATGAAAACCGGGAGCACAAAGGAAATGAAACAAGCACGAAAGAAATAAGAAAAAGAATAAAGCCGTGGGACAAGCCACAAAAGAAGAGAGAAAGGTTGTATGGGGAAACATATAAATTCCTATTCCAAGGAGAACCGAGAAAGGGAAGGAGATGACTTTATCGATCGCTTTTATCTGAAGCTTACCGTTATCTTGATACGGTTGGTTGATGTTTTAGCGAATGAAAAAGTAAAGTTCCGGCGTGCCTTAACGGATCCGAAGATCAGATGACGGTGTCTATCGTACAGAGCCGCTACTTTCTTCGATAGAGGGAAGAGTGAGGTGACTGAACCTTAAGCGCATTGTTGCTCGCTGAGGTACAACAAAGTGACGCGTTCCAGCACTCGAACCAATGAAACGCGAAACTGCACGCCTAGCACCAATCACACGCGATAACAATCCATTGTTTATTGCTGCATTGTAGGCGTCTAACAATGCAACATGCTTGACCTAAACCAAACGCTACTAAGCTGCAGCGATCTGTCACACACTTGGGTCAACGCCTTAGGTGTTAAGTGATTTACCCAGGCGTGCTGCTCTGTGTCAAGAGTCGCCGAGTAATTGCGGCAACGCGGGCGAATTAATTCAGATCACGTCACAAACTTAATAAATTTGTCACAAAATTAATAATTAATACGTTTACAAACACAACAACAACAACAAACACATCGCTCATCGCAATGTAGAAATAAAGCTCTCGCGATTTAATGGAAAATAAAATAGAGTAACGTATCAAGGTTGCAACACCTTTTAACTTCTGCAGAAGTTAAAAAGTCGTATTTAAATAATTCGTACGTAATCCCGCAAGTTTTCAATTATCGCAAAAACGTTCCTCCAATTAATTAGATGCAAATTATACAGCATATGGCCAAACTCTATTCATACGCAAAGATAATTGGAAGATTATTGACAGCATGACGTATAATCCACTGCGTATTTGAAGTGCCGTGCACACTTCGAGTAAATGAGAGCGTAAAATGCGATGTGCGTGAAACCGAGGATTATTGGGAAATAAGCCAAGTGCATTGTAGCGAAATACCATTTGCGTTTGCAGATGATGTTTTGATCGATCATGAGAATTGCACCGGATACTTCTGTATTACTGTTAATGCTACGGAAATATTCGATAAAACAGAGAGTAAATTTAAAAAAAAGGAATTTCTCTATAATTTATCTTCATGGAACGTTTGATGCAAACATGTCCTCGTATTACAATAATTTATTGACTATTCATTAGCGCTATTGAAATCCATATCAGACAAATCAGAGTGCAAGATCACATTAATTTGGCGTACTATTCATGTGATTGCGAGAACACTGCCTATTCGCGAGAACTGATCGGTCCATTTTGAATTAAATAAAAACGTAATTACTACGTCAGTTTAATCGCGCATCGTCGATCACTTTGACGGTATACAAGTGACTAACGAGCCAGTGGCAGACATTTTCACGATTTTTGTTGATTAATACCGCGCGCTGGCTTTTCGTGTCTATCGATCAAGTGCATCTACTAATTTGCAATGCAACGGAAATAAATATTTAAATAAATGAAGTTATTTATCGTTTGTGTTAGAGACAATTGATTAGATTCAACGACGTGACAATTGTTAACGAAGAATCTGTATATTAAATCCGACGAAACAAACATCATGATGTTGATTGAACCGTCACATACAGAACCGTCGAAGTCACCGCCTTCTGAGATGCCTCTTCGTCTTTTTTTCTTTTTGTTTGAGAAATCCTCGAGTAAATAATCGCGCATTCGGATCTCGAAAATTTCAAGTACTCGCGCAAATTGCGAGAGTCCCAGAACAACTGCACGTGACGCAAGTACGGCGATTGGAGAACGCCTCATTAAAACTTGATCCCGCGATTCCAAAAGACTTCGCGGAAATGGAACGTAAGCTTACACGATGGAATCCCACGGAACTACCTCTCCCGTGGTGCAAACTTATGGTAAGTGGCGTAGTCAACGTTGATGACACTTTGTCGCGTCCACAGACTCAAGATTTCCCTGATTCTCTACTTTCCCCTTGGGCCCCTCCACGCTATTGCTTATAATAAGCCGTGCCAGTCCTCCCGTCTCGTGTCCTGGGATATAAATTTAAAATTATGCGAGTAATGCATAGTTTCTGCACGGTACATACCAAGAGCCGTGGAAGAAATGGTCGAGAGGGATGACGGCCGCGATAATAGACTTTCAGTGATAAAATGCGGTCTTATATATCGAAACGGCTTACGTCGGCTGGCGTGTCGTTGGCGCGAAGGAAACTATTACCGGCCAGTTGACGAGGCATAATTCAGCCATGTAAGACCGTGCCGGCGGGAATGGAAGCACGACAGTAATCTTTGATGAACGATGCCGAGGATAAACCGCCACACGAAAGAAAATGCAGCTTTGCAGGAATAAATTTGTTGTGCACAGAAGCGTACGCACGCAATTTTCCCGTATAAAAGAAAAAGCGAAAAGCACATAATCAAGCTTGGTAATTACTCGGTTTTGATAGGCATTATTTATAAATGCGGCGTGCAGAAATGGTAACGCAAAGATTATAACTTGTAACGCAAAGAGAACACGTTGCTGCGAAACTTGCAATGGCACGTCAATAGGAAACGTGCAATAAAAGAAAAACGGCAGGATTTGGACGCGAAGCGTAAGGTATCGAAAATGAGAAATTCCGCTTTAGAAGAAATTTTCTTCTTTCTTCGCCCTCCCTCGTTCGGCAAACGACTAGCACGCGAGTCCCGGAAGGGGAAGAAAGATATTCAGACTCTGGCTGCTGAAACAAGCTTCGTAAAACCACCTATTTTCCAGTGGCAGGCCGAAAGACGACACTTAAGTATGACTCGAGGGGTGATCTCGCACCACTTGTGTAAGCCTCTGCTTGACTCGACAACGGGCAACTCACGAAAGGCGAGGGTAAATATTAGCAAAGAGGAGGCGGACTTGCTTGCGGAGAGCGATTTAATAGTGAGGCCTCCAATTTGAATCACAAATTCCGACACGCTTACACGGAACGTTGCGCGGCTAGAAAATAATTAAGGATTTATGGTTTTCGTATAAATTTGCCTAATTCACGTGCTCAACGGTACGACACAACGATGCAAGATCGCACGATGCGACTCGTCGTCTTTCGCCATCGTGACAAAACTTACGCGCGTTCCATTGTCGTTGCACCGTGCGCGCAAAATTGCGCTGTCGCCTAACACATATGCTTATTGAAAAATTAATATTACAATGTCTCATGAAAATTTTAGACACTGCGTCAAAAGTCACCGCCTTCGTGAAAAGCCTGCGACAATGTGGAAAATTTTCCTCGTACATAACGATGATGCATAATTCTCATTTGAGATAACTGATTAATGAATTTTTATGTTTGAAAAAATAATAAACGCTGGTTTTTTTGATAACAGTAACTTTTTTCAAATATATAGACAAAATATTTCCAAAGATAACGTACCAGTTGCGTTTTATTTATAAACTCCCAAGACAAATCCGATAATAGTTCTCCCGCATGTTGAATGTACACAATCAAAATTGAAACATTTTTCCGAAGTTTTCAAGTTCTCTCTAGTTGTATTGACAAAAATGCATCTAAACGAAGAAAAAAAGTGATACGCCTGTACTAACTTTTTGTTTCTCTTTTTTACGCTTATCTACACTGGCTTATACTGGCAAAAGAGCGCCGATCGTTTAGAAGACTGTATAAATGGCGCGATACTTTGTAACTTCCGACGTAGCGGAAGTCATCAAGCTACCGTACGGAAATAAGACATTATCGATCAGGGTGTAAGGTTGGCACTTTATGGGCCCGTGTGACGTTCCACGCGATACAAGTACTAGTTAAAGACGGCAGAGATGCACCATCGATCACATTGTGACAGAAAGGATGTCAAACTAAAATAAGAGATCGTATCTACTTAGAAATATGCATATAAAACAAGTACTCCATTAAAAAATCACAGAAAACATACATTACCGAAAATTAAAATAAAATCGAAATGAAAAATAGAATATTTTTACGACATCACTATTGATTCTAAAGACAATAAAATGCAAATTTCATATCCATTAAGTAAAAGATTGTTAAATATTGCTTTAGAGTTGCTCAATCTGTCAATGATTTGTACCTGTCAGTGTAACTATTCGGGATTAAGAATCGCGAGAAGAGAAACCAGCTATTTTTGTAAAAATAAATAGATTTCATGATTTTGAATAATGATTTATCACGTCGTCGTAATATCACGTAGGCTTCATAATATGTCCCGCATAAAGCCGATCTTTGCAGCTATTTTCCTCTACACTGGAAAAAAAAATTTGTTCAACGAAAAAAAATTATTTGACTTAACAAAATGCTGCGGTCGGATACGTTCAAATAAATGTCAATGTAATAAGAACTAAATATTTTGTTTAATGGTTACGATATTTTTTAAGTTGGTCCAACCAAATTTAGTTATTGCAGACAAAATATTTATTTGATTCTACAGTATATTTAATTGAAGAGAAATTGTCGTTTTGATGTTTTGATGACTCATAAAATAGCATTAATTGCGATAACAAAAAGATGTGTGTGTCAAACAAAAAATAATGAAAGAACAACAAAATCTATGTTTAAAATAAGGATGTAGTTTTTTCGTTCGACTTCATTATAGTTGAAACCTATATAAATCAATATTACCGCGAACGTTATATTTTTTCATTTAACCAAGGATATAGTCATAGTGACAAAACGTAGAGTAGGACGAACTTTATGTTTATTTAACAAACACAATATCACACTGAAAAAAAATTTTGTTCAACGATCTAAACACATTTAGTTGTTTGAAGATTTAGTTAATGCAACAACTTTCTAATCAACCGAACTTAACTGTAGTCTACTTAACAAACTGTTCAATGTTAGTTGAAAAAAATGGTTCAACCATTTCATTTAGTTGACGGGACTATCATCATTTGGTTACCTTTAAGAAAAACAGTTACCAGCATCGTTATATTTATTTCGACAGTCTCACGAAGTTAACTAAATGCGTTTATATCAGACATACAAATATTTCATTGTTTTAGATGGGAGAATTTGTTTGAATGGACTGTGTCTTTATTATATGAGATAATGACGTTTTCATAAATTACATATATTCAAGACAACCAAATGTTTTGTTAAGTAAGTATACATTCTGCATTGTATAGACAAATTCTTAGGTAAGACTGACCCAATCAATTATTACTTGAAGTTTATGATAAGCTTAAATATTTACTTACTTTAACTGAATGTACATTTTGAAAGGTAATATATTTCAGACAATACAACTTAATTGTTTGTTGGAAAATAAGGTTGTTAATATTTTGAGTTAACAAAATTTGGGACTGGTAATGTTAAACGTATTAACAACGTTAAATCAACATTTATTTAGTTAAAGTGAACTACTCAACTTTCCAAAAGTACTAAGTAATTCTGACCATATATAGTGTTTATTTAATTCTAACTCATCTTTAAAATAAAACCAAATTTGTTTGGTTTAATATTGTAATATTCAGTTCTTTGAGAATATATATAGTTAAAGGCTTGAGATCTAATTTACATAGAACATAGTTAACTGCCCAGTCAGCATCGACCGATAGATGGCCAGGCCAGGCGCGACGTTCTCGCAAGAAACATTGCGTTATCACCTTACAAATAACCATCCGGAAAACCGTGCACGCGAAAATAATATAAAGTCAATAATAATATAAAGTCGTGGTCGAAACGTTGTGCTTCACTATACGTGTGTGTAACCAACTTGGACGTAATAAATTAAAGATTATATAAAATATAAAGTCATTCGAATCAAATATTTGGTTACCGTATTTTAATAGCTAGTTATTCCAAAAAAAATGTTAATTCCAATTAACTAAATATTTTTTCTTGTTACCTTTCATTTGATCATAGGAAGTAAACTTTGATATCATGAAATGCCTAAATGGTTAATCGAATAAATTCGTTAGCTTTCGACAATACTTTTTATGTTACATGAATAAATGACTTTTCTGAAAAAACAAATATTTTGTCGAACTAAGACGTCTTCACACTTAATATAACTCGTGAATGGTTTGGACTAGCAAGAACGATAGTTTATTCAATTTAATTTATTACAAAATAAACAAAATATTTCACTTCATTAAAAGGATATTGTGTTGTGTTAAATAAACATAAAGTTCGTCCTACTCTACGTTTTGTCACTATGACTATATCCTTGGTTAAATGAAAAAATATAACGTTCGCGGTAATATTGATTTATATAGGTTTCAACTATAATGAAGTCGAACGAAAAAACTACATCCTTATTTTAAACATAGATTTTGTTGTTCTTTCATTATTTTTTGTTTGACACACACATCTTTTTGTTATCGCAATTAATGCTATTTTATGAGTCATCAAAACATCAAAACGACAATTTCTCTTCAATTAAATATACTGTAGAATCAAATAAATATTTTGTCTGCAATAACTAAATTTGGTTGGACCAAATTAAAAAATATCGTAACCATTAAACAAAATATTTAGTTCTTATTACATTGACATTTATTTGAACGTATCCGACCGCAGCATTTTGTTAAGTCAAATAATTTTTTTTCGTTGAACAAATTTTTTTTTTCAGTGTAGACTTCGTCTGCTAGCGTTTCCCTTTTCACGCACGCCGCACGCTTTACTTCAAATCTTTCGTCGACGACAGCTTGTCGCTACCGTCTACGCCTTATTCTTCCCCATACACGGTCTCTATCTTTTACACCCAGCTGTGCGCGTCTAAAATGCACGAACGGTCGCCGTCTACATGTGAGGCTAACACCACGTTAGCTCGCAAAAGCCAAGAAGGTAATAGGAAACACCATGGCGTCGTACCTGTCGATATGACCCGACAGAATTGTAAATGAGCCGTGCCGCTCTCTTCCTCCCTCTCTCTTATGCATTTCATCTCTGCGCGCACCTGACACACATATTCGTAGAAAAAGACAGAAATGTAGAGGACGGAGACAAAGGTAAAAAGATATTCCTAAAGCTAGTCTTGCAGAAAATTTTTGAACGCGAAGCGTGTCACACTCGCATGATCCGACTTTAACAAATGAAATTACAGCAAAATTATTTCAAAAAGTATTGCGATTTGCGTTTATGATTTATATGCGTTGCATGCAAGTCGCGGAATAAGGAAAAATGCAAACGATAAACGGATGAAGCATAAGTTATGCAAAAAATATACGGGTACCACTGACAGTAAAAGCTATATTAGCGTTTATTGCATGCGTTATGTAACACTTTAACAAATTTGCGGCACCTTTGGCTACCAGCATTTCTCCTGTGTCTGCCTGTTCATTAACGGTGATTTTAATTTGCGCGGTAAAGCGGATAAGGATCGCGCGACATTCTCAACGTAGTAACGAAAGAGAAACGAAAACGGCGGAAAAAAAATGACAGAGAAGATGGGAAATGCAGTCGACGAATCCGGAAGATAGAAAAATAGACGAGCAGCGAGTCCAGGTCACTGGATCAGCGGTAATTTTGAAGTCACGCACGATCGTTAATCTAAATTCCAGAGCTCCCGATGCTCAGGCGAACATACCGACATCGGCATGGTGGAAATGCATCTGCCTGTGCATTGAAGTCGCGTATATCGGCACAGCGAAACCGTTCCGACGAATTGAATTCGATTTATCGCCCGAAACGCACGTTTCCCTGCTGCGATACTGACGCATTACTCGCGTTAGCCATCCCCGGATCACTTTGTCTCGGTGTGATTCGCTTTACAATCATTATGGTCGATCAAGTAATATTTATTTCACTCTACATCAAAAAGATCACAACAAAAGTATCATCGAAAATAAATTATTGATTGTCATGTCTTAATTTTTTTAAGCAATGTTACTCTAGTTGTGAACCAAATTTGCAAAAGAAAATTACGGATCATTTTTCATTGCTTCATAAAAATGTATATGTACATATATCATAAATAATAAAATTAGTAAATATTAACTGAATATCAAATAATACATCAAACAATTGATAATACCGAGAAATGTACCACGTTATCATTATACCTGTATCTCAATTAAAATTTGTAATGATGCTTTGAATAAAATCACAACAGATCCTTTTAATATTTAATAACATATTAATAATATTAATTGCAACCAATTTATATTAAAAACAAATGGAATCACTAAAGCGAATCTCTTTCAATCATTTATAACGCAGCATATTATACCGTATAACAGAGATGGAAAATTTATCATGATTCGTAATATTACATATTCTCCAATAATTTATTAAAAAATTATAAAATATATAATATTTGTTACAAAGCATCTTTTCACTATCTTGGATGTAATGTCACAAAAAAGTTATGACTCTTCCAGTCGAGAGCAGAATTTTTTATGAACCACTCATTAGTAATTCCAACTGTGCTCGGAAAGATCAAAGAGAGCATCTACCACTTTACTAACGCATGTGAATGCGTTTTGCTAACACGTGAAATTTCGTATGAAATTCATCGGTTGACGTCACGAAAGGTCAATTTAACTGCGCGCAATACACTTTGCCTGAATGGTGCTTAAAGCTGAAAATCTTTTTTGCGACTATCGAAGCGAACGAATGGACCAAAAGAGATAAGATGAGTGCTCGTTACACAAGGAAACTGTCAATATTCCGAGTTGGAGTCGCATGAATGCACGCCGCGAACGTAACGACGCAAGAGAGACGATCATTCCCAATAGGAACATAAATTTCAGGGGCACTTGCACTCGCACCTGGTTAAGTCCGAGGGCGGTGTACAACCCTGCAATGAAGTATCCATCGTCTAAACCCCGAACACGGACACGGACAAAATTATCAACCCCCGAAGGGTCATAATTCCTGCAACTATCTTACAGAACGTATTGTCCAGTGAATTATATAGCGATACACGGTATGTGTACGGTTGCATTATTACATGTACAGTACTTCGTACACTCGATATAAATCGTTATAATAACTATCATCGTATCAAAAACACGGTTGATCTCAATGAAATCCTCGTAGCCGGGACGAAGAACGCATGATTCTCGCCGATAACGAATAAAACGCGTTTGGAATAAATCGGGCGCGATAGAAAGCAGGTTTGCGAGTGAAGACAAAGAGACGTCTTGGTAGACTCCATTACCTCTCGCTCTCCGTCTCCGCACGAGACGTAGGTGCGAGAAAAATGCTCCGGGATAAAGTAAAAGTCGCGCACGGTAGGGAGAAGGGTAGCGGCGTGACAGCGCTCACGAGGGATGCTCGATTTAACCTCGCCAGAGTAAGGAAGAGGAATCGATGGCTTGCACATTCAAAAGATAAATCCTCGATAACCAAGGACAACCCTCGCTTGAGCCAATAAGAGAGGAACGAAAATAACGCTCTCGCCCTTAGCGATTTAACTCTTGTTTCCATTGTAGCGCACGTGATCGTGATAAGATCAGCATTTCATTTGGGAAACGACGCGTTTATCTCAATAGCGCGTAACGCTACCGGTGTCACCTACCACAGTAAAAGATGATCAGTGCCGCATTAAACGAAACATTCCCATTCGTGCTCATCGTAGCTTTGTAACGCAAGAAAAAATTTTACGAGAAGGTTCGTATGCTTGGTTGAAAATTGCGTAATTTTTTGGAGAATATAAACTTAAATATGTGATCGTTACGGCAAGAAAAAAATCGTGCGAAGATTGAAGAAGTAGTAAGAGAAAGTACAAAGTTCGAGTCGGAATAGATCGTTTCATCTCAAGAAAGTAAATCCACCGAAAAAGGTTTCCTACCCTTTACCCAGTCACGCACATTGCCAGACATTTTTCGTACGAATCACTCAGAAGCGCATATATATATGCTAACGGATAAAACTAGCACAGAGCAAATACCTTACAAGCGCGATCCAATTTCGTTGGAATAAACTCGCGTTTCGGGTCACTTCCATGCATATGTACAGGAAATGCAATATTTTTCAAAAAGAAGGAGCACAACATCCATTGTTCATTAAAACTTTTTCAGGCAAATGCATTAAAAGTACTGCTTGATTTAACGTATTTGATCAATTTTAATTAAACTTGCTTAATTTCAACGAAACTTTCAAATTTTACGTCAGAAAAATAACGCAAACGAGAATTCGTCGTAAAAGGGAAAAACTAGAGGAAGAAAAGAATGAACCTTATATTCATTATAAAGTCTACGATCTAGCTAAAAGGTTTTGCATCTCGCAAAATTCGTCAGTAGGGTTAAAGTGACGCTCTTACGGAATGATCCATTTGGCTAGTGGATGCCGCAACGAAGAACGAACGGAAAGATGCCGGATGCAGCGCGCGACGACAAGACTGAAGCGATGAGAGTGCGAGGAAGGCGGAAAGCGAAATGGCAGCATTTCATCTTACGCCGTGAAGACAATATCGCTCAAAGGCACTTTAAAAGTTCGGTAATAGGACGCACTATCCTCTCGAACGACCGTATGCAGCCCGTGCGAAGCTCGCTTTCTCTTCAACTTCTATCTTTCTTCTTTTCATCTGATCTCGAGTGTCTGCATCCGTCTCAAAGTACGCTAATCTGCGCATTCCTTTCGTCGACGCTCTTTTTGAACTCATTCTATTCAAACATGAATCTTAAGAATTGGTCACGGGCTCATTGTTCAGCGATCAGTTTCTGCAACGAAGCGTCGTGTAAAATATGAAGCTCTCTATTTCGATTTGTTCCCCCGTATCGCTCAATTTAATCGGGCTGCCTGATTAATTCATTTTGCCGAAATTTTACTGCACAGGATTATAAACGCAGAAATGAATTATGGAGCACTCGATACGCGAGAGCGGCAGCGTAATGCAGCGCAGCCTGTTTCACGGTAATGCCATTACTAACCATCCAGCGGAGCTTCACGAGAGCCACTAGGCCCGCGGTGGACGGGCATTAATTTTTCTCACCGCGCCCAAACCTGCTCCGACGTTATTTACTGGAGCGAAACCGAGAAAAACGAGGTAATAGTCGTGGCGAGAGCCGTGCGTTGCTGCATCGGTTGGGAACAACGCCGCCGGCCAACCGCGAGACGAGCGACGTGGAGCGCCGCTAGAAGGGCCTTCTGCCATTTCGTAAATCAGCTTGGCGAGCTAAAAGCTTTGCCTGAAGTCGGTGCACCATGAAAAGATCTAATGTGTGCACCGTACGATACGCCCGCGGTCTTGCGACTAAAAAGACGCCTCGCGTTTAATTCATGCCGGTTACTTTTACGCGACGACAAAGTCGCGGCATTACGTGCCTCAGTTTACGAGAGCACGCGGACCGTTGATACCAACGACGAGGAATTCGAGCTTTTGGTTCTTCGATCGGCATATTATTGCGAAATTTCCTCACGTGCCATCTATATCTTCGCCGTGCAGCCGCGCGTCTTCATGAGAATATTAATTGTCCGTTGGTTTCGACGCGGAGCCATAATAAAGAAAGTTGCCTTCTCTGCTATCCCATTATAGCCAACCAGGTGTGGCTAATAGAAGGTAAATGGAATTAAAACTCATGTTAAACGCTAAAAGTTCGTTAACTTTTGATTTAATCGTGTTAACCACTTTTTACTTGCAGCTAAATTTGATTCCGTCACCACGTAACAAACTTCGGAGAGTCTGCTGATCGTCGCGCGATTAATCGCTCAAATATGCACGTGTTACAGATTCTCAGCAGGCGTTTGAATTATATAACTCTTATTTTCAATTCGCGAATGCGTAACGAGGCAACAAAAGTTGCTCGCAAACTAGCGGAAGCCAAGCTTCGGTTTAAGCTCGCCGCTGTCTCATCAATTATATCCGTCGCCTTTGCATCAAAATTTATCTCTTGCACTATCCTTATAAATTATATTCGCGTTCTCGGAAACTTAATCCTCTCCATAACAAGTAGCTCGCGTATTTACTCCGCGGTGCATTGCGCGAGCACGATCACGGCCGATTATTCTCTCCTCCGACCATTGTTCTTTGCAGTTTCCTCGCGTATTGTTTTCATTTATACCTTGGAGAGTATTAACAATGTACTCTCGATGGTAGCTGCATCTCCGTGAATCGATCGCAGTTTCGTACCCGCGAATACCGCTACACCACGGTAGGATTCGTCGATTGCTTCTATCGCACGTTTAAATGAAATATTCCGAATACGTAATCTACAGATACACACATACGTGATACGATTCTATAACTATGTGTGTATATGTCAATGTGTACATGCACGGCCGAAATCTGCTGAAAAGCAGACACGCGTTTTCTACCTCGTGGCGCTTTGTTACATCGTCAAGCTGAATCAAAAATCGAGACTGCGATACGGGGAAAATTCCCCGTACGCGTCAAGAGAGCCCTGCGAACCTATTTCTATACTCCCGTGTAACCGCGCGCTCAATTCGAGAAAAAAAAAATATATATATATATACGTACGCGCGGTGTAAAGAAAAATGGAATATGAAACAGCAAAATGAGTGATCGTCGTGGCACGGTTCAGCTATCACACGTATAATGCATTTCTACCGGCTACGCGCCACACACATCCGCATCAATTGACCAACGAAGGTTCGCGTTTGCGAATACGCAATGTGCATCCGCGCGTACACACGTGTACACGTCATATCCTCTCTCTCCCTCTCTCTCTCGTTCCGTATATACTCGTAGTACATGCTCATGCATTTATTTATGGAAGATTGTGGGGGGTCGACTGAGCAGATGCAGCGTCGCGACAAAATCGCGCAGTTCCGAACCGACACCGCTATCGTCACGAGAGAAGACTCGATTTACATACGCAACTTTTGCAGTTTAACGCGCAAATACGCGCGGCCGTACATAGGTACATACATCATACACGTGGTGAACTCTCAGCCGGCGGAGAGACGGACGTACCCCTTTTGCGGTTGCTGTTTGCATTTCAGGAAGCTGCTTCCGTTTCCGCGCGGTTCGGCCGCGCTTTAACCCTGTTCGTTTGCTGCCGCAGCGAGAGTGGAAAAACAACTGTGATCATTGATACGATTTTGACGAGATACAAAGCGATAACTCAAGCACATCGCGTTGCACGCGTTAAATGAACAATTTGCTTCCTCATGATTGCCTCATGATTGGAATTGCGGGTTTCACGATCGGCATTTGAGATGCGAAGGAAAGTAAAATATTATGTACATCAGAATTAAATTAATTAATAAATACGATAACACACACACACAGGAATAAGAGAAAAAGGGAAAGAGAGGCAAATAACAACGATCCATTAGCGTAATGTCGCCTTAAATAAATCGAGAACGAAGTAACGCGCCGGTGATAAAACGATAAAATCCAAATGCGGTCATCTTACTGTTAATTAATGGACACCGTTGGGAACAACTGATTAATAATTCGCAATGAAACGGGTACTTGCAACGCCCACGCTCATAACGGGCATCGTGCTAATGGATCGTTGTTATTTGGCGCGATCAAGCGACTCCACGTGCGACAACGTTAACGAGATATTAAATGATAGCGGTCGCACGCAAAGCTGTCGCCAAACGCGCGAGTATGGTTGTTACCACTTGACATATTTCAGCTATTATAGTTATATGAACGATTTCCTGGTGCGGCTAACAACACGACGGATTAATATTTAGTTCTCCTTACAGGATCTCTCTTTTGATCGTATTTTCATTCTCTCCGAAAACAGAAATATGCTCTTCTAAATGCTTTCTTAAAAGTTATATATCTAAGAATAATATGTCACATCTGGTATGTAAAGGAGAAACTATTCTTGCCATTTCAAATATTTTTACACAATAATTATGGGTTCATATATGTCATGTCAAGACGCATTACAATTTCATGGTAATGAAAAATTTCGTGAGGTACGACGATGGGATATTAAGGGAGGAACTGAAGGCAAGAATCTCGTTTCCGCGAGTCAGCAAATTAGGGCGTATTTTAACGTTGGCCCCTGAGAAATTAGTATCCTCGCTACTGGCATAGGAATCCCTCCCGAGATAGCTAGTTCAATGTTGAACGCTTGGGCGCGATAATTATACGCTTCTGGGACGCTGCGTTTCCCGTGAATGCGATTAACTCCCGGTATTTCGGCATCGGACTTAATCTGCGCGTTATCATCTAGATTACGCAGCGCGAGGACTAGCCGTGCGTACCAAATCTCAATCTTCCGTGATTTGCCGGCTCGATCCCACGCGTTCGAATATCGCTGGGTAATACACGCGCGAATTGAATTGCATTAACAAGTTTGCACAGTGTAACAACACAGAATTACTCTATCGAAATATGATAGTCGAGATAAGTGCACGATGTAACATAAATCCTACTTGAATTTACTCGATTCACGATCTGTTATAAAATCTTCATTTGTGTTGCAACTTTGTAATGTTACGCTAATTACTACTAGTTTAAATAAATCATAATTACTTAATTAATAATTAATTAATTATTAATTCCTGAGATTAAATGTAAAAATCCTTGATTTAAAAACAAAACAAACTATGCTCAAAATATTTATTCTTTTCCTAATCAAGACACCAAGTTCGCGTTAATCCAAGATATTGTGTACACAGGATCGTGCAAAAGAAGGGACTTTTAACGCGAAGAAATCTGTGACGTGAAATGCTCGTCAACCGAAGATACAGATAAAATTACATCGACACAAGAACTGCTCAAACTCGTCAGCACGTCGTTTCCGATTTCTTGCATCTCTATCTTCCCTCGCTGGCTGGAACGCTGATGCACCTGTAACCATCCCGCGAGGATCGCGCGGTGTGCTCGCACAAAATTCCTAGAGAAAATCGCCGACTCGCGTGCTCAGCTACGTCTAGCATTTTAATGGACGTTCACGTTAATAATGCCACCGGTAGTGCAAGCACTTTCCGAGTTTACCGCGCGCTAGCTCACGGAGCACGGTAAGAAACCCTAACATCGAATACGATAAGGGACGGAGAACGATCACAGCCATTACGAAAGATAAAGCGTGCGCGTCGTGATGGTGGCACTAAGGTATCCGAAATTACGCCGGTATAACAAACAACCGTAACAGTTGGAGAATAACGTTTACTCGACTTGGGTCTCTCTTTCCCGCGGGAATCCCGCACATTGGAAAGGAAAAGCTCCCGCGTCGCGGTCAGTCAACGGTGAAAATTCGTCGCGCCGATAGCAAGTGCGGAGCGGCGCGTTTATGCGGCATTATGAGGCGTAATCGAATGCACGACGGCTATCACGAAAATGTGAGAAAAACGTAATCACCCGATGCGATGAAGGTGGCTCCCATTGTTTCATCAAGATAATGTCCTCGGATTACTCCTCTTGTTCTCCCCCGTCCCGTGATGACACCCGCCGAAGAGATTCATGCTAGGAATTCGACGATGTAATTTCGCGTGAACGACATGTTGGAATTTGCGCAAGCGTTCTTTTGTCACCGGCGATATCACTATGACGGATTCTAGGCTACGAGCGCAAGCTGCGCCACTTTGCAGCGATAAGAGCCCCGACATCGCGTCATTACTGCGTGATCGATCATACGCGCGACTTGGACTCTACATGCAAACACTATTATGCCTGTAATATCGGAAATAAAATGCTGCAATTCCTTGATGTATTCCATACGAGTGCGCTACGATATTACTCGTCCAGGAGTAATTAACCCTAATTACAACCTTTGTTAATTTGTCAAACGTTCTTAAGACATTTTTCTTTCAGAATATGTAAACCAAGAAGAACGATGAAGCACTGCAGCCCTATTGACAAGAGATTTAGTGCAACCAGTTCTCCGACCCATAATAGTAAAAATTACGACTTCTGGATACGCCATAATGAGACCGGGGAGCGGAGAAAGGTATCGAGCGAGGAAAAAGAAATCAACTGCTGAAGCGAAGCGAACTTCTCTTTGTAAATAAGCGTAACGGCTGGCTGCGGGACCGATCACGAGATTGTGTTATAAGGATTTCCAGAGCGCTTGGTATTGGCAAGCTTTGATTTATTTCAGCTAACTGAGATGGGAGCATCGAAACGTGCATGGCGAAAGAAAGCGCAAGGAGGAAACGCAGAAAGAGCGGGTGGTGACCCGTACTCAAGTACGTTTTCCTTCCTCTTCTCTACGGGGAAACTCTGGGATTGCATAAGCTGCTATTAGAGTCCACCTACACACGTTTCTCGGATCTCGAATTTATAACGGAACGTCGTCTGCGTTCGAGTGCGGTTTTGCGACCAACTCCGAAAATCCACGTACGACGCGTATGATCCTCCAGAAGCGAAATCCCCCAACACTTTGTCCCGTGCTGATCGCTTGAATATTCTTCTCGGCGATCTCGGCGCTTGGACGCGTTGTGGCTGAACGATATACGTATCGCATCCAGAAATTTCAACATTCCTAAGCTCGTCGGGATGACGAAATCCTCTTCCACGAGTATTAAATTGAATAAAAATGAAAAATCGAGGAAAACCCACACACTGTCGCTATTCGTCGACAAGTGTGATTGATCAAACGAGAGCATTAAAAAAGATGTAGATATTTCGAGATTTCTCTCTCTTTCTTTCTCTGTATCGTTTTATTTTACGTAATTCTTCGATCATTCCATACATGTATTATTTTGTACGACGATGAAGAAATTTTCTCTCTCTCTCGTGGTACAATTTTGCATTATTTTTTGCCGTACTAATATCAATCGACGGACCATTATGGAAACCCAATTAAAACGTGACTCGGAGGCTCACAAAGTTCACGATGCCAAAGCTCGACGTAGACGATGGCGAAACGAGAGTCCGGGTGCTGCTGGCACAAGCAGTTTACGCCCTCGAAAAAGCCGCCGTCACTCGTGGAATATAAGTTCCTAACTATCTGAACGGTTGCCAGAAATAAAGCTCCGGACAATACCGCCGACCAGAAATTATTTCTTAAGTTTTGCGGCGCAACTTTATTTTTATGTAAGCCGCTTTTCGATGTTACAGCTTCAAGGCTTACGGCTGAATAAACAATGCGTCCTCATTCACGCGCGAGCAGTACAAAGACAACTGATCGGAAAAACAACCACGACGATTTGATTAATAGATGAGAACGAAGGGAAAGTAATGCCACAATAATAAACGATGCCGCTGGCCATCGCAACTTTTACGGATCATTATAGAAATCTGCATGCGGTAAAGAGCAGACCGACGACCAAGTTAAATGCAGAAGCGTGCGAGGAAAGCTCAGAAAAAAGAAAACTCTTCTCAAGAACTCTCGGCACTGACAAGCGCATCTGCGCGTCCTCAAAGGAAATCATTACCCGCGATTTTCACAGTTTATTCAAGAACGAAGTGATAAATTTTGCAAGACGATATTACGTATGTAAAAATCCGGTATGAATACCGCGAAATTTTGTGACGCATAAATTATAGAACGTAAATACAGATACGAAGAATGCTACGTAAAATAAATGAATTCACGTCAGGGACTATTGGCAATGCGCGACGAGATACTTCGGCTTAAACTGTTTCGATCAATTCCATAAGGATCGCGCATTTATTCCCCGAGATTTTTAACGTATAACAAAAATTTCTCCTAGAGAAATTTCCTCTATCGATATTCAGCTGAAATTTTCAGCGTGAAAATTATGGTAAAATGATACACTTGAACGAACTTTGGCAAGTTAAAACAAAAGCTGAACGGTATGTAGAAAAATAATATATCGCAATCGTTCGTTCCACCATTTGAGTTCACGAAATGCTCCGTTTATTTCACAGAACGCAGAATTTGTTTCGACCTATACTTATTCCACTAGATATTTCATAACCCTCTACGGTGCAGCTACGATGACTGAAAAATATTTCGATATCTGTATACTCATTGATTTCATTTATGCGATACTTTATCCTCTTTATTCTTTTTCTCATTTTTTCTCAGCTTTTCTATTTTTACTGTCTTAATCTCGTTCTTTTTATCATTTTATTATTATATTGTACTTTTCGTTTTCAGTGTAATTTAACAATCTTCTCAGTAAGCAAAATGTGTGCAATCTGCCAGCAGATTGGCAACAGATTACTGCAGAAGTTGATAGCAAATTGGCATCCGTTATGTCCGCATTAGGATAGTGATCTGCCAGCAGAGCCTGCTAACGGACTCTGACAGCAGATTGGCGGTAGAAACCGAGCAGGATCTGTTAACATCTGACGGCAGATTGACGGCAGAAACCGAACAGAATCTGCAGCTTTTGGCCATTCATATTTACGATATATTAAAGCATGTGTTTACTTTTAACACACTATAAATTGTTAAAAGAACGCATTTGTTTGTTTGTTAAATTAAAGTACATTTGGCTTGATGTGTCTTTCTGACAGTTCGTTGCATAATCTCTCTCTTATTGTTAATTTATTCTAATCTGAAGTCCGAATTTTGCTTTCGAACTTCAGATTGCTCGTGGCGTGCGTGAACTACATGGACGTTGTCCATGGGAGCCTCCGTGCCGCAAGAGCAAACATTTTCAGAAAAATTAATATTATCATGCCAAGGCGCGTATATTAACTTATATAACTGTTAGGCTAAATCTTAACATCGAGTAAGAACTCGACGTGTGCAGCGCATAGCGGTGCGGAGCGAAAACACATATTCATAGCCGTGTAAATTTAAATACTGTCAAAAGCTGCAGATCCTGTTCGGTTTCTGCTGCCAATCTGCTGTTAGATTCCGCGCGCGCAGATCCTGCTCGGTTTCTGCTGCCAATCTGCCGTTAGATTCCGCGTGCGCAAATCTTGCTCGGTTTCCGTCGACAATCCGACTTCAAGCCATGTTTGCAGATTCCGCTCGGTTTCTGCCGCCAATCTGTTCTTAGATTTTGTGAGCAAGCTCTGTTACATTTCTGGCACCAATTTGTCGAATTAATCGTTAATAACAACTTCTGTATCAAATTTGTTGTCTTTTGGCTGGCAATAGTTGATAGTAGATAGTTAGCATCATCTGCTTTCGGCAGACTTGGCTATCTGGGTTAAGTGTGCCAAAATTTGTCAAATTAATCGTTTCAAGATACGTCAAATAAAACAAATCACAAATTAAGAAAATGGTATGTAAATATGACGGGAACGACGGAACTTTGAGAGTACAACATAAACTTCAAGAATATAATGCATTTCCCATCTAACTAGATGCATCTTTAGATAAGCCAATAATTACATCCGCCATTGTGCAAATAAATTCCAGTATAATTGAGTTCTGAGGAGAACGACTTTTGAGGAGAACATAAACGGAAAAAGTTAAATGTCGTTATGCATTGAGCAATAAAACTGCCAGGCTTAATCATCTCCAGGAAAAAACAATACTGCGCAGCTATGAGAAACAACTTTCTCAATTTTGTAACGTTTATATTATACTTCGCGACGCGTGGCATTTATGCTGACAGTATCGTGATTAATTCATACTTTATCCACGCGCATAATTATCATCGCGCGTTTGAATATATAAATTCTGACCCCGCTGTAAGTGTTTCAAATTCTCTTTTCAAAGCGTGCTGGTCTCATTAATCTTGACCTAACTATTCGCCCAACTATTCGCGCTGCTAAAACCACCCTGCCGGTGAAAGTATCATCGAACACCTCTGGGATGAACGCCCGAATCTGTTCTTCAAGGTATCTATCAGTCTCACGTCAGTTATTAATCAAATATGGCTGACAACCGCGATATTGCTTGCTATCAATCAATCATCAGCAGTCGGCCAAGCAGTCGCGAATTATCCGGCACGAGTCATGCATCAATGATAGATGCTGATGAGTTCGCTATGTATTAGAGCGAGTTATACCTGACAGATTAAAGAAATCTTTCCAAAACCTTGGAAATTTTCGTATTTCGAGGAAAGGCAATGTCATCAGTGATTCCATCGTAATGTCTTCCTTCTTTCTCTTTGTTCAGTAAGTTCCTATGAAGTAGGGCAACTCCTGCGCGTTAGAGACTAGGATGTGTTATCAATAATGAAAGAGAAGCAAAGACAAATGGATAAGAACAGAGAGGAAGAGAGAGCAGAAAGCAGCAAGAGACAGGGCTTCAATTAAGTGGCGCGTAGGGACGTAGGGACGTAGACACCACGAGAGAACATCGTTACACCATCGAGATCGCCATTACGCCGCGAAGAGGACGACCCTAACGACGTGGCCGCCGTGATTTATGGTCCGACGAAAACGCGCTGCGAGACACATGGATTATATCCACGAGGAGCAAGTTTCCGCAAGTGCTCTACAAGAGTAGATTAAGAGAATAATGCACTTGGCTTTTGTCATCTTTGCCTTCAGCTGAATCAGCCCCGCGTTTACGTTATTACGTCAACAACTACAAACTTTGCGAGACAAATATCGCCGGGGTGATTATACAAGGAACAAGAAGCTCTTCAAACTATATACCGTACAAAGTGCTTCGAAATTTCCTACACTTTCATTCATGGATTGTTTAAGCAACTCCGAATTGACTCATCTTTGACAGTTGTTTAATGTCCAGCTTTGAGTAGATACCCTCGAGTATCTGGAGCAAAGCACAATGTACCTAAAATTAATTAAGAACGGAGAATCTACGTTATCGATTTTCTGTTCGTAAATTAAATTTGAGAAAAATTAAGCCGTTTAATTGTTCATCACTGGAAGACTGCCAACGCTGTCAAAGTTGGATCGCGTTCTCCTTAGCCTGATCTCTCTATTATCCGCGATTTCCGATAGTTGCGCGGTATCTCCTACAAACGCATTGATTTACGGGCTGCGCTGCGGTCGTCAGATCAAAGTGCATATCGTTAGTGGTATGGGAAATAGCGGCTCTTGATTGCTTCGTGGCTGCCAAGCCTCCGGATGGTCAGATGAACACACATGCAATGACGCGCTCACTTACCTGACACCGCTAGATGGACAGTTCTGATTAATGGTGGATGAGCGCTGACTTGACACTCGTAAAGGCCAGTATCGCGTTCCGTAGCGGAGCGCAGTAGCAATCGCCAATCATTAGGCTTTTCAAAGGCCAGGGAAAATCTCGAATCGCTCGCATATGTGTCTAAACCAATGGTGAGCAAATGAAGCTCCTCTCCTCGTCTACGCACCCAGGATACCTGTAACAAAAAGAGAGTGGTTGAAATGATACAAAGATTCCATTCCGTGATACCTCTCCTCGCAAAGTCAGTTTCTGTGATATTTAATCAGAAATCAGATAATAAAAAATAAGATGAGATCATCTTTTTATTAATAATTTGCTCGCAGTTCTGTTTCCGTTTTTAGAAAGGACAGAACACGTTTCTGTTTTAGAAAGGAAAGAATCGACATTTTTTAGACGCCTGCTAGCGATCCCTCGAAAATTATTACCTCCGGACTCCGAAAAGTTGCTGGTTCGTCCTCCCGCCTCTCAGACTTTATACGCAGGAGAGTGCATACAAGGGACATTTATATGCGGTCGACTTTTGAGAGTGGACGTACAAGAGTAATCTTGCGCCTTTCGCAAGTGCGCCAAGAACACTTTACATAAATCATGTGCATCGAGAGCTAATGGAACAATATGCCATAAAAATATGATCGTGTTACCCGTGAATCACGATAAGTTATACCATTAACGGCTGTTATCCGACGCAAATGTATGTCCGCACTTTTGAATCGATTATATCGCTCTGCCAAACATGAATTCGCTAAAACATGAATGAAAACTCCCTCATGCGCGCAAACGCTTCTGACAGCTTCAAATAAACTTAACCAGGAACATAAACTTGCACAATGTATATTTTCGGGATTAATTTTCCTTATTAAAATAAAATACTAAAACAAAATCAGTGCCTCCACGATAATCTCATATTTCATAAAAATATAATTTAGACTCTTTTAGATATATATGTTTGTAATACATTTTGTACAATAAATTGCTAATATAATTTTTGTGTCTCTTGCAAATTCTGATTAATACTATAAACGTAAACGCTGCATTCTTAATTAGGCATGTCATATAAACTATGCAAATTAAAATCGACAGCACAACAGAGCTGTCTTCCGATAATACATTAGAGCAATTTATTTCGATACTTATGATCCGGTGAAAGTTTGATAACGGAGAAGTTAAAGAATCGTTAGGCATCGCGGAAGCTGCCGTTTCAGCTGCAGAGTGCATCCTCAAAATAGAGAACAGCGGAAGGAATAGTCATTTGTCATTATTATAAAGGACTCAGCAGTGAATAATTACATCTTAGCAGCTTTGTATCTATGTTGGCTGCGCAACATTTAACCCGGTACCTACGTGTCGCTCGGCGACGTATCATTTAGCATCAAGCATAATATTAAGTTACGCGTTATGCACATACCAGGCTCACCCTGTGTAATTTCCCAAAATTATTCATATAAATTAAATAACCGCATGCCGTACTCGCACTTGTATATATATAGGTAATTAGCATAGTTACGTATCGCTTGGCACGTTAAATAATAAGCGTGATTACTTGGTGTAAAATATGTGGTGAAGTTACATTGCGAATGCGCTGGCCACCATTTATCGGATGGAGAGTCACCGCAAGGGGTAAAACGTTAGCGAAGTTTCGATTTTGCATTCATGCGTGCAGAAGACCGCATTCTCTCTGTCATCCGGTAAAGCGGGCCAGCCCGAGGTTCGCGCCCGTGCATTTATCACATGCAAATTGAGCCGCAAACCAAACGTCAAAGCAGCACGCAGCGAGCTCACATTCGCGTTACGACATGTGCGCACAGTTGCGCGCATTATTTCGGAAACCGTACGCGCGGTCGGCCTGATTGTCGTTCTCCAAATTATTTATCGGAATAATTGTCTTTGATTTCGGTTTATATCACGATTTAATCATATCTGGAATGCAATTCTGTTAAGATTTCTGCTTGAAATATATCTCGTCTAACTCTCAGATACTGTTTAATTAATTTCACTCTAATTCACACGTGTTATGCTTGAGGATTAATTATATTCTTATTTGGAATGAAATACATGCAACAAATTTGAAAACTCTAAATTTTTAATCCTATTTTTTATATTAATATAAATTTTTAATCTTTGACAAGTGATATCACTTTCTGGTCGATACAGATAGATGGATTATTCGCAAAGCATTTATGAATGCATTTGCTTGCACATAAGTATACGCGGATATTCACCAAATTAACAATTTATGTATTCAATTCAGTCGGTAATCAATATGTGGCCAATGTACGTGGTAATATTTGTGTACTTATTTCATTTTGCATGAAATTATCAGCAAATACACCATACATACATACACACATACATGCACATACACATACACTTTCCTTTTTTATATTTTATTAACTGCAATATCCATGTGTTTGCATTTTTCGTTCAAAAATATATCAAAAAACATAACGGAAATGTTCATATATTATTAAATTCCAATCAAGGTTGATAGCACAATACTACCCGATACACACAAAACTCACTTTCAAAATTAAATTACTTCCACGAAACAATGAAATATAATTACCTACCGTATGCTAATATGGAAAAATTATATCGTGCGTTATTTATGGTATTTGTAATAAATATCCGTTTTAATGATATTTCTAAACACAACATTTGTAAAACACTAAACTGAACTACATTTCTAAATGCATTTCATATGTTTCCGATTCCTAGATAGTTTTTAATATGATCGATAAGAATTCGACTTTCAAAATTGGATATTTTGTAATGCAACATTAAAAGAAAGATTTCTAAAAGGTTTGTGACACTAATAATAGTAATAACAAACAGATCTGAAATTCTAAAAGTTTCCGAATTCACTGTCCTTCCAGGTTAAGAACCGAACCTCTTAAATTACCACAAAACTCGCGAGAGTTACGTGGTTACAACTCCAATAGAGGCGATCTCGTTTCACAGGTGACCATGATCTGTGACGCTTGTCGAAATCCGTAAAGCCGGTCTAACTGGAATTCGGACCGCGGCACAAAGGTAAGAAAATTGGATTCGCCAGCCCATCAGCGGGACGAGACGGCAGAACCACAATCGAAACCCGACTGTCGTCGACAGACGTGTGCAAAAGTTGAAAAAATGACGTCGCATCGACACGGAAACTCAAGCACGTCTCGAAAACGACGACGGGAAATAACTTCATTGTTCGCCGTTAGAATAGCGTCGCCAACGGGCAGAATCACGTTTGCAAAACTTTAATTAGTCCTTGAACCTCTTATTGACGAGTTGCGGCGAAACTTTGCTCATGGACGAAGGGAACCTGCTGAGATTCATCCGGGACGATGCACCGTTGTATTAATTACAGGACACTGGACAAAGCGAATGCGAAAATGGGATACGGAAGACAATTAATTGAAAAAAGCTGTGTGCGAGATACGATACAGAGCGAGATTTCCCGTGAAAGCAAAAGAATAATTAATAAGGAAAAATTGAAGCGTCGACGCGAATGATTGCTGAAAGTATTGCGTTACAGTGAACTGACAAAGGGATTTCTGTCGCGATCTTCCATTATGCGAAATGATGAAGCAATCAACCGAATATTATAACAAGAAGAATGTGACAATACGAGATACGCGAAGTACGATAGCAATTCATGTATTCGGAAGCTCTTCAATTGGATATATAATGTATTAAGTATAAAAATATATTAGTGAAACACATTAAAGTACTTTGCGAAAAGTTACTTTACGTTCTGACAGACTATAACAGTTTCGTAGAAGCACGCAACATTTATTACGCGGTATTTAGTACAAAGCTATATAGTCTCTCTTAAGTACATGCATATAACATACGCGTATTGACGCGTGCAGACTACATGCCACGAACCATATATTTCAAGATGTAGATGGTATTGCAATAGAAAAGCTCGTGAGGCTTGATGTGTTTCACCTCTCCGCTCGAATTACATCGACAAAATGATAATTACTTGACTGCGTTTAACAAAGAGAAATAATTGTGTTAGAAATATAGTTTTATTAGAATTTTAGAATATTAGAAATGTTATTAAAACGGATATTTATTACAAATAATAATTATTATTTAACCCTTATGTGAGTGACGAAAAACAATCTTAATTGGTGTGATGAAGGTACCCGGATACCTTCGGACATTTTGTAAGAAAATTGATTTCCTGCAAATTACGTTCCCCATTGAGTCAATCTGTCCAAAGATAACGCTAAAATAATCCGTCAGTTTAAGAGTTCTCGTGAAGTTTCAGTCCCCTAATGCGACTAGAGAACAGACAAGTTACCCGGGTACTCCGTCACTCACATAA
The DNA here is from genome assembly GCF_003672135.1 of Ooceraea biroi. Classification (NCBI taxonomy): domain Eukaryota; kingdom Metazoa; phylum Arthropoda; class Insecta; order Hymenoptera; family Formicidae; genus Ooceraea; species Ooceraea biroi. Next base: position 6,242,771 of record NC_039509.1, read on the forward strand.
CGCTTAAATAATGCATGTGATGTAATTTTTCCATATTAGCGTACGGTAGATAATTATATTTCATTGTTTCATAAAAGTAATTTGATTTTGAAAGTAATTTTTGTGTGTATTACGCTATATATATCGGGTGGAATTGTGCTTAATTAGGAAATAGATACGAGCGGGCGTTTAAAAATTTCGGGACATGTTTGAATAATTTAAATACCGCATACAATAATAGAAAGTTTCAACAATAAAACATCGATAAATGGCCCCCTTGCGAATGTAACTAAGTTTGATTGCGTAATTTAATCAAAACAGTTTATATATAGCAAAAATATAAGATTTCATTTCGTACATATTCACAGTTGTTTTTAATTAACTTGGTTAGATTACATATAAAAAGTATAGATAAGAAATATAGTATATAAAGTATAGATAAGAAATATAAGATAATTTTGCTCGCAAACGCAATAATCGTTTTCAGATCTCAGTTTCGATGATTTGCTATTGTTTTATAAATGATGTACTACATTTTGAATAATACATTGATCAATTTGCATATAAGTACGTATTACTTAGTATATAAATACTTTAACATTTAATTACATTGATAATTAAATATTAAACTTTCAATTTCTAATTTACCATACAGAGAAAAATTTATTCTGCTTCAATGAAATCGTTTTCCTCTCGGAATCTCTACGTCGATAAAACTCAAAAAAGCAATATTACTATGTATCACGATATTCTATTACTAGAAAGATGCAGGTTGCAATTTCCTTTAGAATTGATGCATACAACGAATCAATGTGGTTTTGCAACCAAAAAGCTTTCTTTGTAGCTATTCCATCTATGTAAAAAATTCCATATATTTTATTGAATAATGAATAACAAGCAAAAATGTAAAATTAAGAGCTTTTTAAATATTTAATTGTTATGCCAAACTTGAATTAAATAAAGTCACTTCTGTGTGTGATTTTGATTACACTTCATAATCTCGAAAATTAAAAAAATAGATATTTAAATCCACAATTTATGAAAGACAAAAGAAAATTATAATTATTTTGCTTATAACGTCATAATTCTCGTAGAAATCTGCAATTCATATTTCAAGCTCAAAAGAGTTTTCTTCTTGTTTATGTATTCTGATACGTTAAATCCGGCATATTATAAGCTATATTGTTAATGCACACTCAACTTAATTAATACATAATTCAAGATTCTGCTGAAAACAGTTCCTGCAAAATTGATATGTAATCGCAAAATGTTGACATAAAGAAGACGTTTGTTTTGCGTGCACGAAGAGCATGTATCATTTCCATAATGCATATCATTGCAATTCTATAAATAACCGTTGCATACTAAATTCAATATTTTTTCCTGAATCTGTAAGAGCTCGCATTTAGTCTAAACAATGTTGGAACGTAACGCGTTAATTCGCGTAATGTCGCACCTGATTATAGTGAGTCTCGCTTACAATTAATGCAGGAGCGACTTCCTTGTCAGACTAATTACACGGATATGGACCCATGAGTGTGACACGAGACGAGAATGCCGTTAAAAGTTCGGTCGATGTACGCGTGTTATATGCGCGAAAAGTCGCAAACTGGAACAAGTTCGGAACGACTTCAAGACAATTCGGGGAACACGGGAATCCAGCTTATAAGAACCGCAACTACTTGCGTCAGTAGCTTCAAGTTATATATCGTATCCATTTCTCTCGTTCGTGATATAGTTAATAATCTGAGTCTCACATTGAAAGCGCCACGTGCAATTATTTGCGTGGCTAATAAGCAGCTAATAAGAAGCATAAAAGAAGAATATAAAACGATATATCCAATTCTATTTATTTCGATCGGTTCTTCAAGTGATTTAATGAAATCAATATAACGATGACTAAAGAGGTGTTTGTATCCGCGATACGTCAGCAAAGTATGCGCTGAAATGTTTTACATAAATTGATTATCTCATCGGTGGACGCGAATGGAAGGTTGCGGACATGAGTTGTCAGTAAGTAGTTTAAGTAAGTAGTTCGATCACTCTTCGCATCCCGACTAGGCGACTAAGAATAAACAACTAGAATAGCAACCTCATGGATCCTGCATTAGAGGATAGCTGAAGCAGCTGTCTTGTTAACATTATTGATCGTGAAACAAGAAACAAGTCTTTGTTACTGTTAATGAAGTTGCCGCCTTGCAGCTTCCCTCTCGGCGTCCGCTCGAATAAAATAAACAGGTTTTCCGTTCCCATTGCGTGGAAAATATATTACCCATCCGTAGTATTTAAAAGCAGTATATGTGTATCTGCCAACGAATTATTAATCTATTGATCTTTTAAATTCAGCAATTGCGTGTAATGTTTATTTAACGTGCTTAATATACAATTTATTTAATATAATATATTTAGGATGACAATTTTAATTGCAGAATTTGTTGACTGAAATAGAATATGCTCAATAAATATTATAGCAGAAACAATTGCTACACGGAAATTTCGATGAAAATGCCAAAAATATTAGTTATAATGTAAATTCTTTCGACATGCATCGACACGTTTTCGAAAATATCTGATATTCTTGTTAAAGAAGAAGATATTAAACTTAACGTTACGTGCTACTACACTCAGAGAAATGATTTATTAGATTTAAATAAATTCGTATATTAGAATATTATTTATTTCAATACAATATATTTTTATTTGTGTGAACAAAATTTTTAGATTGCGACTATATGAGAGTTACTTGGTGCAACTGAATAATTTTATTTACGTATAGCTGTTTCACGTAAATACATATTCTTTAAATATAAATAAACGTGATATTTAACATTGAAAAAGGTTTCTTTTGGTCTAATACATAGATACATAAGTCACAGAAACCGCCAATTTATATAAGACCAGGCGGTAAGCGCGCTTCGATGTTTCGATTTTTACGCCATTACTTTTTCTTGTTCTTGTCCGATTACAGAGATGCCAGATTCAAGCCGCTGCCAAAGGTTGCGGCATGGAAAGGATACAGAGAGGCCATGATAGGCCCTTTGTGTCCCTCCCATGCCGCGACCGCTGGCAACAGTTCGAATGTGGCATCTCTTCCGTGTGATTGCCAACATTTGCCGTGTGTTTTTACCAACATTTTGGTAAAAATGGATGAGATGGAGAAATTTTTACGAAGTTCGGATTTGGAGAGCTACACGGAAATCTTTAAACGTAAGTACATTGCAAATTCTAATTTTTTGCATAAAACATACATGTGAGATGCGACGAATGATCGGCGCACTATTATCACTTATTTTTCGTTACACCAATATTGCGTTCCGTAATGCACATGCATGCATTATCTATAAACTATAGATAAATGAACGTATATGCGTGTTACAGAACGTAGCACTATAATAATCTTTACATACATAACCTATCTATCAAATGATTCTTTTTTAAAAAACATTATGATTGATCGGGATTAGATAAATATATGGACATTCGAAAAATATATTGATTAGAAATAATAATATGTATAATTATCTGTAATGCATATAATGTGTCGATTATATGATGAATACGAAGCATTTCGTCATCTCCTGTCTTTGTCCTCATCCAAATAAATAATTTATTTCTATCATATTAGGCCATGTTTGGCTGAAATAAATTCTGATTAGAATGAAGTAAATGTTCTTCGTTGTTAATAAAACTTTATTTGAATGAACTCGATCATTATTTTTTAGAATATTTTCCTCGTTTCAGTTATAATTGTGTGATCCAATGTGTTAACGTTAATTGCAGAAAACAAAATCGGAATTAATCAGATTACAGAGACCACGGCGGATTATATTCTCCCCTTATTAATAACCCCAATTGGTGATCAGCTGCGATACAAGAAGGCTGTTGAAGCTTACAAAGCTAATGTAAGTTTATAACGTTTTTCTTAAACAAATTGTCGTCATTTTTCATCTGATAATATTGAAAACGGTTATGTATTTTTACGATAAGTTTGTAATTAATCCTTTTAATGTAATTAACCCTTTTGTAATTAATCTTAACAGTCGTACGTAGGTAGACTACGTACATAATTTTTTCGTCATTCGACTTTTTGAAGACTGCGATTATCTTTCGCTTATAATCTTTGTATATTAATTACGCGATATTTTCATTTGATACAGATTTCAGTGTTAAGTGAATCGGAATTGGACAATCCATCCGTCTGTATCTTGATACATCAGGAGGATGAAAGCTTCGAATATTTTGATAATCAGGACAAAACTACAGAACATCGATAAGCAAGGCGACATAAAATCATGTAGTTTTACAGTTGTTCAAGTCCAAATAAACAAATTTTAAGTAACATTTTTATTTCCATTTTGCATAAAACCAGAAAGTAATAGGCATATACAAAAATAAAATATATTTTTATTCAAAGAAGAAAATATTGTTGCTGTAAATACATATTTTATTTACTACTAATAAATTCATTTAGTTGACAGCCAAATAAATAAATAAGTTTGAAATTAATAAAATGGTATTAGGCCCATATATAAATAAGAGAATTTATTCGTCTGAACAAAATTTTATTTGTTCCAAATAAATCATTTCTCTGAGTGTAGAAATTTTAATTTATTGATATCGTTTTCGCAAATATTTGCATAATGCAATTTTATTTGCGTAATTTCATTAATATTTCATATAATAATAATTAAAAATTTACTGTTATTTATTTTAAATGTTCTCAATAAGTTCAAAGAGAATCTTAACTCTTAAATCGAGTTTAAAAATACGTTTACGACAATGCAAAGGCAAGCATGCACAATTCTCATCCTACTGTATGAAACAACTTGTTTCATTCAACCCGCACCCACCGCACTCTCACTTAGAAAGATTGAATTTCGAACACTCACGAACCAACAAGCGAAATGTTCTGCTAGACTGTTTGCGAATGCTTCCTATGCGACCTGACCCGAGGTTTGCTCGAGAGATTGGTAAGTTCAGCCACGATTTATGGATCCAAATACATCGTATATGTAACAATGCACTTATCACTTTTTTTTCTGACAACTCACATACCGGCAACGTGTTTTCTTCCTCAAACATTAAATTCACAGTTTGACATAACAGAAATCAAGTACGAATAATATTCCCCTCGTAATATAATTAATATAATTTCTATATAATATATTAAATTACTTGATTCTAAAAAAATGAAAAACGCAAGCAAAGAATAATATGATAAAACAAAGGATAATAACAGCGATAGAATGAATTCATTTGTAAATTACCGAGATTATTGTAAAAATGAGTTTTAAATACAATTTTATCGTTGCAAAGAACCATAGCGGAATTATTTAAATTGCGTCAATATGTTGATAATAAACCACCGCTATTTGTCTTAAAAGCCTCAGCAATATCAAGTTCGAAATAGTTTCAAAAACTTAAACTATTAGAGTTTTCTACTGAATTTTGGACATTAAGAAATAAATTCTTAAACTCAATAAATTTATATCGATGAAAATTAATAACTAATAACTAATTTTCAACTTTTGTAACATAACGCAAACAAATTATATGTTATATGCATTTATATAATAAAAGCTTGTTTACTAAGTAAATAATTTCATATAATTTGAGCAAACACATGCGAGATTTGCTTGCACAAGGGACACTGAGGGTCATATGTTATAACTATCATGCGTATCATAGTGATAGAGCAGCACACAGCCACAAAATTAGGAGGAAAATATCTCAACGCTATCCACGGAATTTCCTTTGGGAGAATTAGGATGAGTTAGAGTACCACATAGCAGCTATGCATGAGAGAAAGGGGATGAGAAAATCAACAGCCTCTTCGTAAAACAGTGTTGAGTGCTTGGCTTTTAGAAACATAATGTAATATTGCATACGTTGAAAATATTGTTATATTGTCATGTTTATTCATTTACTTAGATATTTACTGTCAATTTACTGTCACTCGTGCTTATTGTTCACACGGAGGCGTTTTAAAACGCGTGTTTAATAATAAAACAGTATTTTCTTTTCTACGTACGAAAAATTAAGAAGGAAACAGAAAATGTATATAAAAAAGAAATTGTAGGATATTAGTAAGATTTATATCGGTGTATTTATGCAAATTGCGGTAGGTCGCGTAAAACTGAGTTTTCGCGCGCACATTACGTTAAATGTATATATTCTCAAAGATAAAAGCACATGCAACTTACCTTAAGAGTATTTTGTAGATTCTGTACCCTGCAGTGTATATAGACCTGTGCACCGAGCTGTACAGTAATATTGCTCTCTGGATCTTCGAAAAATGGTCTCGGTTCAGGAGTACCGTCTGTTTCAGTCACGAAACCATCCACCTCGTAAACCTATGATAAAAACTTAAATGCACATCCACGTTTTTTATAACTTAACTTAACGTGTTTGTAGTGTAATGCGAGAAACTGTACTTCGCTTTTAAAGCGGCACAAACTAGTTGCAACTGCCGTTAATTCTAAATACGTATAACGTTTCATTCAAAATATAGCAAACGGTGAATACGAAACGCTCAAACAGCGAATGTAAAAGCAATTCGAATTGCAAATTTTGGCAGCGCATAAACTTATTTACATTGATAAATACGCGTTCCGTGGCGAAAATAGTTCGAAATATATAATTAACTAACAGTTCAAACATATTGTATCGGTATAAAAGTTTTATAAAAGTTATTAAACTAAAAGTAAAGTTTTATTAAAATAAACTAACTTGTTATATCCTTTTCATCTGAAAATTTATAATATCTCAAAAGTGAATTTACATTACTTTCAAATTAAGCGACTTATACATGCGCCATTAGAAACAAACTAAGTTTCTTCAATTCAAATATCAAGGAATATTATATTTTAATATACATAAAATTTATAATAAATTCATAATTAATCCAGTCTTATAATATGTGTATTTAATATCTATACTTACTTCTGTGAAAGGTGAACTGAGTTCATGCCAAAACGAGCGTGGCAAGTTATCAATTCCCAGAAATGGCTTTGCACCTGCGAAAAAGAATTAAAAAAACATTTAAATATCCATTTATAAGTAGTAGCAAATATACAGTTCATATAACATAGATCTTCAACAGAACATATTTTTCTTACAGTATAAATATACAAAACCGGTGCAAATTTATCGAGAATATGCGTTCAGTAAATAAACATCGAGAAACGTCTTTTTAAATTATCTTAAAATGAAGTTTACGGGGGAGAAAGTAATACGCGAGGCTGTATACGACTTGAAAAAGATTTCACTTTCCACCCCGATGCAATGCGACGGAGCAAATCCCTTTACTTGCCGACACATTGAATGACCTTATCAGTAGGTAGCACACGCGACTACGTAACTTCTTGAGACGATATGTGCAAATATATATTCTCCATGTGAAGTTGCGTAACTAGTGGTGAATTTCTCAATATGCCACGAACCGCACATACAACACTCGTACGCATATACGAACACAAAACAGATTACTGTAAAAATCTCTTAGAGAAAATATTGATTTAGGAGAAGTTTTTTAATATATAATAACTCTTTCGCACAATATTTTATTTAATTTATATGACAAAATATAAAATATTTATATAAGGTGCAGTGAGGTAAGTGCGTAACCGCATATTCGTATATTTATATATGGTAAAATATAATATAGATTTTCGTAACAGTATATTTTCTTGTATTAATGCAGCGCGGAATAGCTTCGAAACGCGAGAATGCACACACAAATATCGACTTGTTTTTATTACATTCAAATAGATAAATAATACTGCGAAAATTCAGCGCAAATGCATGTGGCAAAAGTAAACGTCCCATCACGAGGTATTTGCAAACGACGTTGCTACAAAGCAATATTGTATTATCTAAACAAATTATTCGTAATAAGCAGAAATTAAAAAGTTTACATGGAACAGCGCGTATATTGTAGGAATTGAACACATGGTTTATTCAAAAACATGAATTGGAAACGAATTCACCCTTAAATTAAAATTTTAAAAAATATATAAATATAGATATATCGCGATAATATATGTTATTCCTCTTTATTCTTTTTTATGAGGATACAGTGTCGCGATTTAATTCTAACAAATGAGAACGGCGTGACGCTGTAATCAGAAATCAAGTGATAATACAATAGCATTATACGATACATTTCAATGCTATTCACTGGAATCTCTACAGCCGTGTCATCTCCTCTATTGTCGCACGCGATTCAAGGCACCAAGCGTCTTATAAGCATAGCTTTACATAGCTTGGCACGGTACGCGCGGGTTGAACAGAAAAGTAATAAAGCCAGTTTCCAAGCGTCGTCGTTTTTTGAGACAATAACGGGAAACCGTGCAATCTCGTCTCTTATAAAGACAGGAAGCGCGCTGTTGAGGGAGAGAAAAGCAAAGTGTAGAAAAATGAAGAAGACCGCGATAGAATCCGAGAAGAGACCACGCAAGGAAATGGCAATATCTCTCTCCGTCAAGTTCGACGGTTCAAACGCAAGTCTTGCGCGACCAGTTTCGTCTCCTCACAGCCTCACAGGCCGCGGCAGTCGGAGAATCTTTTGCCGAGGAGCTTCTCCATTTCTACGAGAATCCAAGAGATCCCGACCATGTGAAAGATGCACCTTTCCCCCCGAAATTATTTTCTCAGATGATCGCGAACGACCTGCGCTACTCCCTTTCACCTCGCCTTGACGAATTGCCTCGCTTTCCTCCCGCTCCGTCCCTTACCAGTTTCTCCATCTTCGTTCCAAGGTCTCGACCTAACTATTTCTCCGTAGAAGGATGGGATAATCCTCGAGAGATGTATCAGTTCCAGCAACTACGGAGGACCGGTTGTACCAATCTAACAAGTTAAATTCTCCCTTCGCTACAGAGAGACACCCCGGAAAAGGAATCGAGCAAACGGACTTCTAATATCCGCTAGAAAGACGGAACACATAATCTCTACGAAGGGATAAACCCGGTTACTGGTCAGGATTTCGAAATACGCTTTAGATACGTCCGCAAGCGCGGATTACCTCGCAACACCCGCGACAAAAAACGGCGCTCGCATGTGGAAGAAAGCCGGTTTAACGTCCCGCGTGAAAATTCGCGCATCTCTTTAAAGAATAATGCAAGCGAAGGAGCAGTGACAATCATAATTAAATTCAAATATAAAAGTCTGAGAATAGATTCGTGCCTGATGTATATTAATAAAAAATCAGTTTTCGCATTTACTTTCCTATATAAAACGAAAATGAGAAACTTTCAGACCGAGATATTTTTAAAGCTGTCTTATAATATACTCGTATATATCCGTGTTTCAAAGATAGCGAGCATTGCTGAACTAAGTCGAATACGTTTCGAAAAAAGTACCCTATATTATCTCTGTCAAAGGGAAATAGATTTTCGTGTCTTCCTTCGTTCTTTTTTTCTCTTCAAGGGTATCGTGACCAATTGCATGATTCTCATCCTCCTTTCCGTTCAATTTCAACATTTCAACCAAGCGTTGTAAGAGCCGCCTCGGATCTGAAAGTACGTCGGGTCGACCGCGGTTTGTCACTTGGTACGGCGTCAAATTTATGGAAGCCGTCGCTGCTCGTGGATTTATGAAAATCCAATCCCTTAATTGGAAAATTATAGGACAATGTCTGGGCACCGACCGTTCGGTCCATGGCTCGTTATTCAGGAAGTATAATCTGATTTTCTCTTTTCCAACACTCTCTCCTCTCTACTGCGCCTGAATATTTTTCACTGACAATAAAGACTAACTGGCTTTCCCCGAATAAGCTAGGAAAACAAATAGTAGCTGCAGAAATATCGTGCGTACATATCCATTTAATTCTACTAATTGTACTCTTTTGTGTCAAGAAACGTGAGAAGAGACACAGCGATTTAATTAATAATTTAATTAACGATTGCTTATGATAAAACTATTCTCCTATATCGTAATATATTGTATAAATGTCAAACTTTTCGTAACTTACCCAAAGCGTTGATAGTGCACAGGAAATGTATCTGGTGAACCAAAATGGAGGCCACCACGGCCGCAAGACGACTCAACATCGTAATCGATCCTCAACTCATCTCTGTTCCCAAACTTGGTACGCAGTAAATTTACCTGCAAATACAGAAATCAAATGTTTCTTTCATTTACATCATGATTTTCAAATAGAATCATTAGGACTTATGTCTCTTATGGGAGAAGTAAATAATTACACACTACAATTTCATAGTAATCAGAAAAATTAATCATCATCTACATCAGTATTATATCCGGAACAGGAAAATCAACACATAAGAACGATAATCGGTCAATGAACATGCGGTAATTAACAAGGCACAGAGCGAGACCGTCAAGCATCATTAAACAGGAACTTCCTCGAACGCCAAACGCTCCTGCCAAATCAAACGATTCCCTCCGGACTTGACGCTAGCTTCCTGTTTTCTGCCTCTGCTTTACCCGATTGCGTAGTACACAGAGCATCCCACGATAGAGAAATCAACGTCATATATATACAAGCTATAGGTACACAGCAGAGAATCTCGCATCTCTCTTCGCGAATAAAGTACAAATACGATAGGTGCTACAAGATCTCAGAAGTAGAATTAAAATCATAAAATTGTAAAAATAAAATCTTAAATTGTCATTGCAAAACTCTAAAATACGAATATGTAAATTTGTAATCGCGAACCGTAAATATATACGAAATTGGGGCAGATTTGAAAAATCCACGAGGACATTTCAAATGGAGAAACATTTTCGCGAGAAAACCGGAGGACATCTGTGGAAATCCTAAACTAATTTAATCTCAAACTATATGCACGGTGAGTTATGAATAATACATTCACACATTACAATTTACGCATTGTATATGCATTGCATACATTACACGAGTTGTTTACACTGCTACGCTAATCTACAATATCTCGCTTGATAAAAAGCAACATCTGTGGCAACTTAATATTGTATTATATCAGAAACGCGCGTCATTGTACGATAGTAAAAATATCATATATGAATATAATGCATTAAAGCATTATAATATATTATACATTTTTATATCTTTTGCGTCACGCGTGTGTGTCCAATTTACACTTTGGTCGAGATTAACTCAATTGCTATTCGAGAAATCGCGTCAATAACATGCTCGCGAAGATCTAACAAGGTCCCTATCTTTCGGCATTGGTACGGGTGCTGCGTCGCGATCTTCAGTACATCGTGATCGAGTTATGCTGAAGAAGCTCTGCTCGTGTTCAATGAGAGGAACTCGAGATCGGCAGACCCCGACGGCTACGTCGAGGGCCGGATCCCGAGGACGGGGTAAATCAACCGGTCCCTCGAAGTCAAACAGAAGATTGTTACCGCGAAATTCCGCGTGATTCAATTTGGTCGGAAGTTCGGGGTGGAAAACACGGTACGCGTCTCGGCAGTCAGTTCCCTGGTTGCACATGGAGAAGAGAGAAAGAGAGAGAGGGAATGAGGAAGGCGAAAGCCCGGTTCGGTCTCTAACGAATCTATCGACAAGTTCGGAGTTTCTCCGGATCCCGTGGCGGCTCTTTCACCAGTTGTCACCTTCCACATATAGCGTCCTCGCCTCCCCCCGCGACTCTGGTAAAGGACAAGGGCTTTTGTGCCTTACGATCCCGTCTCGCCCATAAGAGACGAGAACTAAGAAAACCCAAGCAATTTTCAGTTTTCCTACCTAGTCCCTTCGGGATAACCGAAGACCTGTCGTTTATTCGCGAGTTTCAAATTATTTCACCATCTGGCGCAGGTGCCGACGTCGGTAACGAGTTGCGGCACCGCACCGGCGGCACGAATAAAAGTCCCCTGTATCTAACTGTTCGCCGTTGTTTGAACTAGACAAACTAGAGTGGAGTCGACGGAACAACACGCGAGTCGGACGGATCACAGTAGAAAATTCGATTCGCCGGAGGAATAAAGGCGAACTCGCCGAGCCGGAAGTCGGAATACGTCGGCAAACTGCATCCGAAAGCCAATGTTTTTAACTAATTTGATGTTTTGCATATGTGCTTGCGGAAATGTACAAACACCCGCGTGCTTGCGCTGTGAAATATAAAATAAAAGTATTTTACTACGTCATTTTCACAAATGTTGAAGAGTATCGCTTGCTTCGTACATCGCGAACAATCATGCGGCGGATATAGACGCGCGTTCAAAAACTCGAATTGTGATCGGCTCAATCTGTCACGATGCGACCTATTTGGAATCTCCATCCACAAACCGATGAACAAATCCTCGCCAGGACTGCGAGTTTCGCACAAATAGAATGGTGTGACGCGTACTTTATGGTTGTGTAGAACATGCCCTCGGTACGTTGTAACGTACTTGTTCCGCGCGCTTGTTACCGATAACTAATGTTCCACCCGCCCATTCGATAGCGCGATCCCTTGCCGATTGGCAGCAGAAGACTGCTGGACTAGAAAGAGATTGAGCGATTCAGCAAATTACGACACGGATATTGCTAGTGCGCCAAACGCGGATAGAAACGATCGGTATATTGTCGCGTCGTCGGCGAACAAAGTGAACGAGGTGAGGGGGAATAAAATCTCCCCGTTGATCGGCATAAACGCGAACACGCGATCGAAACGACCACTGGCCGATTATGCAGACAGGATTACTCAACACGTTGTAAACACATCAAGTTGTTGTAATGCATATTCATCAGCGTTCCCTATGTATTGATATCTCGGAATCACATAAAAATTTAAAACTATGCGAAAATTTTAAAAAATAGCAATCAGGACGATAATGACCGTCCTACCTCGTGACAGAATGTCGATATTTTTAATCTAGCATTTTCTCTTTAAACCTTTCATTATGATGGATTAATAATTGCAATCAGAATGTGTAATTCCTGTACTTGCGTCAACGTTACGATGTAATTCTATTATGAGTGAAGTGTACGGTCGGATAACTTTATTAAAGGACGTACAGGTAATCAATCGATCGCGAGAATTGCCTGATAACGTCGATGTTATGAGATAAGTTAGCAAACAAGAGTTCGAGCGCTACCTTAGATTGTCCTAAACTAACGGCAACCAACTTGCTGTACTTATAACTCCTCGATGTAATTTGTCGCAATTTGTACAAGCTGCACAACTGTTTGAACATAAATGTTAACTATACATTATTTTATATGTGCTGACGTACACCGTACACAACTGGGAAAGAAAAATCAAAGAAAGATTGCAACGTGCCACGCTTTTCACTGACTACTACCTTCTCACCACCCTGTTATAGGTGAGCCCACCGATCGACTTTGGAAATACGACGTTCCGCAACTGCAACTTCGGCCAATGTTTGCTCAATAAACCTCGCGAAAGCTAGGGAACCAACCAGCCCGTTAGCCCGTTGGCTCCCGATTTCGAAGTTATTAATCACGTCGATTGTAGAAGCCTCGTGCAAATCAACAAGACCAAATGAAGAACCAGATTGCAGTTGTGATCTCGCAGTTTATTTCCAACTATTTTCTCGTACAGGGAATCGTAATCTCGCATCACGATAAGTGTCGATTTAAAGAAGGGATCGAAGTCGAAGAAGGGCTGAGCCGGATCGATAAGGAGGAGGTGGAAGGATCCGGATGAAAGTTGCGTTGCGTCGGGTCGCAACGCGTTTACTCATGATGCTTTGATGTTAGAATGACAGCAATCAAGTAGCTGCAGCTACAATGGCCTAGGATAAAGGCAACTGTCGCGTGTCGTGGTCAAGCAAGCAACGTAGCGTGTTCGTAGCACACAACCACACTCGCACCGACAATAGCGTAACAGATTAACAAGGATTTGCGTAAGACATGGAAGAAAATCACGAAAATAGAGTCTCGCTGCACGAGCTTTCGCGTCGAGTGTCTAAGAGATATAAGCGAGGTGACTGGGTGCAATTTGATCGCATTAAATGGATCGATGCAGCTTTATTTTCCCGTCGGCGCGGCTGTACGTCTGGATTTATAGCGGCACTCTCCTTCGCAAACTTTTACGCTGATCGTTTCCAACGCGACTTTGACGATACATTGCAGCGAGCAGAAACGTGCAACGGTGGAATCAACAAAATGCAAGCGCGTTATGTACCATCGCAATATCCTATGCCGTTGGGCGCATCGCAAAAGCGGTCTCTTCTCCATTTGGCTACCGACCATCGCGTTTCGAATGCACAAACCGCACTCTGGCTCGACAAATGCCCGTTGCCGTTGTTACGCTATAAAGGCGTCCTAACGGCAGTTTGATGGAACAGGGTAGAATCTTTATATTCTCCTCGCCAAATACACATTTGCACTCTTATCTTATATTATAAAATCCCACTGAAATGATTATTTCGTATAATAAAATAACGACGCGTATCGAAAATACACAGTCGATCTACGCGAGATCACGAGAGTGTGTTCTCGTCGACTCGTCGCCTTCCTGTCGACTTTCTGTCGTGAGATAATAATATCCTCACTAAGGATGTGCTATTAATGGTAACCTGCGAGGGTGGCATGCATACTGACACACACGTTGTCAACTTGGATCATGATTCATCACGCATACGGAGACACGGTGTGTAAGCCGAGCGTTCTCAGCAGAAAAGGTAGCTCGGATTCATTAAACGATTCATTGAACCGGCAATAGTTGGACACAAGCAACTCAACAATCTCTCTCCGCGTCCTTCTAATGTTAAAATGGACTGTCAATGAATAGTCAACAGTTTCAGTGATGCGTGCGTGCACTATCGATGCGTTCCTTTAACACTGACCGTGTTAATGATCACGATAACAATTATCGGTTCAATTATCCGCGTGTCACGTTGTACCCTAATGATTGCGACGAAAGAATTCGAATTGGCAAAATAATACTGTTGTCATTCTGTCGATTTCCGACAACTGCTTATCGATAACAGCGTGAATTATCATCATATATTGTCCATTTAAAAAGTCGTAAAAATTTAGTCGACCGTGCACTTCCTGGAGAATTGTACACATTAATTTGGAAACTCAGCGGGAGAGAGAATCTTATTCCTTTGAGGCATTTCCTGCGCGCGTCTTATTATTATGCATCCGCATTCCTAATACATAATCTATCTCTATACACAATGCGTCAGCTATACCTGAGTAAACCTGAGTAAACTGCACCGGAACACGTGGGAACGCATGTATACCTGTGTGCACATGTACGCGCGTTGCGTATATGTATGCCCTCATAGAGAACAAGAGAGAGAGAGAGAGAGAGAAGCGTACATCTACGTGCTTGTACTCGCACTCGCTTCTATTAAACTGACGCGCGTGTCGTTCAATTCGTACTTGCGATTACCAGGCTGATCCGCACTGCGTGTTGGCGACAGAAATGGAGAGACATTTGCTTCAGCTCGCAATCGTTTACACATACGTATTCAGGAGTACCGACGCAATATCCAATGTCGCGGAAATTTTACGCGAATTATTTCAATCGTACGCGCGCCGTATTTCTCATAATCGGCCCGGATCTGGACTTAATGCGATCATTAAAAAAATACAGTCCAATCCGGATTTACTCTTCCACTCTTCCTTTTATGGATGGACTCGTTGATCAATTCATATTTCCAGGGTGAAAATTTTATTCGTAGCAACGCGAAAATACCTTTCAAAGGGAAAAGTATATCAGCAGGTTGAATCTACACGTTGCCGCGCACGTTGTTACATTCGATTATCGGGCTTGATTGTAATTTTCGACGTTTATGTCCGCAAACGCGCTATTCGTGCGAAATCGGCCGAGATACACAAGTGATAAATAAATAAATTCTGGGCAGTCGCGGATAGCAAGCACGCAGAGGTAAGCAAGTCATTAATTCGATCCGACTACTATTTGGTCCGCCAATTATTCGAAAATATAAAATACGGTACATTTCGTTGTCCTGCTGTTGGTTCGTTATTTTACTCTTCCGCTCCATTTCTCTTTCTCCATTTCTCTTTTCTTTTCAAATACGTGGGAGTTTGCCCACGTATACGTACTGGCCAATTGTACAGCGGTCTGTCTCGACACGGTTCGAGGGAAAATAGATGTATACGGTATCTCTTTGTATCGACATCACGATGCGGCCCTGCTCTTCTCATTTCCATGATGCCGGAACGGAATTGATCAGAATATACGTACATCGATAGGTATATACCATTGTGGAACCAACTTCCAAGATAATACATTTATTGTTCGATTTTCGTTACATTACAGCGCGTACCGCGCGATGTACAACGTGTAATCCCATATGTACATGATATATATATACACATACCTACAGTTTGTACTTTTTTTCGAGTATTTGGGATAAAGAGGTAAAAAAGAAAACATGTTATAATTACAAGCGGTCATTGCCTGAAATAAGCAAGATTATAGCAATGCACACTTTGCATTCATAGATGCGGACATTTGAATACAATGGCCACCGTCCGATTACCGTACGTTCATTAACGTAACGAAGAAGGGTATAGGTATGCACGTTGTTCTGCGAGAAACTAACGTAATCGCCAGCGAGTTTCCAAATTCTGGAAAGCCCCGTATCCGGTCCATGATTCTGAGTTTCGACTTAGCCGAGCGTTTCCCGGATGCTAATGCGATTTCGCATTACGTGTGTAATGGAAGAACCCATTAAGTGATGTATGCCGCGCCGCGTTACGCGAGTACACAAGATTTCCTCCAATAGAATGTCTTCAACGCATCGCAGTCGGAGATTCGCGTGCTATCCGCCAATTATTATTTGCGCTTACGTCTCGTAAATCGTGCACACATTCAATTAATCTCGAGCGTACAAATTCGAGAGAGGAAGAGGGAAACGAAAAAACTTGCTCTCAAAAGTATGCAGATCCAGACCCATAAATTCGTCTCTCAGAAATATTGTTTGCTAGCATAGACAGCATGACTAATGCACACACCAGTGGAGAATCAATAATTTCATTATGTATTCAATGTCGATACGTGCCAACAATAAATCGCTTTCCACCAGGCTACCGATGAATCTGTAAATCTTGCTCCCATACTCTCCCTAAGCGTGCAATGCAAAAAGTCACGTCAGCGTTCGAGTGAAATCAGAAGGCATTACATTGCCATATTTTGTTGCCGTATCACGGAATTCGCCGATTAATCATCGCACTGTCCCGCACGGCCAACAATTTGCGATATTCTACACGCGGCGATAACAAACGAATGGGGCTGAGTAATCATTTTTCTTTAGGATGTGCACCTTGGATGCACCTGGGATGCTTAAATGTAATCGGTTATTGACGTTTTTATTGATTGGGTAGCAACAAGTGTCGATAACTTCCAAACTGTCGATACTTTGCCATACTTTGCACGTAACGAAACAAAAGATACCATAATAAAGAACCATAATAAATTAGCGAGAACTGATGGAAACATTCAATAAGTATTATAAAAATGTATAGAATTTATCGTGCATATATAATATCTCCAATACTTTTATTTCACATAACATTTCCCGCTATTTATGACATCGCCTACCTATAAATATCTAGCTAAATATAGGAAAATAAATATGGGAAATAAAATGCGAATGCAAAAATAGCCAAAAAATAGTGTAAAGTATTATCAATGTTTCGATATTATTGGAATATTGTAAGCATTTGTATGCGCTTTATGTCGATACTCACAGGGCTGAGTGCAGTATTCAATAATATTCAATAAAGGCGGAAGAAGCGCAAAATATAATGCTTTTGTATGCGCTACACAAATGCGTCACCTAACGGTTAATATCACCCAATGAGTGGCAAGAAAAGTAAAGGATTCTGTCATATCACATAAGAACCACTCAATACGACAATAAATGGCACATAAATATTTTTTTCCCGACTCTACAAAAGTTTGACATTATACTCGATCTTCATACATTTGCTCACAGTATAAAATGCAGTCGTACAATAAATACGAATAAAATTATATACCAGATGACGTTTTGCCAATATTTGCGATCGTCGAAATCATAACAAAGCAAATACCAACTAAAATATCTTAAGTAATTTTCTGATAAAAATTTATAGCCCAAGATAAATCATATTTCTGCTATGAAGCGATGCAAAGAAGAATGTTCGAAGTATTAACAATTTCGAAAGCATCAAAAATGTAATACATATATATACATTTTCGTTTCACCATTTCTCTTCGTCCAAGTTTGAACATTGCGGTAGGCGGATACGGTAATAGATGACTGCGCATACTGATGTCTCTCAGTAGTAATTATTCCATGAGACGATGAGTTTGTCTCTCAGCGATTTCGTCATCCGCAACGAAACTGCGTGGGAGAGAAGGAGAAAGGCCGACTTAATTAAAGTTCGATACTACGGCAAACAGGAAAGTCAACCACGGCATCCGTGCTTCTCTGCTGTATATCTCACAGAAGGAATACGGTAGAATCCATGCGAGCGACAGCGAATTGGCAAAAGGAAAATTTCATAATACTGATACTTCGATAAAAGTTTGACATACTCCGATATCACGAGGTAATTTATCATGTTTGTCATGCGTAGCATAAAATAATAAGCTCATTATTTGCATCGTACTTACTTACGCATACATGCATACAGAAATAAATAATACAAAAGTAAAATATCACATTCTTGGTGCATCTTAGAATTTAATGATTCGCAGCCTAACGATCCTCGTATTATTCAGCGATAAGACTAAAATTGTCCGCCTAATTTTCTAGCGACGAGCAGTCGCAGGCGAATGGCGAGCAGTAATACTCAAAAGATTACCCAACGAGTAAGAAGAAGCGAACTTCGTTAATGTTAAAGTTAATTAGTAAGATTTCACTTGGATATTTAAGTTTCGTAATTACACGATAATGACGTCGTGTTATCGGGCGCCCATGCGTGCTCATCATTCACGCTCGTCGGTGACCTCGTTTAGTTTATAGAGTAAATTCTGAGGAAACTGACACATCCGGATCTCTGCGGGAACTTGAATTTACGTATATATCGCGCTATTCTGACGACAATGCAAATATCTGGCAATGGTACAGCTCGTAAAGCGCATCGCATCTCGTAACAGTAAATAGCCGCATCCTGTCGTTACGTGGAGCATTGTATTTTACCTACTCGGGCGGGCGTTTGCTCTCTCGAGAAACTGCTGCACGTATCGAGCGTACATGTTTCCGTCTTTGCAAAAATATAATTACATTATTTTACGTGCATAAAAACAGAAACATAACTTTTGGAAATATCTCGCTATGAAACCACGTATTGTCCATTATAACAAGCTCGCTGGCCAAGCAACAATTTTAAGCAATGAGCATTTCTATCGCTCCGTCGAAGCATGCAGAGAGGAAGGAAAACTAGGCTAACAAAAAGAAGAAATGGGAATGACAGATACAGGATGAAGGATGCAGTAACGAACCACGGACGCGAGAGAAAGAGAGAGACATGGGCAAAAAGCATAGGAAGGGGGGATAGGACGAAAGAGTTATGCCTCCGGTATAGATTAGGGATATTTATGAACCAGTATAAATCAGATGTATCGCATCCTCTCTTCCGCGCCTCCTCGTGCAACATGACTTTTTTTAAAAAGTAAGTCCCTGCCTGGGAATATTAATTTATTATGACGGAAGAAAACAATAAAAACGACGACAATTTTAATGAAACAGTTAATTAGAAAGTAAAGTGAAAGAAAGTAGCCGATAAAGTGAATCGCCATTCGACGAGCATTAGTAATGTCGTACTGCACAATGTCTATGCTCTCTCTCTCTCTCTCTCTCTCTTTCGAAGCAAGATTTTAATTACGCCCGTATCGCGCCTTATCTTTTCCTTTTTGTTCGACATTCGGCCCATTTTCCTCGGAGAAGTTCCCTCGTGCTCGCGTCCTTCTCTCGACTGCAAATTCCTATTTCACAGATAACTTCCATAACGTCACGCGCTATCGCACCCTTTCTCTTACTTTACCTTACCAACGAAGAAAGCGAAGGCATAAAGCCGAGATAGGGGAAAAAATAAACGCGAACGAAACGGGAACGAGGGAGGCGACGGCGCGAGAGAAGAGTCGGGAAAGAAAAGAAATTTCCGTGGCAGGCGAACGAGCAGGTTGACGAGGGACGAAGCGACAAAGATACGAACGACGAAGAACGATGAAGGAAAAACAGGCGGGAGGAGCGGACCCGCTTATTATGTAAAGAGGACGTAGCTTTTTTCTCGCGCGCGCATTCTCATTCGCTTCATTCTTCATTCAAAAGCTCTTTGAATTAATATTGCATTATGCGATAATGCACAAGTCGACCGGTAGCATTCGGCTTATTACACTTGGCCGTTTTACCGAAATGTCCGCTAATAAAGGAACGCGCGCTAATTCCTACACGCGTTACGCGTTGAAATTAACACGCGCGTTCTCGCTCCGATAATAACGTCGCTCCTGCAAAGTACGTTAAATTACCCTCTTTCGATCTTCATAAAATGCGAATGCTGCTTATAACGAAATAAAAATAATTTTAACAAGAATTCAATTTGCACACCGCATATTAATCAAACTCGATTCTGCACCTAGCTACATTAAAAAAAAAAAGAAATAGCCTTTGTAAGAGAAAGTAAAAGCTCTGTCAGTTGCCGGAAACGACAAAGTTCGACAGTAGTACAGCGAAACAAACACTCGAAAACTCTTTAAACAATGTCATCCGGTACGCAATATCCACGCCTGCGGCGAAATCGTATTATCTGCATGTGTGCAAGCGGAAAAGCGAAACAATGCGACGACGATGGCAAGCAAATATGGACGATAGCCTCACGTTTTGCTCGAACTTTGCACATGGCGTATGTGTACACGTCCAAATTTAATCTGCACAAGTCCAATACTAATTTCATCTACAGATCTACTATTCTAGGAATGATATCAGTGGATCGATACATGACCCACCAAGAAATTCATCGTTGACAACAAAAAGAGTATCGTAGTCGTAATTGGTAATCGCGAACATAAATAAAAAGACTCTTCTTCAAAATTTTGTTTAAAGTACCAACATCAACGATGATCCGAGAAAAGCAATAGCGAAAGAGACACGAAAGAAATATTTTCATGCCGTTAGATAAGCCAAAAAGAATTATAGACCAGCGTGCGATATTATAGACCAGCGTGCGATATTAATCAAGATTCTCATCGTTCCGAGCGACGGATCTTATAAAGGACCTGATGCGAAACTAACGCGATTGAACCCATAATGTGATATGGGGTCGATGCGCCGATGCCCCGTGATTAAACGGAGCCGTGATGCGGGTTCACGTCGCGAAGAGTGGCGTCCGTTGATCGATTTTCGTCGCACGGAACGCGATCTTTCTAACGAGTGGCTGATCGACGTATTATCTTGCAGTGCACGTGCCCGGCATGTACACCTCGAATTTTTCTTCGATATAATGCGCAATGTTTTAACTGAAGAGAGACATATCGTTGCTTCCTGTATGGTAGAATCCTCGCGGATGCTACGATACGTTCCAGTTTCAGTTCACGTTACGAATAACTGAGCGACTTTCCCTACGCTCTACGATCAGTCTACATTAGGAAATCTCGCGAACGGACATGCGAGAGCGAAGCACGTCGCGCGCCAGCTTGTTGTAAAACGATTTGTCACGTCGTGTCGAGTCATTTCACGTCAGATTCATCGTCCTGTTCGCGAAGGCCAATCTATATGGAAACTAATGACATTTCAGTTTCAGACGTTCAATTATCGCGGAGACGACAAATGAAAGAATCGTTTTTCTCAAGTTATATTTTAAACGATTTGTCTGAAAAATAAGTTATAACGCTCGAATGGTCGGAATCGTAGCGAATTTTTGCTCACAAAACAAATAACAATGATTGACCATCCATCCTATTGGACTTCGTATGACGTTACATTTCCGAAACTCAATATTTTGATGGAAAATTCACTACGACTTCTAAAGGCGATAAAAATGTGCTATCTATATCGCACAACATGAAAAGGATACGTTTCCCCTAAGAGTTTCTTTCTTGGCTGTATCCTCGCTGAAATTCCCCGAAAAATTATTAGCTGCTGGACTCCCAAAGAGTCATTATCCGACCATGGTCTCGCGGCAAAGCCCCGGGTAGACATTAATCCCAGCATTTTCACATGTTCGCCACCATTGTCGTTGTTGGCACCGGCCACCGGCAGCATCGTTCGGGCAACGTCAAAGAGAACCCTTCTAACGGCCAGCGTTCATCGATCTGTTCATTAACGACCTAATTAGCCACACGGCCTGATTACTCAACCTCGAGACCATCAGACGAAGTTTGCCGACTAAGCAGCCGCGTAACACGTTGGCGTCGTTAAGGAACGCGGATGATTAACCCTCGTGAAAAGAACCGGTCGATTTGGATCGTCGTACAATGATGTATCAAAAATGCAGATCACCAAATATTCTCCCTTTCTCTCTCCACCCATCGTTTTCTCTTCTTTAATGCTGCAGGATATTTTATTATTAAAAAATCTGTCTAGCACCCGCAAGGAGGAAAAGACTCTCGTCTCACGGAAACATTTCGTTATTAGAGAAACTTTCCTTCTCGGATGCTCAAATAACTCAAAAGCAATTCGATCCTTCATCTATCCGGGTTAATGCAAATTGTCCCCGGCTACTTATCGATAACGAGGAAAAAAAGAGCGTTGAACCAAGGATAACGTTACGCGGTTTTATATCCGAGTAGAGAGATTTTATTCGGATCATACTACATGAAAAAACCGAGTAAACGATATATATTATATCATCAATATCATAGTCACTTTATTTTCTAACTAAACGTATTGGATTTATCATATTTATTTTATATTCTTTATATTATGGTGCAGTATAAAAAGACTCGCATATAAAATATAATTTTATATCCGCTGAAAAAATATATGTATAGAAAATGAACTGTATACATCCTCTCAAAAACTAAATCAATAAAAATATCGTTAAATTGTTGCGTCGATAATGTCGTGCATTGCTTACGAACGCTGCTCGTTTTCCTCTGTTCTCATATTATTCAGTGGTTTTACTCGCCAACTGAAAGAGCAAGTATAAATATGTACGTATATTTCTCTTGGGTATATAAGTCTCGCGAGACTATTAATACCACTTGCGACCACCTCTCGACAACTTTAAATTTTAATATTGATAACGTTTCCATAAAAATTTCATAGGTATTTATGAGTATGCTCCATCATTCCCTTTTCAAGCCATCAAGCACTCCACGATTACACTTTCAAATAGAACGGTCTGTAATTTCATGGTAAAACGCTTACGTCATAATTTATCGCGCGCGCCGTGTATACAAACTCCATTTTGTACGTGAACTAAATCCATTAACCGCGTCTTGGGAATGTGGAATATGAGCTGACCAGAATGAGATCTACGTTGGACATTTAACATACCAACCTTGATATGGTAATTCAGTAAATCCAAATTTTTGAGTCGCAATATTCACGGTCCATGCTTTCATGCGCGTCAAAAATCTAAAAATTCGCTAATTGAAAGTAACATGATTGCGCGCGCGACAATGTTAATTTATAGTGACGCAGTCGCTATCAGATGTGCATAGTGCATTGGTAAAGATACGACACGAAGCTTTTACCAGAAAACATTTCGCTCGTGGTGTTGGTTTCTAGCGGGTTCATTGTCGCGGACCGGCAAGAATATCTTGTCGGATCGATAATATCGCAAAATTATAAAAATTGTTTTCTCCGGATGAAAAAATTTAATTTAATTTTCTTGTGTGCACGTATGCAAATTAGCCTCCCGTGTGCTAACAATTTACGCTATGGCTAAAGACAAGCATCTTGCATATTGCCTTCGAGCAAGCTAAATTATTTTTTTAATCAGCCATTTCCGTGGAAAAGAAAATCCGGTTGTGCGCTACACGTTAACCGATGTGAATATGGTAACGTAAAAAGTTTAATCACTGTGCAGGGAAAAAAGTTAAAAGGCAAAATAGTTCTAATCGAGCAAAAAACAAACATTAATCTTGAATCTTTTATTTTTATCTTTAGGCATATCTATAGGTCAATGATGAAGCAATATTTACAACATTTTTCCCTCGTGTCCCAGTGCCAACCTCGCAATTTTCAGAGACAAAATATTACTGCCGCGAAAGCAGCGCGCTCGTAAATATTAGTTTTATATATCGAACTGTTCGTCGAAGCGCAGGAAAACCAGAAATTTCCTGGTACCAATACCGCAATTTTCGAAGGCTATCAAATAATCGGTACATTTTTGTCCATCGTAAGTTACGGTAATAAACTTTGATGTTTAATCGATTTATTGTGTAAATTTTTTAGCTGAATTTTTTCCGTATGGTTAATTGTAATATTTTATTCGTACGAATGCTACCCTTGGAATCGCTCTTGCTACGAAAGTGCTGATTCAATTACACTGAATCATGACGCAAATGACGTGTTTTCCTAGAGACCGAGGAATAGTTTATGGACCGACGTTGGATAAAAAATGGAGGGAGAATCAAACTATCGCCCTGCAACGCGGACGGACACGTTCCGATAAGATCTCAAATGGCCTCCATTTCGCATAGAGGCTTTCTTCTCGTCCGGGCACTTCTCGCTGATGCGGCTCGCAAATTGAATTAACGATGGCAATTCGCCACGTATCACATCTCACACCCGTTTACGTCGCGATAATAATCATAATGCGCCTGCATTACCAAAATAATCCCGTCTATCAAGCCTCGTCTATCAGCAGCCGTCATTGTTAAAACCATTCCGCTTGCTTATCAGCTTAGCTTAGCAAATGTACAATTTTATACACATAAAATATGTATTGTGTGCTCCGCAATCGTGCGGCGAAGAAAATTCAATGTATCGTGTAAAACATTGTACATTACCTACATTAGAATATTCTGAACAAGATACGTGTATCGAAAAGAATAAAGAAAATGAATAATGCACCGTGCATAAAGAACTAACTGCACGATTGTGCTGTACATTCAAAATGAACGCTGCATAATGCGCTAGCCAACTCTATAGAATGTAACGCAACGTTAGTTCACATAAAAAGTTCCATCATGATAGAACGTGTACCGCGCGTACCTAAAGAGAGAAAGAAACACAAGAAACAGTACACGTTGGAAAAATATTAAAAGCGCAAAAATCCGTCAGAGTTGCAAACATTCTAATTAGTTGGATATGACACTCCACGTTGTAACTGAAAACAACTGGAACAAAAAGATTCGTGATATTTGATACATGACGGAAGAACGTTTGCAACTCCATTTTGCAAACAAAATATCATGAAGTATTACGACGGCTGTTTCAAATCCAATGTGATTTCGCATCGCGCCAATTTTTTTAGAATTAAGTAAGCAGCGCAGCAACCGCATGGAAATAAGTCCATGTTATCTGCGCGAAATAGCGATTTTTTAATCAAGTCGCTTTGTACTGAGTAATATTTTATTTCGAGTATTATATTATAACAAAGAATTGCAGATATATTGGCTTGCATTCACCTGTACAATACATGTATCGACCAATTTTCTTATCCACCCGAAATAGAAGAAAAAAATCAAGATTCTCTCTCCCTCAACATCAAGTTATAACTGTCTCGCGATAGTTGATACGCCTGAAAAAGGGGCGCCAGTTCTGCTTTCAGAGCGGATTTTTCACGCGTTCCTACTCGCATTAACGTAAACGGATTAACTCGTTTCGGTCGCGAGGTCGGACTTTCGTGCAAACGATTAAATCTCGCGCGAAGGGAGTAGGAAATGAGGAGAAAGGCAATTGCAAGCGGGCAGGCAGGTAAGGGAACGAAGAACGGAGTGTTGCGAGATAGAGGCTGCTGGTTACAAGGCTAGAACCAGGAGGAAGAAAGGCTCGAGCGGAAGGAGAGACAAAGTGCGACGCGCGACTACCTTCGGGCGTTTCGAGGATAATTTGCATTATTCGCGTGGAAAGTTTCTCCCTTGGCGCGTTAATGGGTCTCTGGGACCTGAGATTCGGGTACGCAGTTCCTTTTTCTTTTCTTTCATCTCTGCCACCAGAACGGACCAGAAAAGAAGTGAAAATACGAATCGCCGCGAGTATCCTCTATTTTGTCATTAGCGACTCTATAGAATAATGGATAATGGCTCCTTGCGCCAAAAGATAGTATCGAGGGAGTAAACTCGGCGAATTCATGACTCTACGGTACATTAATTTTCACTTAATCGAGCAAAATTAAGTATACACGCGTGACAAGCTGCATAAGGATATTAATTTAAAATGAAATTTAATTTAAACTAAATGTTATGTTCAACTATAAAGTATATTTCAAGAGAATTAACTGATTAAATTTGTACATTGCCATAATATCTGAAATTACTGCAGTTATCTAATAATTCTGTATGGTTTAACTTTATGGGCCGCAAAAGAGACTGTTATAGGATTACTTTCGCATTATATCATCAGGACAGAATACGAGGAATCTACTATTATAATGACTTTTCATATAGTCATTCGAGAAATGTAATACACATACCAACACATCGGTTAGCAGTTAATCTCGGACGAAAAGTTAAACTTCAACTCCTTAATCTGACAGTATAAAGCCGTACTCTGAGATAAACTTCGCCTCTTCGACCTCGCACCCGCGCCGAATGGCCTGATCTCGCGAGGGAACATTTTTATGTAAATTTAATGGCTTTACCAGTGTAACGAGGGAGTCAACTCGCGCTTTTGTACGAGCAAGAATATAATACGACCAAGGACATTGCTAATATATGCTCCCTTCTTTCGTTTCTCGTATAAAGTTTACTCTGTATAAGGAATCGTAACGAGTGTACAATTTATTCAGTGATAAGCTTCTTGATCAAACATGATTTTACTACAGATTGTTCCCTCGCTTTCACGCGCACCGTTTCTTCCACCTTTGAATTTATTTCTCTTCTCTGTTTCTTTCTAATAGAAATTTAATAGAAATTTTTCAGTAAATCAATTTTTAATATTAAATATTTTTGTCACAGTAATTATAATAAATGAATAATGCAAGAGTTGGCAAAGAATGTAACACTTTCCATCTTGTCTGCAGGATTAGATTTCATGTTACATGATTCTTATGTGACAGTACTATCATAAAATAGTGCAATCGCGAAATGTTACGTAAAACATGTCATCTATGAAGAAGGAAGTATTTTTCCATTGGCTGCTTTCCTTCAAACTAGGTTGTCACTCCGACAACGTCACTCCTAGACTTAACAATATTAAACTACAAGAAATCAGAAGTAGATTGCGACGCATCCCAAGACCTTTCCTGATCCTCTCGGAAGGAGTTCTCGGGAAAATGTCGAAGAAGTCATGAGACGAACCCTTCGGGAACGAACATAATCGAGACGGCACGAGAACAAGCATTCGAAGTGGTTCCTACATCCAATATATCGATCGACACAGCTGATTGCTAGAGAAACGTAGAAGGAACGAAAAGTCAGAATGCCGCTTGAAAAAGCAGGCACGAAACGAGGATTATCGGAAAGACGCGTGAGAACAGCTAATTAACTGCATGGGTAGTTACCTCAAATTAAAGCGAAATTTCGTGCATCCTGACCTATTGTAAACCAAACAAACAAGTATGTTTTTTCAGAATTATTACGTTTTGTAGAATGTTAAAATGTGAAATACCGCAATCACTACTATCTGAACGCAACCGCGCACAAAATTCACATAAAAGTAACGCCGAACTTTGATATTAATGCATCAAATTCGCTTTTTCGCGTAAAAAAAAGTAGAGCTAAAATCAAATTTTTTAATAATTATGTTACAAGGGCTGACACGTATCATCTCTCATCTCACCTCATGGATGCTTTTATATTAGTTGCGCGTCGCTCGTTACTCTATATTGTCACAGTATCTCATCCTCGCCAGCTCGATTCAAGATTCTCTGAAACATAAGTAGGCTAACAGCGAGTACCCGCGAGTACAACTGTGCCCGACATTCACGGAAATCACTCTCAAAGGTATAACGTAGCAATCCTAGATTCGTGGTCGATAACTGCACGCGATATGGCGGCTCAATTACGGCGACTGCGAACTTTCGCCCCAAGACGACATTTCGTAGCGACTTACGAGCGTATCGAGGATAGGAGCTGGGCACGCTGTGCAGTAAGAGAGAATTCGCAGCGCTCGCAAGCGCAGCGCGATGCGGAACGTAGAATAGAATAGGCAACGACCACGGGGGCGGAGAACCGGGTAGATGGAAGAAAGATCTCTTCCCCTAGGAAGACCTCTTCCGTAAGACGAAGTTGTAAGTCGGATGCATAGGCACGTGCACATCTACCCTATTGTACCGGTCCATTAAACATTCGTTGCGCACTGTTATAAGACAGGATACGATCTCGCGATGCGGTAAACAGCAAGCGAGTTAAACGAGTGCGCGGATTGCATCCCATGCCTTCGAGGATGACGCGCGGGGGTGGCGACGGAGACAAGTATAAACGTTTCGCCGCCATGAGCAATGCTCGCGGGCGTGGAAAGTAATTTAAGGAACGATCAAGCTGTCGCCGGCAATGCGACTTACATCCGACGTGGCCCGCGTTACAGTCGCGCGTTACGTGGCGGCGAGGAGATAACCAGAGAGGATCATGTACATATTTCCCTCTGAATAAATCGACGCTGCTGAAGTAATAAGTCTCTCCTCCTCTCTCTTGCGCGAAGTGGCACTTTCGCGGAATATCTCTATCGCGATCATCAAACATCAAGCTTAGATCTATAGGCACCCGAGAGATCGTATCGTTCCAAGAAACTCATATGTTTCTAACAAATTTGAGTATTAAATTGTCGGATTTAGGATGTAATAACGACGGATGATGTATATTATAGAAATCGAGAAATATTGAAGCTGATCGTTCTTGTGAATTGATTTATTTGCAGTGCGGAACTATTATTAACTCAGTGACGGTTCAATGAATCTGTTGTCCGATAATCGCTTCTTAAAGAATAACATACATATACTGATAGACATATACAGATCACAGATGGCACACATAGAGAGATGTATTTGTTCCAATCTCGAGAGGATTTGCAACAGTTACGTTACCACAAAATTGCTAAGTACAAGTATTCGTGCACTTTCCAGGTTTTCGAGGAACAGCGAGAAGAAGCGAACGATGAAGGCGTATTACGGGAAGAGAAGTTGCATTAAATCGACGATGATAACAGAAACAATGACGAAAATCCATCCCAAGTATGCCCCTGATGGTGCCAAGTACTGCTCGAGATAGCTCTACGAAGACTTTACAATTCATATTACGGCCTTGTAAAGCGAGCCCTTCCTCACAAGCCATGAGATTTCTCTCTCCGCAAGATTTACAGGTAAAGTTGTAACTGCTCTACTATAAAATATTTAATTAGTTGTCTTAATGCCGTTTATTTCGCGCGCACTACTTGCCACTTATTTCCTCCTGGCTCACCGAACTTTCATGAGATATACAACGCGGTTCTACGGCGAAATATATGACACGTTAAAAAGAGGTAATTAATATGCCTTCAGTTACGTTAATATGGCGGCAACTTCTTCGTCTTTTAGCATTTTATGCTCATAAAGCTTTCGTGCCACTTTAGTGGAATAGCGCCAATGATTCAGACAGTTAATTACATAGTTAATTAATTTCTTTCATGTTTATTTAACTTTAAGGTTTGTAATTTCCTTCGGCACACGTTGGGAATATCATATCGATAACATCGCGACACAATTACTATAATCGTCTCGGAAACGCCAAGATGCAAGTACTGCCGCGAGCCATGTCGTATGGCATGTATCGTGCCTGGCGAAATATCAACGATACATGTCAACGTGTCAGCGTGTGTGCGCCTTGGAGTTGCAGAATGCAGACCAAAGTAACCATCCAGAATAACACTCCGCGTTATCAAAGATAAGACGATGATTAGAATCAAATCGCCGCAGCGAGCAATCGCGGAGAATGCCATCGCAGCACGCTGATTGGAATTTAGTATAGAGTAATAGAGACTAGTAACGGCTCCCGTTTCTCCAATTAAGCCACCCGGATGTAAATCGAGTTAAGGAAATCCTGCGCGCATCGTCGGCGGGGTTCATTCGCAGAGGGAACGGGAACGGCAATTCATTGTTGAGAAAACCATTAATATTAGCTGAGACCCTTTAGATTAAAGTCGCGCCTGAGACGTTCGCGAAACACGACGTCTGCGTGTACGTCGCCTGATAACTTGAAACGGGATTATTAGCCGCGCATATTGGCCGTTAAATGAATTCCTCGTTCGTCTCGAGTCCATATCGATTACCAAGATTAACCGTGACAAAACTCGGGGCGTCACAATGATTAAACTTGTCGGGATTAAGCTCGCATGAGACGCAAGCTCTTCGAGGGGTAGACGTGCCTCGCGGATAAAAACTCATCAAAGTTCACGCCAGCCAGCAAACTGACGCCATTAGAAGTAATTTATCATTTAAAAGTGGCCCGTTCTTGCGCCGCCACGCTCAGCAAGCTGCGACATATGCGGTATTAACTTTCTTATGACGAGATCCTCTTGACCCGTTTTCACCTTACGAGGCGCACACAGCGTGGCATCCTTGCGCATGCAAGCTTGCTTGGCGCGCGTCACGTACGTACGTAACGACCGTATTATAATACAGGCATTTATCTGACACCTCATCCCCGCGCGTGCAAATAAGCCGTACGTAATTCCACCCTAATCATCCGAGGCTGCAGTCGTGATAGCGTTAATGTTTACACCGTGGAACAATTGATTGTTCAAAATTGATAATTAAATTTAACAGTATTCATAAACCGATCGGTGCATTCATCCTATTCAGGCGTACAGAGAAATAATTACGTAATAGTTGCACGCGATAAATAAATTTGAATCCATTCGCGTGATATTATGGTTTATGATATGTACGTCACCAAAATAAATCGTGCTCACAATCTCGTTTTAATTAAAATGCAGATAGAAACATTTCTCCTTTAATAACGTGGAGACAGTTGCGAGAACGAAAATACAAATCGCGGAATATTATATGGTATGTCTGGTTTTAGTTTTCGCAGCAAAATATATTCACGAGCCAAAGAGATATAATGAAAATCGGGATAAACGATAAAACTAAGTGCACTAAAGGACAAATTTGCTTTAGCAAACGTTCTGGAATCATAAGTACACTGCGAATTCTCTGCGTATTTTATATCCCATACCTGCGAAGTGACGAGTATTTCACTGTTATTGTTACTGGTAGTATAAATGGATTAATATCCAGTGGATTTTATATATTAAACGTCGTCATTAGACCGTAATAATCCATGTAACGGAGCAAAATAAGCACTTACGAGTAATATATCGATTTTATGCTGATACCTCTTCGCAGATCAGATAAATATAGCTTATAAATATAGAATTAATATGATTTTTCATTGTAATTATACATGTATCGTGCATCAGTGAAATTGAATGCATAAGCAACATGATGAAATATCACACTCTAAATATCCATCGACCTAATTAATGCCAAATGTGCGCAATTCTTGTCGGATCCATGTACCAATGAATATCGCCGGATAAAATCGTGTCGAAATGCTGCCTTAAATTAGCCGCAAATTAAAAGCATCAGAAAGCGCTCCGAGCCTGTTACGTACACGCAGGATAATTACATGCAATTATGGTCCTGACACGCCAACGTTGAAGTATGCGACGTTATCGGAAAATATATAAATCAGTGTTATCGCGATTCGCGCAGTGAGAATGCAATCGCCCTAATAAACCGTACGCGCATAATGTCAATTATCGATCAAACTTATTGATGCACTTACTTCTTTGTACGGCAGCACCGCGAGCCCCTCTACACTGCTCTCCGAATCTCCACTTTTCTATTCTCTTGCTTTCTCTTCCCTCTGTCGAATTACACCCTCCGTTTTTCTGCATGCAACTTCACTGAAAACTCGGCTCTGTCAAAGGTCACGACTCGCTTCTCTTATTGGCACTTTCGCAGGGAATCTCGCTTAAAAGCTGGCACGTCTGTTCTGCCCACCTCATTCAATAACGTTCAAACGTATGATCGTTTGCTCCCTCCGGTATCATATCGTTGTAAGTGCGAGATACTGCCATCACCACGGGATTCACGATAGCGCCGACATTCCAGAATATCGCTTCAAGGAGTAATAGTCATTCGCGTTCGAACAGGACGCGTATCCTGTCAGATATTACGATGCATCTGCGACCTAGGATGCGTATCCTGTCAGACATCGCGGTGCATCTGCAATCCAGGACGCTGCGGTGTATCGCTCGACCGAGAGTAATCGTGTAGAATCACTTGATGTGTGTCGAAACAATCATCGCGCATCACCGAATTTAGGATTTCGCGAACGCGTCATTCGTCAGCTCGAAATAGCGCAAGACTTTCTTCGGAGAAATGCGTAAATGACTCGTTGACTCTGAAGTGTTTTTACTGTATTATCTAGAAATTTTAGTAAAAAAATTTTATCTACTGTGGCATGCCTTGTACACAAGATCCTTTAGAACCTAGAGAGAAGATTACGTCAATCGTGTGCACGCATCTAAATATTTGCAGAAAATAACAGCTATAATGGAAGTATAAGTAATAAAGCAATTTCTCTCCATCTATCCAATTACGTGAGTGTAAATTCTCAGCCGCGTTCGCGATCGGATTAATGTTAAATACATCAAAAGCTACCGCATTGACGCTTGTTTGTAGCGTTTGCAATTGCAAACAAGTAACAGTTCTAAACTAACCGTTATTGACTACAACTTAATCGGCGTAAACATATTACTTTCGATCAAACATCGCGAAATTATAAGAATGTTTGCGAGTCGTTGGTCAACTTTAATCTCCGATAAATACCCATAACTTTACCAATATTTAATAACTGTAAGAGATTTAAATAACAATCAACAACCGGCTGCTACTCGCTCTTGGCGAAAAAACCACAACCCTCGACTGGAACCACAAAAAATCTATCGCCTGCCTGAAAATTTTTGTATTCGTAATGTCAATCCCATTGCACAATCGATAGCGCAAGTCACGTCATGAGGCTCATATGTCTTCTTTCACGTAATTTCACGCACACTATTCGTCTTTTTTTCGATCTATCTCCTCCCTTTGTCCCTCGCTTGGACCAGATAATTCTGTGAAGGGTGGGACCGGACGCGTCCTACTTTTGTGGTGATCGACATACAGTTTTTAATCCAAGACTAACGACGTGATACGAGTTAACCACTCGGAAAAATTATTTGCGCACATTGCACATTGAAAAGAGGAGTTTCATGCTGGTATAACAGAAACTTCAATCACGATATTTGCTTACTTTCTTACCCATACGTTCTCGCAGATAAACATGCAACGAGATATGCTTTCATTATTTTATTTAATTTTCCGATGTTGTGTTTCGCGTAATGAATATAACGTACCGGTATGTTAAACTTCGAAAATATAAAGTTCATAATATAAAGAAAAATATAAAGTTCATAATCAAGTCTAAACAACGTTATAAACTCTAGTTGAAATTACGTAAACACGATCCAAGATAATATGGTAAACAGAATTCCTGCAAATTTTTCAACTTTTTAATGCTCTTCCCTATAGTTTTTCGTAAAAAGAACGCAACATGTTAACATCACAATTTTTATGTTTACGCATAAAGAAAAGAAAGATAAAAAAACGGCATTCAACCTATTGGGTGTACCAACTTTTCCAATTTCTACGATCACTCTCGAGTTATCTCTGGATCAAGCAAACCGCAATTCGCAAACCGCAACAACCGATACGGAAAGCGGCTAGTTCGAGATCGCGTGCAAGCTCACGCGCAATTTATTTCTCTCTCCCTTTCTCTCTCTCCCTCTTCCCCCGTACACGATCACACGTCGCTGACAGATTTGAGGTCCGAAGCACTAAAATTTCACAATGCTCGTTCATCGAGAATTCGTCCGGGAAAACACCGTTTCTCAAATTTTCCGCCGGATTCCAAATAACGTGAATCACTTCACAGAGTGCTGCTCCAAAAAGTTCGCACCAGAATAATCCCTTAGTTTTTACTTGTTTTATTTGTTTTATTTATTAATATTTATTTACTATCGACGCGACGCAGACTAAGCCAAAACGCACCAGCAAAATCGTCGCTGAACTGGAGCAGCGTGTACAGAAAAGAAATATGATCGATCGACGCGCACGCGGGAGAGTAGCACGTCCAATTTCGCTCGCTCAAGTTCTTATGAATCTTTTCGTGGGAGTGCTCCGCTCTCACCCACTGCTCGTTAGGGCTTCGCCAATGGACTGCCAGTCGCCGCGGCAAAAGCTGCGGCGCAACACGCCGACGCATCTACCCCCTTGCAACCCTCTACGGTCGTCCCCGCTTTGCGGCACCGACATCAACCCACACCGACGAGTTTTCCACTCGTTCTCCACGCGTGAGACCTTTCGCGATTCCGTAAAACGCGGAACAGGCGATGCACACTAAAATACATGCGATTCTCATGATCGCAATAGCGAATAGCCTCATAGATACTGTATCGTATTAATTTATCGATTAAGTCTAACAAAAAACGATGGGTTAATTAAATTTGAGACGGATGCTAGTTACGGTGACTGAGAAATTATGTCAATTATAAATACCATAATCCATAGGCAGATATTTAGAAAATTCCGTAAAACGCGGAAAATTAAATATTTGAACAATGAAGGAAAATATTTGTTATTATAAATATTTTTATTTCGTACAAATTCAGTGGCTCATAATTTTTAATTTCTCTGGCATATTAACACAAGATATCATGTTACGAGAATAAAATAAAAACCAAGCGCACGTATTTACAAATGTTGCTCGATTTTTGAGTTATGCAAAATATTTATCACGGTTCACTCGTTCGTAAAAACGAAAAAGTGCAGTATCAACAAGCGCAAAGCTTTGAAGATCATTTTTTTTAATTAAATGCCAACAAAGTGCGTTCGCATTCATTGATCTATCGTTCCATGGATATGACGAATTTTGATTTGAACGTTGCAAACTGTACGGCCTGCCACGCACTCGGGACATGACAGGTAACGTTACAATGTGAAAAAGAACAAATCTGATTGAACCCATTTCATATTTTCTCCCTGGATATTCAAATACTTTTGTGCCAATCGAAACATCTGCGTGATCGTAGGTCGGCAGGGTTCTAAAATCTGCATAATTATGCAATAACTGTAATGTCAGGCACCCTTCGTCCCTCCGCGTCGATGGTAGCGGCAGATCGCAGCAGCACTGACAAACAAATGAACGTATCGAGATACAAAATATTCAACGTGCCAAAAAATTATACGATAGCATTTGGTAGCTATCTCGATTTTCCTACTATTTTCAAACGTATGTCTCTTAAACGTATCTTTATATCCTACAAATAACGATAATTTTACATGTGTGGCAGAAAATATAACACGAAATGATATAATTTCAATTTCTCCCCGTGACGAATTATGTTTATCTGTACAACTAATTTTATTGCAACTACCGTATTCTCTGATGTATGTACGGCGCCTCCGCTTACAAAAGCATAGTGGGATCAACGAGTACACATTTACACGAGGTATAGAGCTGATTGATGACCGACATCGATCAAGACTCTTCCGTTTTCGCAAGCTACGTTAGCTTTATATTAAATACTTCATCATTTTACCCGAGACGCGTCACGCTTCGCCGATTTACCGTCGATTCTCCGACTGAACGAGCTGCAAACGTGTTACAGACCTTTTCCTACTTGACATGAATTTCCATTTGCCATGTTTTGCGGTGCGAATCTCACGTACCATGTCGAGGTATACGTACGACCTAGCATTTTTTTCTCTTCATGTTATGCCGACCGTACAATTGCGTGCTATTCTTATCAAAATATGCTTGATAAAATATACACGGATGGAGTAATAAAGATAACGTCAAAAGAATGTATAATTTTCATCAAAAGACGAAAATGTGTTACGCAGACTCATAGATACAAAGGGATTTTCATTAACTCATGCCGATTTTGAGGGATCGATATGATAAATTGATGTAAATATTAATGGGATAAGCCACGCGAGCGTGTGGAAGCTCGTATGATGTCGGAATGTCGAGTATACTCGAAATGAAGTTCAACTTGATTTTGAAAGTACAATACAATTATGACATGAAGCACAACTACCATTTTGCCATGTCAATTGTCTCTCTAAAATACATAACCGATACCATCCCCGTTCTTCTGTACATTACTATATTATCAACCAATGCTGTCGGCAATGGCCCATCAACATATCGTTACCTGTCTGCCGATAATCATCCCGGGCACAGCACGCGCCCGCTCGTATCCGGACTTCCGTAATAATTGCATAATGTGCTAATAGCGCTCGTAAAATGATTACGCGTCATATGAAATGATTACACACCAGCGCACGGCGTCGACTGCGAAATTGTGCCGGCGCTTGGGCGACGCATGAATCGCGTACGTGCGAATCGCGCATTAATAAATGTAATGCATAAAACGCACGCGTGCGTCACGTCTCCGCGAGAATTGGTGTTACGGACACAACGAACGCCTATTCAATAACAAAACTGCACGCTGGAGACCCGCGTTACCTTCACGATGTAATTCACAAGCGACTGCAATTTTGCCAACGTATTACGTCTCTGCTCTCGAGAAGCTATGCCGGACACGTAGTAGCGGAAGCACGGAATCGGAGCTATAGGAATGCCTCACGAATCATCGGAAGATGTAATGGACTGCAGGTGTGAGGAAACGTGACAGCCGTAAGCTGCAACAGCGTATCCGCAGCGGTAGATAGAATCGCCTCTACATCTTGCTCTGGCAGAGATGAGAAATATTTATGATATTCCGGTTAAATGAGAGAAATTCAAATGTGCTTAACATTCGCTGGATAACGTGATTTCGAAATTATTTGTTTTATTTTTAATTGTTACTTTATCTCTTCGCCTATCCGCATGTAAATCATGCGTATCTAGATACAATTGCGGGATGAAGCGCGAACACATCAAGTGATTGCATCTCCTGCATCGCATCACATCCCGAGCTTTCCAGGAGAATAACTTGGAATATAGCGCGGCAACGTGACCGTCACAGAACTCGCACATTGCACTCTAACAGGGGCGCAAGCCTGTTTAATTAACGAGCAAATTAAATGTCGGGACAGCCACATCCGACATGGTCGTGCAATTAGAGGTATTATAAATTAATTATAATACCGTGACGCAGTCAGTTTTGTGGGATTCAATCTCGGAATGAGCATGGCGTTTGCCAAGCGGGATGTATGCCAAACTCGCGACTCATTGCCCACCGCTTACGCGTTTTGTTATGTCATCCTGAAGCAGATATATTAATTCAATTACGTGTAAATCAAATGACGTAAAACCGATTTGATAATACACACGGAGAAGAGGGTCAAAACGGATGCATCAAAACTGTAAGAAGATGGTAATACAGAAACTGCGATCTATTAACGGACGATAGTCTACCGACAGAAATGTCGCGAAGACAAGGAGTAGAAACTTTTATATAAATTACATATTATACATTATATTAGGGGTGTGATTTAGTTTTGAGGGTTTTTTGCTCAAAAACGCATGTATTTAAATATGATAACGAATGAATACCTTAATCAAAATATTTTCCTTCGTTTTCTATAACTTTTTCCCATCTTTCTGGCAAGAGATGGATTCCACCACGATAAAATCACTCTTCTTTTCAGTTGATCCATTCGTCGACGAATTTCGCACTTCTTCGAAATTATGAAAGTGTGTATCCTCTAAAGCGTGTTGCATCAACCGGAACAAATAATAATCGCATGGAGAATACGCGAGGTGCGGTAAGACTTGCCATTCAAGCTCTAATAGTGTTTGTTTCACTGATAACGCAACGTGAGGCCGAGCGTTGTCACGAAGAAGAATCACTTTCCGTCGTTTACTCGCAATTGGTGGTCGTTTTTGGTCCAATGCTTCCTTCAACTTGTACAATTGGTGTCGATAACGATCAGCCGTGACAGTCTCATGCGGATTTAACAGCTCGTAGTACACTATCCCACCAAATACAGAGCATTACTTTTGAACCGTGAATATTGCGTCTCGGAGTGGATGTTGATGGTTCGCCTGGATCCACCCATGATTTTCTGCGTTTCGGATTATCAAAATAGATCCACTTTTCATCCCCAGTAACAATCCGAGACAAAAGACTCTTCTTTTTTTGCCTGGCGATCAACGAAATGCAAATGTTCAACCGGTTCGCAATGGCACTTTCCGATAATTCATGTCGAACCCATTTCCCTTCTTTCTGAATTTTTCCCATTTCATGTAAATGTTTGGTAACTGTTGTACGATCAACATTTAATACTCTGACAAGTTCTGAAGTGGATTCTGTTGGATTTTCGTCCAATAATGCTTGCAAATCTGCATTTTCAAGCTTTCTTGGTTGTCCCGAGCGTTCTTTGTCCTTCACATCAGTATCACCACTTTTAAAGCGTCTAAACCAGTATTCACACGTCTTAATTGATGGGGCAGAATCACCATAAGTTTCCACAAGAATTCTATAACCCTCAGCCGCAGTTTTCTTTTGATTAAAAAACAAAAGCAACGCATGTCGAAAATGCTAAAGAGCTTTCGGAAGTTGCATTTTTACGATGATATAAACACGACTGTTATTGCATCTATTGCTATAATGCTACTAAATGTCATGGATAATGTCAACACTGTAAGAAACAACGGTTATCGGAAACAGCTATTGGAACAAACTGACACTACAGCCATCTGTTGCAAAACCCTCAAAACTAAATCACACTCCTAATACAAATTCTGTAAATTTCTCAGATTCTCAGATCTTTATCTCTGAAAATCAGCGAGCATCAGCGTGACGATCATCCTGTTTAAACACGTTTGCAATCGCGAGGACTGCCTTTCCTTGTAAACCAAGTAAACGCGATTTGTAGCTTTAACAAGCAGCACGATCGGGCCGGCTAGGTAAATTGCGCGAACGGATAACGTCTAAGATTCCCCCGGGGATGTCACGAATTGCTAGACGGAGCTTAGAAGTCTCGGGCAGAATAGAAACCGATTAAGCGAAACAACCGACTGACAGCACCTGTTGATACTTGGCCTAGCTGGTGGCGAAGGTGTAGACTCACGTACACACACGCGCGCACCCGCACACGTAAGTGTGCGGCTCTCCGACACGTGTGTATACTTGTTTGCGCACCCGTGGCCGATGTCCAGTGTCGCCGCGGCTACGTGAAGCGAAGATAAACGTCGTTCGCCGGGATCGATACGAGCGCGAGATCGAGCGCCGGCGACTGGCGAGATTCAATTTTGGGTATCGCGCCGTGGTAAATTGAATCCGACCGCAGGGCCTGCCTTAATATTCGAGTTACGAGCGCTGTTACCCTTTGTCCATGATTGAGCGTGCTGCACGCTTACCCGCGCTTTAAACGCGCCTCGCGCGCATCCGTAAACCGTTTACGGATCGTCTGCCGACAGTTTCTCCGTCATGTTGCAGGTGTTTCTTACACGCGCGCCGTGATCGCACATTTTTTACGAGAATATACTAGCTTCTTCATAACTTATTTGGTATAATATCGGGTGAGTTAAAAAAGTTGTAGCGGTGGTGAATAATTGATTTCGTTACGACGTTACTATCAAATGAAAAGTGACCGCTTCGAATGTCGTATATAACGTGTTATAAATAAATAAATAAATCTCTTGCTTTTAACAATTTTTCTGCAACGTGTACATCGACACACGAAGTGGTCACTTTTTATTCGATTATTTGCGCTCGTGACGTCGTCAACGTAATAACGTCAATGTTATAACGTGGAATAAATAAATCATCTCTCTCTTGTTTTTTATATACAGGGTGTTTCCTCTAACTGTAGCACTTAGAATATCTCTGCTTCCTTTGATGATATGAAAAAAGTCAAAGGACGAAAATTGTTCGATTCAAAGAGACTAGTACTCTGGTAAGAAAATTATTTTTTTTAATGTGACCTTTCACAAGATATCAAGGTCATGAACATTTTTTTAAATGAGATGGTATATTTTCCTTAACGAAATGATGTAAAAAATGAACTTCATTTTTTAGGTGTCCCCAAAGAAAAAAATCAAGAGGCGTAAGATCTGGTGATCGAGCCGGCCAAGAAATTCTTCCACCGCGTCCAATCCAGCGATCAGGAAATGATTCGTTGAGTATGTTCCGTGCAAATGAAGTTTATCGCGATATTCCGACAACACCTGAAGATATGCGAGAAAGAATTCAGCGTGCGTGCACCGCAGTTACTCCGGAATCTCTCAAAAACGTAAAACAATCGTTTATTCATCGAATTCGAAAGTGTATGGAAGTAAACGGTGATCATTTCGAACATCTGTAAAAAAGGTATATCTTTGTAGTTATACATACAATAAATAGAGTTTCTTTTCCTAAACATGATTTTTGTAGTTCAAAGTCATTTGAAGGTCAACATATTCTGTATGG
This sequence comes from Ooceraea biroi, assembly GCF_003672135.1. Classification (NCBI taxonomy): domain Eukaryota; kingdom Metazoa; phylum Arthropoda; class Insecta; order Hymenoptera; family Formicidae; genus Ooceraea; species Ooceraea biroi. The sequence continues at coordinate 6,283,169 of NC_039509.1, forward strand.
TTGAATTTGTTCTTTTACAAGCCACATCATTTCGTTAAGGAAAATATACCATCTCATTTAAAAAAATGTTCATGACCTTGATATCTTGTGAAAGGTCACATTAAAAAAAATAATTTTCTTACCAGAGTACTAGTCTCTTTGAATCGAACAATTTTCGTCCTTTGACTTTTTTCATATCATCAAAGGAAGCAGAGATATTCTAAGTGCTACAGTTAGAGGAAACACCCTGTATATAACATGAAATAAATAAATCGTTTCCACAATACGAGTTAAATAAACTGTTGATCGTTGTGACGGAGAACCGCCATGGTTCTTTGATAAGCTTGTCCTTCAATATCAATTTACTTACCAGAAAGCTGTTTTCTTTATTACCATTCTGCCATACCACACACCGTCAAGCATGCTACTTAATCTCGACTTAATGGTGGTCTCGATGGCTGCACGATCACAAGCTCGCTCACGGCTAATAATCGCTTCACTTAGCAAACGCGTAGCCGCGAGAATAAAATGTGCGCACTGAACATAGTCAATACTCCGAACGCGCGGCGCGGTCCGTCCGTTACGATTTCGACCGCGCCAACTTCACGGCAATGCTTCGCAGCATCGCGTCCCGTCGCGAACATTGCGGCACAAAGCGACCGTAGGCAGATCTGTTACGCGCAAATAACTCTTTCGCTGCAGTACGCGCGCGTGTTCGGTTATTCCGTTCGCGTCAGCCATCGATTCCGGATGAATCATCTATGCGATTCGTGCAGCGAGAGGATTCGTATTAAAGAATAAACGTGCGAACGATCCACCCTCCGCGAAAGCCGCAATGATACCATACCGTTACGCTGCAAACTTCACTTCGATCGATTTGCAGCTCCACGATTTGCCTGCGATAATCGAAAATTGATCGATGAATCGATAAAACTTTAATTTCGCCATTTCTCGTAGACTTGATTTTCCAAAATCCTTTTTTGTTCATAATGAACATGCAACTTGTTCGATTTATGTGTACCTTTTCTCGTATTCATGACAAACGTACAGGTGGACGTATAAGTGAGTTTACGATCGCGTTGGAGCTGTCGCGGCATTACAATTGGATTAAAGTGACGAATTTGATGCAACGTGACGGGGCGCAGTAGCGCGACACGGCAGATAGGTTAAACCGCTCGCTGTATCTGGAAATCCACTGTGTGTGATATGTTAAAAAAAAGGCATAGCGTATACATACATACATACATACATACGTACATACATACATACATACATATATATATATATGTATTAATGTATGTATATGTATGTATGTATGTATATGTATGATATCTATATATATATATATATATCCAAATCAGTTTTTTATTAAAATCTTTATTTTCTGTGTTTCGTAGCGTTTCTCTTAAACAATAATTAACGTAACTTAACGTGAAATTGTGGTGTGAGAGAAAGAAAGAGAGAAAGTATAATGCTCGATATATTAGAATTATGGAAACTTTCACTCAAATCGGTAATGGTACGATATACAAGTGGAGCAGATTTAGGATAGTAGAGACTAATCTTAAGATTATAGATTGACATGAATGAGACGACGCGACCGATTAACAAAAGGATTAATCGATCGCACAGTTTGACTGATGAGTTAATTACGCAAGTAGGTACGCAGACAGAGTAGAGACGTAAGTTTAACTTATGGGTTTAGACTCGTAGAACATCGCCCACGTCGCGGAGGAATCACGAATACTTGATAAAAATGTTCGCGGGAAGGGGGGCGAGGGGATGAATACGCGCGACAAGCTGCAACGAAAAAGACGCGAGAAAATGAATTTTGATCGCACTCCACTCCCGACGTGTACGATGTATGCACGCTGCTTCGATCCGGAAGTCTATACCCTCGTCAGAAATTGTTATAATATGAGAGTTAAGTCATATCATATTACTTAACACGATACACAAAGCCAAGTTATGTCCCGAGTATCAAACCGATACGATTAAAATACCACGGTTCAAGCGAAACGGGGATTCGTTTAGTTGTCGTTTTATCTTGATTGGAATATCGTTTCGATGACCAGGTACCAGGTGTAACGATTTCCGTCTATGCTTATATCATTGCTCTATCTATCGGGTTTCGGTCACTTATTCGTGTTCCGCGTGAACCGGGTGCTCTCCCTTTAAACAAAAAGAAACATTTCGTCATTACGTCAATCGATCAATTCGTATTCACTTAATGGATATCCACAGTAATAGTAAAAAAAAAACGTGAAAAGTGAACAAATGAATTAGAAGAGACTTTAAACGACTATTTTTGCCACAAATACACTTTGTGATCGAGTCTATCTTCCCAATTAAAGGACTTGCCTTGGTAGAAAAAATCTTAAGAATCGATATTTCATTTGATGCATTCCCCAAGTGTTTTACACATTCGAGAATGCATAGAAAGCCCCATTCGACGCAGAAAGATTTCTCAAGTACCTTTTCTTTATTCCCGTGCTCACGAATCGAAGTCTCGCGTGAAAGACACATTTCGTAAATGTAACGTGGAAGAAAAGAACGTTTAAGTTCCGTTTATATCAGTCTTCAAATAGAAAGATCGCTTCGAATATAACGTCGAAAATTTGACGCCTATCACTGCACGTAATCTACGAGAGATTTGAGAAATGTATTTCGCACAATTATGTAACATCCGGTTCAATTCAAGCTTCCACTTGTGGCTTTCGGAGCGCACATTTTTTCATCGAAATAAAATAAGAAAGTAGGACGTTTATAATAATAATAATCCGGAACGAAGCTCGACACGGAATCGCACAGAACGATTTTCTTATCTCATTACGCATCTCTCTCGTCCGTTAAGTCGGAATATCTTGTTCATTAAATTAAACGTAATTAATTAATTCGAACTAATTGCATGCAACATGTCGACCTTACACGAGGCTCTGAGATTTCTGATATCGTCACGTCGAATATCGGCAAGGGTCGAATGTTGTAAGAAAATAAAGAGCCTTAACGATATTTGTAGCAAAAATATACATGTCACGTTGCTCCCGCGCGCAAAAAAATATACGATTACATTACAAAAGAAAAACTTAACAGACGACACGAAGAAGGTTTTGGCAAAGAACATAACATTTAACGACGTCGAACAACTGGGCTCGGTGTCAAACGGGCGCGGCTGTACAAATCGTAGTACCCACTGACAACGAGCTTGATGATCGCACACCTACACTTAAAAATCTATCGTTTACGTGACGATACACACATATCACTGTGTACGTGCGTATGTGTGTGCTTATATGATTCGCTCACAAATAAGTTTTAACTGTACCACGAACGAAACTAGTGACCCACGCTACTCGATTCAGTTATACCGATAGTCACGTGTACTAATACATTGTACATGCGTTATTGCCAATAACATATGTACTGCTCCATCTCCGTACGATTAATAGGCGTTCAGGTATATCCATTTATCTTAACGAGAGCAAATGCAATAATAATTCTCAGACGCATATTCTAGTAATATTATTAACATATCAAAATAATGATACTTGAAACGAAAAATCCCTGAAGTACAATTAACGTTTGATCAGACTGTTGTTGTTGTTATGTTCGATACTTACACACACACAACACAAATTAAAAAAGTTTTCATCCTTATAGAATTATTACAATTGCTCCTACTTATGAACATGGTAGTTACAAAAACTTCGAAATTACGTAGGAAGATGAAGCATAAGGAACAGAATGCATATGCATATGTATGTATGTACGTGTATATGTATACGTATGCGCGCGTGTATGTGATCAAGAGTGTGTTTATGTAAGTATATATGTATGTATGTACGAAACAAATTGCATAAATGTCTAGAAATGCAATATAAATTCGAGTAATATTGAAGCGATTATCAATTGACGTTCTCATTAACTTAACTTTGCGCAACTTGCCATAATGTAAAAAAAATGTATTCAACAATAGCAGATACAAGACGATTTTTGTGAAAATGGGCATTTGGACATTTTTCATGTATGATTGGTATAATGAAAATTAGAATCACTAAAGTTACAAATACATCACGAAAATCCGTTATTAATTCTAATGGACAAATCCGCTTTAGAAGCGTATACATAACACCTTTGGCCATTTACTCCTCGTACAAACGATAGCTGATTATTAGCATATTCACAAAATTAGCTCCTCGAAGAGAAATTCTCTCTATTAACTGTACTGTAACTGTGTGAAAAAGTCTAATATTTGCACCGATCTGACAATTCTTCAAAAACAAATTTGTACATGAGAATTAATTCTTTCAAATAAGGATTTATCATGCGCATCTCTTATTAACAGTTTGCGTATGAACAAAACGCCTTACAGTAGTGATAATTGTGTCGTACAGGAAATGATAAAGAACCTAAATCATTGATTTCGATGAAACACACAACCAGAACCTTTAAACTCCTCTCTATTGCATTTATGTCCTTCGATAAAAAGACTCTAAAGAGTACTTACATTATTATGTACATCTATACAGTTTCCGAATTCTTATTAACATATAACATATGTTATAGAAAGCTATAAGTTATCCCAACTTTATTGCAAAGCAAAAATTTAACGCAAACTTTTGGAATGTTTACTACGTTAAGAGGAAAAAAAAAGATATATTTCTAGAGCACTTATATATTAGTATTTGCTTTACCCTTATTTTCTACACCAAAGATGAACATCCACATTAATTATCATGGTGTGTACGATAAAAGCATTGCAAGGCTCTACGTCTCATCTAATTTAACAATGCTACGATATACTATTTGCCGAATGTAAAAAAATATCGCTTCACGTGTCAAACCTCTGACTTGAGTAATGTTGATGTAGAGAAAATTAGCTTTAAAAAACACATTTAATCGAGCGAGTCTGAAAAGTTTGTGAATAACTTTATGATACTTCGATCGTACTCTCTAGAGCCTCCCGACATGTGTGTCAAAAAGAAAAAACTCTACGCTTTTACAGTCTACTTGGACATTTTCTTTCAAAAGAGTTTGTTGAGAAATGCTTTGGTTGTGCGCTCGCATAATTTGGATATCACTTGCGAAATATTTGATAAAAGGACTTTAAAAATAAAAGTGATATCCATTTTTCTTGAAGAGATGCATTTTCACTATACCTCATTTTCGTCATTTATGCTTTTAGTCGTTTACGTATATTCGTAAATAACGTTGTCACGGGATTGCACAGGGAAGAATCATTTTTAGAAAAAACGAAAGTAATACTTACAATAATTAAATAATAAAAGAAAAACATTAAAAAATCTCTGCAGTATTATCAATCTAAAATGCTAATTATAATCTCCTCCCGTTTGAAAAGGCAGGAAGCACGATTGCGCAAACGCAATTTTTCAGAATATTTATACTGTTTCGCACGTACAACATATGATATTTTGAAGGAATATTAAAATTACTATATCGCATTGTGATATTGGGGAGGGGAAATCTGAAAACATAAGAATCACTTCTGCGTGTGAAAATGATACCTCACGTCCAATACGATTTGCTAATCTAATGGCTAATGATCGAAAATATATGAATACGGAACCAAAGTGCACGGCAGCCTTTTTAGCCATCAAAGGAATATTACACGTTTAGATTAATTCAGTATCTTAAGTTACCTAGTTACTGTTGTGTTTGTGTATCAAATCATTATCATAACAGTTACTTGTTGGGCACACACCGAATTAAAGTCTCAGCTGTAAGCACGTGTCGTATTTTCGATACTTGGTGAATGCTGTTCATTAGCCATCCTCCTTGGGGGGTGTAAACCAACCTGTCGGGAAACATACGAAACTCGTCAGAGATTCTGCGGGGGAGACATCAGAGAAATTAGCGCGGAAATTCAAGCAAGCGGACTCGCACCATTCTTTTCATGTATTTGTACAAGGGACTTGAATGACTGTTGGGCACGTGCCAAACTGTACTGGCCTTGTCCACCACACACTTTACCGGCACCACCTGATCCTTGAAACTGTATACGTGCTTTTCCCTTCACCAAAGTTGCCGATATCTGCATTATAACAGCTTCCACTGTATACGCCGAACTCCATCCCTGTTTCGTGAGGAGTTCCATGCAAATCGCACCTCCCACAAGGACATAACCACCGGAAATAATGGGATGTACGACTCTCACAAACGGAGGTTCGAACGGGTAAGTTTCCTTCAATAATAACGGTTGAACATTTTCAGAAGGGGGCTTTACAACATCATTCGGGATAACGAGCATCTGCTCTTTACAGTCTTAAAATACCTTAAAAAGCATGTTGAGGAGAATACTGTCTTTGCCTTCTTTCTCTTTCAGAAGAATGAGATCGCTATGAAGTGGTGAATCAGGATCTACGCACATCAACCTGATATTCCATTCGTACAAACTGTCATTTACTAGTTCTATGCTATACATTCCTGGGAAAAAGGCGAAACGATATTTACGTTAAGTACGCACTACGAAAGAGACACGGTCGTGAAAATTTTGATCGTGAAAATCGGCAGTTGAAGGACATTTACCTTTTTTAAAGCTGTCACTTCGGTATATATCACGTAGTTCTTTCATGAGTCTATCGGTGGCTTGCACACTTCCGCAAACAGATCCTTTTAAATAGTCTTGTCTCTGATTCTGTCTCAACCTTTCCAGTGTCGCAAGATGTTCCAAATCCATTTCTTCGCCCTGTACGAGGAGTAAAATTGAAGATTACGATAATCAATATATCCACAACAAATTAACGCAAAATAAACACGAGTTTGCTGTCCTCCTTTACCTTATTCTTAGAGTTAGCGTCTCCTTCGTCCATGTCTAGATGGAGGTCCTCCTCAGTCTCGCTCTCTTCATCCTCATCGATATCGTCTATGTCCTCCGCGTCCATCCTTTGTGCCACGGCTTCATTTGAGACTCCTAGACGTAAAGGGTCCAAAGCGGTTCTGAGTCTCTCCACGTCTGGCGGTTCTGGTAACGAGTGTAGTCTGCACAGTTCTTTCAGGAGGATTCCAACTTGGTTGATCACGTGGTTGTCACGTCCCGTTGTGTTACTTAAAATTTGTACAGCGTTCGTAACACTAGTCTCCTCCGATTCGGCAAACCAAACTGGCGGTGTAGAAGGATAAGTTTCCTACATAAACATCATCAATATTGATAGCTTTACGGTGCGGTAGACAATGATTCACGCACGCCAGCGCGTACAACTGAACGCGCAAACGTTCGACACGAATCAAAGTCACGAAAAAAAATCACAAATCGTTATTATCGAAACACGAATGAAGCGACAAAGTTTTAACGCACGACCATCGGCGTATATGCACGCAAGCGCCCGTCGCACATCCATTTAAATACCAATAAAGACACACGTACACACACACAGGCCGACGTGGAATATCATATATCATCGGTAAATAATGCGTGAAGGATGCTGAAATATCTACACCGCAATCGCACGCCGAACGATACGCATTTACGAAAGGATTGCGCGCGATTGCAATACTCTTCGCGTCGACGTCGCACGTCGGATCGGATCGAATCGGATCGCTCGTGCGCGCTTGTGTCGCGAAAGAGTCGAACTCTGATTCTGTTTCGTGATTAAGTTGCATCGGACCGTGTTCGAGGATCACGGGATCGCGCGACGCCGTACGACGCGCGAGAATCGCGATCGTCTTCTTCCTTTTCTCGGTACCTTCGTTCGACATCGGTGCCGATCCGAGCTTCGCGAGGCCGCTGCGCCCGAGGATCAAACGCGGGTAACGAGACAAGTTCGACGGGGAAGCTGCCACCGTACCCGCGACACGAGCACCGACCTTCGGCGCGCCGTTAACCCGTCGACGGAGGATTCTCACGGTTGCGGCGAGAAAAGACGAACAAAAAGGAGAAGAAAAAAGATCGATCGCTAGGAAAGGCGTCGAAACGATCGGGACTATCGAGAAAGGGGAAGGGAACGGAACGGAGGGAGCGCTCGTGGCTATCGATACCGCTGTCCGCGAGTTCCGTCCGCGGCACCAAACGACAACGAGCGTTGTTGTCTCTTTGTTCGTTCGTCCGCGGCAAAGCGAGCGAAGTGTCTATCCGGAACGAGCGAACGGACGAACGAACGAACGTCCGACGAGGCAACGCACGCACAAACGCCATGCACGTATACACGCGTACACGGACACAACGCCGTGATGCACGGCGCGCATACACACACGCGTAAATATATATATATACATATACACACACACATCCACGCATCAGTCGATCATCGAAAGCGGCACTCGCGATATACTCTTATCCGTACGCGCGCGTAATTGGCACTTACTGTGATATTGGCGTGTATTTCGTACTTCTTCCCATTTTTACCGACGAATCTGCAGCTGAGCTCGTCCACGCTCGCAGACATTATCTGAAACCTCTCATGGCTCTTGGGGAAGACGGATTCGAGCGTTTTGATTTCCTGCTTGAGAGTGTTCAGACAAGCCATTTGCGGTGTAACGTGCGAGCAGGGCAGCGCGTACCCGAGTCCAACGGCGTTCCAATCCCCGTCCGGACGAAATACGGACGAAATAACCCGGGATGAGAGAGACACACGGCGATCCCGATGACTACCCGACAAAATGGCGACTGCGACTAAGTGCCTCGGCTGGTGTCGGGCGAGCTCGTTACGCTCCGCCGTTACGGCAGCGCCATCCCGCCGGTGTCTCTCGAAACGCCGCGTGACGTATTTCCGTGACGGAAATTCCGTCGCGAGTGCGACTATGAACGGACTATGAGTTAACAACCGAGACTTCTTTCGACATTTTTTCTCCGTATTGTATCCGGATTTCTGTCAATTCCGCGTCGACATTCGAAGAGAGCTTCTTTCATCGTTAGCCTCGTAGATTCTCAACAGACCGTAGTGTAACTTTAACCAGACATGAGGTAAGTGAGTACCAGCATTCTTATACTTAAAAACTTGAATTTATCGTACATTTACGATTAATATTAACAAAATATACGTATAAACGCTTCATGAAATAAGTTTTAAACAAATATATAGCACAGCATTCAAGCCAACAAGATAATAATGGAATTGTATGTATTATCTCTTCCAACATACATGCACATTGCGAGGTGCGAGTGCACGCGTACCTAGAGGCACACACACCGTATTATCAGCACTTGGAAAAATCGACATAAATGGAAAGAAAATGAGAACAGAAAATACGAGAAAATTTAAACAATTTTTCAAGGTACACATGGGGAAAGATTTCAGAAATTTTGCTTTTACTTGAATATATATATAGATATATTAAATATAAGATGAGGTAGCGAGGAAATAACTAGTGACAAAGTTACTGTTGATTGTATCATTAATTTATTTGAAATAACTAGTTAGTCCTATTTTCTTATACCCTATATGTACAAACGATAGCGCGAGAGATAAAGTATTATACATATTTTAATACATATTATTTTAACAAATGTTAACAAATAAACGCGATCTAATTTTACATATGTAATAAAATAATTATATTCTAGATTGGACTGGATCCATTTTTTGCGTCCTTAAAGAACTAGCGTGTACAACAATTATGCATACTAAAATAAGATAGTATATGCTTTCATCAGACTAACTCAGAAAATTCCATGAACATTTTTGGTTGCACTAAAGGATTATCAAGTAAAATCATCATACTCTGCCAAATATGTACACATTGTTCTATGGTGTTTTCATAAACTACGACATTGTTCAATAATCACATGAAACTATCTTACTCGTAATTGAGGTAAAGCATATAAAATGTACACATGTTTAATAACCACAAGTCTGCTGTATGTACATAATATTGAATACTATGAAACTGAATTAATGAAAATGATCGATTAAATTAATTGATCGCCATTCAAATTTATTTTTTTTCTTTATTTTGGACAGTAACTGCAAACTATTTTCATCTTCGATGATTTATTTCTTCTACAATTGCTTGAATTATTTATAACAGGAAATACCAGTCTGAAAAAAAGGGAGAATCTTTCAACAGTAAGATCTTCCAGTTGTGCAACAAAATATTATATTATTTATAAATAATGAAACGCCATAATTATTACGATAGAATATCCAATTTTCGTCTTGTGTAGAAGATTCACGTTCGACATGAATCGGTCGTCATAATTATCTCTTTATATACACTCGTTTGCAATATGTACTTCTTTTAGAGAGATTTCTTATACTAAAATTAATGAGTGACGAAAAAGTAACCCATCGATAATAATTATTGAATTCTCTGTTCTAATTTGAGAAGAGATGAGAATAACACCTTACGCATTGCTCCAAAATTATAAATTTTCCTGCGTTCTGCATTCTATTATAGTCGAGATCAAAATTAACAATCATCGACAATTATCGTTTAACAATATGCTCTTTCCGCTAATAGTTTGAAATAATTTATTAAATTAAAGAAAATTTTATTTACGTTTATGAATCAATAATCAATGGAAGACCCATTTGAGAACATGGTTTCACATTTGATCAAGTTGTTTTCATTGTTTAAACGTTATCGTTTTCCTGTTATATCTCGCACACATGAAACGTTTTAACACCCTTCTACGTACATCGTATGTGTAGCTTGAACATTTTTAGACGCTTATGCAAGTTTAATGATGTATCTATGAAATGGGTTAAGCGTAAAGCAATCAAGATTGAATCAGACTATCGCTTTGAACAAAGTCACATTTTTAGTTGGTTTTTGAATCCGAAACTCTTTATCGGATATCAATATTGCATTCAATACACTTAATGTGCTCGGCCTGGATAAATATTACAAACATTTTTCTTCTCTACATTTTCATACATTTTTCTCTTTCTCTCTCTCTTTCTTGACCATTTAATATGTGTAACTTTCTTTATCCAACTTAAGCGATCTTCACGCTAACCCTCAATCATGAGATACACATTTTTAACGAACGCATAAAATTCAATTTAGGCACAAAATATGATGTAACAAATCTCGAAAAATGTTTCTTAAATTGTTCTAAATTATTGTAAAGCAAAACTTTATAGTGTGAATATTAGCAAGATGCAGGAGCAATATTGCTGAGTATTGCTCATAAATACACATATTACAATAGGAATGCAGGAAACCATGTCATGTTTTTCAACTCTGTCATTTTCTATATATTATCTCATCTCGCGCAAACGTAGCATGTTCATGAGGTATTGCTTACTGCAATCGTTTGACATTAAATAGGCATTTGTTTCACTCTCCATTACTTTACATGATAATTCACCACATTCTTGTACACAGTACTTTTACAAAACAAATCAAACAAAAACATCAATATATTATATCTAATAATTTTATTAAATGAATTAATTAAGAAAGTAATATAACTCACGTAAAATTATTGCGCTGAATAAGTGGATCAATGCTTTTAAATTAGCTTGCAGCTAGTTATCAGAATATGTATTAGTAATAGCTAGGAACTTGAAGAAGCATTACTTCTGCTTTTCATTTTTTTTTATTAATATATACATTTAATATGCAAAATAAGTTATTCATTTTAGAATAACTCTATGCACGTCCATCATGTCCAGTTATAAACTGGATAACATTTTCTTTCTCCGAGTTTTTTTTAGAACAGAACTACTATCTCCTTTAAATGAGACAATAACATGTAACAAAAAGATAAAATATAAAAAAATGAAAGAGTAATCTTCATTGTTTGCGAAGAGGTAGAAGTAAAATAATGTGTGTTCATATATTATATTACGTGTAATGTATGCTTTTGTGTGTGTGTGTGTGTGTTTACGTGTGGAATGATATTTAATTTGAAAACAATTAAATATAATGCTTCTTGTCTTCGTCCTGTAACAATGCACGAAGTAATCCTCACATTATGACAGGCCTCGAAAATGAAAGATGAAAGAAAGAACTTTTCTACACAAAAGCAGATCTGAATTATCAACCATATAACATCCTATATCCGCCGCGATTTTATTTACAGTCACGCTCGTTTTAAGACAGACTTTAGGTACACTTTGGAGAAAGAAATAGCCCGCACTATGTCACTGTACACAAACATGAGTCACCAGAGTCATACACGTCCTGTTGCACGAGTCACACACAAGATATAATCTTTCGTTTAAATTCCCCTATCTCGAGTGCAGTTCCATAACAGTGCGACATTATCGTACGCGTATCGAGATATGATCGGCTTATTTAAAATGCCGAATGGTAGTAATCGTATGTAGGCCAGTAAGGCTGTAGCCAATCCTAGCTGGTACGTTGACGCTTTTTGGCAGGGTGCTCCTCAGACGAATGAGCTGGAGCAGGCATGACCATGTCTCTACTGTTGAACATGTATTTAAACTGTGGCATGTACTTCATTACACTCCTAACTTGGATCAAAGGTAGATCTTCGGTTAGCGAAGAACATTTGCCCGCTTTCATCAGCATCTGCATTTGTAGCCTGCGAAATAACAAATGACGAAATAATATAAGTAATAATTGTCTCTTTTTCTTGAAACAATAAAAAGAGAATGTAATTCGTCAATTTATACCTATTTCCTTGATAAAGGTCTATGTGCAGAACATCCGTGATGACTTGTCTACATCTGTCGATGTCGCAGGCAGGAAAGTAACTTGAGATAAAATCGGGTAGCGTCATCAACAGCTCGCCGTAGAGGTAAGGTTTGAAGTTGATGCAAGGTACCATCTTTTCATCAACTAGTGCTTTTTCCATTCGATACGGTTGTACGTCGTAAGGGGATATATGCGTTTCCGATATTGGTATTAATGGTTTTCTCCCTCGAGAATCCCTAAAAGATAACTTAAACTTGATAGCAATATTCATTAGTTGATTAGCAGTCAAGAACAGCCATAAACAAAAATGTCTAATCTAATATATATATATATATATATATGTTCTCTCTTGCATTTCATCTGTGTCAAATAGTGATGTATAATGCCTACCTAGAGCTACTGCTGTTGCTACTACCATTAACTGGTATCAGAGGAGGTGGATACTTTGCATGAGATGTGTTGTGTACAGATGGTGTATGCCTCTGTGGATGTAATAAGGTTGATGCCGACGTGGGTACTGGCATCAAAGCCTGAACCTGTTCACTCAAACCAAGCATCTGTGGATATGTACTTGCTGTGACTGCATTGGGTACACCTAATGTAGGTGTTGTGTATGTAGTGGTTACCCTGAAATACAAATTGATTGCATTTTTGACGATGTCGTCTATTTATTCTATCGTTAAAGTAACCTTAACTTTTTTTTAGCAGCAGAGAATATGCATGTTTAGTTTACAGCTAAAACTACAGTTCAAATAAAAATTGGCATACTCTTTAATTTTTATGAGAGAAATTAAAAATTTACTATTGTTATTAATGTATACGACGAAGATTAAATTCTCCCAGAATAATCATCGTGTTATAATTAATTTTCTCTATAACAGTATACGTACCTCGCAAATTAAATTATGATTATAGCTTTAGAACTGTTATCATGTCTTATTTACTCAAATTCACAAATTTTTCAGCATACTACACAATGTCAGAAGCAAGATATAATTCCTATAGATGTAATTAAATTGGTATTTATGTAATATTTATGTTTATATAAATTATAAAACATATGAAAAAATAAATATCTTCTTTGTATCCGAACTTTTAAAAAATTTGGAGTATTGGATCATATGTGTGTGTATAGATATATAAAATAAAATAAAAGCAATTTACATGTAAGCATACGAACTCTTTTTAATCAGTTGGATATCGTATCGATATACATAACATTCATAAAATTGACAAATGATTCAATACGTTATTTATCACGCAAAGAAAATTTTGAGACATAGTCATAGAGATAAGATTAATATAAGATTTATTTATATACAGATTAATCAGTCTATGTTAAATTTTTGCATGCTTTGTTATTCCTTATAATAGTTTATATGATTATAGTATATATATTTTACAAGAACTCACCAGTCATCCTTCCCATAGGTTGGATAACTATACAAAAAAAATCATACGTTGTATGTACAAATGCAGGAAGCTATAGTGCAGATATTCTACGTATAATAACGATCAATTACATTTCATTTATATAAATACAATTTTCCAAGCTGGGATAAGCAAATGACTGTAATATCTGATATTTCATGCTTAATGTGCTGCAGAAAATAGGAAAAAATTCTTTTCTTTACAAATTTAGTTTTATACATCAATTTTATTTGATTGAGACACAAGATACGTTCATTCTTTTCTTGTTTTAATAAAACTTTTGTTTTCAGCAATACATCTTTGTTACTAATATTATTTCATTAAGTGCAGTCTTCTAATTTGACAAATTACTTGGTGCTGAAAGATGAGACAAAAATCAAATAATTTGGAAATTTCGATAATATAATGGCATATGCGTTATAATAATAAATAAAAAGGTGCATTTCGATTGAGCATTACACAATCGTTATACCAATTAATTTACTATGTTGTGAACAAGCATACATTTTATAAGAATACTGTGTAATTGCCAAAAAACACATTAATACGAAAAACAAAGATGTTCCTTTTATCGAAAGCTTCGTGAGCTTAATACATGTACACGAAAATGTATGCTTCTGAAATAGTACTATTAAGATTACCCGAGATTAGGTTGATTGGAGTGAACGGTTGCTCTGACAAGGGGCGGTGGTGGTTGGGCTTGTTGAACAACACCCTGCATAGTTGTAGCAGGATATACTCCAGGATATTGCGTTGCTGCTCCGCTATTGCTCACTCTACTCCTAGATTGCTGAGAATAAGTTTTGGAAGCAGCTGTCATTGGCTGAAAATCAAACGTTTCGTTTTATACGTGAAATTTAATCCTGTGGTGCACATCATTTCGTGATTCTCGCATGCTCATTCATTGTCGTACACGAATGTTAAGTCCGTAAATTAGTTCTTATATCTTCAGTAATCAACAGGAAAGACACGTTATAATTTGTCCTAACAAAAATCCAAAGAGTAAATGAGCACGTTGCAAGTAAAAGTCTCAAAGGAGGAATAGCGAAGCTCGCCAAGACTTGAAAATGCCAAATAATGCGGCACAATACTATGTACCAACAAGGAAAGAATTAAAATATTTAGATCTTGATTCATATACATATGCAGGCGGCGACCGCCAGAAATTAAAAGCGCGATGAAAACACTTTTAACTAGTAGCCGTCCTATCCGCTCGAGGCTTTCGAGGGATCCGGCAGAGTCGGACGACTTGTGACGTAGCGAAACATTAGAATTTAAAAAGCAGAACTTACGCTATGCATATTCAGAGTGGCCCGTATAATAGAATTGGTCTGAGAACCAAGTGCCGTTTGGAACGTCGGTTGACCACCGACGAGACCCGACCAACCGTTTACCACACCTTGGACGGTGTTGAGCATAGGCTGCGACACTATGTTCGATCTACCAGTCGGGAGCCCCGACGGAGAAGAGTGCGCGGGATGCGTCGTCGCGACAGGCCGCGGCTGCCCTATTCGCGGCAACTGCGGTGCCGCGTTCACGACGGCTCCCCGTTGCATCATGTTAGGCATCGGTGCCGCGCGCGCGTTTATCGGTGGTATCACTTTATTCACACCGCTCGGTACGGAAGTAGGCTTAGTCGCGGGCGGTGTAGGCGGCTGTTTCGTCCATCCACCGCCACTACCACCACCGTTGCTGTTCACCAACAACTGCGAGTCCATAACTTTGGTCGGCCAGTAGTCCTCGAAGCCGGTACCCGGCGGAAAATAACTCTTAATATCACTCAAACTGATCACGGAGCACGTTTCACTGGCGAACAATTCGTTACGTATACCCTGTACCTTGCAACAGAACTTTAAGTAAGACAGATCCCAGCCTTCGAGCTTTTCCGCCTTCAGTTTAAGATTCTCGGTCTCGCCTTCGAAATAAAACAACGGCACGTATTGCAGACCATCTTTCACCGTGTAAGGAACCACAGACTCTTTATTTATACGTATAAAACCGCATTTTTCCGCCTTCCGACCGCTCGCTACGTTCGGATTGGTACCGGCGGTCAACTTGGTGTAGCACACGTCGAGGAACGTATAAAACTCCTTGGCATCCGAGAGACGTACCACCAAGTCCTTGCACGTGAACGCGTCCCTACCGAACTGATTCTCGCAGTGCTTGCTGTTGATCTCGTTGAAGAGCTTGCTCTCAGCTTCCGTGATGTAGTAACTCCTTATACACGTGCAACTGTAGATCTCCGAGTGAAGATAGCTCAGGTACTTGTTGAGAAGCTTAGATTCTAAGATGCGTACGGCGCAGTACTTTTCGCCGGAGCGAAATATATAAGGTATGTGACACTCGTCGAAGTTTGTCCAGCCGAATCGTCCTCTCTGACTGTCGTCGTCGGGTGGCGGCACTTTGCTCTCCAGACTGGCCGACGGTGGTTTCAAAGGACTATCGGTCGGCCGTTTGTTCAGAAATCCGAGAATATCGGGGATATGGGCTGCAGGCGGCGGTAGAAGAAATTGTGGCCTTTGCTGTTGTTGCGCCGCTGGCACGTTGGCCAGCATTTTCGCCTTATTTGCTTCCACCATTTTGGCAGCCAGTTCACGGATCTCCGCTTCATCTGGACGTTCTTGCTTCACGACGACTTTATCGAAAGCTGAAAAAAGAAAACCGATTGTATATATTGTACATAAATTTACTTTCGTAAAAGCTTGTATCTTTCCGCGACTATCATGTTACATCGATAGCACGACATCGTGTTGTAAATTATATGTTGTAAATTTTTTAAAAGACTCGTATTAGAACTTCAAATGCGTATTTTGTAAAATATATAAGAAAATTTGCAATATATTATTAGTGAAGCAGCAATGTAACGAGTCCCGCCACTTTTATTATTCACATAAATATAATATAAAACTAGATTGAAACTCGCTCCAGAAAAATGACCCATCGGTCGCACGCCGTTACAAGTTATCTCTTGTATCTGAATCGCGCCGGAACGGTAGAATTTCACGCGCACGCAACGTAAACACGTATGTAAACGCAGCTGGAACAAAGACACGGGACAAAGTCAAGACAGGTAAAATCCAAACGCGCGCACGTGACGCGCCTCAATTAAAGATTCTCGATCGATCCCTCGCAATTGCCGCTCGAGCATGCCGCCGCGCGCTCGATGACACACGGCGCGTCGTCGCGCGACGCCGCGCATCGCGGCGCGCGGCGCCGTGTCGCGACGATGCGATTACGAAACGTAAACCGTAACGTAAACACCGCTGCTCCGATAATACTAACATTCCGCAGCTCGTCAATTTCGCTATTGAATTCCAGAACGCCCGCGCGTTCCGTCAAAGAAACCCTTCACTCGAAGTTCACTTTTCCGCGCCGCACGAGTGCAAAAATGCATTTCGCGCGAACCGTCCTATTGTCGACGGTTTCTGTTGTGGACGATTAATACAGGATGGTTCGCGGCGCGTCTATAGCAACGACAGGGGGAAAACGCCGGGACGACACCGGTCCGAATCCCCGAAGCTACGTCGAGCTTCGTGACCGGAGCGAACAAGCATGCACGATGGAGAGACGTACTGAGTGGCGCTCGCTCGGCTACCGTCCGCGACGGACTGCTTTTCTCGAGCCATATGGCGTCCGTGCTGCTGTCGGCACTCGCGACCGGTATGTCCGCGAAGCCGTTCCTCATCCTCGGCGATCTAGAGAGTTCCCTCCGAATTCGGTGCGCGAAATCACATCTCGACGCGCGGCTGGGCGGACCGACGCGCCACGGGACTCGCTCGTTGAGGTTATAACGCGCAGCACGTCCAGCTACGGGCACCGCCGACGGTACCGCACGCGATCCATGCTACACGACAAAACGCTGGGAGGGGGGGAGGAGAGGACGAGGATGGTGTATCGGCGACGGAGCGTGCACGGTCCATTCGCGAGCGACGCTCTCGAGCCTCGCGGTTTTTCGCGCTTTCCCTCGACGACGAGGACGATCGACGACGACGTTTCACTCTATGCGCCGACACGATTATACCAGGTGGCGCGAAAGATCCTCATCGCCGCCACTATCGCGCTCGATACCTCGAAGGGTGTAGATAAAACGGGGAGAACGCGGGGCGCGTAGACGGTGTCGCTCCACCGCGGACTACGTACGCGCTCGTCGTCCGGGCATAGCTACGCGGCGGTCGAAACTTTTCCGAGGATCACGGCACTCTCGGGCAACGAGAACAACGGCGTTATTATCGCGCTCCGCGAGCACTCGGTGTGAACTTGCGATTTCAGGCCGTCCGATAGGCTGCGTCGTAGCGTCGAGCCGTCCGCCCGCGACTCCACGAGGGCACTAGGCATCTCCACGGCTAGCTCGCGTACTCCGCGCGAGCCCGCGAAGCTCTCTGCGCGGACTGTACCGCGCTAGGTACGTGCCCGCTAGTGTCGTCCTGCGCGGACCGCACTCGAACCCGACTCGACATTCTTTCTTGGGATGTCCGCGAGTCCGCGCGGCTCCTCGTCGCGTCCCCGCGGCATCGACCGACAGTGACAGCGCGATGCATCCACGCGGACGTGTCGTCGTCTCGTCGTTTTCGGAACGTGTCCAAATTCACCGGCGTGCTACGCGCGATCGGTCAACGAGCACGGATCTATAATCGGAAGTGACCGGTCGGTTCTATACGTGACACCATGTACACGCGTGAACGAACAAAGAATGTTCACGAGATATCTTCATCCGTTTTCCACGTCGTCCGTGTTACTCCAAGTATGAGAGGATGCAAATTCGAAAAAGAAATTCTCGAAGCCGAGCAGTTGGATCTGAATAAAATATTTTCCGCAGGAGGCAGCAGAATTGCCGATCCCGTAAAACAAATGCGATATACGGGAACCCTGACGGAAGATCTCGTTCATTTCGAGGCGCGACGTATTTAAAATCTTGCGGGGTGCGACAGCGAGATGCGCGAGTAAATCGTACGGGCGCCCATCTCGTATCGCACGCATCGTGTGGCATGGATCAGTCGCGGGAGCTAGGTACATACCACTCAAAGAGTAGCCAGGACTAGCGTATAAGATCGCGCGGACGACGTGGCAACGTCGCACGGTCGATATGCTCTTTCAGGCAAAGTGCCAAGATTGGTAAACGCACGCGGGGGTATATAGTCGTGGTTTCATGTACCCAACCCCCTCCCTCCAGCGAGCGCGCTTGATTCGTCGCTCTCCATCGCTCCTGAAACTCACCCATGGGATTTGCCTCGGCAGTGGGGATCGCGCGGACGGAGTGGGGGTACCAAGTTGCGCAGAACCCAGCCAGACGCTAGCTCCCGCTCGCGCTATTGCGCAGCTCTTACGTACATAGACCCGTCGGCCGCCTATGTACTACATATGTATTATACTTATTATTTTAATCATGATTTACGAGCGCGGCGTTGCCGCTTCTCGCGCTTCGGGCACGCCCACTCCCTCTCTTGTCTCACTTTTCAACCATATACGTGAATACATAGAAACGCGCGCGCGGGAAAGCAACGTCGCTTGATCGATACTTGAGAAACTTGCAATAAAAAAATGACTATCGTGAACGTTTCTTCAATGGTCCGCCAACTGCGTATAGACTAAAGATTCCCTCGGTACTTTTTCTAATGCATCCCCATGTATAACTCATATACTATTTTCTATAATTGATCTCAAAAATTTTACAAGTACATAATACTCAATATATGTACTCGTTATTCGTTCAGTGCACATTCTACGCGTCTCAAATGTCCAAAATTTTATAAAATCCTTTCTGTGAGATAATGATATAGTATATAACATATATAGATATACAAAAAGAAAAATATGTGGATGATCAGGTTATATCATCCCGAGATTGCGACGTTGCCGTTGTAGCCTCGATGGCGTCCAATTCTACTGCGTCGTACATTGGGCCAGTTGTTTTGGCAACACTGGAAGGTCGTGGCAATCTATTTATAGTAACTCTCTATCGCCGCTGTTGCTATGCCGAGCAAAGGCATATTTGGTTCAGAAGTGGGGTGACTGCGAAGAGTGGGGGCAGAGAGAAAGGAGAGGGGGAACGAGTGTAGGTGGCGCACGGAGGGGAACGGAGGGTGTAACTGGATGAAGGACGATATGGCGGCGCAACGCGAATGTATTCTCTTCTAACCTACCTATATCCATTGTGCTATAACTTGACTCTCTTTATCGCTTTATCGTACCTTCGCCCGCTTTCTCTCTTTTTTTTCACTCCTTTCACAATTAAATTGTTTCGATATTTAAGCAATAACGGCTCGTCTTGTTTCTATGTATATTGCGAAAGCGTGACCATGACGGACAAGTTACGCAATGCACGCAGACTCTAGCGTGCACATAACGCACCAGCCAGATAGATTTCGTAATAGTTTGCTAGTGGTAAGGCACATTTCCTTCTCGTAACTAACAAACAAAGCCGACAAGATGAAGGTCACTGCTCGCCCCGCTTTCCGTTCTCTTCCGGATGGCGGAAGGTAATATAGAGCGTAAAGAGAGCAAAGGTCGCGGTCGGTCGGGTGAAAAAGATCTGGCGCGGGGCACCCGCGCTTCTTCCTCTACGCACGCGTCATTTTTTGCGCAGCTCGCAAAATTGCATATGGCGCCGTTCACTCGCAGCAGCTGACGAGGAGGTTCGCGGTGCGTTGCTCGCCTCCATGTAGTACCGAAAGCGCGCATGTGACTTGCGCGAAGCGCGGTGCTACACGACCGCGCTCGGCGACGCTCGGCGACGCTCGGCTATCTTCGGCAAAGTCGTCTCTTTGTTACATCATTCTTCGCTCTCCTTATGTAGTACATAAGGGCGGACACATTATGTACCGTGCGGCAGCACATGTTCCGACTCTCGTTCGCGTACATAACGCACATGTAACGCGCCTATGCACACACGAGCCAGCCACCAGCGGACACGAGCGCGCTCGCCGCGAGCGAGCCTAGCTCCGCGTTACACGATGCGCCGCGAGCACGCTGCGTTCGCCGTGTTACATCGTTATATCGAAACATGGCGCTCGAAATGATCCCGAGACCGGCAAGCATACGTCGTGCTTCATAAGATTTATATTTTCTAATAACAGCGCGAAACGTTTGTTCTGGCTCTTTCGCGAAATTTCGCAGCAACGCTCTTTATTTATTTTACGCAGTTTTATGTAGCAAAAAGAACATAAGAATCTCGTCGCACGTTGATGTATTTTTATTCACTATGTTAATATAAACCTATGAGTGCCATTACGCGGCAACGTTAATCGGGTTTGATAACATCCGTAGTTATAAGGTTGGCCGATCACAGTCATTCCATTCTTCAGGAGGATAGTTGTAATTGGACAGTTTTAGGACTACGGATGTTATTAAACCCGATTAACGTTGCCGCGTAAACTTGGTCTTGTCGCTAGGTTGCTTGCCCATGTTGCTTAAATTAATGTTGCTATGTAGATAAAAATAACATGTATTCACGTACAAACTTTGATGACACGAGAAACTTTGTAAAAGCGACATCTTTGTGTCATTGTATTTTTTTTCTTCGAGAACTCCAGCTAAACCGAGATCCTTCAACTTTTATATTATCATCAAAAGTCGTTTTATCGGTTAGCTTAGTTGAACGATGACGTCATCGTTCCAAGTAATCATGTTTATCAGATGAGAATCAGTAGGGTTACAACACTGCATAAAGGAAATATATATTCGACCAGGATATTAACATACTTGTCCTCTTTCAGAATCCGAGTCTGAAGAATATTATCGATAGCGATCATAGTTATGCATCATTCCTTACACAGCGTTCCAATGTAAATGAATGCTCAGCTGAACTGTTGTGCCTTATATACGATCGTTAGTAAATGCACTCGATACATACTAGGCTGTCAATACTCGAATACCTTTTCCCGAGAATAATTTCGTAGAATATCCGATTTACTTCACGATAATTAAGGAAAATTGTATATCCAATTGTTGAACTTTGTCTAAAGATATATATGTCTGTAAAATATATCATAAAATTATCCAATATTTTGCCATTATCGACACGCATCGTGCCTAGCACGATACACGTTCATAGCTCGACACAATTATCGAGTATTATCACAACACCTAGCAAAATAGTTTTGCCGGCCACGACGTTCCACCGGGTCTGCGCGAGTCGATTAGTCGATCGACTGACAAATAATTATGAAGCACGTTGCGCCGGGTGTGCGCGGAACGCACTTCGCCGAAGACGTTATGGACCTCTCGGGGATAGTTACACGTATAAACACAGTTAGTACCATTGGTCGCGGAAAGGGATCGCGAGTATGTACACGCACCGCGAGGAGGAACGAGGACAACGAGATCGCGCGCGAGACGAGGAAGAAACGATAGAACGTGGGGGGGGGAGGGATAAAGATACGCGCGAGCCCGCCGCTGCCGCCGCCTTCCGCCTAACCTCAAAATCTACCTTTGTTGATGTAGGCCTCGACGATCTGTACGTCCTCGTCGATACTCCTGTCGCCCATCTTCTTCTTCTCGTTAAATTGGATATCCATACACATAATTCCACGTCGCCGTGAGGGACTTTGCTCGCGACGCGGTGACGACACTACCGCGCGCCTTTGACATCTACGCGAACTCGCGTGCTTGAAGGATCGAGGAAGGCGCGCGCGAAAATTTGTACGCGCGCGACGAAAGAGCCGGAAGGAAGCGGGAGTCGACGCAACGCGCGCGAGAGAGCGCTCTCGATGAAGACGCGCTCGTGCCGCGTCGTGCTACTGTTCTAGGTGCGTCGCGTGTAGCCGGGAACGGTGAGAGGAAGCGAGAGCACGTACACGCGCATCGACGGGGAACGCACTTTTCGAGCACACGCTGCCGCGACACCGATGCCACTGTTGGCGCGCGCTACGCGTCTCCACGTTGCGATATTACATCGCGACACGCGCGAGGTACGCGACATTCGTCGGCAAGCGCGTATCGCGATTTTCTCTCGTTCCGCGTTTTCCGCTGTTTTGCTACGAGGAGAAGCCGACCAGGGCTCGGACCAGATTTGAATGTGGCACACGTTGCCAGTTCTTTCTCGTGCTCTCCTCTTACTCTCTTTTCTCTTCCTCTCCTTTCCTCTCCTCTCTTTCCCCTTATCCGTCTGTCCCCGACCCTCTTCTTGCCCCCTCATCCCCCCTTCCTAGCGCTTGTCCTTATGTACTTAACGGTTGCGACGTTGCCGCACATCCGGTATCGTGCGGCCGCATGGTGGGGGAGAATGAGAATTTTGAAGGAGTGGGAGGTTGTACATAGGTACTTGACGATCGTGTGGTGGGGATTTATATGGTGAACGACGAATGATGAGGCGGGGGTGGATGGTTATGTACATATATACATATATACACAAAAGGGGGGAGGTTTGCCGCGCAGAAATGGGAATTTTCCATGAGATGTCGGCGCACCAGCGACCGTTATTTGGTCACGTGGTCATGCCGGAAACCGTAAGTTGCTGCAACGCGCGCGCCCTCGTGTTCCGTCTCGTAGTCCTCGTAGTAAGTCCTGCCTGATCTTTCATGAACGTTCATCCATTTTCAGTCATCCATTTTGATTCTTCCAAATTATCGATTTTCTTAATTAATCCTAAAGGAAACCGTAATATTAATTAATAGATTAACGCAGTTTTAGGTATCATTAGTCAGTTGTAAAAATTCATTACTTAGTTTACATGTACAAGGCTATAAGAAATAAATATCAAACTATTTATTATAGGATATAATACATGATACAGAGCATGGAATGGCAAATTTGTAAGAAGTAGAAAAATGTGACAATAAAAATTATATACTCATATGTGACACTTATACTTTTTTAAATATGTACAATTAGACTCGTGGCAATTGTACATTAATTATTGTAATATACATTGTTCGTCTGAAGCGCGCTGCGAAGAATCTATATCCTTGGTAGCTAAAAGTCCTTTGGTACTTTCAGCCTCTTTCATCCAAATCTGTACCTGTTAAAAGCAAATAAATATTTTGTTTAGACATAAATCTTTCTCCTTTTGCTTCTCTACCTTGCACGTAGTTATATATGTGGTTATATAATGTAGATAAGAAGGCATACTTTGAATTATAAAGATCCATAAAAATCCATGGGAAATGTTTCATTCTAGTTTCAGAAATGTTCAATAACGTTGCAACATTTATTTTAATAAGGCTTAATATTCATCATCCATTCACCTGCTTATGCAGCAAATCTCTTCTTCGGCCTAACGGCTCCTTACCCAGTAGGGGCACAAGTACGCTCAAGCAAGACTGAAATTTTTCTAAAGCCAGAGCGTAGTTACCCTCGGCGAGATATTGCTCACCAGCTTCTCCTATTTCAAGTGCATCCGTCATACCTGGAGTACTTTTACCGAGTATCCCTATCAATAAACAGATTATGTAATGACTGTCATTTACGATCTATCGAAAGAATCGAAATATTCTCTGACGTCAGTTCTCATGTTTACATAGGTGACTAAACGAAATAATTGATCGTCTAAAATTTTATTTGAAATCAACATTTTATTCTGATATTTTCAGTATAATACAAACGTAATTCGTTGCATGTGTATGTGCTTTCCTCTAAGGACGGTACTTTTTGCAAAGACCAAGTGTTTCCTTTATTTTCAGATTTCAGTGAACAGGTTTCGTCCACGAATGCTACTTTAAGCGTTTCTGCTCTTCTTATGTAATCATTCACGCGATGTCGTAATAATTCCTTTCGCTTTAAATCAGTTTCGTCTAATCAAATAACATAAGTATATATATAATTATATATATATATATATATTTACTTATATATAAAAGAACATCGCCTCTCCCTCGCTCAAAACATTAATATAAATCAACTGGTTCGAAACAAATATAATTTTTATGGCTTTCGTTCTTACTCGTTAAGATTGGAATGAAATATCTAAGAGAGTCGCAGTAGAGACAAAATGCTTCCTTTGCATTTTTCTCAGCGTCCGCTTCAACAGCTCTATGCACCAACGCTACTGCCTTCTCGTAATTTTCTTTGGTGGGTGCGTGTTCCAAATCCAAAAATTCGTGCGCAAAAAATTCGTCGTACGTTATCCGATTGCTAGGATTATGCTTCAATAAAGCCATGAGCAAATCTTTGCACATCGCCGAAATATGAGCTGCCTTCGGTATCTAATAAGTACAGTTAATCTTCATAGATGATTCAAGATCAAAGCTCATTTGAATTAATGTGCATATTATTTATATATCACCGAGCCCAGCGAGTTAACAGTTTGCATATCATTGAATTATTTATCTCGCAAATATAGAGAAATCATAATATCACGTTACGTATTAAGATCCTGAATGTTTCAATGTTTAAATAATGCTATTCATATATATTCAAGAAAAGATTGCTACCATTATGTCCCAAAGTTACGAATTGGATCAAGTATATTTTTAGAGCCAGATAAAACAAGTAAAGGCGAAATCACCTCTATGTGTCGGCTAGCTTTGATCTTTTCCGCTAGTTCTTGAAAACTACTGCTAGAGTAGGGAGCTTTTCCGAAAAGGCACTCGTACATAATCACTCCGACGCTCCACAGATCGGCACGAGCGTCGTATTCATGTTTCAGGAGCATCTCGGGTGCCATGTAAAGAGGTGAGCCGCGTATCGTGAATTTGTGCTCTGAATTCGAGAGGTACTGTGCGAAACCGAAATCTAAAACGGCGTGACGTAATGACATGTTGTTAATTATATTATAATTAATAGTTTCGGTAAAATAAAGAGATTACGAATTTCTCAAAAATAGATAAGTAAAAGCAAATATATATTTTTAAACATTACCAACCTCCAACCTTGAGCACCAGTTGGGGTTTCTTCATCAACAATAAATTTTGCGGTTTGAGATCCATGTGGCAAACATTATGATCACGCAGGTATCTCAAAGCTAATGCAAGTTGTTGCAGAAATCTGCGGCAAATGTTTTCGGGTAGCTTGTGTCTTTTTTTTATAAAACTCGATAAGTCTCCGCCGTCGCAGTACTCCATTACGATATATATGTGCCTGTTGTATGTGTGAGTTAACACGGATCAAAGCTATATTTTATCCAATATTTCCCGCTTAATTTAATTCGTTGATATTTCACATATCAAATATCGTTATAAAATCGTAAAAAAAGTATCATATATAACGAACCCTTCGTCCCAGAAAAAATCTTTCATCTCTACAATGTGTTGGTGTTTCAAGACATTTAACAGTTTGATCTCCGTCACGAGATTGTCGATTGCCGATTTCGAGAGCGAGCCTTTATCCACACACTTGATAGCGATTACCTCTCGATTCCCATCCTGAGACAATTAAAAAAAGCAATAACGATCTCGAATAAAATTTCGAGAGTTATATCTCGATCAACGTGACAAAATCCTTTCTGGATAATTGGCGAGTCGTGCTTGAAGCTTCTCCCGGCTGATAATAAGTCTACTTTCGCATTGAAAATTAAGTCTATGATCCGTAGAAAAATTTGCATGTTATGCAACGTACGTAAGGTCGCAATATCATTTGAAAGTTAAGTGCCAGGGCCCAAAGGAAACTAGTCCGACACTGTATCCGAATGGAATACATAAAACGCTATCGCGTTTCCGGCGATAGAGTGTATTTATCGTTTTGCAAATTGTACAGGAAAAAGATACGTAAGAAATCGTTATGCGCGCGTACGTGCTGACGTAAATAACAATAATATGCGCCCGCATATACCCGATAATAGTTACGATATTGCCACTGCGGGCATCGATAAACGTCGTTTTCGATCCGAACCTCAAATCTGCACGTACCTTTTTAAACGCTTTGTACACAGTCGCATAGCTTCCGGTGCCAATCTTTTCCAGCAGACAGTAATCACTCACGGTGGGTAAACTCATTTCTCCCGGGGACTAGGACGATTCACCGTGACATTTCTGGCGAAACGTGTCCATACAGACGCGGACTAACGTGACGACACGACTTTGCCCCGTCCATGTGCATCAGGTTGCTCACGCGTGAACGTAATCATGTATTATGAATGAAACCTAGACCGATATCAGCAAATGTCCAGGGAGCAAATTGGTAAGTAAATTATTCAACCGAACGATTTATCCTCTTATACAATTTGTTCGCGCAGCAAAGGTATCGACTCTCTTCTCGCTATCTGGCTTTATCTCTTGACTTTGCAAGATAATTATTTATTATAGATCATACAAGATCAAATTTGTTTCAATTATATTCTATTTTTTATACAAAACACGTTTAACTTCGATATATGAAGTTCGAAGTGAAGTATATCGGGACGCGATACGTCAATCACGTTCCTATTGACGGGAAGCACGAGTGCCGTTGCGACGTGTCTAGAGCGCTAGATCTTATTGAAAACGAAAAGAATATTTTAATACTAGTCATAAACAGTGCGCAGCCCCATGCGATGCACGACGGAACGTGAAGCTCGTGGGAGCTGCACAGTAAAAAATAAAATGTTAATTTTAACATTTTTTGCATGTCCCAAAAAGTCCACTCTAAATTTTAAGTTAAAGTAACTCATTCGTCGTATGTTACTTCTTGACAAACTAGAAATGTTAAGTAATTAACACAATACTTTATATTTATTTTTGTTATTGTAACTTTAAGTGATGTAAAAATAACATACAAAGTAATTGAAAACTACATGGAAGAGAAGTTACAATAACTCATCAGAAAAGTTGATAGAACATTTTCGTTCATACAATATGAATATTTACTTTTTATGTTATATTAACACATGATAGTAATTATTTCAACTTAAATTATTTTTGATAGAAACATTTAATTTTAGTAAATTTGATTATTTTATATGTCAAAGTTCATGATTATTTGAAGATTTACTTTAACTTCTTTTAGAATGTTAAACTGACTTTGTGACATGTTGATTGTTTAAAATTATTGTGTTAAAAGCATTTGAAATAATATTCCATTTCTAAGAGACATACACAAAATGTTAAGTTATGAAGTTAACATTAATGTAACATATAAAATTGTTATAAAATTAATAACATATCAGTTGCATGCTAATTTTACATTGAAGTAGTAATCAAAACATGGCAACACAAGACAATTTTAACATATGGACGCACAATTTTTAACGGTGTGGCGTCGCCGACGGGAGCGAACGTGTGTCAGCTGTGCGCGCGGTACGACACGGGGCCCACTTCACGGTGCCGGGACGAGAATCAGCGCGACGGAGTTAGCGTCACGGCCGGGGCGCAGCGACGGTTCGTACTCGCTCGTTGGTTCATCGCGACGACGGGTCGGTTTCGTGCGAGTGCGCCGCACTCTCTCGCCGTTTCGCAGGAGGGTCTCTCTCGTGAAATTTCCCGTCCACGGAGCGGCGGACCACGAAGCTCGCGACGGTAACGTCGACGACGGGGAACCGCGGCATGCTCGTCGCTCGATCGCCGAGGGACCCGATGCCGCGCGTCGTCGCGGACGTGGCAGCAGTGCCCGAGCTATAGACTCGCGCGAGGCTCTTTCGTCTCTCTCGCAGCAAAGACGGCGTTCCACGAAGTCGACTCGTGGACTCCCCTGCGCCTCGCTCGCGACACTCGCAACGCTCGTTGTCCACGAGCGAGGAGGGACACGTGCCCCGCAAACGCAACGACGTAACCTCCGTTCTCCGTGTGCCGTGCTGTATTCTCCGCGTGCTGTTCCGTGGTTCTCCGTGTGATACGGCCAAGTACCGCGAACCCACTCGATGTACTCGAGTTACCGACTCTTCCTCGATAACGCGCGGAATTTTGGGTTTTCTTTTAGGTTACGTTGCGTGTAGGGTTTGCCAACGAGTGCAACGGCACCACGTGAGTCGAACGGTTCGTCCTCTATCTGTTTATCGTCGTGCGTTTCTCGCCCGGTCGGAACGTTTGCCAGTGAAACTCACTGAAATCGCGCACTCGCTTACGAGGAAACGTGCATCTTGCCACTTCGGCAGGAAGGTCATTCGCGCGCGCGACAGGGTCACGATCAATTACCTTGAACTAATGTGTCATCGTGCCTTATTATTATTAGCGCGCATTAATTAGTGAGAATCCGAGTTGCAACACGCTCGTCCTTCGTGCGTGTATTCACGTCGGATGCAAATCGGAATCGACTCTTTCGACAGCGTCATCGACCGCGTCCGATTTTAGGAGCGCGTCTCGTTTAGCATCTCCGTGGACCTTCGCACCCGCGATCTCTCAAGGTAGAGCGAGCAAAAGTGGCTTCTGCGAAACAATACAAAATATCAATCCCGCCAGCGCACGCATCGCCATTGGCCGCTCATCCGACGGAGCGTCGCGATTGGTCAGTCGAGGCGGAGCATCGCCGCCATTTTCGCCGTCGCGGTAACTGTTAGTGCGTCAGCTGCCGGAGTTCGTTTCGGATGTTTTGGCAGCTGATTTCGTTCCCTTTCTTTTTCCGTAACAGAAACGTTTGAAAATTTTTCGACTTTCTGCGCCGCCGAAGATTCAAACGCTGTCGCGGGAGGCGGTTCCGCGACGCGGCAGCGGTAACGCGTGAGCGAGAGGCTGCTTTCGGGATGCTTTATTCGGCAAGTATCGAGAAACGATGACGTCATGTACTGAAACGCAAGCTGTTTTCATCCAGTTTCCTCGTAGCAGGTGCGCGTGTTACTTTTTCTTCTAGTCGCAAATTATTCTCGGTCTCGCGTCGCAAAATTATCGATATTCGCCACGGTGAACAAAAATCCAACGATCGAAATCTTTAAATAAATCGATATTTTACATGTATTTACAAATCGAGTAAAAGTGTAAGTTGTTGTGATCAGTATCAGAGTGTGTTGTATTGTACATTAGTACATACGTGTTGATGCAACAGTAGCTAGTAATGCGCATTTGTTGTATACCCTTGTAGTAGCACATGAGTCATACAAAACGAAACCCATTAAATCAACAGTGCATTCAGCGTACTCCCGTAAACCTCCTGTAGCCAATGCCGCGATAGTGCATATGTGGCGTATATAGACCAAGAAAGGGAACGTCAGTGTCAGAAAACACACGCGTTAATTTTACGCAACAATGGATTCGGAAGAAGAAACTCTTTACGATGACGTTGACTCTGGCAACGAGTCGAGCGGTGATGACGTCGACTTTGCTATGGAAATAGAGTCTGGGAATCCGCGTGAACGTGCCACCGATGTTGACGAATACCCATTTGAAGTACTTTCCACAGAGGAGATAGTGCAACACATGGTTGATTCTATCAAGGAAGTCAATACTGTAGTTGAAGTAAGCTCTTTCCCTTTGATGGTAATTTATGTGAGATGAAGTTTGCGGAATCGATTATAAATACAGTATATAGAAAGCGCAATAAATACATTTACTTATCTGCAGATACCAGCGACAACTACACGTATTTTATTAAATCACTTTAAATGGGACAAAGAAAAGTTGATGGAACGTTTTTACGATGGTGATCAAGAGAAATTATTCGCCGAAGCACGTGTCATTAATCCATTTAGAAAGGGTCCTTTGATAAGTAGAAGTCGATCCGCTCAAAGTTCTTTGGTAAATATTAAGTCAATTAACTAAGTAATCTGGGTCGGGTCTAGGTGACGATGAATCAAACTAAACATGTATTTGTGACACACAATATAGCTTGTCGTGTATTGTATGGCAAGATAAGCAACCTTTAGAAAACCAAAATTCTTCAAACCATCGCTATAATATTTGCGTTGCCATCTAGACGCGATGATGACTCAACTTAATAACAAGTAATGAAATATAATTTCGTAAATTATATTTTGTTACTAATTAATTACACTGAAAATTATATTTATTAAAGATTAAAATTTAAATTATGTTTATCATAATTAATAGTCCAAAAGAATGACAAACGGAACAGAAGAATGCGGGATTTGCTTTACGACTCTCCCATCATCAGTAAGTTTTTACTTACTTCTTAATAGTTTCGAAAAAGAAAGATTAGTAGTTATAAAAGAATGCGACTTACTGAGAAAATTTTGAAAAAATATCAGATGATGACTGGTCTTGAATGTGGACATCGTTTCTGCACCGGTTGCTGGGGCGAGTACCTAACAACTAAAATCATGGAGGAAGGAGTGGGACAAACGATCGCGTGTGCTGCTCATGCCTGCGACATTTTAGTCGATGACGCCAGTGTTATGCGGCTTGTCAAAGATTCCAAAGTTAAATTAAAGTATCAGCACTTAATCACCAACAGCTTTGTCGAAGTAATAGCTTCATACCTAATAGATGAACACGTAGTCGTATTCATTACAGGCCACAAGTACAAACATTTATTATGCTTTTAGTGTAACAGGCTACTGAGATGGTGTCCCTCACCCGATTGCAACAACGCGATCAAGGTGCAATACGTGGAAGCCAGACCAGTTACTTGCAAATGCGGTCACATTTTTTGTTTTCACTGTGGCGAAAACTGGCATGATCCCGTAAAGTGTCATTTATTGCGCAAGTGGATCAAAAAGTGTGATGATGATTCTGAGACGTCAAACTGGATCGCTGCCAACACAAAGGAATGCCCGAAATGTAACGTTACCATCGAGAAGGATGGCGGGTGTAACCACATGGTTTGCAAAAATCAGAATTGCAAAACTGAATTTTGCTGGGTGTGTCTTGGGCCGTGGGAGCCGCATGGTTCCAGTTGGTACAACTGTAATCGCTACGACGAGGAGGAAGCTAAGGTCGCCAGGGATGCGCAGGAAAAGTCCAGATCGGCTTTACAAAGATATCTATTTTATTGCAACAGATATATGAATCATATGCAATCACTGAAATTTGAGAGTAAATTGTACGCCAGCGTGAAGGAAAAGATGGAGGAGATGCAGCAGCACAACATGTCGTGGATTGAGGTACAGCATAGTGATAATTAAATACAGAGAGCCTCTAGAATTTACTGAATATAAATGTACGTAATTACTGATACTTCTTACGCGTATTTTTCAGGTACAATTCTTAAAAAAAGCAGTCGACATTTTATGTTCCTGTAGACAGACACTTATGTACACCTACGTCTTTGCGTACTACGTGAAAAAGAACAATCAATCTGTGATTTTCGAGGATAACCAAAAGGATTTGGAGAGCGCCACAGAATGCCTCTCCGAATATCTCGAGAGAGATATCACGAGTGAAAATTTGGCAGACATCAAGCAAAAGGTTCAGGATAAATATAGGTAAGAATTTCTCGTTCGATTGTTGTCGAAGAAAACGAGATGATCTTGCTGTAGCGTTAACGCAACAAATTATTATTTTTCAGATACTGCGACAGTCGGAGAAAAGTGCTTTTAGAACATGTCCACGAAGGATACGAGAAGGAATGGTGGGACTACAAGGAATAGAGGATTTTCACTAGTTTTTATTTCTTGGGGTGTGACACAAGTCCTCTTCCTTCCCACCTCTGCCCCAGCTGTGATAAACCAAGAAAGAACTAAGAGACAGAAATGGAGCATGTCACAAAGTGATATATAAACATGTTATATGCACTTTATATATTAATATGCTCTGTGGCCACACGTATAATGTCGTTTATGATGAATATTGAAGTCAACCTATTAAAATTCAAACCGATCGCAATAAGCTGATCGGAGAAACATTTTAATTTGTGCTTGCTGTGTGTTGCATATCATTGTATTCATACATCTATGTATTAACTAATACATAGACTCTTATTCTTGATAAAAATACCGCATTGTTTTAGATAATGTCGTAATAATATTAGTTACGTTCATTGACACGTTTACAACGTGTTATTATAATCGCACATTATTATCTCAACTATATTTAGCAATATTACGTTGCAATGTAAAATCTCGGCTGAGAAAATTTACTATTTTATTTAACATATTTTATCGAACTTTTAGTTAATCGCAAAACCATTGAGTTCTGACAATTCATTAATCTTCTTCCCATTAATTTTAAGGATAGTCGTGTAAGATGTAAAACGAGCCCGATATAACAAAAAAAACGTCATCCCAACTGTTTTGCCCTATTTTGGACCACGATACGTCCAGGCTACAACTGCCAATCTTTAAGAGACACTAAATTGTTATATGCGTATCGCCAGTGTTATGTATCTATCCTTAACGAACGAGCTTTTCCTCTTCTCGCCTATTTTTGCTGTACTCTTTTAATTAAGGAAATCAAATATACTTAAAAATTAAATATTCAGCAAACTAGTATAATATAGCCTTTCTTCTCTTTTTTTTCTGTGTATATTTTATTCTTACTCTTTACAAAATTAAAATAATTACGATTAAAGTATTAGTTAATTGCTCATACTGACGTTGCGCAGTTTAATGGGGGCCAAGTTTGTGATATCTCACACATACACGCGTAAAAGTAGCATGCGTATGATGATCAAATTGTAATGAAAATACTCATACTATTGCGGTTTTTCTTTATGTAAATTTAATATTTTATATCTTAAATCACATACATACATACATATGCATGAGATAAATGTTCTTGAGTCTTTCGTATTACATTTTGATTTCACACATAAATGTCCCGTTACATATAATTTAGTGTAACATGCCAGTTATACAATTTGTGTTTTTGAATATTTTGTATGATAACATTGAGATTGAGATTATTATATCTTGTATTGGTTTTATCTAGATATTCTCAATATCTACTTCGATCCTTCCCAGTCTATCAAAGTACTTTGGAATATTTTCTTTGAAACAATTATATCTTGATTATTTTATTATTATTGTTTATGATTGTTTATTGCTTCTTATTTAATCTGATTGCTATTCTCTGCATAACGCTGACGATATGTTTCATATACCATTAGAGCTAACTCTAATTAAAAATTTAATGACTATAATAAAACGATTACTTATTATATATTGTCAATATATGAGTGGAAAATGAGTTCCATTTGTACAGTTAACATAGTATATATTCACGCATATGCAAATGCATATAATACTTAAATATAGTAATATTGATACAATAGTCAAATAAAAGTAGACAATTTCGAAGATTTATTAAACGGAAATTGTTGAGTCTTGCTATTATGCACATTAGGGAATCTGAAATAAAAATTAAAACGCAGTTGTGTTTTCTGTACAGTCGCAAAATTTGATTAGATGTAAGAAAAATTGTTAGATATACTCGCCAGGAGATTCTCTAATTTGTGATTTTACAATCTGTATTAACTTCATTCGTAATTGACGGCATATTAAAACTCTTCTTTATGATGCTATGTAAAAAATAAAATTGCTGAGTGTTCAAAACGTGAGTGTGATATATGAAATTATAACATTTAGCTGTCAAAACCATCAGAAAGACATATCTGAAAAAGTCACTGTAATCGATAACAAAGGCGTTTATTTGCATTTTAGTTGAAATAGTTTGCAAAAGTTGCAAAACTCGTGTCAAAAATTACCGTTTTTTGGTATTTACGTGAATATCTCATAAAAATTACACGATAATAAGATAAACTATTTTACTAGGAAAGTGTATAGAGGAAAACCGTGGCTTTTAGTTTTGTAGTTATACACGTAAACCAGTATCATACATTATCATCTGTATTAGATTTTTGTAGAGACTTCTTATCATTGTTGGGTGTTGTCTTTTGTTAACATTACAGATACATAATATATATTGTGTGTGTATACACACTATGGTCCATATTCAGAACACGCTTACAGCAACAAAAGTGCCTCTAAAGATCACTGATTGATGTGGCTGAGAAGCCACATTGAAGGCGCTTTTATCGTTGCAAGCGCGTTCTGAACATGGGCCTACAAATTTTAAAAGTGATTTATTGATAGATCTCGATAGTTTAATGAATATGAAAATGTGTACGAGATTTTGATGCTGACAATGGCAGTTAATATATTTCCTTGGCAGAAATGTATCCTCCTTGGTTAAGAAATAAAGAGACGCAAGTTATCCATCTCAGCACATTCTACTATGCAATACACTTATCGTATTATACATTTAAGATGTTTATAAAATGTAATTACAATCACGTAGAATTTTGAACAAACTTAGATATTTTTAATGCATGTTCTGAAAGCATTTGCTATTTTCAAGCTGTTAATATAAATCAGATGCTAATGGTTATATCTTTTTTATTCTTCATTGATAAATATTTCAAATTATGTAGATGTGGTTAGGAAAATTATGTTTATTGCAGTATACGAATGATAGTTATTTCATATGAAGTTATTATTTTTGATTATTTGCAAACATATACACATCAGAAATATGTCGCGTTTACAGTTTATTTCATAATGATTAAGAGGAGAGAGG
The DNA here is from genome assembly GCF_003672135.1 of Ooceraea biroi. NCBI lineage: Eukaryota > Metazoa > Arthropoda > Insecta > Hymenoptera > Formicidae > Ooceraea > Ooceraea biroi. Next base: position 6,318,391 of record NC_039509.1, read on the forward strand.
GAGACTGTTCCCCTTTAACGTATGACATAATGCAACAGTATATTAAAACTTATCGCTTATAATTTATAAAGATACATTAAAAATGCTTCACGATACTTGACTACTCAATGCCTTTGAAGAAAACAAATATACATCACATCAACAAGTCTTTCTTCTGCATCGCTGGATGGTTTTTATCTGTTTAATAGCGTAATCTCTTCGTAAAAGTACGTTTAAATTTTTCATAACAGCAATTTGTGCTCTACCCTGTAAATTTCCATCCGATAGTAATATATAGCATTGTACGAGAAATCACTAAATTTTATAACAAACGAATAATATACGTATATATGTATATGTATCCTAAAGTATTAATGGAATCAGAAGATAAAAAACTCCTTTAAATTTTCTGATTTGCTGTGCAATCGATTGCAAGGATTGTCTAATTAAAACTAGTATCCTTCGTAGCAAGTGTTCTTTTGAGTGTTCTGTTTTACTCTTTCTCTTCTTTCAAGAATGATCACAGGAAAATATCGTTATTTTATAAAAGTATTTATTCTGAATATGCATATAAAATTTTTGCAAGTATAATAGGGTATACCAACATATAAGAAAGTAGCCATTATTTGGATATATCGTGATACAGTTTGTAGCTGTTTTTATCAGTGTTACATATGTATTTTAAAGTTTGTATATCTATAAAATTGTGCGGATATGATCAGTTCTGACCAAATATAAAAATGGGGGAAAATTTATTATTTAATATATTCTCTACCTAGAATAAATTATAAATAAATAGCTTGTGTCTACCTAAATTCAATATAAAATTTCGAGATTCCTGTTCACATGAATTTCAAGAGATGTTTAATTTCGCGAGTATTATATATGTTAAAACTGTGTACTTGAAAATTCTGAATCTATGTGTTGTGGAATTAAATTAGATATTCTGTTTACTAATTTCACTAGTTCGTTACAAGGTATAGTAATAGGAAACTAGCGTCATTGTCTGTCGCTCATGCTAATGTATGTTGGCTGTAGTTATATAAAAAGTAGGACAATTCTAGCCGAGATTGACATTGATATGAAAATTATGTGTGTCAACGCGTTGAAGTATCTTTTGTTAATCTTGCGTGTTTCTCAAATAGACGTAGCAAGCACTCCGCTTGAATCAAACCGACGACACCCGATGTCCGTGTGCGAAATATCGTATAATATTGTGCGTACATTATAGAAATCGGTTCGCATTCCACTCGAAGGTGTCCTCGTAAAACATAAGTACGCGAAGATTCCTCGGACGAATCGTACTCAAACCGCACGATCCCGCGAGGCCCCATCAGGAAGTCACCGACAGGATTGTAGCGATCAAGCCAAGAGTGACCCCCGTCATTAGTAGATTCCTCCAAACTGCACTGCTAATTTCTTCGACCACGGGATACTCCACGCACAAGTATTCCTGGAAAAAGACAACACGAGGTATGTATTATTGTGCACTCTACTTTCTGTATCTCAGTCTTTCAAGTGATGACGCGCGTACTCACCCATCCACCGTAGCCTTTGACAAAGTGTGTTATGTTTTCACCGACGTATCTGGAAACGTACAACGGCAATTTGTTCTTAAGGTTGTGCATTCTTCTGTCCCTGGCCCACAAGGCCAACCTGCCCATGAAAGCATACAAGCAAATGATCCTAGCCCATGTGATAACGTCGTGCAAGAACAGCTCGTTGGCGACTCCCATGAATGTTTCGTACGCGGTGTCCGGAACGACATTTAAACGGTTCACCATACTCGTAAACAGAATGCTGTGCTTGTTGAGCATTTGATACACATTGTGCCTCATGGTACGGGACACCGGATCTTGGGATACAAGGTAGATATCCTCTTTTAACAAGTACCGCATTACGTCATAGGCCAGGCTCTCCGCGGTCGATTCGATGGAATCGTCTTGGATGTTGTAACGCGGTGGCGGGCCCAATTGCGGAAAGAGATGCTGGAGTCGAATCTAAAAGACAAGACACCTCGTGACACCAAAACCGACGATCGGACGATTCAGAGAAAGCAGTCGCAAAGCTACTCTGTAAATGCCGCTATTAAATCGCAGGCGGTTAATGCCCGGACGAACACATCGATGTAAAAATAGGACTGTAACGGAAATCGAACGAGCAACCGACGAGTGTGATCGTCGACGTATGTAATACCTGGCACATCTCGAAGAAAGACATAGCACGGTTAGCAGCGCCGACCGCATATCGGCAGACACCGTCCTCGTCGTCGTCGGCGGCGGTAGCGGTGTTGGTGGTGGTGGTGGTGGTGGTGATGGTGGTGGTGGCGGCAGCGGCGGCTCGCTCGTTCGACGAATTCCTGTTACCGGGGGGATCGCATTCCAGAATGCCGCCCACTCTGGAATGTAGTTCCCCTCGCGCTGACGTATCCTGCCCCTCCTCTCCCACCCCCGCGTCGAGAATCTCATTGTTCGTCGTTGTTCCGTCGTCGCCGGCCATCCCTCTCTCTTGCGGAGCGGACCGTGCGAGGAAGATTCCGCTCCGCCCGAATCTGTTCCGTGTCTCTCTTACGTTTCGGATCGTCCCGATCCCGCTCTCATCTCGCGCCGATCTCCCCGAGTCGTCTCGCGCGCGCGCGCCGCCGCCCGCCCGCTCGGCCGATACTCCGGATGAACGAACGCGCGCGAGCTCGAAGAGCTTCGACCACCGAACCGCTCCAAGCCGGCGGACCGAGCGCCTGCTGCCGCGACGGAACGCGTTCTCCGCTCCCTACTTTTCCGCGGCCATTTCCGAAGCCGAAACCGCGCCGCGCCGTTTCGTTTCCTCCGCTCTCGCTCCGCGTCGCGCCCAACTCACCAGAGAACACCGCTCCCTCGGCCTGCCGATGCCGCCAACCAGCCGACTCACAAATGTCTCACATCACTACCACTACCGCTTATCTTCTCGGCTCTACCCCACCGCGCGGCGTAGTGCCGCGTACCGCGTGACGTGGTTCAGTGTTTTTCAGCCTCGGTGGTCCTGACCGAGCTGACCCGTCTCGTCGAGCGAAGGACGCTTTACTCCGTTTAACACGCTCGTTACCTTCGGCGGATGAAAAAGTGTCGCTCGCGGTAACGCGACAGCCTTAGCGCACATACGCGTCGCGCGGGACGCGTTACACCGATCCGCCGTTATTGCACATCAAGTGCGGACGATTGAGAGTCCCTGACGTAAGCGCGGAGCAGCGCCGAGCGGTCGCCGCCGACGGCACTCTCACCAGCGCGGGCCGCGTCACACCTTCGCACACCACCGCACAGACTCTCTATGGATCATTCACGTTTCCGCCCCACCACCGCGCCGCCCCGACACGTGCACCGTGTGCACGTACACGCGGCCCGCGCAGCGTCGCGCGGCCGCTCGCCTCCTTCGCGAGGCGCCGCCGATAACCTCAACCCTTTCTAGCTCGGGCGCTCTCGCGCACGTGCGCGCGTGAGCACGCGCGGGAGCGGGGTTGCTTCATACAGGTACATGGTATACCTGTACGAGAACGCCGGGGAGCAGCGGAATTTTCGATGGAACGCAGAGTTCCTTCGCGGAGAGAGCAGGCACGTCGCTTCTCGATGCGTGCGTCCGCGCCCGTTCCGCTCTGCCGCGCGTTTCGACCAGGCTTCCCGAAAAGATCTCCACGAAATTCCCCGAGTTCGAACTCGAACTCGAGGCAATCCTCTGTCGCAGAGATCGCGCTTGCGGTGTCGAAACATAAGCTGGCGCGACGCGTTAGCGGTTATTATTTACTGCTAATGCAAAATTAAGCCTCGAGCGATCATATTCTCCTCGGACACTCCTCTTACCGTCGCTGCCTTGCCACTGCCGGGAGATTTGCATTCATTCAGCTTTTCCAGCGCTTGGCATGCCGAGAGAATTGCACCGCGCGCGTGGATACTCGCGAGAGATGCATTATCGCCGTGGCAACGCGAGAAACGGTGAAAGTCTCGAACGTAACTACTAACCCGCAAGTGATCGAAGACAAAATCGCTTACGAGGCTGATATTCGTGGCTCGAGACATTTCGATCCAGCTCCAACAAAAGACTAGACGGTATCGGAATGTTTAAACTAGGGCTCGCTATTATACGTTTAAACGGAAACACGTTTACGCGTATAATTAGCATATCCGTTCATCGGGAACGTTTTCCCGAATATACGCGTTTTAAGGTATTATACGTATAAACGGAAAACGTTTATCTGTTTATAATCGCGCCTTGCGTATAAACATTTTTCTACAAGTAAACATTTTTCTCCACCTCTTACTTTTAATTTCATTGGCTCGTCATTGGCTTGTTATTGACGTTACACCAAGTCGACGACAACGTTACACCACGAGGATAACACAAGCTGAAATTGGTTGCATGTAGTCGATTCCCGCATAATTTCAAGTTATTGACCTTCGAAGCTACTTCACATCTTCGAAGCTTCGATCCTTAATTCGTATAATAAACGTATAATAATCGTATAATAAACGTTTAAACGTTTAAACGTTTTTCTGGAAATAAGTGTAAACGGATAAACGTTTAACGTTTACACGTATATTCGATAAACAAAATAAAATCAGAGCCCTAGTTTAAACGTTCATGATAAAGCATTGACGATAAAAAGCGGTCTTTCCGTTGAGTGTAACGAATGCGACGGGAACATCTGCACTCTCTTCTTCACTCTTATAATGTACGTGTAGATAAATATATCCGCATGTACGCGAATGCAATTTTACTTCGGAATTTACAAGATATCTATGGGTTGAGATAAATTGGTGGACAATGGGACAACATGGGGCACATTCGGTGAATACTGACGGCGGGTCAGCGGGGTGTTATTTCCACGAAAGGATTATGCTGAAACTGGTCCGCATGTTAGCCGGTCGGGCCGAACGTCGGCTCCGTGCCGATAGTGACGTAACCACTGAACGTGCACCCGTGCCGCTTGATATCAATGATCGCAACGACACATACCCAGATAGCCAAGTCTGCCGAAAGCAGATGATGCCAACTATCTGCTATCAACTATTGCCAGCCAAAAGACAACAAATTTGATACAGAAGTTGTTATTAACGATTAATTCGACAAATTGGTGCCAGAAATGTAACAGAGCTTGCTCGCAAAATCTAAGAACAGATTGGCGGCAGAAACCGAGCGGAATCTGCAAACATGGCTTGAAGTCGGATTGTCGACGGAAACCGAGCAAGATTTGCGCACGCGGAATCTAACGGCAGATTGGCAGCAGAAACCGAGCAGGATCTGCGCGCGCGGAATCTAACAGCAGATTGGCAGCAGAAACCGAACAGGATCTGCAGCTTTTGACAGTATTCAAATTTACACGGCTATGAATATGTGTTTTCGCTCCGCACCGCTATGCGCTGCACACGTCGAGTTCTTACTCGATGTTAAGATTTAGCCTAACAGTTATATAAGTTAATATACGCGCCTTGGCATGATAATATTAATTTTTCTGAAAATTTTTGCACTTGCGGCACGGAGGCTCCCATGGACAACGTCCATGTAGTTCACGCACGCCACGAGCAATCTGAAGTTCGAAAGCAAAATTCGGGCTTCAGATTAGAATAAATTAACAATAAGAGAGAGATTATGCAACGAACTGTCAGAAAGACACATCAAGCCAAATGTACTTTAATTTAACAAACAAACAAATGCGTTCTTTTAACAATTTATAGTGTGTTAAAAGTAAACACATGCTTTAATATATCGTAAATATGAATGGCCAAAAGCTGCAGATTCTGTTCGGTTTCTGCCGTCAATCTGCCGTCAGATGTTAACAGATCCTGCTCGGTTTCTACCGCCAATCTGCTGTCAGAGTCCGTTAGCAGGCTCTGCTGGCAGATCACTATCCTAATGCGGACATAACGGATGCCAATTTGCTATCAACTTCTGCAGTAATCTGTTGCCAATCTGCTGGCAGATTGCACACATTTTGCTTACTGGGTATATACATATATATATATTTACACATAGCCCGGGCGTTCATTCTCGAGTTGAAGCATCAGTCCTTTTACATTATCCTTCTCTCTCTTGTTGCAACTTTCGACGTAGCTGTGATGTAAAACAAGATAGTACCGGTCACGATTTTCTCTTGCAGACGAACGCTTTGGTTTACGCGTGCGTCGTCAGTAACACCTTTTTCGCGGAGCTCGGGCAAAATTGCCCGTCTAGTTACATCCCTGCTCGCGTCTCCGCGTCCCGCACCACGCGCGCGACCGTGTCCACCGCGGCTTTCTGCCGGCGGTGCAACCTTCAAAGGCCACTGAATGCGTCCATGAATGAAGTAGGAAAGTTGCTGGAGTACAGATCGACCGGATGTGTGCATACTAGGTGGGTAAGAAAACGAGAGCCGCCGACTACGTCAGAGCTGCGTGCTGTCGATCACGAAACCAGTTCTAGATCGCTGCCAGTGATACAGCCTAATGTACCGTGATCGTTTCACGCCCGTTTACGCGTACAGTTTAACTTTGAAACAGGAATAACGCATGTCTGCGTTCTATTTTATTTTTATGCTCGAGACTCGACTCCGGAACCAGCTCGGAAAAGGAAAGAGAGACAGATTGTCAAATGACGTTCGCGTCGCTTATCGCGCCAGCGATCTACAGATTTTGCAGGGTCCAAAAATTCTGCGCAGCCACTTCGACTTGAATATCCGATTGAAAGGAAGTTGCAGCTCGCCTATACCGCGCTTCATCGGCGATGCCAGACGCTGGATGTTAACGCGGTGCGAAGAGCATCTCGCGAAGCCATACCTTTCACATCGAGGTGGGGTAACGGTGCGACGAAGACGTTGAAAGCATCGCCACCGGACACGAATAAATTGACAATATGAGTCACGTGTAAATGAGATTTGATGGGGCGAAATTATTTCCGTGTCGCTTCTTAGAGCGACGAAAACCAGGGCGGGAAGGGAAGGCCGAGGGCTGGCGCATTACGGACGAGGATCTCCTAATCGCGTAACGAGAAGGAGAGCACGTGATGCTCTTGCGTCACGTGAAGATAATGGCTTTCGCGGATTGATGATGCATCGCCATTTCGTGCGTGCGCGGTTTTCGCTGCACGAAACGGACCGTGGGAACACGACGTGGCGCGCGGGTGAACGGCGCGCAATATTTCAGGGGAACTCGTGGCAGCCGCCCGCCTCTCCGTGGCGTTTTCTTACCGTCATTCATGATACTACAGTACGCGGCAATAGGATGATTGCTTGACGGTCCGGTGACTAAAGTGGATAAAGCCTTCTACAGTAATCTAACCGGAGCCAGGGCACAGGAGTGCAGAGCTTGGGCCCATTCTCGAGCTCCTTTTTTCCTATCGCGTGGCAAATCGTCACTCTCTGCGTTAATCGCCGCTCTAATCGGCCACGATGCCAGGCCGAAACGACGTCCGCGGGATCACCCGCGATCCCGGTGTCCGCTTCGATCCGAACGACGTTCTTGGGCTGACCCCGCACGTATCGATACGAAATACATTTATTCCGCGACGAGCTCTTCTTGCGGGAGATGCCTTTTAATTCGCGGGTACTACTTGTGGGCGCCAAGGGACGTTGAAAAATTTCAAGTCACGTCCGATGTCGGATTACGTGGTTCAGCTCGCCTGATTTCGACGTCCCTGGGACGACAGTAGTACTAACCCTGCTAACAGATTGACAGACTCACCGCGAACCGACCCCTCCGTAGTGATTTAGTTACGTCTCTATGGACGCGTCGCCAAGTCGCGCGTGTTTGATATCATCGTAGAAAGCTGAGGTGACACCGGCGGTAGAAGAAGTGCGGGCCCACTTACGCCGTTCTGCGCTCGTCCTCCTCGCTGAATGAGCTTCCGCTGGTCCGACTCGTCTCGAGATATTATGATTAGGTGAGTCTGCTATCGCACGTTCGTTTTCTGACGTACATTTCGCAGCGAGGGGGCATTCAGGTTGTCCCGGAACTATCGACGAGCACTTGGGAGATAGGTTCTTAGCTGGAGCATCGATACGCAGAGAATCGCTTTTTACTTCGAAAGAATAGGGCTGATATCGATAGTTCGACTTCCCCGGGGTATCCAACGAAGCCAGAATTAATTTCTTTAATCTTTACACACAATTTTCTAGACTGCGTATTCCTGGCAAACACCTCTAGCTATATCAGCTGCGCTTCTACACGAGCTGAACAGATACCGACGTTTACGTTGATTTTCATTACCGGCTATCTTAATAGGTATATTCCCGACCGCCTCGTCTTATTCTTTTAATCTTTAGCTCGCGTTTCAGTCTTGCGACAGAAGACGGACGTTTTCTTTTTCTAACAAGACAGAGAGAGCTAGTGAACAACTGGATTTTATTAACTGGGTAGAGTTCGAGGGTAAAAGACGACTCGTTCTACACGCGAGCATGCGAACGCGGTTTCTTCCGAGTCCCTTAAAATTTGCGAGACGACCGCAGCGGACAACGCCAGCGTCTACGTGACGTACGGTCGAGCGCTTCGCGGCGCTCGTTCAATCCGCAACACGTTTTTGCATTGCTTGCCGGTTGATTGCCCCTCGAGCACGCTGATGATGACGTCAGCATTCTGGATGAGTCACTGGGCTTAATTCGCGTAGCACGAGCGAACATACGTACGATCGTATGCGCGCATAATTCGGGCCGCGTTCTCGCGCGCGTAATGCATACGCACGCGGCGTCGTCGGAGGGAGAGCCGCGGAAACGGACGATAGGTACTTGGAGGATTTACGCGAGACCCGGCTCTCGTTTCTCTAGCGTCAGCTGGATTCGTCGGAGATATCCCGTCCTGTCGCCGGAGACGAACTTCGGCAGAAATACGACCGCTTTATCGGGCACGTGATTTTATCTACAGCATCGCGCGAAGAAAAAGAAACGACTCTCTTTGCGCCAAGATAGGCAGCCAGTCACATCAAACGACTACCTGCCAAGTTAAGAGGCACGTCATCTCCTCATCAACCACGATCAGTGATTACCCTTCGTAAGGACGAGCTATCGCGACGAACGTTTCACGACAGTGAGACCGTTCTGTTCACAAGCGCAGCAGATATCGCATCCGTTTATGCGTTCTCGCGAAATAAGAAGGCGGTATCAGCCCGTACGCATCGCTCTCGTGCGCCACACTCGCAAGCGTGTGCAACAACAAGGACGGACGCTGATTGCACGCGTGCATAATACGCTACCTATTATATAACGCGATTGTAAATAGCTTTACGTTGCAAATTTAAGCCTCCCCGAATGTTACGTCGATGTAAAATTTCTGAGATTTTTTAGAGCGGTCAAAATTCGCAGAAATCTAAAATTAAAAAAAAGATATACGAAAGATGCGTTTAAGAAGATAAATCTGATGGATCATTCGATGCATACGTTTATGATATCCTGTTGGTAAGGAGCCGCGCGATTACACGTGTACAATCGATTACGCGACCGCCATATATCAATCGACACGTGACGTCAATGGTAAACAGTGCTCGAGGTGATGATTTCAGCAGCACTTCGTATACACGCTTTACTTTTCGATAAATCACAGGTGCTTCATTTAATTTCGGTCTGAAGGCGTTCGATAAGAGTTCAACGTCTTTTTTATATCAAGCGAGCTTATCAAGCAGACGTAAATTTAGAATTGGTTGGTTAAAAGGTAATTTTAGCCGTACTATCATATGGCTCGAATCATTGAACGTGTAAGAAAATAATTGATTAATTTTGACAATTTAAAGTACAAAGTCGAGTTTCTGATTCCAATTACGAAACAACGATTCGCATTAATATAAAAAGTATTAACCGCTGACCATGGCCTCTCCACTTTGGCGCCTGTTAAACCTCTGTGGTAAAATTCATGACAAACATTCGCGCAATTATCACGTTTCCGTCGGTACAAATCTCTCGCATCAACATACATCTTTCTAAAGTCAGTAAACGTGGATGATTAATACTCCTACTGCGCAATTAACGACTATGTGTTCTCCTACCAGTTTTAACTTGCTCCCGTAATCTTTCTTCAATTAATTCTATAAATCAATCGTGAGTTTTGAACGCTTTATATAATTCCGAAAGACCAACGAGTAGGAATCTTTAAAGAAACAAGACCGAGAGAAGCAGAGAGAGAATATTAATATCATAGAAGAGGTTTGGAAAACGTCATGTCAAATTGTAATTGATTAATTCGCGTTTTACAAATTCATAATACGATATTGATTAATCGATTTAGTTATTATCACTTATTATTCTGATGTTTTCTTCAAGTTAATTGTCAGTAGTTTATTCAGCAATCGAAAGAAACGAAAGTACAACGTAGTATTATGATATATTCGTAATGTGTATTTAATGATAATGAATATAATCTTCGGCGTACTCGACACAGCCAAAGCATTACATCAGATGACTCCGTCAGAGATTGTGCATAAAATTTTTGTACGATATATTTTTCGTATATTCATTATCTACTACCAAATCCTACGAAAATTTTAACATTGATATATATTATATTTTGAACAATATCGAGAATATTTTATCAATTAATCCATTAAGAATTTTATCAGAAATATTTTAATTTAATTTAGAAGAAACGAGCGATTATTTATCACTTTAACTTTAGTCTACTGTAACGAAGAACGCAAGAATGAACAGGAAAGTAAACAACTGACTTAGCAGAAACTTGCAAAAACGCTAGTAGAAATTAATATATGAAAATTATTCATTCATACAATTATTCATACATGTATAATATATGCTGTAAGTTTTTCTCTTGGCACGGTAGGAGCGATTGTTTATGGTAGATAAAAAAATTTGGCGAGACAAATTAATTAATTAATTAATTTCTCATAATACATTAATTTCTCAAATTATTTAATCACTGCAGCGCGTTTATTATAATTAGGTACGCATACATTATGACGATATCATTGACACCTGCGTTACGCTGCGTGTGGCAAGATGTCGAACGGAGGCGCATGAACACGGGATGTCTTCGTGAGATATTGCGCAACAGGGCGAAACGAGTGGAAACGCGAAATTAGGGATTAATGCGGATCGTCACGCACGTACGTCTATGCACGTTTTGTTAATCGAAACGAAACTCATGGAATTCAAACGGAACATTGTTGTGCAAAACGGCCAAAAATTTACACTTTTTATTTAATAAAGTTGTTCGATAAATCTGATATTTATTTCTTCTTAACGAAAATTAACAACACTTTTCTACACTATCGTTATAATTAGCAAATGTCCTTTTTCTTAGAATCGGAACACTTGACTCGAGTTCACGTTCTCCCTCATTTCGGATACGATATGACACGCCGTGATAGAACACCACTTTGTTGTGTATTCTTCCACAGTGGGGATCAGAGTGGGGATTTCAATGACTTAGTAATACTGTATATAAGCTTTGTGATTTGTCGCTTCGCTTTGGTAGTTCCCCAATTCGGGTGAACGCTTCACAGAGCTTGGCAACCCGCAACACTGTAAGTTGTACTTCTTATTTCTTAAAAGAAATCGTTATTATGAATTTTGAAGAATATATAAGAATTTTACGTATTTTACATATGAAAAGATCGCTTCATTAAATGACACAATTATCCATTTTAGGATCTAGCATTTTTGAATAATAAAATCTTGAGTTTTTTCTTTTATATGTATTTGATATTTATTTTGCAATTTTAACATATATACATTGAAAATGAGATCTTCATTTAAAAATTATCATCAGGTCTGATTGTATTTCATTTCTTATCAATATATAAACTCCCATCATTGATTCTTATAATTATTTTTGCTCAAGAATAGAAAAGTTTGTCGAATTTTAAAAACCTTAAAAAGAATGTGCAGTTTACACTAGACTTCGAAGAATAAAGTGAGTCAAGACACAGTAGCCAATAATACACGCGACGAATATACTTTTCCATTGAAGTGGTTCTTTGCTGGCAAAGTCAACAAGTGCGATAAGGCGGAGCTTGTTGAATGTACCAAAAAATATTGACAATCTTATTTCATCTACCTGTAACTCCACTGGCTATTGTCGGCTGCGTTTGCATCGATTATTTTTTGTGCAATAAATCTAAAAACCTATTTAAAAATTGCTTGTTTAGCGTGAAAATCTAAAAACGTCCAGCAAACAAGACGGCAGCGCCGAAGAACGCGTCATGTGACTACCCCGCGGCAACGATGCAGACACTTTATTTCTTACAATTAGATTGTAACCGGTTGAAACCGCAGAGTCTCAATATATTCTTCAGCATTTATATAACTGCTTTCGAAGATGATATCGTCTCTTGTGCGCCACCGAAAATCGAATTGTCCGACTAGTCACGTGCAACGCACAACGACGTTACTTGTTCTTATACTTCTGACATTACTTATTTTTACATTTTCTCTCGTACCTTGGTAACATAAACACCGTGTGTCGCAGCATCCAGTATTTCAGTACTGACCTTCGATCTTACCGAGGAGTAATCCTTGCTCCAGTCTCGGCAAGGTCGGTACACGCTTACGGTCTTACGGCGGTCTCAAGCGGCGAGATTCGACTTACGAGCAACGTCTCTCGTGCATAATCTCCGGTCATGTATCCTTCATTTTTTAGGCACAGTTCATTGCTGATAATTGATTCCGTGAATAAACCCATAAATAATATTTGCTTGGAAAATTTCCAGGCTCCGGGAGCTTCTTCCCGAGATGTTAGTCTACCTAAGGATACGTTCGTCTTCGCACGTAAGCTACCCCACCTCGCCCATCCAATGCAACTCTGCACTCAAACGTACATGGAAACATACGTGGACGATAGCCACTACCGTCGACGAGTATATTGGTCCATATTAGTGGGAGGTGGCAGGTAGCTCTCCTTTAGCGTTTCAATGCTCCGACACTCATTTCGTCCGCAAGCATCACGGGTCAAGCGTCATTAAATACCGACTTCGTGCTTGACAGAGCTGAGCCAGGAACGTCGAGCGTTTAAAATTCAGAGAACGCGATCTCGATCTTGTGGTGATCCTCGCGAGTGATTCGCGAGTACAAGTGCGTTCACGTGTTCAGCATCGCCGCGAACACCATCGCGAATGATCACTCATCTTGATCGTTGTCCATGTTGTCCACGTCCGTGCGACGATCAACACGAATCGGAGTTGGCGTCTCGTATTTGCCGCCAAATCACGGCGCATGATAATTCTTGCAAAAACAACTCGCCGAAGGCAGACGTGCACTGCGAAGCGTTGCTGAAGACACCGAGATGTTTCGCGATCGACCGTGATACAATTCGAAAAATAATCGTCAAGAGAAACAAAGTCGATCAACCTTTATCACGGAACGGCGGATATTCGCAAGAATTGTATTTGATCGAATTATCTCTCAAGGAATAGTACAGGGAACGTACAGATATCACACGCAGTACTTAGAATCTCTCGAGGTAGGAAGCTCTTCTTCTTCACACTGAAGAACACCGGATGCATTCACAGGGAAGATACAAGTACAAGATTTGAGATTAGGAAAACGCCATTGCAAAGTGAGTGTCAGATGCATCTTGAGGAACAAATGTATACGTCTCGCATCTCTTCGTGACTTCTACCTCGTTGAAGTACGAATTCACTGACGTAATATCGATTTTAATCTCTGCTTTGCGTTATTGTTGAACGAACATGACGATATCGCGTTCCAGACGTTTTTCTTTATCTGCTATTGCAAATATGAAATTGAAACTGTGATTGCGACTAAAATGAAATAGATACAGGTTGCTTGATCTTTTACAACACTTTTTAACGAGCGTACCAATTCGAGCTCTCTATGGAACGGCACGACCTCGTTTCTTCTTCGCGCGTATCATTAGCATCATCTCGATCTTCAACATGATGCGACCTTCCAAATGAGTCGTCTTATCACTAGGCGGACGCCCAGAGCTTTTCTATTGGTGTTTTTATCAAAGCGAATATTTGCACGGTTGCCGAGTCTCATAGAAGTTATCTCCATCAACACTTTATTATAAAATTAGCGCATTTCTCACGTATCCGCCTAATCGCTCGTGAGCACGACGCGTTTCGAAACTGATGGCGTCTCCCGATATTTCATGTTCGCAATCTATAATTACAATCTATATGTACACTTTTGTAGTCCATTGTAAATTATCTCGGCGGTGCCGTCGCGCGGCTTCGTCATTCTCGGTAATAATTGTGTTTACGTTAATCTTTTCGACTCTTTACACTATATTATGGAGAACATTTCCTGGAATTTTTTATGTATTTTGCTAGATATTTTATTACTTCTAACGACGAACAGAATTGAACGAATTTATTGCAAAAGGAAACTTGACTGTTAGTGTCAATTATCGGTCAATTTTAACTGCAGAGTACACAACTCTACGTCGTGGCGAAATCGCATAAAGGGATGCGCGTGATGTTCGTTCATTAGTGAGTACTCGGTACAGGATGTCGTGCCGTTTTCTAGAGTAGCGTTAAACCGCGAGAAACGCCCTCCCCGCAATTATATCGTTGAGCTTCTGTCTCTTAGGATCGACGATTTGAACAACTGGTCAGGCTCTTGAAATATAATAAATTTTCAGATCGTTGTAAATGTAGTGCATATACACGAACATCTAGATGCAATCTTCTTTTTCATTTATTCGCTTTTTTATTTTTTTACAGTTTATTCACAAGATAAATTATATGAAAATAATAAATAAATAATAAATAACAATATTTCTCTATGCACAAGAGATTAAATTATGTTTTACATTCTACATGTTATTGAAAATTTATGTTTCGGTATATTACTTGAATTAATATTGAAGTATTTGTTAGCTTTAACCTCTGATTTACAATGATTCCAAAATTTAACTATGATCTTTTGTTAAATCTTCGAACAAAATTGATAGTACCAAAGAATAATACATTGGCTCCTATGTAAAGAATTACCTCTTGCGACAAACCACCCTTGTAGTAGACCGTGTGGCCTAACGGATAAGGCGTCGGACTTCGGATCCGAAGATTGCAGGTTCGAGTCCTGTCACGGTCGAGCACCTCTTTTTTTTTTAAATTTTTCTTTATATTTCATTATACCAAATGTCGTTTAGTACTTTAAAAATAATTTTTCTCTTAAAATATATTTAATTGCTTTTATAATTATTTTTTATTGATATAACGATTTTAATCTCATTGCCCCGAATTGTGCTTCGAGATTAGTTTTTTTTGGCCTCTACAACGATAATTTAACGGTTTTACAGCATTTAATCATAAATCCATTGCAATTATTTCGTCAATAGGTAATGACTAATAACGACGACTGATGCAAGAGATGTTACGTATAGCGTCTTGTAACGTAGCATGAATAATAGTTCATAATAGAATTGTGGGAACTAGTATTAATTAAAATGCTCGCAAAACCGTACATAACGAGATTACAATTCGTTCAATGTTTTTTCCGAGCGTTAGGTATCAAGGATATTCGAAACACAACTTCGAAGATAAATAATCGCGAATAATACTGCGAATAAGAACACGTATCGATAGACAACAAGTTTACATTATGCAAACTAATGCAACTTACGTATGGTCTTTTTTACTTCGATGTATATGTAAATGTAACATACAGCAAGAGAAATGCTATATACGCGGCTTATAAAATATATAAAATGATACATTCTACAATATCGTTACCAAAAACGAAGGGGAGAGAACAGAAACAAAAATGCAATCAATGGTCCCGGGACGTCAAAGATCTATGCTGGGCAGATTCGAATCGCAAGGCCCTATATTTCGTTATCAATTTAACCGCACGTTAATCTTGCTCGAATCCATTAAGCCCGTGACAACACGCGACGATATTTCGTCGTGAAATTACAGATTTAGACGCAGGAACGTCAACCCACTCTGCCGAATTAACAACCAGTGCTTTAGAGATATTGCATCACACACTCGACGTTGTTAGATAAATTCGTATAATTTCTCATCCGCGCTTCTCTCCAGGCTCCCTATTACGGACGAGTCGTCGAGTAACGCAGCAACATGAATTGTAAAATTTGGTGGATATTATTGTATACTAAAGAAAATAAAAGCCTGAATACTTCCTTAGCTCTTTCTTTGAGTGGACAATCTGAAATGTTTTAATCGCCGTTCGATGTTTTAGTTTACGGGCGAGCGCAGAGTCCAGCCCCGCCGACGAACAGCAGCAGATCAGCGCAGATCCAACAGGAAAATTTCGCCCGGACCCATCAAGCAATCAGAACGCCGGCCTGACACTCGACAAAATTTCCTATCGAACGCGAAGACTCGACATCTGACTCTTTTGACCAAGATAGCTTCACTCACACGCGTCGACATCGTAGAATGGTAGAGAGTGAACCCGACACAAAGCGCAATATCAGTGCGTACGACTCTGAATACCGTAGAAGCCTTCCGCTTCATTATATGTTAGCTTCAAACTCTAATTCTTCATTGCAGAGTGTGATGTAAAAGACGAGCGGCTAAACGGTTGCGGTTCCAAGGAACTCGAACTTGCCCGTAGGTATCAATTCCGAAGTCAGTGCACGTAACATTCATAAATTGTACATTACGATTGATCACCGATATTATGCATAGAGGAAAGTCCCCGATTATGAGATACCATATCGATTTTGCCGAATGTAAGGAAATCTATAGGCAGAATTTAAAAATGCAATACGTTCTCTTGAAGAGAATTTAATAAGCTTTAGGTTGGTCAAATGAAAAATCTAATTTAAATATTATTTTTTCTGAAAATTAAACAAATTTGAAAAAAGAGCTTTACGCAAGATCGCGAAAGTGTGCTCCTAATATAAGATACCTTGAGAAATCGGTGTTAAAAGTGCAAAATACATCAGTATTGCAAGTAAAAAACTTTATTAGATATTTTTATAAAAATACTGCTGCCACAGCCTTCGCCAAATCTTCACGATTCCACTGTCGACGCTTCCTCGTTTCTCTAACCTCCATAGTCAGATTCTATAAAAATTAAATACACAAAAATTCGTAATATAAATTCGTATTAACTTTTCTTTACCCTTAACGTAGTATTTTCTTTCTTTTTATTACACTATATACTCTTCACATTCGAGCAATAATTATCTCATGTTAAGAGTACCCTAATTATCTCATTATACGAGCCACACGCCCAGCGGTTCCGCGATCATGAAATCTCACCTCTACAATTAAGCAATTCAACAAATCGCGTATTGTCCTGTTACTACGATTCTACTCTGTCATTGCATACTGAATTTATTGCCAACCATTTCTTTATTATGTAATAAACAAGGTTTAAAGACTTACCTCAAGTTTCTTTGACATGTTCACAATTTCACAAACCTTTTCTTGCAAAAGCTAAACGCAATGACGAACAATGAATTTTTCACTAAATACATTTTACACCAAGAGTAATAAGTTTATGGTGGAATTAACAGATAGTGCTCACTAGTTTAGCAGAAACTCCATTATCTCATATTAGGAGCGTATCTCATAATAGGGGATTCCCCTCTCTATATATATATTTGCAATCAGGTATCGGATTAAAGGGCAAAACTCTCGATCCAGAGAAGGGATCCTATGTTCAAGCTGACTTCGAGAAGGCCATTGAATTAAGCCGTGAGTAGCCAAAACTCTACTATGTGAAGCTAGATACAATCATTGTCATCTGATTACCTTACAGAATATGGCAAGTTTCATTACTTCCTGCTGGCGGTGTGCGGCTTCGTCAGCACCAGCGAGGAGATGGACGTGATTTCCATGTCCTTCATCCTGCCGAGTGCGCAATGTGACCTGAAGCTCGACACCCAGGCGAAGGGATGGCTCAACTCGATCATCTTCATCGGGATGATGGCCGGGGCGTACGCCTGGGGCTCCGTGGCGGACGCTCTCGGTCGTCGGAAGGTCCTGATTGCCATCTCGTTCATGAACGCCTTGTGCATCGTTGCCTCCAGCTTCAGCCAAACGTATGAGCTCTTCATGCTCTTCCGTTTTCTCAACGGCGCGGCGTAAGTATCGAAATCCGCGATTAGCGCAACGATTACGATATTTCCGTGCTTTCTCAGCAACGACAGGATTTAATGATTCAGCAACGTTCCAGGCTAGGAGGCAGCGGACCGGTCATCTGGTCTTACTTCGCCGAATTTCAACCAAAGTCCAAGCGCGGCTCCATGCTGTCCTTCATGGCGGCGTTCTGGACATTGGGAAATCTGTTTGTAGCCGGTGAGTCTTGAATAGCAGAACATCGTAGAGTGAATACCTGAATAGCAGAACATTGTCTGGACTCGTCGACGTAACGTTTCGTACTCACAGGCCTGGCATGGTTGATCATCCCTCAAGAGATGGGTTTTACGAGCTCGTCGTTCACTTACAACTCGTGGCGAATCTTCCTGTTGATCTGCGCTGTTCCGTCGTTCGTCGTGACGGGGCTGCTCCTGGTCCTGCCTGAATCTCCCAAATATCTTCTCTCCTCTGGAAAGTATGAGGAGGCACTCGAGATCTTTCGCAAAATATATAACATTAACACCGGCAAACCGCGCGAAACTTACACGGTAATTGCACTTTAAGTGATCTAATATAATTATCGAGGCGATAAATCGCCTTTGAACGCGGGTCTAAAATATTTGTAATATAATTCGCCGTGCACAGGTAAAGGAACTGATTCTCGATGACTTTCAAGAATCGAATCCGATGAAAACTGATGTTGAAGAGAAGGGCAAATGCAAAACTATGCTGAGCGATATCGTGGAGAACAGTAGACAGCTATTCATAACGCCCATCCTTCGCTTCACGATAATATCGATCGTAATCAATTTTACCTTCCATATCGGCTACTACGGCTTGATGATGTGGTTTCCGGAACTGTTCAACCGTTTCGATGAATTCCATCGCGATCATCCTGGCATGGTGACCTCGATATGCCAGGTTACTGATTACGTCGTTAATAAGGGCTCGCACAGCGTCGAGAACGTTTGCTCTGATAAAATTGGAGCTTCCGTCTTTATGGAGTCGCTCATCACGGTGGCGTCCGCCATACCCGCCAACATCATCGCTGTCTTGGGGATGGACAGACTTGGACGCAAATTTTTTCTAGGTACTTATGTCAATAGCAATAAGATGATTGCGGTGAAATGCAACATTCTGTACGCAATATCTCCTTTTATTTATCTTTCCTCATATTATGTACTTTTTGCAGTGTTCAGCACGTTTTCATCAGGACTATGCTCGGTCGGTTTGTACTTCGTGTACAACAAGTATCAGAATTTGATCGTGTCGGCTATTTTCAGCGGCGCGATAAGTTGCGGTAACGCAGCGTTGGACTGTCTCATCACTGAAGTCTTTCCAACGCAATTACGTGCAACTGGAATCGCCATATCGATGGTTGCCGCCCGGCTCGGTGGGATAATTGGTAACATCGTCATAGCCCAGCTCCTGGATGTGTATTGCCCGGCGCCGACCTTCATAGTGGCCGCTCTCTTGATTGGTAAGCGTAATTTACACTTCATTAATATGTCTTTTGATTTTCATTCTCAATTTTCTTATCATGTGCGTTTATTTCGCAGGAGGGGGCTTGCTGTGCCTATTTTTACCTAACACGACGCGCGAACCACTTTCTTGACATCTGCAAAAATGTATCCCGAAGCGGAACAACAATCTGCAATCATTTATATATTTTTATTCGAGTACAAGTGCTGTTGAATCTTCTAGGAGTCTGAGCCATTAAGGTCAAAGTAGGAAACTAGAATCTCTGCTGTTTATAATAACCTTAGAAGAAAAAAAAAGAAAATGCATTTTATATAATAAAATAAAACGTAGCGCAGCTTTAGCGAAGCGAGTGACAAAATGAGACTACGAACGTAACGTAATATCTAGTTTGATAAGGGATGCAACAGTTACAGATACTTTAAGATATACTGAATTAGATATTGTATTTTGTATCTACATTGAGATTAAACGCAGAATTAATGAGAACGGTTCGCTAAATTGAACAATTCGGCGATATATGCCGAACAAATATATCTTTCCTCGAATTCTCGATCGCGAGTTCCGAATCGCATAAACTTATTATTACTTTATGTTACGACTGACATCGTCATATATATATATATATATATATCTATCTTGATGTATGTAAATATAAAAAAAGAATTGAAAGATAGTATGAAAATATGAAGTATCTTATATCTTTATATGCTACAACTCAACCTATGGTAGGTACGGTATAAAGTACAATCAAACACATGATCATGTTGGTTCTCAGGATAAGAAACAAATAAAATAAAGAGACATGAAACTAGAGTAATTTCTTTATTTTTCATGAAATACTTAACCAATATAAAGTACGAAATTACTCTCGCATCATTTTCTCCTTTTGCCTAGCAAGCTTTTTCTTGCTGAGCTTCTTTTTCGATGGCTCCTCCTCGGTAGCTTTCGCAACAACATCTTCCTTCTCCGTTAATATCACCTCAATATGACAAGGCGAGCTCATGTAAGCTGTAAGAATGGTAAATATAACAATCCGCTGTGCCTGCGCAAAAGAAATTCCCAAAGAATTGAACGTGACGTGATGCACTTACGATTTATACGACCGTGAGCTCTGTACGTTCTTCTGCGAAGGCAAGGCGCATGATTCACTTGAATATGTTCAATTACCAGACGATCTACATCAAGCCCCTTATAATCCGCGTTACTCTCCGCATTCTTCAAAAGTTGTAACAGAAATTCTGCTGACTTTTTCGGCCAGCGACCTATGACAACAATTACGTTGTTATTTAAGTGCAGAACTTAAGGGTTCACTAAATTGAAAATTAGGTGATATATATCTTTCTTACAATTCAAACAATATATCTTTGAAAAAACAAATATATCTTTCTTAGAATTCTCAGGATTCTGAATCACATAAACTTATTATCACTTTATGTTGCGACTAAACATTAAATTTTTTCATAATCTAATTAGTTGATTGTTAACACTCGCACACGTCAAATAATTATTTCGCGTATTAGCATACCTTGCGTAGTGCCAAACTGTTTAGCTTGAGCACACCTGCCGACACCACCGTTGAACCTACGGAAGGGGACACACTCCTTGTGGTCCGTAACATTCTTCAGGTACTTCTGTGCCCTGCGCAGGGTCATTTTCTTGATAGCACGTGCCGTTTCATGAGTGTTCTGTACATAGAAAGAAATTATCAATCGCATCTAGATATCGTCACTTGTAAACATCAATTCTGGAGACCAATTTTGAGGTTAGCTCTAGAAGCGACTATTTACCTTAAAATGCACGCGAAGATTGGAACCGCGTGCTTTGCACGACTTGGTCTGATTGACCGGTTCGTGGGAATAACGACCCATTGCGTCCTGAAAGCACAGACAGATTGATTGAGTTTTTTTTTAAATCAGCATCTCGCAATCATCAGCACGACGGTCAACAGCGGACTGACCTGTCCGCATACATTAGTTGAGATTTTGCATCGGTTATTACGTACAGATGCGACATTTTCCAAGTCTACGTTATAATTTTAGGTTTTTTGTTCAAAAAATTATCATTCGTAGGACAAATATTTTAATGCTGAACTAGATGCAGATAGATTCGGAAAACGTGGCAAGCAATTCATACATACCTCTCGGCACCACGATTTTATAAAGAAGCAGCTACTCCCCTACTAACGTTGATTTCCTGTATATGCAGAGCTACCAACTACAACTTTGACGAAATAATATCCCTATTTGGGCAAATAATAATCCCTAGTCAAATTTTCTAAAGGAAGTATTGCATCTGTGAATAAAAATAAATCATTTCTTATTCGCTCTAAAAATCTGATCGAGCTCTTATGAGTTCTACAAAATAATGCGACGTCAGCTAGTTTTCAGTTAAAACAGTGGCTGGAGGCTCGTTACGGATGTTTCCGGAACTAAAACGGAAAGTTCATAAGCCGGGCTGAAAAATACGAGCGCCTATGGAAGTAGTACGACTCGATGATAAGCCTGACGTCTCATTATTCTCTAATAATACGACTCAATAACATCTGAGTCAATATTTCAGTTTTAAATATCATGAATTAAGACTGGATAAAAAATTTGTAGTTTCAAATAGTATTATCCAACAGCAGATTAAAGGAATTTTATTTTTAGAAGAGTTTCATTTCCGAAGAAGTAAAGTTTTGTATACGTATCCTTAATTTTAAAAATTATATAATTTTTATTTTGATGAAGATCCACATTTGAATTAGCTAAGTCTAAACTTCAGAATAACATTCTCGGTGAGAACGGAACACTGAGAAACATAGAAGCAATTCTTTGTTCTTCGTTAGAAGCTACTGCGATTTTCCCGGAGAAGCCCAGCTGGCCCAGCTTCTCCGACATCGCCATGCTCCGAGATGCTTCTGGTTCCTCGAATCAGTGAATTCGGAGACGAAGTATTTGAGGTCCACGGACGATGTTGCTGACCTATCTGCGGACATCGAGTGATTCTTCAAAGCGGATTAAATCGACGTCATTAAACAACTGCAAGACGAGTACGAGATCGATTCTCCGAGCGTCACCAACGGACATTTGGAGGTTATAAAGCACCTAGTATCGGTAGTATCCAAACACTATGAGGAGTTTCTTCGATGAAGCACGGGTGAGCGCCGCGCTTGAATGTCAACGTATGCAGCCGTTCCGCTTCGACAACTCGATCACCAGTGAGACCGTAGCTCGCTCACGCACCACTCCGATTGTCTCGCGGGCTCGACTGACGTATCGCTTGACAGATAATTATCGAGAGATGGAGAACATACGGAGGTTTTAACAATTGTATTATACGTAGCGGGATACATGATACACGCACGCATCGTTCTCCTCGCTGTTCCGACTTTTAACTCAGCGTTGTTCACCTGCTGATATTGTATGCTCAGCTCTCCGAAATCAGGGTGTGTACGTATGGATTCTATGTTTTACCGTCGAACAGGGTACAAAGTGTGGAAATTGACGGTAGAATGATCTAAGTTGGTCACGAAGAATTTCCTAGGAAAGATTTATATGATTGATGTACATATATTACGTAATTGACACGATGTATATATAATGGTAAGTTATTTTGCGTACAAAAGTTTCATCACGTGTTTACGCTTGTAATAGCATGAATAATTTATATTTCAGATCATTAGGACCTTTACGCTCATTGTAACATGACGTAATTGTTAGTCAATTGCTATAATGCAGGTGTCACAAAAATCATGTTGTGTGACAATGACAAATGACACGAGCGCTAATACATATGCTGGTGAGATTAGTAGGATAAGTAAAAAAGGTAGAAAAATGTCGGTTCCCTCTTGCTCGACGAGTAACGAGGCGAATGGTGCAAACACTAAGGAGGAAGCGACACATGCAAAATGGGAACGTTTCAGTAATTGGGTACATTGTATATGTATTGTCACTTTTGATCTTGAATTGGGCCAAGCTATAGAGGTATGGAGCACAGGAAATCGTATCATATTTCCTGAAATATCATCTTTAGTTTGAATTGTTTGATCCGAGTAAACAAAGCATCTCTTTTTCTCTGTAATCTTTATAAATATTACAAATATCCCTTTACGTAACAGGCGATTTATCCAAATCATGTTAAATTATCGGAGCAAGAACGGTCCAATGTATGTTACTTGGCCTTTCCTGATTCCAATTCCGGGTGTATGGGAGACACTCAGTATCACGTAAGGATAAGGCAAAATAGTAAAATAGTGCAAGAGACTAATGCTCTGAAGGAGTATGACAGGAAGACACCTTCTTTTCTACAAACTGATAGAGATTATTACTGGGGATACGTATATTTTCGGCAAGTGAAGGATAAGTCGTTGCCGAGAGGATATTTCCAGAAGGTGTGTATTGCCAAAAAATCGCAAATTAGGATTACTGTTCGTCTAATTTATAATCATACTTTTAGAGTGTCGTTATTATCACAAAACTGCCATTTGTCAATCTGTTCGGTGAACTGTGTGCTTTGATCGCACCAGAATTCTTCGAGGCGGGAACAGCGCTGATGGAAGCTGTAGTGCGTGAGATAGATCAGTGGCCCGCTCCGGTTCCGGGCCAGATAGTTCATTTACCGCTCATCGGTGTCTTATTTCAGGTAAAACCCAAATTGTAATAGAAGGGAAATATTTTCGCTTCTATGCTAAATGTTTGAAATGCATTTCAGACGTATATCCCAAACCAGAATTACAAGGCTACTATTCCATCGATCGCTGCCATGGAACATGCATCGAACGTACACTCAATGCGAAGACTGATGTTGACGTCAGCCTACGAGGGCGACATGTTTCGAAGCTTAGCCAGCGTTGTTAGCTACGTGCATTTGTTATGGGAATTGGTGCTTCTTAGTGAACCAATCGTCGTTATGGCAGGCTCGCCCACTACGTGTTCCGAGATGGTCCAAGCACTCATAGCGTAAATATCAAGATATTTGAGAAGCATTACATACGTAACGGTCATAAGATCGGGCAAAATCGAAATAATCGTCTTCTAGGATGATCGCGCCGTTGAAGTATTGCGCCGATCATCGTCCGTACTTCACCATTCATGATTCCGAGTTCAAGGAGTACACTACGGATTCTCCGGCACCGCCTGCGGTGATACTGGGTGTAACCAATCCGTTCTTCGCCAAGACTCTGCAACATTGGCCGCATATCATCAGAATAAGCAACGGCAGCAACAGCGGTAAGTTCCGTGATACCTTTCCGCTAATGGTGTGTTGAGGATTCGGCCTGTTTCAGAAGATCAGAGATACAAGATCAAGAAATCTGAGAATCTGAAGGTGCTGGACTCCAAGCCTGGCGTTTACACTCAGTACAAGCCTTTTCTGCAGAAGGACAAGACTATTCTGAAGAAACTGTTCAGAGGCATTCAGACAAAACGGCCGGGCGAGGTGCAGACCGCGCTCTTGAAACGTCATCTGATCGAGTTAACGGAGAGCTTCATGATTCCGCTCGAAAGGTACATCGCGACTCTCATGCCACTGCAAAAGAACATATCACCTTTTAAGGTAACTCGCAATCTACAATTATCTAATTGGAATTTGCAAGTAATAGCGCAAAACCGACTAATATTAATGTATAACGTTATCCTTTCAGGCAACTCCTACACCACAAATGTTCAATCCAGATGACTTCCTAGCTAGTTTAAGTAGCTCCGGTCCCCAACTAACCACAGGCATAAAGGGAGATTGGGTAGGATTATACAAACGATTCTTTCGATCGCCCAATTTTTCTGGATGGTTCCATGCCAGATACATGGAGCTGAGCCAACAACTGCAAGTTAAACAGTTGGAAAAATTATCGCAGGCAGTATGCGTTTGATTCCTCGTTACAATTCAAACGTTTAAACGCTTCAATTAACGATGTCCTAATCAAGATGTATCGATCTTTGCGACAGGACTTGAAAACATGGGTGCAGGGAAAGCAGGAGGTGGAGGTAGTTGATATGATTCTTCGAATTCGACAGAAATTGGAGAAAAGCTGCATCGATGACGTGCCGATCGATAATTCGGTAAGAGAGAAGCTCCGAGAGAGAATAAACGACATCACGCACGTATTGCCGGACGATCTAAAAGTTATTTTAAGGCACGAATCTTGACAGTACGACTATATTATTAATATAAAAACTCGTTAACATTATATTTAGTTTTTACGTAGGCTGGGATTGTATTCAAGTCAATTCAGTGACGTAATATTTAGAATAATTAAAATCCTCCCACTCTCTCCTTTCCCACTTATCGTGACGTAAATGAACGGGGGAAACGTAACTGACATAGTTTGAGAACTGACACGATCAATTTACGACGAGTGTGCTAAGAAAGAGTTCATATACGTGCTGATCCGTAACTTAAATACTCGCCGCAGAGGGACTGACAAGATAAATCCATTGTATACGTAACAGATATTACGTAAAATATTCTAGATGCTTGAGCGTACTGCTTGGGTATTTTAACGCTTTTATATTTGGAGAAACGTTTAATGTTTCGTAAATCTTACATATCTCGTCTTGGACTGATCATGCGCTATTCGATTTCCTTTACAATGCCAACTCCATCGATAGTAGCTTCCCTCCTGTATCCGATCATTCCGGTTAATGATTTTATACTGTAATTTCTTTATTATTACGTGATACGTATTGACAAATACTCTAATGGGGGCAGTGAGCAATAACAATAACAGTAATCTCATGAATTTCGACTCAATAAAATGTGAGCGATTGGAATGTTAAGTGATGTACATACATTTTTGAGATCTGTAAATATTGGTATAAATGAGATGTCTAATAAACATTTATTTTAATAATAAAACTGGATTAATATATTTACCTACATACCTGATAAACAGAATATCAAGTAGAATATACGAGAAAATTAATACCTTTGAATTTAATGTTGAATGTTGTCTACCAGAGCGATGTTATACTCCACTCGATGTTTGTATATTTTAATTAAAAAGGGAGGTAAAGGAGAAAAAATGTTACTGTATAAGAGGTAATATTTTATTTTATTTTATTTCTTACGTTTTTTTTTATTGTTACATTTTCCCAATTACATTAATAATTTCTTCAATAGTTTTGTCTTAATGCGCTTGTCATTATATTCTCATTATAATATCCATAATATATTATCATACTTTCAATGAAGTCAACAACATATATATATATATTTATCCATATGTATACGTGTATACATATATATGTATATATAGATATCGGGTGTATGTTCATTTTCTCTTTTTTTTTACGAGTGAATGCACAGTACCGTAGGATAGCTTTATTACACAATTAATTCACAGAGTTCACTTTGTATTCTGCCGAAGTACACCTCGTTTTCTGGCCATCGCGTTTATCTTCTGCCATTTTCGCGGAAAGTAGGATGACGTTTTCGCGCGCGGAAATTTATCGTGTTCTTTTTTTTCTTATCTTCAGCCAAAGAGAGAAAGAGAGAGAGAGGCGGAGAAAGAGCGAGGGAGAAATTTGTCTCGCGATTGAATTTGTACAGTCGAAGGTTTCGGGGAATGACGTGAGGTCTCGGCCCGAGGCCGCGCGCGTATAATGATTGGGTGCGGATAAATGCGATTATCGCCTTTGCATTACTTCGACAGACTTAGGCCTGGGTGAATTGCGCCTTCTTAAGTAAATCTTACAAGACTTTGCCTATCGACTAACGCGAATGGAAACTTTACAACGAGCTTGATTTTTTGGGAAAAGATGAACGCGGATGAAGCAGCGTTTCTCGAGGCTCGCGCGCGCTCGCGGTGTATGAGAGGAGTATCATCAGTGATATCGTATGATCGCTCTGGTTTTTGAGGAAACGATTTCGCCACCGCGCAGCTGCAGTGCTCATCTTTTATTTCTGGAGTTGCTACTCGAAAAAAGGGATAGAAAAAGACGGGGTGTATAAATTGACCGAAAAACCGGACTCAGCATAGCGGCGCACGCAAAACGAACGTCTCGACGAGAAACGCAGCGGTTTACTGTTTTGCTCGACAGCTTTGTTACCCGAACAGGATTTATGGTGGGACGTCGGAGCACCGCTTCATTGCGAGATGCGCAAAAAGATAATTAGATAATTAGATTTTAGTGTAATAGAACCATATAAGAATATACTAATTAAACGCGTCATCCAACGTACCCCGCATTCCCAGGCCCCATCATAAATCCAGTCCCCCTTGTTCCGATCGCTCGCTTCGGATGTCTCGGGCGGGATATCGACTTCCCGCGCTTAATAATCGGACCCGTTCGCTTCGATCCGACGTTTGTTCACCTTTCCGCTTGTCTCGCGTTCTTCGTCCTATCACATTCGTGTCACTGGCATCTCGATAATGATCGCGAATTCAGTGTACCCTAGAAGAGCTTCATCATTCTTGCGTTATTCGATCGATGCTGAATCGTTATCCGCACGCACGAAAGATTCTTTCCACGATTAAAGATTTGATCCGTTTGTCTGCACGGAAAAGATATCCCGGTAAGCGCCGTATCTGTCATATTCCAGTGATCATCATTGACATGAAAAAAAATTATATAAACAATTGTAAGCTCACGTAGCGCGGCGTTTCACTGTCGCGAGAGATTCTCGCCATCTGCAGATCATCGGCTGTTTCTTCCGGTTTCTCCCATGGCAGAGGACGATTGGACGGTATATGTCACACGGAGAATAAATCGCAACCGAGAAAATGTTGCGCCGCGCGATTCTGGGATGCGAGTGATCGATCGGAGGATTTTTATTCCAGACTACTCAGTTCACGGTAATATAATAATGTATGTATACAGCACAATATGCACGCGACTGAAATTTTTGTCAACAGCAATGATTTATTACGATATTTCATCCGTACAGACAACGCGAACATGTCATCCTTACAGCGTAAATTCACTCTGACACAATACAAACGCATAACGGAACACTCCCACGATCGACAAACTTAAAAACGACACATTCTCCTCTCAACAGTATCATAATCATCGCCTCTTCACGTCTTATCTACAGGTTTCATCGTACACGCTAAACATATCATTAAACCTAGGTCCTTCTCGCTTTTCCGCACAGAGTCACGACGAGTGCGTCGAATCGAAAGTATTATCCGTCGAGCCGAACCGGTCCTCGCGTTATTTTTGGCATGCCCCCCGTAGATCGCACGTGCCACTTCGCGATCAACGATAATTGCTGATAATCAATAACGAAAAGCGTCGTTGCGGTAAAGCGCCGACCGCAGCGTGAAAATAGCACGACGATCAGCGGCACATTTACGTTCTCGGCGCATTCACACGTTCCATTCGCGAAGCTGGATCTCCCTGTTTTGAACGTGTTTAAAAATTATATGCCTTATAATTATTTCGAAATTATCATTAATTTTGTAGCGGACTAGACTCACAGGAAATGCGCCATTGACCGTCACAATCATCGATCCGCGCTCGAAACGGTGTCCTTCGGCACACGGCAGTGTAATTTGTCTTGACGAACCGTCGTTGATCCTTCGATCACGATGAAGAGCGGTCGATCATACCTAGCATTCTCACAATATCTCTAATCGACAGCGTTCGACACCCAAATTAATTAATTTAATATCACGCAATTTTGGAGAGATTTATCGTGTTCTCGGACAGGACCGTCTAATAATTGACATAAGTGTACATGGTGTTAATAAATTCACGTGTTTATTAGCGTCCAGCTACAAGAACAACCAACGTCATTCTATGATCCAAAAATCACGAGCAATCTCGCAATCGTGCTTTTGTGAATACACGTTTCTTCTCTTGCCATTTCAAGCTACGAAACGGTAATCTCCGGCATGTTCATCGTGCTCGAGGATCGTAAAGAACGTGCTGTTTCGAAAAAATACGGAGAAACAAGAGAAACAACGGAGAAGACCGTTCACCATCTCTCTCACTCCCTTGTACAAGCTTTGCCTTTATGCAATCGCGATCCCCACTCTTGCTACAAACGCGATGAGAATATCTTGTGCGGTATTCCGGTCTGTATCCATACGTCTCTTTCGTTTGCGTTCCAATACGTTTCCCGAGGACGAGCCGATCCTCAAAGAGTTCTCGTGTCGCCTTCATTCATGTTTCCTTCCCTGCCTAGGAGATCGACGATGGATCAAAATAGGAAGAGGAATCTCTTCGAACCAGTTCCCTACAACTGTAATCTGCCAACGACGGAAGGGCGGGACCTTGTATTCAATTTTATCAAAGCTCGTGGGGATGTTCGCAAATACAAGCGAAGATAACGAAGCCTAACTTTACAGCTACTTGATGTAAGGGAGAAACTGGTTCGGATGTGGGAGGATTCCCGTCGATCTCCGACAAGGGATTTTGTACATATTCGTGTCGATATAGCAGCGATCAAGACTATCGTCTTTGAATAACATGGACTCTCTACGGTACAACAAGTAGAAAAATGGTAGCAAAGTAGAAATCGAGCAACGGAAAGAATTTACAATTCTTGCCAGACCTGTGCGAGCTTAGATCGATCCATCGTTTCCGTGTCTGGCGCGTTAAATCACGAACTTGCCACTAACTTAAATAATCGACTGTAAAAAAGACAAATGTACGCTAAAATAAACTCTCCTGAAAAAAAACAACATTATGATATTTTCAGATTAATTCGCACGTTGCCGAATTAATTTTCTGTAGAAAAGGTAACTGGTTGACATTTCGACTCTTATCGAGCATCGCTTCATCCTTCGCTTATCTCGTTGTGCACAATCGACGAGATCGACGAGAAAGCAACAACATATACAACATATATAAAATAACTCTGCGTTCTTCCCTCAGCCGATAAAAGAAAGAGAAAGGGAGAGAGAGAGAGAGAGAGAGAGAGAGTTTCTATACGAAAAACCGAGGCTCGTCGATCTCGCCCGTTCGCGCGGAATCTCAACGTGAAGCGACGAGATCCCTTTATCCAGTCACGAAGAGGATCTCCTCGGCTCACTTGAGGTCCTCGTCATCCTCGTTGGCGAGCAGCTCGTCGATCTGCTTCTCCCAATCGTTATCGCTGGCCGTGACGTCTTTCGTGGTCGCGTTCGACGCAATGCTCCTCTCCTGACTGGCGCCGTTGCCGCCACCCGTTACAACCTCGTAATCCTTTAGCTCGGCCTCCAATTCACGTTCCCAATCTTCTTCTGCGGAGAGGCACAAGCAGCGTTGTAGCTATTTTGCAGAGAGGGCCACGCTCTGATCTTGTTTGTCTGTCTGTTCGTCTGTTCGTGTCGCGAATTGTGTTTGTGTTTCCACCCTGGATATGAATTTCCTCGTGCAACTGGCACGTGTGTACGCGTGTCAAAGTGCGCGAGATCGTGTGAGTGTAAGAGTGTTTCCAGGATTGTGGGGACGAAACTCAAATTGCGGGAATGGACAAATCAAAGAGAGAAAGGGAGGGAGAGAGAGAGAGAGAGATAAAAGAGAGGCAGGGAGAAATAGAGAACACAAAACGGAAGCGGGAGGAAAAAGCTTCGACGTCTTCCTTTCGCCACGGTAGCTTTTAGCCTTCGGTTCGTTAAACGCATTCCAGGATATGTTAGTGGTCTGAGAGAAAGAGAGAAAGATATCATGCGATTATCGAGAACGATGATAATCGCAATCATGCGCTTTTCCCTATCCTTTTCATGCTTGTTTCTCATAAACGACAATGACGTCAACTATCATATGATCGTTGACTGTATAGCTTTCTAGAAATTACAGCGGATTGCCGGAAGAGAAACCAGTAATTACTTTTCACTTAACGTACTCGTTAAAAAATGTGACTGATTCACAATTACAAAAGTAATTAATCGGGACATCGCAATTTTAACGCTCCGAAATGTAATTATTAGACCGGCGCTGCCATGAGAATAATCTTTGTCGTGCTAAATCAGTGGTGTCCAAAGTATGATCTACTGATAAGTAAGTTATACACGATAAGAAAAATTAACATCTCGTACATGTACAACAGCCATCAAAAATCATTCTAATATTCTGAAATATATATTCCTACAAAAAGATATATCTATAAAATATAAATTTAATCTGTTATGAGACACGGCTGGCTTCGACAAAACATCACGTAACACTTTAGTGATACATAAAATTTATTGCAGCTGTGTCCCGCAAGTTCAGACAGCTTTGGACAGCACTGTGCCAAATGATTAATCGTTAAAGCACGGAATTGCCTAACGTTATCGTGCAAACGTTTAAACATGTGAGACTAAGATAGATAACGATAGACGTTAATAAACGCGGTATCTACGAGCGCTAAATCCTTAAATAATATTCTATTGTGGTACGTTCCTAGTTGGACCCTCCCGTCCCGATTATGGCTTCAACAACTAAAACGAGCTTGCGGATTATCCTAAGCATAGCTTAAACGTATTCAGGCGCAATCGTTTCTAAGAAAAGAGCGACGGTCGTCTCGTGAGACATCGCCTCACTTTATGGAATGACACGAGGGGCAAAATGCCGAAAATATTTCGCGAAATAGGGTTACACACGCTCTCCGTCCATCGATTCGTTCTTACGTGTGCCCTCCGTCGAATCGAGAGAGCGATATTCGATATCCCCGACGCGGAGAACCGAAGTCCGTCCACCGAGAAAAATTGTGCACCGGGAACCGAAAGCTATAATTCCAGTTGTCACCGTTTTATCGGACTGCACAGAACGAAAAGCCAGATGATCCGGTATTTTCATGCATACCCAATGAAACTGTTACGTTAAATTAAAAGCAGAAGGAATAAATTATGACTGCCATAAGGTGAGGAAAACAATTTCTCGCGCATTATTCATCTCACGGTAATCTATGCCGCATTTCTACGAATCTTTTATTTTTATTTTCTATTCAATTTCAATATAAATATAAAGATGAAAAAGTCGTGGAGAGGCGGCATAGAAAATCGTGAATTAAATAATATGTATAATCACGATCATAACATGCGATAGTAACGTAAATTTAACATAGTCATTTCTCTTATCCTAAACGTAAAAGATCAATTTATTTTATAAATAAATGCTATGATACAAATGTAACAAAACTGCTACTAGATAAAATTCAAATACAAAATATCGTCAAGTTAGTGATCTACATGAACAATCCAATCAATATTAAATACGTCGATCTTCTCTTGATACTTCCCCCAACGAAACGCTGTTTCGATAATTTACTGAACCCGCGCGTTTTCGCATCATCGCGAGTTGCAGTTTTTCCAGTCATCCATTTCGTTTTTTTCTTCTTCCCCAATGGGCTATAAATGCATCCCTCGCGTGTAAATCCCCCGAATCAATGCATACAAATCGCGCGCCCGTTTACGTTCCTCAACCGTCCGGTCGTCCGTGTAGAAAAAAGTAACTGTAATTAATTTATCCGCCTTTCTCAGCGGACGAACGGAATAAAACAGGTCGCACGCTGGCCAGTCGTTCCGTATCAGGACAGAAAAATCGCTATAACTACTCCGTTCCGCCGAGAGAACCGGGCACGAGCGGAATTACAGCTCGTTCCCCAGTGAAACACGTATTGTCATTCAACGAATTTATAGTGACGTACAGAAATCCGGCTGTCTTTTCTCCGAAATCATCCTGTACAAGATCAGATTTTCCATTGGAATTTTCTTGATATTCTTCGCGGAAACTTCCTCACAACGAAATAACTTCGCGAGAAAATTCACCGGAGAAAGATACCGGATTAGTGGCGCGTCACCGTACTTACATTTTATTTAGTATAATAGTGTGTATATATTTATACATATATTTCTCTTTTTTTTCTTAGGTCTCCATTTAATTAATTCCTTACACCTATGATTAAGTTTGAGGTTCGCGCAATGTAATTCCTCGCGTTTCATCAATACCTTTGTGTTATCTTCCGACTCGTTTCTTCAATAAAGAATGTGTTTGGTTGCTCCTGCGTTAATTACACGTTTATAGAGAGACACGGAGAGAATCGAGAACAGGCTAGATTAATTGGAATTAATACATAGAAAGAGAGAGAGAAAGAGAGAGGGAGACAACAGCAAAATGGTCAGACATACAGATATGTAGTCGAATATCTTTTTGCTCCGCTCCGGTGGTTTATGTGTGTAGGCTCGTTATTTCCTCTTTCTCCTTCCTCGTTCTCTCGTACAACCTCCTTTTTATCATTATTGCATCTACTTTACATTTTATATTCGCGTGCGCGCGTATAACGTTTCGACGTAATGACTTCTCGTTTTTCCAGCGTTTTCCCTTTTTCCTGTCGAGTTTTCGATTTTCGTGACTCGACAAGCTCGACGCATGTCTAACGAGGATCAGACGAAATTTCAAACGCATCGGCTCGTGACGTGATATCCAAAATAAAAAATACGCTACTTCGTTCTTAATATCCGAAAGTAAATTTTTAGTGTACTTTTTTGTACCTGAAGTATTTTTTTCCCTACCTTAGCGGTGTTCTCCGTTTAACCTACCATGTCGATTCTAAATTCCTCGTTATAACTAGAGTTGTGTCGTGCACCGATTTATCGCTGATTCAGGTAACGGCGATTAACGCCGATCAAGTGCTATCGATGACATCGATGACGGTAATAATGATGTCGCGTATTCGCGACACAATCACGTCATTCCTCGCTTGTATGGACACCTTCCCGGCTTGTTAACTCTGCTGTTCAGACGCCACATCGGCACGCGTTCAGCGACCGTACGCTGATTGCAGGCTTGTCTTGCCGCACATCGAACTGCTATAACCATCCTCGATACGACATCGATGCGATCGTGACACGTGAATATAAACTGATAGGATCGTAACGGAAATGTCACATGCTCTTTTCGATGAGTCAATAATAACGTTGTCACGTACATGCTCGTCAGAAAATATGCTCTTTATTGGAATGCAGAGATGCCTTCCAAGATGCCTCTCCTACATAAAAATGAAATTCGAGGCCTTTCTATAAAAAAAATAAAAGAAACATTGCCTCGCGTAAAAAAATGTATTGCGTATTACAATCTGCGTTATACTAATTAAATGCATTCGTTTAATGTCGGTTCTATCGTCTAATCGTCAATCATTCTTGATTATGTGCGCGTTCATTCAATGTTCCGGAGCGCGAAGAGCCGTTTCACGTTTCAGCATGCTGACTTCCTCGTCGATTCGGGCCTGATGTTGCGCTTAATCATGCTGATCCTTGCGACTGACACGGAATCGCCTCGGCTGCCGACGATCGGAAACGGAACAAACATCCGCGAAGGGGGGTCACCCTGTTCGTCTCGTGGGAACGTTCGTGCCGGGGGTGGTTTCGCGATCGAACGTGAAAAGAAACGGAGAAGAAAAGAAAAAAAAGAAAAAACCGGGAGGAGGAGGAGAGAGAAAGAGAGAGAGAGAGAGGAGACGAGAGAAGGTTTCGGTATCGCAAAAACTGAAATTGTTAGTTTTTGAGAGCGGGAAGCATGTATATCTCTGAGAGGGTGTGCTTTGGATAATGGCATTTGAGGGGCACTCTCCTCTTCTTTTAGGCTGTTGACAAAATAGAATGAAAAGCGGTCGTTTAGTCAGAGAGCCCATATAAAAGAGAAAAAAAAAAGAGACGCAACACGCTCAACATCGACAACGACATGACAGACATCAGGATAGAGGGTAACGTCGTTGTGCACACTAAAAATTCGAGAACGAGCAAATCCCTAAAGAAAGCGGACACAGGAGGAATGTGAGGATGCACAGAGAGAAAGAAAGACAGAAAGAAAAGAGAGAGCTACAGAACGGCACTAGCGTGACCAGGGTGTAACACTGCGAGATTAAGGTCAGGCTTTTCACGATGGTATTAATTTCATACTCACGAGGAGAGTACTCTTGGACCGTGTCGTGGCACAGATCGAGCTTTCGCATCGATCAGCTTGGTGACCCGTTTCCGTTTTACTGGCGAGATCAATGAATAGTACACGTTCTCCAGACAAGAAAGTTTTCAAGAACTGCCATTTCTCAGCCGATAACAAATTTCGCTATTAAACGTGTAACGAGTCGTAATGGCTCGAAATGACTCTGCATTACTTCGGAACTACATTTGTATGTAAGTTATGTTTCACATTGTTTCAGATATCGTCCAGTTTCTACTTAATTAAATTTCTTTAAAATCCTACAAATTAATATCAAATTCATTGAAAATTTAGTAGCAAAAGAAATGTACAACGTTTTTATCATAGACAACCGTATTATTGTAGCTTCTAGAATTTTGCATTTTGTACGGTGACTAAAATCGTTTGATGCTATTCGTTAATCGCCAGCAAATAAGAAACGACGTCCTCATTACGTATAATCAAGCAAAATCTCATTGGTGGTCGTAACTAGCGAACTCAGGAATAGGATCTTTATAACGTCGTTCTCGCGTTATCATAATAGCATATACGCGATCTGATGAGCGTCATATGATTTCAGAGCTTTTCATTTAGAAGGAAAATTTCGTGAGCGTCATAAACCGCTTCGGCGAAATCCTCCTAGAATTGCCCTCGCTCTACGTAATTGCCGCGATATCTTCCCCTCGTCAGCGAAGATTATCGTGCTAGAACTACGAGAATTGGCAATCGGACAGCAATTTTGGCGAATTTTGTCTGAGATCTCGCGAACGTGCGAGGGACAGTTAACGACGACCAACGATTAACGACTGACCTTTCGGTGGTTGCATTCCCAGCTTTTTCATCCCCTCTCGGACTTCCTCGAGGTCTGTGTCCGAAACCCTCATGGTATCGGACACGAACTCGTGGCCTGGCGAATCGGCCAGCGCACTGTTACTGCTCGTCGTCGTGGCGCCGGTGCTGGTGGCCTGGCCAGTGGTCATTTGAACTGTTTGCAAGACAACACTGACGGCTAAACTAGATGGGTAGGGGTGTGTGTAAGTGTATATGGAGCGGTGTGTATGTCATGTGTATTAGCGTGTTTATCTATTTAATGGTAGCGCTAAGTCTACCGAAGCCCGATTTCGCACGCAAACGATCAATAATCGTTAATAGGGTGCTTCCTTCATCAAAGCCGACCGCGCCAGTTCCAAGAATGCGAGGACAGAAATTACTTTAATTAATTTAAACACACGGAAGCGGAAGAATGTGTAATTAATTCAGGCGCGAAGTATTTTATTGTCTTCGATTTGTAATCAAATTACGTATCAACAAGGCAAATATATTTATATATGATATTGATTTAAAAACATACTATCTTCCACATCTAAATATGGAAAAAAAGATTCCAGGATATTTTAACATATCCAAGAGTATCACGTATGTGTCATGAGGGACGTCAAGATATAGCTTCCTATCAGCAGCGAATATTCAGGATATTCGTATTCTTCGGTCTGGTATTATCGAGTTTCCCAGCATTTTCCTCCCGATAGATTCAATTTCTCGCGATACACTGGAACTGGAGCGAAATCGGATCTCTCTCTCGACCAAAGGAGAGACGACGGAAATCGTCGGTTCAACGATCGGAGACAGTGCTGTGAGATAAGGAATGCGAGAGACATACATATAGAGTCAGAGAGTCAGAATCAGAGAGAGAGAGAGAGACAGACAGAGAGAAAGGGAGGGCGAGAACAAGTAGCATCACCTCTGAAGATTCCTATTCACAGAATAATCTCCGGGTTCAACGATATTTCGACGCGTTCGCACCCGTTTCTCCGTGATTCTACCCCGTGATCGATTTCTCGACCATGGAGTATTTCCCTTTATCCGTTAATTCATCCGCGCCAATCGCAATTTCATTGTTTGCACGGTCGAGGGGCTGCGAGGCGAATAACTCCTTTCTCTCTTTCTATCTATTTATCTATTTTTCTCTCTCTCGTTCACTCTCCCCGATACCGTAATTCTGCGAACGTGACTCCACGTCTCCACGTGCAAAAGCCCACGTACATGATGAAACGTATTGGTATATCTGCCCTCTCTCTTTCTTCTTGATGAGCTCGTATTTTCAACCCATAAACTAAACCGTCTCGCCAGGAAATTTAACTCGAATCGGAGTCTTCTCCGCATCACTTCGCTTACGAATACACTTGTTGCAAAAATTAATTACATTTCGTGATGTATAACATTTAACGAGAAACAAAGCACTATTTATTACTAGCGATATTATATAATTATACAATAAACATAATGTTACGTAATACAACAAAAAATAAATGTAAATTAATGTACAAATAGTGATCGTAATATCATGATGTATATCGCCTAGTATCACTTTCATAATTTATATGTCAAAATATCAATGTACATCAATGTAATATCATGTAATATTATTTGCATGATATTATATCTTTTATTTCGATTTTATCATGTGTGAGATACGCGCGACTTTACACAATACTGCAATCGCTCACTTTTAATTCGTTAAACTTTACGAAACACTACGAATATTGAGCAACCCTTTCAACCTGAGCTTTAAATTAAGATCTCGGGCTCTTTCGACCAATACGTTTCCAGCATCCGGCATGACATTTGCACAGAAAGAACGCACGCCACTACAGACACGCCATCTCAAAACTCCCATGCAAAAAGTCTGCCGTCAGATAGCTTGCTAATCGGAATTGCAAATCAGGTGTAAACGCAGTGCGACGCCGCCGATTTCTACCCCCGCTGCTGAGGCTGCATCTTGCAATATGCATCACCCAGTGGAGGTTTATCTCGGCGAGACGTCGCACCACGACGTCAAAGGAGAAAGCCTCGACCGCGCACAGACGATCGGAATTTTCCGACCTTCCGATATTCCGGAATCAGAACATCTGATTGATGTAACGTTATAATTCATCAAAAAAAAAGGAAGAAAGACGTAATAGCTACAAAAAAACGTAGAATGTTATCACAATTAAGCATCTATAAAACATTCTCGATGTTTTGATATTAAAACCGATAATTTTTCTCTTAATTCTGTGTTTAGTGACAAACAAAAGGCACGCAAATTCAATACACATCACGTTCAATCAAGTATGACAGATTGGCCAGGCCTTGGCTCGTTATCATGGTTCCATTCTGGCAGCACACGGGACGTCCCCTTCAGTTCTATAGGAAACTACGTGCGTCGAAATCACAGTACTAACAGAACAGGAAACGCGCGACAGTGCTTTCGAGCAAAACATTGGAGAACCTAATCGTGTCGCAATGCCAACGTGGGCCAAAATGACGCACTACGAAAGCTGCTCTACGTAACAGAATGAAAAGAAGAAGAAATGGTAATGACGATTTACGTACCTTGAGTGTGATCGATACTATCGGTGGTGCTGGCGAGGGTTTGATTGGGGTTGCTTTCTTCCTGTTGGCTCGCCATCGCGTTTAGCTCATAACCCTGGCGCAGCAGGGACACCCGGTAGAAGTAGTTACGCCAGAAGTTTTCTTCAGATATGCTGTTGCAAGTAAATCGGGTGAATTTCCAAAGCCGACAACAATGACGATGATGAAGGGATTATGTTCGAAAATTTGAAGGCGCGCCGAATGAGCATTAATTAATGTCGCGCTTTGCGGTGACATTTAATTAATATCGTGAACAAATTAATCGCGGACGCGGACTTGCACAATGTATTGATATCTCTACAATTTCGCGAACAATTTCGTTCTCATGCTCTTTAACATTTAATATAATATAATTTAACATTTAATATATATAAATCACATTTCCATAACTTGAAATTTCATTGTAGTTCCAACAATTTAGCAACTGACGTAAGTATTGTTAGTCTTTCATTACATGTAATATATTGGATTGTAACTTAAAGTCCGTAGTATTATTTAATTTTTTTAATGAAAAAAAGATGACAAGGAAAGATCATGAAACTATCACAAAGATAGTAAATGTTAGTAGAACAAGACGACGCATATGTAGTTGAATAAATATCTATACATAACGCTACGAACTTCTGTTATATAACCCAACATATGTTCTGTGCATGTAGTATATCGCGTGAATGCAATTTTATGAGATTGATTGATTGTTGAATGACTGTTGTAATATGCAATTCAAAATTATTAATTTATACTGCATATACTACAATAACTCGCTTTGCTGTTATTACTTTTTTTTATATATCATTTAATAAATAATAAAATTAAATTTCCATGGCATAAAATTTAATTTGTAAAATACGAACGATTAATTAAGAGCATATGCATAAATTCATAATATTATATTTACGGAATTTTCATAATGTTGCGTAAATGGAAGGAAAATGCGATGATCATTGTATGTGACAGCGTAGGTTTTAATCTACTTACACTTTCGGGACGAGCTCGAACCTCATGGATTCAAGATTTGGATCCAGGGCAAGAGTGGCCTGTGCCATTGGCTGAATGGCCTCAAAATCCCAAGCGAATTCTACGCCTGGTGGTGGTGCTCTCACGAAATTACGTCGATCCTGAAATCCATGAGAGGGTAAGATCCCTGCTTAATCTGACCGGCTCATCTAAAGCCATACACCAAATTCATGACACTAATCTTTTGCAATAATGCATAAATAAACAGCTAAATGCCACTTACACCATGAGCAAAATCTTTCTCATACTGGAAGATTTTTTCTCTGAGTAATTGAATACTTTTAAAAAAGATTACTAATTAAAGTTATTAAGGAAACAATTTTCCCCATTAAAAGAAGAGATATATACACTTTTAACATTTATCTTTTAAAGAACTTGAGACACTTTTATAAGACTACGCAGAAAATTTGTTGAAAGCCTCTAGCTTCCTCTCAGGCCTCTGACATATAGGAGTGGAAAAGGATAACAAAAATTACTTACGGTTGACAAGGACAGGCATTCCTCGCGTAGCGCATCCTCGTTCGGCGCGCCGACCCATGGTGCAACAGCCTCGACCTTTTCGCCCGCCTGCTTGCTGGCAATGAAAGCCTCCTGCTCTTTGTTAAGCTCGGCGATCAGCCTCTGAAATAGAGAAATTAATTCCGTCTCAGCAGCAGTTGCGTATCGCGGTGTGAAATCGGCTTGGACAAAAGCGTGCACGCGAGTGCGAATAAAGCGCGTTTCGAAACCGGTGGTCGTTATTAATGTGAGCGATGCACCGCTAACGCACTGGCGGCGTCGGAAATAGCGTATACGCGATAGATTTCACTTCGCGTTTTACAGGAGCTTATTACTGCACGGATGACATCCCACGATTTGCCGGCGCCGTGTCAATTCGTTCTCATTTGCAAGGTATTAACGCTGGAAGTGCACTTTATACATACTATAATGAGCTGCAAGAGGATTATGAGCTTTATGGCTGACGCCGTAACATATAATTCATTTTCCCGATTTTAAATAGAAAAATGTTATCTTCTACCTTCAGATATGAGTGATTGTTTTCAGAAGAGGATTTTATTTCTGTAATCAACCGATGATACCTCGCAAAGTAATTATCCGAGATAAATGAATATGAGCTCATTAGTCTCAGCTTTCGAATAAATTTTGTTTTACCTCGCTTACAATATGCACGACCTTTCTATAGAAAAATATTAAGGATTATATCGATCCGTGATCACGATCTAACTTGCAGCCAACTAATGGCAGGGTTACGATCGACGTCTGACCAATGCAGTTGCAAGCACATGCTTACGAGCACGTGTGCAAGATGACTCCACTCTTTCCTCTAATCAGCTGATCAGCTGAGCGTCGCGTAATTATTACGTAATATTGTAGATTACATGTGCGCGTCACGTGCTCATCGTGCTCATTAAAAACGACCCGCGCGTTGGATATTCGAAACATTATAACTTGATGAAAAATTGATGTAACGATATGCGGTAAATGTAGATCATTTGTTATCTATATTCTACATATACTTATGCTTATTACGTATCATATGCTCTTATCATGACAAGTATATGTATTTATTAAGAATTATGTATTAAGTACTAAGTATTAAGAACTATGACATCATTGAAATAAATTATAAAAGAGCTGTTAACAAAACTCAAAATTTTGAAACTCATACAGGGTGTCCCATGGGAAGTTGCTGAAAGTAAACGATTGGTTCTCTCCTCCATGACTTCAGAAAGTGTCTTACGGTTAACGGTCGTTCATCTGAGTGTCTGCAGTTTTATTCTGGTTGTGGTAGATGCAAGTCCGTGCGCGTCAAAATGAGTAATCTGACGACGGAAGAAAAGATTTATCTTGTCGAGTGCTTCTTTTCCAGAGGAACAGTTTATAGCAATGCTTACAGGGGGTTTCGTACTAAATACGGAACACATAAAGTTAAGAGCGAAAACACGCTGAAAAGGTTAGAATTTATTATTTCTTTAAACGTATGCGTTACGTCACTCCATTTTTTGGCAATAAATCTGCATTAAAATAATGTTTTGTGTTATTTTTATCAGAATTATCGATAATTTTATGCAGTATGGAACTATTCAAGACCGTAGACATGATCTGCCAGGTCCTTCTGTGTCTGTAGCTGCAGAAGAAAACATT
The DNA here is from genome assembly GCF_003672135.1 of Ooceraea biroi. Taxonomy (NCBI): domain Eukaryota; kingdom Metazoa; phylum Arthropoda; class Insecta; order Hymenoptera; family Formicidae; genus Ooceraea; species Ooceraea biroi. The sequence continues at coordinate 6,360,195 of NC_039509.1, forward strand.
GAAGATATTAAGAAGTATTTTGAAGAGAATCCAAATTCTTCCATTCGGAAAGCTGCCCAAGCTCTTGAAATATCCAAAACAACGTTACACAGGATTTTAAAACATTTCCTGAAAATGCATCCCTATAAAATAACATCGCCTCAATTGCTAACCAAACGCGCTATGACGAAACGTGTGGAATTCTGCAAGACAATAAATGAAATGTTTGAAGATGGAGAACTTGATGCAAAATTGATAATTTACACGGACGAAGCACATTTCTGGCTAAATGGTTATGTTAATGAACAAAATTATAGATTTTGGGGGTCGGAAAATCCCAACGTTTCCCTGGCTAAACCTTTACATCGACAAAAAATAACAGCATGGGCTGCGATCTCGGTAAAAGGAATTTATCTGCAATTCTTCAAATCAACAGTCACTGGTGAAAGTTACAAGCAGCTTCTTGAAACACAATTCTTCCCTCATGCAAAAAAAAGAGGCCTGGTCAGAGGATTTCATTTCATGCAGGATGGAGCGACACCACATCGAACCCAGGAGGTCTTCGAAACAATCCATAAAGTTTATGGCAATCGAGTCATCGGTCTGGGATACCCATTTGCCCAGGGGGGGCTAGAATGGCCACCGTACTCGCCGGATTTAAATCCATGTGACTTCTTTCTTTGGGGATACATTAAGGACCATTGTTATGTCGGAAATCCAGAAATAGTGTCAGATTTAGTAGTGGCTATTAAAAAGGTCGTCAGCAACATTAAAGACGACATGGTAGAAAAAGTTTTCACAAGTTTTCGTAAAAGAATTGATTTTTGTACAAATTCAGATGGTGCACACTTGAAAATATTTATCATTAGCTTACTTGATTATTAGTATATTTTTCATTAATAAAATAAACTGATATACAAACATTTTGCTAAATTTTATTTATACCCATTAAAAACTGCAGACTTCCTGTTTCCAACGCAATTTTTGTTTTTTCAATAACTGCATACGTTTAAAAATGACAGCTGATTAGTTTCAGTAACTTCCCATGGGATACCCTGTATAAAATAAACTATAATTTTATCAAAAAGATGATAATTGATAAATAATAAATTTATAATATCGCTACTCATGGCGTAGCTGTACAGTTCTAGTTTCTCAAAGAAATAACCATGACGTAATCTCGCTGGACAAAACTTAAATATTGACTTCATTATCGATAAATCGACTTGTGCAATCGTGTGACAGCGAGGAAAAATCAGCGCAATCTTGGAGTCAGGACAAGAAACGCTGTTATGAGCAAGGATATGAATAAAACGAAGGGAAAACGTCATATTTTCAGGATATGAAGTATCTCCATCATATGTTTCGTAGCCGCAGACTCTAGTTTCAATGTGATATCGATATATTGATAAGAACACACGTGTCTTACACAGAACAAATGTCTCACAATCTTCGCAAATATAATTTGTGTTGCATTAACAACTCAATTAAAGAGAGTAAATTTTTTATAATAGATTGAATTTATTTACATAAATGAAGCACATGAAGTTAACCAGGAAAAGGTGGAAGAATATAACATGCCGAATCGATTTCTTCACCGTTACAGACGAGATCGACGATTAATGGCTTCCTAGCTGATTTTATCTCGAATCGATTGTACCATCTAGTGCCGCATTTTCACGCTTTAATATAACAGCGAATTTGAGTTATAGAGCTGTATTCCGACATGTTCGGGAAAGCGTTGACAGTTTTTCAGTCTTTTTATTGAGTTGATACCGAGAAAAGAGGTATTCGTCCTTGGTCAATCGGATTCTATAAGTCGATTTCAGAAGAAGCCTGTGAGAAAAATGTACAATATGCACGAATTCAATACACTGTTTTCTATTGAAACGGCGTCGGAAGCAAATAGAGATGAATGTTAAAATTTCGTTTCTTGAGAATGGAACTTTTTTCTCCTTCAGAATTATGCAACTTTCAAAGTAACTTTTAAAAAATAATTAGCACGCGATATCGCCATATGGATGACAAGGTCATGAAATATAAAGTTATTAAATGCCATTTATCGAAAAATTTGCAATTTTATTACGGAAATGTTCTTTTCATTGTGATGTAACTATATGAGATATAATTTTAGCTTTTTTAATAACTCGTTTCCTCTGCGCTTCCGATCGCGAAAAAGCTGAAGGCGTAATTAAAATCTAGTCTCTTTCTGCTCCTTCTCTCTTGCCTGGCGTCTCTTGCGCTTTTAAAATATTCCGGTTATTTTCGCTTTCTTAGGAAAGAAGAAACGTCTATACACATAATAAAACTTTATTTCAATAAAATAATAATTTCACGATTTCTTATGTATAATAATTACTCTATAAAGTAGCGTATTTCATTTTGATCTCAAATATTTTCGTTCGAGATAAATTCTTACTCAATTTTTATTTGAAAGTAGAATTAATTCATCACTTTCTGCTCTACGCTGAAAAATGTGTATTTGTGATACTCGAATTTTATCTTCAACGATCTGAAAATCATGAAAATCCATTACCGGATCTGCTAAGTGAAGCTGATGCTAAAATAATTTTAATCGCGATATGTCCCCAACGAGCGATCCGGAAAAAGTACAAAAGAGAAGATTCATATTGCAGTCACGTATTACGAACGCGGATCGAATATGATCGTAGGTACTGACGAATACGTGTGCCAAGAATTCTGTAGAGAAAAACCTGTGTTGAAAAATTAAGCTCTTGAGGATGCCAAAAAACAAGAACAGTAAGCTCCAATATAGAATACAACATACAAGCCATAAGATACACGTATATCCAATATATTATTCAATTTTGATCAATGTCTCGTTGCATCACATGCATCACAATACATCTAGTTTTAAATTGCTTAATCTTATATGTATATTGTATATGTATATATAAACATTTACAACATTACAATTTTCAATTAACATTTTACTTCTATTTGAAAATTTACAACTTAGGACAACAATAAAGAACATAAATGTTATTTTTAAAATATAACTATTGTATCAAGAGAGACAAGCATTGTCCGGAATTGCATCAAAAATACATCAGTAATTGATTATGCATGAATTGAGTCTTATTTGTCAAATGAGAAAGATGAAAAAGAGAGAACATATTTCAATCACCAAGAATTTTCGCCATAATTCTTTTCCCGTTGATCGCGTATTCACCGTCGATTAGGTCGTCGCAATATCGACGGAACGGTGCACTCGATTTAGCATGTGACATGTGCAACGGGATGTCTTGAAGAAGTCTTTCTATTGCTTCTTAGGATCATCGACGCCTTTCAAGCTTGGATGTCTCAGCGTACTCAACGAGATACGTCTCCAAGTATTGATCGAGATGTCGAGTCCGATGGCTGATAAACGCACACGATTACTGGAGATATCACGGAAAAGCTGCTCGTGAAGGATACGATTCGATTCGGCCGAAGAATTTCTTTTAGGGAGACAGCTGAAATGCGTGATTGTTTTCTCTGTTTCAAAGATCAAGAACAGATCCAGAACGAAAGCGATACGGCCGTGTAAAATTTTAGTACTCGTAAAAGAAAATCAAAGTGGAATGGAACCGGAGAGTGTTTACCGACTCTCCTTTGGCTTTACGGATAGACAATATATCCGCATCGGGGAAGAATGTAAACTGCAACATGACTCAGCACCGGCCAGTTGATGAGGTCGACAAAGAAAATTGAGGCGATGTCCGTAGTTAATCCTAGTGTAAAATATAGCGTAAAGATTGAATGTGGAAATTGGATTTCGTTAATTTATTACAAACTTACAAGAACTACAGTAGCAATGCGGTGTTATAGAGCTTAATATTGCTCTAATATTATTTGCACTGCAGAAAATACATGTCTTTGTGATCCAAACGTAATTAAAATCGAAAGGTTTTTTGATATAATAAATCAGTAGTAATTTTTTTCAAAATTGACGAGTTCTTCTGAAATCCATGAAAATCTGGGTTAAGATCGCACGTTATAAAATGCTGTCATTTATCTCCGTTGCTTATTTTCTATTTTAGTTCTGCGAATCCTGGTCGATGCTCGAGGGAAGAAGTTATTGGCACGATGCAAGTTGTTGAAAGCACTTAGGGAAATCGAGATTCAATAGCCCGAGGCAAGATACCATGGCAACTCTCGCATCATAAACTGTTCGTCATGATGGGGATTATTAGAAGCCCCAGGTATAGAGTCAGAAAGAGCTGGATAAAGATCGTTATCTATTATAATCGCTATCAATCTATATGGAATAGCATGAAAGTATCATTTACGTATTTTTATAAAAAATTACGGAATTTCAATTTTCCTTCTTCTAGACAACTCTTTGTTAAAGTTTTTGAAGGGGCGCTTGTCAAGAGCCGCATAAGCTATAAAAGATATAGCAGTTTGCCAATTTACAGCCTATTGTGAAAAATCTTTTTAAATCATCGACATCGATTTTCCCTGAAAGGAACATTTTCACCCGAAGAAGAAATCGTGTCCGCTAAGAATATTTCTCGGATATGAAAGAGGAGTAAAGCGTTGCAAAGTCCATCCCAGAGAGAAACCAACCAGGAAGCAGGTCTACCGACCTGTGAATCCTTGTTGCTTCAAGAGACATTTATCGAAGGCCACCCACTGCCATGAGGATTTGACTTTGTAATGTCGATAGTTTTCAGCTCTTGACTTCAAGCTTCATGAATATGACTCACTGATATAATCGGGCTTGCCGGCAAGAAAGCCAGGCAACTTTTCTCAGCGAATCCGTTTCTGCAGTTTACTTCAAAATCAAAATGGAAACTTTAACAAATGACGGAACGCTGTTATAAAACCCGCTATTCAGCACGCGCGAAAATGTTGAACGCAATGCACAGCCGAATGAAGAAGAATGATGAGGGTGACTTTTTTTACTTACTTCTTCGGTTGAGAAAATAAAATCGACTTGATTATATTGATTTACGCTATTTATATCAAAGTTCCAGATAGTTTATTATTTATTAATATTTTCGATACTAGATTACTCCAGTTCTGACGCAAATCCAATTCGATTTACGGTCTAGAGAACGGAATCGATCGCTTTAACGTAGAACTGCGATAAATCGATTTTAAAGAAAGCAACGACATTATCGCTAATTTAAAGAGTCAAAATGTCCTGAAAGGAAGAAAATAACTAACAAATTATTAAAGATTATTTTTTATACTGTGCAATATTATAAAAATTTTATAAGGAATGTGTGATCCAAAAGTTAAATGACAAGTTTAGATCGCGTGTTTTATTTAGACAATTGCGCTAAGGAAGAAAGAGGAAGACGTGCAGAAACTCCTGGGTTATTTCAGTGACGAAAAGTTAAATAACCACACGAGGGTGAACGATCGAACAGAACGGAATGGAACAGAATTCAGCACGCGCGAAGAGAAGAAGAGGCCTATCGATCGCGCACCGAGTACCGAAGAAACGACGGTGTCTCGTCCCTGACGTAATATCCTGCTAGAATGGTCCCATTTGTGGTTTTCTGTCAGAGCCGGTCCCCGACCTCTCGCGAGTGCCATTTCTTCCTTCCAACCTGCACGCGTTTCTTTTATTCCTTACTCTTCCGTTTCCCTTTTTCTTTTATCAGTCACGCGTGACTCGTACGATTTTCAAAGAATCTTTGTTCTATGTTCGTGTGAAAAATTCATGCAATATATCTACTATACAGGGTGTCCCGGGTTTTAACCGACAAACTGCGGGAGCATATTCTACTAGTGGAAATAAGAAAAAATTCTTATATCGAGTTTGCTTAGAAATGCTTTATTACACAGTTATAAACCAATATTGAAAAGAAATATGAGATAAGTAACAACGGAACATAGTGTAGAATTTGCAAGGTCGAAGATGTTTATGTTACGTGTATTCACATGTATTCATGTTCACTATGTTGAAACGATTCAGTATGATTGTTACTTTCGCAACAGTAGCTGTTAGATTTCAATCGTCGTGTGAACTAGCAATTACTATCAGAATGCCAAAAGTGTTTTCAAATGAGGAATACACCGATATTCATTTCGTGTACGGATTCTGTGACGGAAATGCACGAGCTGCCGTACGAGAGTATCAACGTAGATTTCCTAACAGGAGAGTACCAGATAAATTTAAAGCAACGAATTACTAATTCAGTTACTGAGATGCAACAAATTCTGTACTACGTCGATGTCTAGCTTGTATCGATGTGCAAGGACAACATTTTGAAATGCGTCACTAAATCATTGCGTAGATAATTTTTATTTTTGTGAAAAAATCCGTTGTTACTTATCTGATATTTCTTTTCAATATTGGTTTATAACTTTGTAACAAAGCATTTCTAAGCAAACTCGATATAAGAATTTTTTCTTATTTCCACTAGTAGAATATGCTCCCGCAGTTTGTCGGTTAAAACCCGGGACACCCTGTATATATTGTATCGTATATACCAAAATATGACATATCTCTTATTTGTGTGCAGCTTGCTCATTCCGTATTAATTTAACAGAGATGACGATTCATCAACGGAGCACGATGCTGATACCAAGACGCGGACAATGCTAAGCTCAGCTTCGAAATTTGCTTGAGCGATATCCATAACGTTGATCAAAGTGAGATTGTGGCCACTCGGCATTAATGTAGAAGCTTCATCGATTTTCGAAGGATATAATACCACGTACATTTCTAGCACCATCGACGAAGTTTGCGCGGTATGTTTAGCTTTCGTCAAAATAACTCGCGCGCAAGTTAAAACTATAAACACGTGTTACAACGCGATACGACGGTTGTTTAATGATGTAACATTGCACGAATGTCCATTCTTTGCAAATGTAAAGCATGAAAGGTATCTTCAGGCCGTAGACTCCACGCGCGTGCGAAACTTCGTAGTCTCGTTCGTTCGTTACCTAGTATCAAAGGGGTAGCGTGGTATGACTGAGAAACGCCCACCAGAAAATTTCACTTTGTAGAGAAGTTGGCGATTATTAATTCAGTCGAGTCCATAGTCGACGTTTAACTACCATTCCGTGACTAAAAATAGCCGGTCAGGATGCGATAATGTTGCCGATCACAGGTGCGCGCGTGACTTGTAACGCGAATGAGTAATATTATTATGCTAAAAATGCAACGAGACGACCACATGGGGAAATATGACACAGAGTTATAATACAAAAGGGTGTAAAGTGTTCGATAAGTTGTCCACTTGTCCAGCTGACAGGGATATAATAAGACGTCGTAATAGCTCACCTCTTGCTAAGCAAAAATATCATATGATATCTTTATGATGCTTATTCACGTGGATACTGTTTCTCATGCTTTGCATAATCCAAAATGATTTAAAAAAAAGAGATATCTCCTGCTTCCGTGTTGCAAACATTGCAAGCGAACGCTGCAACTGCGCATCTTTTGCGAGAAAGAGACGCAATATTCTTCTCGCGAATCATTAATTTACTTGAGAAACGATGCCGGGATCTTATTCGGAACGCGTCACGGCGCGCGGAATCATTTGTACGCGAGATATATGATCTCTGGATGATAGTAACTTCGCGATAAATGTAATCCTCGAACAATGGAACCTGATAGTGCAACAGTAGGTGAATTCTCCGTCTTAGTGTGTACCTCACAGCTTCACCGTAATATCTGGAAGATCATCATGAAGTTAAGACGAATGTTTGCTGGCCAACAGTAGCGGTCTGGGCAAAATTGTTCCGCCCAGAAGTAAACGTTAAACGACTGCGGTCTGACAAGTAGTATAAGTATAAAGTAGGTCATACTAGACAAAGACACTCAGCGACGGATTAAAATGTTATCTCTGCAACACAAAAGTAACGTGACGCAATTTATGAAACGAATACGCGTGGAGAAGATGCGACACAGGAGAAGGTAGCATACAAGAGAAAGAAGAGGGAAAGAGCAAAATGTAATCTTTAACATTAAAGTTGCGTGTGAAAGCTTGTAATGTTATACATTAAAATATTTTCCTCTTATCGCGTTGCAAGATGCGTTTACGCAAATGCGTTCACGCGATTCAAACGTATCTTCAAATAACGTTAATAGAAACCTTTCTGGGCTCGAAGTACATCAGCAAACTTTTCGAATAAAGTCGTCGAGAAAACCATTAACGGATTGTGACGTAATTTTCACAAACGGCATGATCTGCAAACTTATAAAATGTATAAAATTGTGTGCACGCTGTGTAAAGTTGTATAAAATTTTCTTTCGAACTAATTTCGCGGATTTTCCAATTACTCCCATTTCGATGAAGTTGATGGAAGTCCATTCGTGACATAAATTTGTCATTAATACACATCTTTACGTGATTTGCTCAGTCGCACTTCTGGATCGTATAAAATCTTAGTGAGTTATTCAGAGTTTAACCCAATTTTGCAATTTTCTTGGCGAAGACGGAAAGAACTGAGGGATTGAGTGGATGACGAAGACAAAATGAAGAAACTGCGCGGGAGGTGAACAAAGGAGGCCAAACCGTCGTAAATAATCGACTGGCACAATTCGCGCTTGATGATCGTTCTGGGTTACTATATAACGCTTGGCACAATCGCGAAAGAAAGTATGGTACATGTCTTCACGGAAGTTCTTTTCAACGTTAATGTTGCGATATCCATCAAAGTAATCGCGTTGACATGGTAACAAGAATGCCTCTTTAAAATGCGTCTGATCGAAAATTTATGATATACCTAGCATGGCTTAGATCGTGATGAAATGACTACTATGTTGCTTAAAAGCTTTCTTTTGACAAAATATGCAAACATAATTTAATATTATCTTCTTCTGTAGATTTTCAAAAGTATTAAATAGTTTTATTATCCTTTTGTACTTCTGAAGTTTAATTCGTGGAAACTGCCTAATCTAGAGCGGCCTTGACATGATACATTAATTTCATCATAAAACAGCGACTAATAAATCAAATATTAAACGAGAATTAATTATTATTTAATTATGTCGCTAATGAGAGTAACAGTTCTCAGTCTTGTCGACATAGCGGGAAGCTACAAGCGAGTATCCTTTGCCCGGCTACATCACAAATTGCCCGATTGCATCGCAAATTGGTACAAGAAAATTCATTAAGATACCGAGTACCTCGACGTGTTCTTCTCTTTCTTGCGAGTTTCGTACGAAATAAAGGAGAAGACACGATGGGATATAAAGCGGAGGACCGGGTGGAAGGAAGCAACTACGGCGAACAAAAGGGAGATACAGCGCGCATCGGAATTGCACCGTGACGCGATAAAACGCATTTGCAACTTTGGACCGCGAAACTTTCCGTCACCAGAAGCCGTACGTTTCCGCGAAAGTGCCTTTGAGTTTCGGCAAGGTTCGATCAACGTCCATGGCGAAACAGATGCATAAATAAGGAAGAGATATCTTCGAAGACACTGCAGAGTCACACTGGATATGTTTGCCGGTTAAGCTGATTCGTGTCGCACGTACTGAAATTTATTATCCGAATAGCTGAATCAATACACGCGACTACAACTTATCAGTTAATTAATCAGTTAATTTGTTATCAGCAATGTGGCTCTTGGCACACCAATATACGGTTACTCTGACGATTAATTAAACTTTTCGACAGAAATTATCGGTGATCGTAAGAGGATACGTTCGCGCATACGTTGCGACAGTATCGTGGCATTTATGTGGCAATTTACGTATGTCGCATACATCCTTCCTTCTTTTCGATATAGCACATTTTGTAAAGAATATAACGACAGAACACAATTAAACAATCGATTAAAGCGAAGGCGACCATAATATCTATTTTGGACATGTCATTAAATGCTTTGGCGTCATTTTTGGATGTTGATGACGAAAGTGCGCAAGCATCTTACCGTGCGAGAATGAGCTGTATGTGCGAATTTACTTAATGTCTATGCCAGTTAAGTTGTAACAAGAGTATAAAATTCCGACAAAATTCCTCTTCTTTGTTATCGAAAATACAATCACCTTTAACAAAATTTATTATCGTTGAGGAATTTCTAATGTCCTCCTAATGGAACCATTCTAATTTTCTTTATAATGAAATAAAAGCAAATTTTATGTAAAGATGGAAAAAGCTTTTGGAATTTATCATAAAAACAGATCAGCGAGCAACTCAAATTATTAATTAGCACGTGTGGGAATTTGGTGCGATGCTTCAGGTATGCCATAATCAAAATAATCAAAAGCTTTGCAAGTGGCAATAAATTATTACCCCATTAAACGTCATCGCCATGAAATTCTCGCTACATCACCCTCTCAACACGACAGTAGGTATATTGCGGCTAGTAAATATGTCCCCTCGAGCTAGTTTCGCCCACCTCGTCCCGGCGGACTCATTGTTCGCGCGCGCGATTGAATAGACCTCTTGAAGGAGAAATTGCAACACTAATTAATGGTATCGGCGATCCATTAAGCGCAACCAAAATTCGATTATCTTCACATACTACACGAGACTTCCATGCACACGCGCAACCCTGCGAATCGCGCGACGCCGCCAGCTTCCTGTTTCCCGTGTGTTGCATTATGCAATTACACCGAAGCGAGTTGCAACACGCGCCCCTTATCTCTTTTACGATGTTTCCCTATGTCATTGTTAAAAGCATAATGATACAGAATAATAAAAAAAAACCAAATGTAAAATTCAAATAATCAGCGCTGCCATCGTAGAATCGTACGTTGAGCAATACACGCGTACTGTACGCGTTTTTATTTCAATAAAAATATCAACGTGAGTGTTACCGTTTATTGAATCGATAGACTCGTACGATATATTTCAGGAATAATATTTGCAGACTCGGTAGATAGTTTCGGGACAGAAACAGCGACACTGTAGATTGTAGCTGTTCAAGGCTATTGGCGATCCATTAACCGCGCGGAGCGAAACTTGATTACTGGTTCGATCCAATGAAACTTTCGACTCCGCAAACCACGCGATGCTCGTTCAACTTCCCCGAAACGAGTCACATACGTGTGTATCGCGGACGGTGTGTGTCAAAGCATCTTCGGGTTACCGTATCCTACCGTGCTTGTCATAGTTTCGTGGCGGACCATAACTACACGGGAGACCGTATTACCGACATTGGTCATTCTACACGTGGCACGACCTACGGGAAATAACGTTTGTCCTTCGTCGTGCGTCGACAGGACAATTTGTTTCGTTTCACGATAGGGGATCAAAAACACGATCCTGCCGGGTTGCTCGGCAAGAAAAGCACGAAACCGCAGAAAAGGGGTTCGAACTCTTTTTTTCTTTCGTGTCGCACGAGTAACTTGCGAACAACAAATTAGCCAGAGGGGAAAAACGCGAGAACGAAACCTCGGTATACGTCAGAGTTTTCCCTCGTTAACATGCAAGTAGTCGACGTGAAATGTTAATTTTGTTGAAATGCGAAATTCAAGCGCTTTAGCATTTAAAAATAAAATTAAGAGTCTGATAAAATAATCCGACTTTTTGAGGAGATCTGTGTTTCTTATTCAACAAAAAATTGTATAATTTATATTTTATTGTTTCATTATATTTCGTAATTTTTTAATAATTTGTTCAGGAAAAAGGATTATCACAGCAGTAGACTTAATAAAATACAGATCTATATATCGAATCATAATGTAAGTCAAGCGCAATTGCGATTTCATGGTGTTGTTTATTGAGAATATAGACGATGGGTAAATTTTGCTCATTAGAATCTGTTGCTTATACCTCTGTGCAATTAGAGACGCAAGTACTACATAGTTTCTTGTATAATTATTAAGATACTTCACGCGATCATCTTCTGGCGAGACATAAGTACCCAACTACTGATATGTTCATATTCGTACTTGCGTGCCTACATAACTCGTGCGGAAACGCGCAGTTTGTTAGGTTAATTTTGATAAAATATACCGCAAGTGAGAAATGACTTTATAAATTCCTCGTAATTCCTGGATATGCAAAATGGTTAATGAATACATATTATTAACCAGAAATGACAAGTTCAAAATAAATTTCTCCTTAATATATAAATTTTTGTTTAAGCTTAATTATTTAACACTGAGAACTCGAAAACCACGGCGAATTAAATTAACATAATATGTGAGGAAATATCATCTTCTAGTTAATTTTAAAGAGATTTATGTTTCATGTAACGTAACGCGCGTGCAAGATTAATTGTCAAGTTATTTAATATTACAGAGTTAAAATAATGATCTCTAATTAAGGTACAGATATAATAACAGAAATTTCAATAAAATTTGATACCGCTCGTTTCACACTGGAATTTTCGTAGATTTGTTCTGTGCTACCTAATCGTGCATTTAAGTATGATTAAATATCACGAGTACTGCGCTTATCTCTATAAGTGATTTCAAATTCCCTCAGGAAGCATACATTAGCGCACTCAAATATTCTGCAGGCTTTAAAAGCATACTGTAATGGGCGGTTAACGAGAAAAACTGTCTCTTGTTACGGCTATTTTGCAACGAAAGTTTCGTTTAGACTCTCATGTAACTACTAGAATATTTGAGCTAGCCTCGTGTACGCTTCTACGTGATCCAGCTACGAACCCGACTACGTCGAGTCGCGCCCGTAGTTTTCCTGTCAAGTCTGTTTCATACATGCTTTTTCCAGACCAAAGCAAAACATCTGCATGAAATTTATTCATGCGTTTACTACGATGAAATAATCACAGAATAATCAGCTGCCGGGAGTTTCTCGCATATTACATTTGTTGCCCACGGAAGCGTAAATTGCCGGTCCATTGTAAATTAAACGACTTTATTCGAGGACTAATATTGTTAAAGGTTAATTCCCCCCAGATTTATGAAAACGTGACTAAATATGCATACAGCGCGCAAAAGAATCAAATGCTTTTGAGAATAGAATTACGATTGTAAAGAATAATATAAAAATACAATTTTCAATTAATGTCAGATCTGACATTTTCGATTCTGTGAAATTAGTAGTATTTTTTTGAACACATAGTCGCAATACAGCAAATTTTTATTTTTACTAATTTTTTAATATGTCGTGCTCTTTTCGAATATTTATGGAATAAAATCTGCAAATGAGAGTTTATGTGGCAACTTGTGTTTCGTAAAAATAATTATTTTTTAGTCAGCAGATTTAATTTGCCTCTGGCGGAAAATCGTCAGAACATTACAAGCCATCTCTGACGGCTATATTACGAGACTATGGATCGCTTATAATACTAAATGCTTCCATTTAATTACAATTACTAGTTCTCCGCCACATAGCCAGTAATTACTAAAGTACAAGGTCGAAGCTTAAATGTAATAATGAAGATGCGTCGTTGTCTGTGTTAGTGTTTGGAATGAGAGAATCTAATTCGTATCAAACGCCTCGATTCGTGAAATCGATGCCAACAAAGACTCGGTTGTTACTTTACGATTGTCAATAGCGTTTCTAGATCTACTTGGGTACAACATCCATCCTTAACGTACAGTGTTTAATCTTCTACGGATAAATAACTTAACATAGAACTGGATAGTGTGTGTGTCATTCACGAAGCTGCGTTTATCGCAATAACTTTGAAACTACAATCGATTATTCAATGTTATAGAGATACGAAACGATATATAAACATTCACATTTAACGAAAAGTATATGTAAAACTCGCTATTTTGTAGATTAAAATTTCCCACAAAGAATTATTATTAATTATGAATTCATTTGATGCAAACAGAATGTCGTAGAAGGCAATTTATTTGTTTCATTCTAATTTTGCACGCGTTCATTTGCATTTTGCAGATCATAACAATACGACACGTTATACTACGAACGCATCGATGAACAATCAGCAGGGGATTGTCATCCTTCTGCAGCCACAACCCACGTACATGCGTACACTGTTACGTCCCATTACTATATTCGCATCAAACAGTATTGACATTGCGCAACTGTCTCTTCTCGGTCAAGACCGAAGGATTCAATGGTACCAGATAAAACCGTCAAAGACGTTTCGAGAATGCAAGAATATCATTTGCGGAGTCGCGTAAATGCAATACGGCAACGATAAAATCCGCTGTGCTTCTAATTAGCCAGATGCTAATGGCGTCGTTAAATCCTTAATGAAACAATCAGTAATAAAGATACTAAAACCCATAGTCGCATCCTCGAACCGTCGCCGTTAAATCTCGCAACCTTCGGTAAAACGATTCGCTGTCTTCAAGGTATTCTCCCCCGAGTCGTTGGAAGATCATGCGAGAAACTTCTCGCATGGAAGGTCAGATTATTCCATGCGTAAGTAAAATGCGAAAGTGAAGTGACACTGATTTATCGCGCGGAAGAGATTAAGGAGGGACGATTTGCCGCGGCAATAAACACTTCGAATACTGATAACACTCGAGTTGGCAAGTTCCGTGTCCGTAAATGTTACTGAGGTTCTTCATTCCCTTCTCACATAGAAGGTAGAAGAATAACTTTAACATTTTCTCCCTATTAGCGGTTCGGGCTTTTAATTGCAGCTTAATGGGTATAATAGAAAAGGTCAGAAAAGAAGAGAGAGATGTGCGCGCTGTAATCTTCATTATTTTGATATAATATATTAACGAGATGTATAGGAGCAAAATTTAATTAAATACTTTGCGACCGACAGTTTCAAATATTTTTTATGATATACAAAGCATGCATTAATTTTTTAAATATATTGGACGTATAAATTTTCATATTTTATTACGAAAGTTTCTACAATGCGTTACGACATGAGTAATTGTCTATAAGAAATAAAATTCAGTATTGAAAATTATATAGCAATCATTGCTGTTTATTAAGGTCTTTGAAATGTTGTATGTTAAACATCGTATTGGGACGGAACACAGATTTTTTTTTAACAAATGGTTAAACGTTGAGAGGCACGAGAACGAGGGAATGACAATGACAAAGAGAAAAGAGAAAGAAGGGAGAAAAAGAGCGTCGTACCATGGAAAAATAATTCGTGCTGTTTCTCGTGGGATAATATCAAAGTGGCAGCATGCGGGACAAATCGATGCTTGCGCTATTATAAAACTCGGTTGAATTGCAGCAGGCGGCGCCGCAGTGATGAGATTACGTCGACGTATTAGCATGAAATCGATGAATCAATGACGGTCGCACAGTCGCTTTCGTTTACCTACCCTCGGCCACGATCAACATCCTCGTGAAGAAAGTCAATGGAAACTTCGCCAAAGTATAAAAACCGCTTAGAATTTCGTCACTTTTCGTCGGAAATTCTTGGCACGTCTACGGAATACTTGAATTATCATCGATTTTTCATGGAGCGCAACGGATTACAAAGTTTTGTTTGCGGATTACAAAGTTGAAAAGACTTTGCTGGCTAAAAAAAGCGTATCGATAGACCGAAATGACATGAAAAGTTACATGGGCGGCATAAAAGCTGCGTACGTATGCACGTGGGATTCGCGGAGGTGGCGCATACAAGTAGGTCAGACTCTGTCCTGACCCAGATGATTGCAGTTGAGTGACGTCATGAGTAACCTCCCTTAATCTTCCCCTTGCCCTCCCACAGTAACGTGAGCACCCTAGTCAAAGTGCGGGCCACGCTAAGCACCTTAGTTAAGATAGAGCCGCCACTCTTTTTCGCGTCTGCCTTCCCTTCGAATCGCCTTGAAGAGAAACAGCTTCACGACAGGCGAGTCTTGAAATTCGCAAGCGCAGAAATTCGCGCTTTCCACGTGCATGACGCACGTGGCACTACACGCGAAAGATATGTGACACGATAATCACACATATAATGCACTCGCGCAAATGAGCCGTAAATCAGGCAGTATTATTTTCGGCGCACGCATCTGCAATTTACCCCGAAACACTGGTGAACTTGCCACGTAAATGCAACTGTAAAATTCACGTTGGTCGATTGCTATCGCGAGTCGTTTCATTATCAGGACACTGGTGTACAACAGGACTGAGTTACAGACCTTCGTTTGCGCGCTGCAGAGTTTGCAGCGATATTATCGTCGTTTAAACGGACGGCGAACTGAACAGGAGAGCAGCGTTACTATTTTCTGCATATCATGGATATCTTTTAGTTGTTACTGGTTTAATAATAATATATTGATTTCTTAATGATCCAATGATCTCTTTACTAATTCTTTCTCATTTTCTTATCAGCTTTAATTTAAGATCAAGATTTACGTATTCCTATACACGCGATGCAATAACATGTTTAATTTGCTCATGATTTAATATATTGCAAATTTAACTAAATAGCATTAATTTAAATAAATAGCATTAACGTTTGATAGAGATGCAACGCTCAGAATACAGCGTATACAGGGTGTCCCGGGTTTTAACCGACAAACTGCGGGAGCATATTCTACTAGTGGAAATAAGAAAAAATTCTTATATCGAGTTTGCTTAGAAATGCTTTATTACAAAGTTATAAACCAATATTGAAAAGAAATATCAGATAAGTAACAACGGAACATAGTGTAGAATTTGCAAGGTCGAAGATGTTTATGTTACGTGTATTCACATGTATTCATGTTCACTATGTTGAAACGATTCAGTATGATTGTTACTTTCACAACAGTAGCTGTTAGATTTCAATCGTCGTGTCAACTAGCAATTACTATCAGAATGCCAAAAGTGTTTTCAAATGAGGAATACACTGATATTCATTTCGTGTACGGATTCTGTGACGGAAATGCACGAGCTGCCGTACGAGAGTATCAACGTAGATTTCCTAACAGGAGAGTACCAGATAGATTTAAAGCAACGAATTACTAATTCAGTTACTGAGATACAACAAATTCTGTACTACGTCGATGTCTAGCTTGTATCGATGTGCAAGGACAACATTTTGAAATGCGTCACTAAATCATTGCGTAGATAATTTTTATTTTTGTGAAAAAATCCGTTGTTACTTATCTCATATTTCTTTTCAATATTGGTTTATAACTTTGTAACAAAGCATTTCTAAGCAAACTCGATATAAGAATTTTTTCTTATTTCCACTAGTAGAATATGCTCCCGCAGTTTGTCGGTTAAAACCCGGGACACCCTGTATATTCTAGTACAGCGAAACATATAATGTTTCTGCAGAATCCAGATTACACTCACGCGAACTAAACTCATAACTTAAACAAAGCGAACGGTACTCTGATTTGCAACATCGCGCAAACTGCAAACGATTTTCGTCACCGAACTTTGTTGGGATCGTATAATCAATTCGCGTGTTCATATCAAAAGCGTACAAGATTACCGGGCGCAGACGAACTGTAAATTACACTTCCGTAGAATTTAAGATACTCTTGCCGTTACATATGTATCCTCAAACCCTTGACGCCGGATGTTTATTACATATCCATTACGGAGCACGCGGAAGGTAGACACCTCCATCTTTCACGAAATGGAATAATGTTGTCAACACGACATTAATAGCTAATTTATATTCCCTTCTGATTTAGTAAGAGATTATCTCATTAAGAAAGATGTAATGCTATTAATATGAGACACGAACGCAATTTTTCTCGCTCTATTTTACGCAAGAAAATTCCGCATTGAACAAAATAATAGTAAGAACAATGAAAAAGGAAAAAAGAGAAACATGCGACTTTTCATAACAGAAATGCGCAGCTGCATCTGGTAATTGCGCTGGTGCATAGGAATAGCCAATAATCGTTGGAAGTTAGCATGACGACAGAGATTCCATTCTCTTCTTTTTATGTCTCCTCGTGTATCCTCATTTAACGTAAGATAAAGCATCCTTCGCTTACACAAATCATTTCGGAAAGTCTGCCTTGTTACGCGGAACATCCTATTTTTCAACGTCATCACGTTGAACCATTTTCTTTCTTTGGTGACAACTACGGTTTTATTAATCAAAGATATAAGAAGATTGATGCGAAGAGAGCAGATGGAGAATTATTTAAATCTCGCGTTTTCAAAGGTTCTCAATCTTCATCAGTGATTCAGAATCTGTCGCAGCTGCATATCGATCTCGTTGACTGTATCGCTCGATCGCGAGACAGATGACCCGCATAAAATGGGATACGGTAAATGATCCCGTTACTGATTCTCGCATATTACTGGACGTATAGACGGTGTCCAGTATAATCCTCGCATATTTGCATAATACATCAGTCGAGCATCACCGACGAGAAGCATGCATGTGACATTTTACACGTGATGCAGCTGCATGCTGCATACGAAAACGCGTGTCTGTATGTGAGAAATGAGACTGGCCAGCATTTTCCGAATATTCTGAATATTTCGAATATTAATAATACCTACTCAATATTCGCGTTCAAATATATATTAATATGATAATGACAGGTAGTTTTTCTACAAAATATTGATGATAATCAATATACTCTGTAAAAGTATTTGACAACAATTAATATTTTCCGATTAACGAGATAATAGATGGTACTCCGTGGGCATCCAATCCTAAAGACTTACTCTGTCGACGTCTCGCGTAGGTCGAAGAGGTATCCTACGCGGCGGTCGATACTCGCTATGTTTGCGCGGCCTCATTTCTGATTTCCCTTTGTTCCTACAAGCTTTAGGTTTGCCATTTTTCCATAGACATAACTTTTAACCCTTTCCACTCGCTGATAGAACAGTACAATGTTATGGCGTTATACTTGCATGCACAGCTACGCACTGTGAAATTGTCCTGAATTTCATACATCCACAATAGCTATACAGACTGAGAAGTCAGTATTACCATTATTATCGATGTATATTAGAGAAGTTAGTATTACACTCATGATAGAGATAGAAATTATCATTCGACCCTAGAGGATCCCTCGGAGGATACGATAATGATTCTGCGATTGATATGGTTTAACAAATATGGAATTGACTTCTCTTCGAGAATTTAAGGCATGCTTCTTGCGTAGTTTTTAATTTTTAACGAAATCTATCGAGCGATGTGACCAGATGTCGTAAATTTACCGCGCATTATTTCATGCGTGAGGCAAATGTAATCTCACTGTAATGTCATTAAAACTGCACGCCCAGTCCTTGTGTCAAGCAAATTCCCAACGTGCAGCAACTACGGTTCTAACGACCGTTACTGTTTGCGGCCAAAGTTAAATTTGGAATGTTCTTGATAACAAGGAGTGTTAGGCTGTTGCTGATTACTCGTCGGTTGGTCTATCCAAACTCACAACTCGAACATGATTTGTCTTCGCATTGTCCTAATACAATTTTCGCAAGCTTATTTCATTCTTGTTTCATTATTGTTCTTTTCACTTGCGTATTCATTCTTCTTTCTTTTCATGATTAAATATGGATGAATAAATATAAAATGATTTCTTGCAATGAAAAATATATGCAATGTACAAAATAACACGTCTTAATTGATAAATATGTTACACTTAAGGAAGGTACACAATTATAAAAATCAATATATATGATCACGATATTGTCATGTATTATTTTTCATCGAGATTATTTGTCTAGGATAATGGCTATCAGAATAAGCATAGATAATCAATTATCTAAAGCATCGTCACTGTAAACCAATACAAATGATGTTCATATATTCTGTGTCAGCGTATCTTGTTATCTTTCAGTAGATCGATAGAGAACTACATATTGATGAATAATACATGCTGGGTTATATCAACTAGAAGTGTAAACCAAAGAAAATATACATCATGAAAATTAAAATCAGAAGTTAACAAGTTGCGTCCATGCATAAATGTTAATTGAGTTGCAAATTGAATTGCTTAATATAATAACTATTAGGAATAATATATCTGCAACACATCGCGCGATAAATTATGCCTGAAGTTACTTATCTTGTTCCGACATCGCGTGCTGCATCGACAAGAAAGTTTTCATGGTAAGTTTTTCTTTTCCATAGGATATTTGAAAATATCCTCACAATTTGGATATCGCATTCTCTTCGGCATCCAAATTGCGCGCTTTCTCGTCGCGGGGATTTAATTAATGTCAAATGCGACGCAATAAAAGTGAGTCGAAGGCGCTGGAAAAGTATCCTGTGAGCGCAAGCTACCAAGTTCAAGGGTGCGCCTGGAAAGCCAGCGACGTTGTAGAATGCACAACCGAGGCTCCATTTTCCCTTACGAGACACCTGTCACAGCACACCGCGTCGATGGTCGCACAGAGAGGAACTCACACAGGCAACGGGAAAACCTTTGCAGTCCGTAAAACCCGTATTATACAGGCGATGGTAAATTGGGACGCGGTTACATTTGCTTCGGACGACGTGCTCGCTAATGGAAAAAGGACGGCGTGTTTGTTGCGACACGCCGATGCAACGAACAGCAACACTTGACTGTGTACCACGAATGATACGATCGGCGAAAAAGGTTCCGTCGATCACAATTTGTGTCGAATATGTGAAAAAATATCGGCAGTTCTATGTTTTAAAACGAGCGAGTAGAAAGTTTAGATGCGATAATTGTTGGAAGAGCAAGCATAGCTCTCTTGTAACTCTATTACGTATTTAATCCACAGGAAAATCCGCTTATCATCTGATAATACGATTGACGGTAATTCGTAGAACGGTAATACAGTCATTTAGATAATTATCTAAATGAGAAATACAATAAATGCGCCAGAAAATTGTATCGAATTGACGTGATTACACTCTTAATGCGAAACATTTTTTAATCAGCGATGCGCAAATACTTATGAAAAAGATATTTCGCGTCACATTTTGAGCCGCGCGTTATATCTTTCCCAATTGCAAGTTGCTCGAATGCGAACTTCATAAATTATTCATTAAATATTCGTAGACGCAATCAAACTCCCTAGCGTCGTCTCTCGCGCGGCTCCGCGTTTAAAATGACATTATTCTGCACGTGTGGAGCAGAAGAAGAAAGAAAAGACAGAGCGGCGAAAAGTAAAACGAATTTGCGAATGCAAATTGTCGGTGGGTTGACCTTTCGAAATAATTCTATCAGCCGGATTGGCTGCTTTAAGCTTGCAGCTTATGGAATTTATTTGATACGAGATGCTTGATTGTCAGGCATTCGATAATTAGTTATGCCTACAGCATTTCTCTCGTACCTATCTGCCATTTCTGTCGGTATTTATGTATTTTTTTACCTTGAGTAATGTGCGCATGATGCTGGTGAAATAAAATTAAATCGGTAAGTATTTTGTACTATCTTACGTTATAGTTGATATACGTATAAGTTGCATAAGTGTTACAAAAATAAGTTAGAAGTCTAGAAAATTCCTTATACGAATTTCACAAAACTTTTTCGAATAAGAGGTAAAAGTAATAATTCCGTCCTAATTTTAGAATCGATTGTACACGAAATCGTACACGTATCTGTGAAAACACAATACAAGCGCGGACGAAATTACCGCGTTAATACAATGCGGAAAAGCTACGTGAGTGGTTAAAGTGGCACTAACCTTTCCAGTAAACGGTAGATTGCTCACGAACATTACATTTAAGCGAAAAAATTCAGCGAGCTGAGAAACGAGCTGGGAGATGAGAAACGATAATAGAGAACGGAAAGTAGCCGCTCTGACGCTCTGACCCTCCATTTAAAGGGTTGACAAGAAATTTGCGCCACGGCATAATCTTGTAAGATTATGGCAGCAAGGTAGTCTACTCGCTATTTCTGTCTTCTCTGCCTCTCTCTCTCTCTTCTTAACTCTCTAGTTTTAGCTGAAAAATCACTAAGAAATATTATGAAGCACTCGATTTCTGGCAAACGAAATCTTTTCCAGCAATCTCGAGATTTTCTCGTAAATTTCATTTATTCTCATGGTTGGTTTGTTTCTCAGAAATCTTTTTAAAGCATATTTTTTGAATAACTGAATTTTTATGAAAAATTAATAATTCTTATAATATGAAGAAAAATTTTTCTCTCTCGCTTTGATATACAATTTTATAAATTTGGAAGAAAAAACTCTTTATAAACTAGCTTGTATCAATAATTTTACTAATTCTCCGATTTGTCTGACACGAATAAATCTACGAGATAATATATCTCTCTAACGCGTGGCAGGTGCAGGAAGGAGATAATTGGACTCGGTTCAAGGAAAAATGGGAGTGATCCCTGTTCGGTTACCGTTTTTCAGGGAAACGAGAAAACTTTCGATCTCGATTAACGCGAATCGACTAATACAATTTCAGTTTTAAAGCGCATGATCGAACTTGCGTATTGCTATGAGTATCCTTTTTTTACGGAACAGGCATTTCGACTTTCATCTTAATAGTTCAATACCGCAATGCAGAACGCAGAACAACGAATTCCTCGACAAGAAGTATCGTCCTACACGTTCTTGATGCCCATTCAAAATTGCGACACGTCGATAGAAATTCTTCGATGCACCGTGAAAGTTCGATATTTGAACACAGCGCATCTTCCATCGAGTTCAATGTGGCTCCATACAACATGAATAATACCTCAACGTGGGCCACACCTACCGCGTTTATACTGAATTAAATAAAATCCTCTTGCATTATTTACTTCGTTTCTCCCATCCGCGTTGCTATTGAATATGTTAGCTCAAATTTTTGTGAACTAACATCCTCAAAGTCCCCGAGTATCGTGGGATATTTTTGGAATATTCGCGTCTCGTTAATATATCGACAATGCATATCTAGGCGTAATATAGTGCGGCGAGAACATTTTAATCCCCCAGTTTAATCCCAAGTTTGAGAAATTGCGACATGAAAGATGCATCGGGAAACTTTATACACGAAATATCGAGTTTCCAAGTAGATTACGCACTTTATTGTGCTCGGGATCGTGATAGTCAATTATATGACAATTAATTTGGTAAATTGCGTACAATGCATGTAATAATATACTTCGTAATCAGTTATGCGAAACTTCCAAATTCCCAAATTGCTGTCTAATCTAGTGATAATTGCCGAAGAATCAGGTCAAGTTCAATCGAACTGAATGAGAGCAAAATTCGTGATTTGCGTCTTCTTTGTTTCGAGTTAAATTAATTACACGTAGTACAGTTTATCTCTTTTTCGTTCCGGACTAATTAGTCTTTAAGCTCGCTTTCGTATTCAACGTAGCTGTCGTGTCTGTCGTTTGTTATGACAATGAAACATTTAATTACCACTATGTCCAACAATAATACGGTGCGTAATGAATGATGCCTTAATGAATGCTAAAGGTGTTACTTGTTTGACAATACAATTTAAAGTTATTAATTAAACAACACATCCATGTCAAAATTAGTATATATCATAATAAAAAAACAGCTTAGTTTTTTTTATTAATCGGTTATTTCAAAGTAATAAAAAAAGAAACGTTATAATCTTTCATGCATTATTTTATACCGTCTATGACAAGTTACGTGCGAAATCTGTTCGTTACCTAGCAGATTATGCTTAAAGCTCGAAAATTTCGCATACATGAACGTTCTCTCAAATTTAGAAACGAGTACAGTCGAGCGCGTTCAAGCTGACGGTTAGTCGATGTATGGCGAATGTGTCTCGCCAGTTAAATTCGGCTCTGGCAACGGCGTTTTATTATTTAACTCGTCGTCAGAGTTGACAGAGATATACCGCAAAGTGCTTATTCTCATCTTTAAAAAACTGCATAAAAGCAGGATCGAACTGATTCGGCGGTTGCTGACTTTATCTCCGCGATACGGTCTCATCGAGAGATACGGCTGTCAAAATTTTTCGCTCGGAACGAGAAAACAGATGCAAGGGATCCACTCGGGAAAGAGAAACTGTTTTTTCCCGACCGCTGTTTTTGGGATGTGATTTATGTCATAAAAGTTGGGCCGACCAGCGCAAGAGTGATCGCGCACGAATATTCACGTCAAGAACCGATAGACGCGCATCAACATGAGCAATACATCCAACTCTTGTTAAGGTCAAAGCTCGATATCGATCAATCGTGAAGTATTTTACTGAAGACTCTCTAGCTCATAGCAACGATGTAATATTGACGACGCGATGCGTGAACGACCATGAGTGTTGCGAGATCGGTTATCAGGCTGATTGCCTCAGAAAAGCGCGGCAAAGTAGTCTAGTAATAAAACATCAGACTTATAACCACGAGGAAACCGCGGCTTCAAGTTGATCACTTGATCACAGGAATTTTATTTCAATCTGCGCCCTCTATAAATCAAATAACTGGGAAAACTCAAGTATACTCAAGAACTGGGCTCCGTCTTTCGAAAGAGAGTTAAGTCATCGTTACTCCCTTTCCATTATGTGGTACTTCTTATTCTCAGGGTTGGACTAACCACCTGTCCATTATCTTTTAGCTGGAATCAGGTGGAAGAATATATCAAAAATTTTCTTTAGAAAAGAATTACCTCGCGACGGCGAAATGGCCTAGCTTCCGCTACTAAGAAGTCTCTATCTATTTTTCAGGCAGCCTACTATCATTTGATGTTGCAAATGCGAATTTCTGAGATATACCTCTATTTCCAACATGGATTCCTGATTCAGATCTCGGAAGATTTCGAAAGAGACAATCATCAGCTTATCAATAATTCATTTTATAAAAAATATCTGATGCATGTTATCAAGATGTCTTTGCAACATGTTGCACCGAAATAACGGATCATTTGCGCGAGTCATCGTTTAATGAAATGAACTAGCTATCAGTCTGTTGTAACCTTGAGCTGTCAGCGAAATCCGTCAGCATCTGGAATCGACGTTCGATACACATGGATGTATAGGCAGGTACACGGGAGAACAGGGAATACCATATGCGTGGAGCGGTGAGCGACAGAGCGGAGAAAGTTCAAGGCTCACGGGCCATCGATTCTCATCAGCCGCACAGCGGTGGTGCACCGGCCAGAGATGGAGCAAATAAGAAAAAAAGACGAGAAAGAGCGGATGTCGCCGAGGGTAAAAAGATACGTTTAATCCTGTTGATTTTGCCGACGGCAAACCCATGGAGAAGTAACTACCACGTCCCGTGTTTAAATTTGATGATCCAGTGAAAGACTACAAGAAGATCCGTAAATAAATAGACCGTAATCACGGTAAGTAGAAGAAACGATTTAACAAGAAACAGCTGTTTTGGTGTCGAGAATTACATGTATTTACGAGAAAAGGATAAACGAAGAGTTATCCTGAAACTATTGAGTTAGAGATTATTTAAATAAAATTTATATCGAAGAAAACTGCTCCTTAACGCTTTGCAGTTAAATATGAAATAGAAATGTCATGAAAGAGAGAATATGATAAAATAAGGCTTACTTTATTGCGAGAACAGTCGGAACAAGAAGAGGAATTGCCTTTGCGAACGACAAATAAAAACTACCAGTTACAAACGATCGAACAACACGAAAGAAAAACCTCCCTTGCAGACCTGTTTAAGTGATTATTTGCAGGGGTTGGCGAGGGATTAAGAGTTTCGATGGCGACGGCTGGCTTTGCCGTTATCGCCAGTTTTTTGCGGAAGTCCGTGCACAAACCGGGAGATGTTCGCGACGGTGATGCCAACGATGTGAGTCAGCCCTTGTTAGTGTAGTCGGGTCTCAAACCAAGGGGGTGGTATTGCGGATCAATACCAACTGCCCCTATTCTTCAGCTGTATATGCACGCCGTGTAGTATCGCGCGCGCGGCGAGACAGACTTGATACGCGCGCGCGCGCTCGAGCCGCTTCCGTCGCGCGTAATGTGCGTGCTCGCCTACGTGCAATGTGCATCTTGGTTTGTTTGAAGTACTCTTCCTCCTCCTCTCTCTCCAAAAAATCAAGTTTTAATGTAATTTCTCCCTTTTCCGCCGATTTCTCCCACTAACGTGTACTAAATAATAATATTGTGCTACTAAATAATACAATTTAAAATGAATGAAACATTACTAAATGATACATATTACATAGTAAAAGATCACAATAATTCGCCATCGATGACTAGATGATGAACTAGACTTACTAGACTATTACAGTCTTGTGCTGTTTCGGCTGACTTTACTCGGCCTATCCACTTGTTGGTCAGTTTTAGTGATGAAAGTCATGCTTTGATCAAACGCGCCAGAATATGTTATAATATCGCGATGCTCGTTTCTTCATTTTTTTCTCAATTTCAATTTGATTACTCGAAGGGCCAGTAATACATATGTGGGATGAACAGTCTCTCTCAGCTTTGGAAATTATCGTTGATACATTGTGGTTTATTTATCTCACAGGATTATTGCGTCATTTTTAAGAGGATTTCCGACTGTGACGTTTCGCACTACAGTAATACACTATCCCGCTAGTCACACGTTTATAATTAAAAATACAAATACATCTTCATGTAATATGAAAGCTATTATGCACTGATGCATGAGAATAAGCCGTTACGCCTGTCCGAGTCTAATTGCACGAACAGGAAACTTTTAATTTAATTCTCAAGTCTTAGCTCTGGAGATAGAAGTTATATAAGAGTTTTCCTCGTAATTATTCTGAGTGATTTATAAAGACAATTTATTCTTGTAAATGTGATAAAAATAAAAATGTTTCACGACTTTTTACATTATTGTATCTATTTACGATTTCAAAAAACTACTTCAACATTTTTCTAGATAAGTTCTTAATTTCATAAAACTTTGGCGTAAGAATGTATACATGTTTTATTTGTTTTCTTGAAAAGACTGAAGAAGCTTGAGAAACCAGGAAATGAAGGTACTAATTACAAACGAAGTCTCGTGCTACTTTTACGAAGTTTCAAAAGATTCTTATCCAAAATGCATTATGTAAACTGAAGTGAGACGTATTCACTTTCCCGTAAATATCTAAGTTATCAGACAAAAAAGGGTTATTATATAGATGCATTTTACATCGGATGTATAGAGAAAGTGTAGAGGACAAAGCGAGTTCAAATGATATCATAAAACTTCTCTCGTTACGAGAATCGAACTTCCGAACTAACCACGACTGAGCCATCGACTTTCAAACGCGTGTGCACGAGCACATTTTGATGTAGAGAATAATGCGGCTACATTATTCCACATTCACCCGAATAAATAAGCCCGTGAGCGCTTTACTGTTGTACATCATATGGTTTAATAATAATGTGCATTATAAAATTTATATAATGCCAACAATCCCATTAGGTATATAAAGCAAACATGAAAACGTTTCTATTTATAAAAATATTTATAAATTAAAAACTGTAATATTATATTGTAATACGATTCCGTTTAAAACTATATAAAGAATATTCAGCGATTTTATTGAAATAATTCGTTAAATATTTTGCAAATAATTCACAAATAAATCCGACAGCTCTGTTTACATTAACATATATAATCATAAAAATATATATCAATTCATTACTTCAGAACAATCTACTTTATTAAATATCTATGGTACACAATAAAATCCTATGACCTGAAAGAGACGCATCAAGCTATTTTATAAGGAAACACCGCTGACGATATTGATCATGATATAAAGCAGAAGCAGCTATACGTATCATGAAGAAATAACGGCATCGTGATCGACAATGTACGTGATGTGCATAAATTTTGTTTCGGAGATCCTAACTAATAAAAATAAAGACGCAAACAGACGGTGTCTGCGAACGACAAAATGGATAATTAAATCTTTTATGTACAAGATAACACCTGCGGCGATGCAGAATAAAAGGGTAGATATCATTACATAAATATCTGCAACGTATCGATATTTATAATTTCACATTTTTATAATTGCTTATTGAACCGAAAAATAAAAGCGAATTTGTCTGAATATACTTGATAAGAAAACATTGAACAAAATGAGGATACACGTGTAGGGAATTAAATTAAAAAATAATAAATAATAAAATAATAAAATAATAAAAAGTTAAAAAATAAAATGAACAACGAAACGTTGTGATTCGCATCGCAAGACAAGCAAGGCCAGCAATCGTAGATAAATCTAATTTAACATTAAACTAATAATATACGTTGCAACATAAATAAATTGAATACAAGGTATTTGATTGGAGAATAAAGTTGCAAATACGTTGTTTTTTCAACAATAATAACAATCTGCGAAGATTGTCACTTGCTTCGTGCCTAGATAATTCAATAATGAAACACGCGATAACCGACGAGTCCATAGAATCTTGTCATATGTCGACGCGATTGTATCTGCGACAACACATGTTTCGAAAAGTTCTCTATATCATTGTCTGCTACGTAATATCAACGAGATATCTAAAGGTACATCAGAATCAAATGCACGCGATTTCATAAAACGTAATGGAAGATCCGCGCAAACAAGGGAGAGCAGTGGAGTCATCCTGCTTTAATGTCCAATAAACAAAATTGGGTCGAGAACGTCACCTTTTTCAGAAGACGTAACAATAATCGACTTGAGAATATATATTTGCAAGAACGAGATATAAGTTGCTCGTTTTAAAGCCAGTGTTTTTATACATGTATATAAGACACATTTAGAAACTTTATTCAAATAAAATACCATAAAATACGAATTGATGCAACTCAACTAGAAAAACTCTAACATTAATTTCAGATGAACAAACACATCACCTTTAAATAAATGGTGGTTCAACGAAATTCGGCCTAACAATATCGCTGTGAATAAAACGATTGAACGATACCAATATCGTTAATAAAACGAATGTTCCCATCAATACCGCTGGTTGTAATTGATCATGGCGTATCGCGAACGATATGAAAAGCGCGTATAATTTCTATGCTCGAGAGAGTACAATAATGTTTCTACAATTCCATATTTCTGAATGCTCGTTATACGTTCGACGAGATCACGTGACGTTTTGCCGACATTTGTCACATTATAATGTCTATTCCGTTCAGCAGTCGACGATAATACATGCTCGATGGTATTTAATAATAACATAAAGTGAGTTATACGTGCGAATTTACGCTTTCTATAAATATCCTGTATGCCTGTGTGCTATATAAATTTATGACTAAAATAAAAATTAGAGTAAGCATCGAAATTATCAATCAATGTATTATTAAAGTCGTTTACGATAATAGTGATTAAATTACTATTAGATTAATGCACATAATTGTTAGATAACTGCACATAACACTTAAAAGCGACGTAATAAATACGATCTTTAAAAATAAGTAATTTGAATAAAATGTAATTATTTTTTATTATATTTCCATCCACATTTTTCAAAACAGTTTTTATTTAAATTTTTTATAATTCAATAATTTTTATAATTTTATAATGCATTATAGTACTTTTGTCTTTTGTTAATTGTATCAATGGTGACAAGAGCGTCAACGTAATCAGATGACGTGCGATGTCTCTGTGACACGCATATGTGCAACTGTAATCGAAGATCACCTCGGGACAAGCGGATGCTGCAACGAGTTACGCGTGGCGCATACATCATGGTGCACATCGCAGCCTCTTGAGAAATTATATCACGTGTCCGTCCTCATATCAGACATGATGGTCGTGGCGAAAACTGTAAATCACTGCTGTAACGTTTCGCGTGGAGACACATAAAAAGTCAGAAAAAAAAACAGATTCATCCATTTGTCTCATGTCGATTTACTACTTATCGAAATCTGGTTACTCTATATGGACAGATCTCAACTTGCCGACGAAAGTCGCTAACGCCCTCGCGAGATTTTTCACACAAATTAACGATATAAAATATATGATACGTTATTAGAGCGGAAATTCCAAATGAAGCAAATGCCCGTGTATACCAATCAAACCGTGCATTATTATTTCATACCTAATTATGATGAATTTGTAATAGATCGCTAATTAACTGATTCATTACTTTGCGTCAGAGTCATTACAATAAATTACTATGTGCGAATTAATACGCTACAAAGAGTTAAACAGCTTGGTCAAAGCTAATGGCGCGACTAATAGCCTGGCAAGAGAAACTGATGCTTAACGAAACGATCATGTACTGCAATAAATCCGACTAGCGTGACTCTTTATTCGCGACACGCCAAGGAAAAATCATTGTTGCGCGGAAAACACGGGAGGAAAGAGAGAGAGGGGATAAATCAGCGGTGCATTTCGATGACCCAAATCTCGGATGACGAGTTTCGTGCTTTGACTCGCGAATCTGCATCGCCCGTCCGTCGATACGTCCATCCGAAAATCGAGAGGCGGTTGTGAAAAATCTCAATATCCAAAACAGTAGCCAAAACGCTAAAGTGGCTTCCGCGGTTGGATGTAGCGACCACGCTCAATGCAAACGACCAATGCAAACTGAGAAAAAGATGCATACGAAATCTGGTGTGTTCGCTCAATGATCACACGTCATATACTGCAAGCGTTTGCTGATACCAAAGAACCTTTCGTATGCTCGTCTATTTCGGTCCACATGCACAAAATGCATGCATCAACGCGAACGACAGTAGACTTTCTGATCGATGCGAGTTCCATAGTCGGCGACAACGAGGTGAACGCAGAAGACACGATCCTGCGCGAACAGACGCGCCAATTCATCAATGGTTGAGAAACAGCAACCTTAGACTGCTGCTATCGCCAAATATTAACGCATATTTTATTAAACGATAAGTTTAAGACTTCTCCACAAAAAATGTAACGAGTTTGCAAAGTTACCTTATTAATTTGAATTATTGCGTTTATCGTGCTTGGAATATTGTATTCTCGATTACGAGTGAAAGTTTTACGAGTAAAGTCACACTGTGTGACAACACGAAAGGCTAAGGGTTTCATTTCCGTAACGCATATGCGATGCGCGATTATGCACTGCGCTTACAGAAGTGCGACTGTGGTTTATGTGCTTACCGAATTCTCGTGGGAACGTCGTTTTCTATTATACATTGGATATGCACGCGCCGTACATACATCAGCCCGTGCTATTACGAAGGCATAAATCCTACGAGCCGATATCGACACCAACAAAGAGCGCAGTACTGGTAAAAAGAAACTACCATGGAGCTTTCGAATCTCTCAAGGGCAAAAACGAAGAGGAAAACGGAAAATCGCACAAATAAGTTACCCTGTACCTACAAAAGAATGCTGGTACGTACGTTTCGATCTTGGTCTAGCTCTTTTGCTCAATATCCTTTCATGTATCTCAAATTTATCCATGAACGTACACGTGACCAATACATCTAATGCAAAATTTGAGAATACTTTGATACGCGAAACGCGAAAATATTGCCTAGACAAGATTATTATTAAAGCTGCTATTGACCCACTTGCGTACGTAACACAAGTAAATAGCTATGCAGTTACATATTTATGTATGTGTAAAAAAGATAGTGCAAAATTCAAAAGTTTTCGAAATAAAATTGTGATAAAACGATCCATGATTTCTAGAAAGTGTTACTGAAAATAATCGCGTTGCGCGTTATCTCTCAACAAGATATTCGTCGAAATTGTGCACAATTCATGTAAATCCCGTTAAATAGCACGTCACACTGAAACAAATCTCAGAGGGATATCACTCCGGCCAATTTAAATCGTCGGGATGACGGTGGCGACGCGAGTCATTGGAGGCGGATTAATTGGCGCACTTATAGGATTAAAATGACAATGAAAAAACTCACGTTCTCTTCGACGGTCTTCTTGATCTTCGCACTGGCCTCCACCACGGTCTTCCCGGCCTTGTTAACGGCACTGTACAAGAATCCACCGAGGCTCTTTGCGCCTGCCAGTGCCTTCGTGGAAACTGATGGCAGAACAGGAAAAGCAAAATGAGAACAAATGCGGCGTTCATGAGAGAGAAGTTGTTACTCTTGCCGTTAATTCGCACGCACCGAAGGAGCTTGAAGATCTGTTTGTGTTCTCGAAAAAACTTCCAATTATTAAATATTTAATTCTTTTTAAAAGATTGTTAAAAGTAGAAAAAAGCTAATCCGAAAAGATAAATTTTCAACCGAATAACTGCGAAATCGCATGATGCTTCCGAATTAAGGCGCAAAGTCACTAGTTCATTCCAACCTAGATACGTCAAGTAGATTTCTCACGAGACTCTTTTGCCGGAAATTCTGGTTTTGTCATTTATTACAGTTCAATCGCGCGAAATAAAATATATTTTAAAAAATGTAAAGGCTGTCGCTATGTGCTGTTGTAATACGCCGTACTATCTATTTAATATATCACAATTTTTATTCTTTCTTTGATCTCTTTTTGTTAATATTTTTCTTTGTTTCGTAATTTGTGGTTAAAACTACGTAGGATGTGCCTGGTTAAAAAATACCAAAGGGAAAACTCCCATTCCTGTGCGTTATCTCATTTTACGCTTCATATGCCTAATATGCGAACAATGCTGGAATATCAACTAAATGGATCGCAGTACATTTCACCATTAGAGAAAATAAAAAGTAGAATAATGTCTATCTGCAAAATATTGCCGTATCATACACGCTATATACAGCAGATATGTGATGCAATATTGTCTTTTAAACTGCATATAAATGTAATAGCATTTGCCCTTATATTGTAAGAGCCGTAAGTTACACTGACATTTACTCTTTCTATAAAGTGGAAAACAGTTCACCTTATAGCTTTAACAATTTGTGGGAAAGGTCGTTCGGTCGTGATCTTCGGCTTCTGCGTTTGAAACTGCCATGTCGCCGAGCGTCGTACGCGCCAGCATGTCGACGTAATTTGCTCGTAATCTAAAGCATTCCAGAAGCGGTTTCGCAGCAACAGCATAATTGGTCTCCCGCGAAATGCCGCGAACGCATTGCCGCGGAGATTTCCACTCGGGATGATCGTCGGTCGTAGTCAACTTCGATCTCGAACTTAATCCCGTTTATACAATCTGAATTATAAGTTACGGAATTCTAACAAGGGAGATACTTGAATAACATTGTCGCGGCCGCAAATAATCACATTTTCGCAATCCAGCGCGTTGTAGGTAAGAGGCGTTAATGCGATATACAAGCATAATGCTTGCCCAGTTAAGCGAACGTGGAGAGGCGACGGGTAGTAAAAGCTCAAATGACTGACGAGGAAACTCGCGGAAAATTCATGAATGAGGCCGCGACGCTCGTGCGACGGGTCGTTTTATACGAGCCATAGAAACGAAACTAGAATACCTAAGTTAAGTCGCGCTTTCACATGAGGGACACATATTCTTTTTACATGCCTCACGACAGCTACGTTACACCATAATCGCGTCATAGCCGTGCGATAAAATGACGCCGCGCCTTTTATCTGGGAGATATTTGAATTATCCGCGCGAAACCCCTTGGAAATTTACATAGCGTCATTAACACAGACGAGAATACAGACGGCGCGTAGCTCGTACACTCGATAGCTCAGCAATTTAATCAACCGGATTGAGGCGCTTCGATTCGCGCTGCTACCTCTCCTATCTATTTCTATCTGGCTGCTGTGAGCGGACGATCGTTGAACAGAACGAATCGGATCGTAAAGCACGCGTACATCGGATTGCGGCGCTTTGGGTACACCGCAACGTTTCATAATTGCTCCTAACGTGTTGGCAGGATGCGAACGCATCGAATAATTAGCGCCAGGATTATATTCTGGAATCAGGATTATATTCAGCGAGAGTTTGGGCTCTCCCGCTTAGGCAACCGGAAACCGCTAAACAAGTGCCAAGTATCACAGTCGTGCTTGTCACACCGAGATAATTTGTCGCTCCGTCGAAATTGCGGAATTTGCCGCAGAGGATGCATCATTGTATGCAACATTTCTGTGAGGTCGAGTGATTTTGGCACGAAATCGAGAACTGCGGCGAAAGAGTCAAGCCAAAATTTTCTGTTTCTGAACGATATTGTAACGCGGACACAATTTTTTTCTTTCGTGAATAGACATGTAATAGTTGCAAGCAACTCCGGAGAAAAATCTGCCAAAAATTGATGTCTTACTGACAAAATTTATTGATCGTGATTACAGCGTAATATCGCACCCCCATTAAGTTAGGCCCCCCACCAGAGCCAAATTTGACCTGACCAACATTAAAATTAAGTGCTAATTAGGTGCTAAGGTCCGAAATTAGGTGCTCAAATCATTTAGCAGAAAATTAAATTTGAATGGGGGGGGGGCTGCCTTAACATTAAGTTAGCCCCCCCACATATAACAAAATATAATTAAAAAAATCTATTGTGCAATAATTAGGTGCTAATTAGGTGCTCTAAGAATCCATTAAGATATATCCAAAAAAAATTTTTTAATAGGACTTTACTCTTGTACGGCAAGTCCGCCCGACGTTTAAGGTCGAAATTCTTCCATACGAAACGAGCACCTAATTCCGCAGTTAGATATCTTAAAATAACGTTAAAAAAGGAATATTTCGGCACCATTAATTGTCGAGCACCTAATTTTGTAATGCGACTTTACTCTTGTACGGCGTCAGGTTCGCGCGACGTTAAAGTCCGAAATTCGGCAAATCGAAACGAGCACCTAATTCCGCAGTTAGATGTCTTAAAATAACGTTAAAAAAGGAATATTTCGGCACCATTAATTGTCGAGCACCTAATTTTGTAATGCGACTTTACTCTTGTACGGTGTCAAGTTCGCTCGACGTTTAGGTCCGAAATTCGGCAAACCGAAACGAGCACCTAATTCCGCAGTTAGATATCTTAAAATAACGTTAAAAAAGGAATATTTCGGCACCATTAATTGTCGAGCACCTAATTATATAATGCGACTTTACTCTTGTACGGTGTCAAGTTCGCTCGACGTTTAGGTCCGAAATTCGGCAAACCGAAACGAGCACCTAATTCCGCAGTTAGATATCTTAAAATAACGTTAAAAAAGGAATATTTTGGCACCATTAATTGTCGAGCACCTAATTTTGTAATGGGACTTTACTCTTGTACGGCGTCAGGTTCGTTCGACGGTTAAGTCCGAAATTCTGCCAAAGAAAACGAGTTTCACACATATTCACCGCTTATATGTATTAATGTAATATTAATAAGAGTATTTCAATACTAAAACATTTCAGCATTTAATTTTTCAATTTTACTTTATGTTTGTGCAGGTCATGCAATCAAAGTACACAAAACAAATAATCAAAAATAACGTGCTCGACAATTAATGGTGCCGAAATATTTCTTTTTTAACGTTATTTTAAGATATCTAACTGCGGAATTAGGTGCTCGTCTCGTATGAAAGAATTTCGGACTTAAACGTCGCGCGAACCTGACGCCGTACAAGAGTAAAGTCCCATTACAAAATTAGGTGCTCGACAATTAATGGTGCCGAAATATTCCTTTTTTAACGTTATTTTAAGATATCTAACTGCGGAATTAGGTGCTCGTCTCGTATGAAAGAATTTCGGACTTAACGTCGCGCGAACCTGACGCCGTACAAGAGTAAAGTCCCATTACAAAATTAGGTGCTCGACAATTAATGGTGCCGAAATATTCCTTTTTTAACGTTATTTTAAGATATCTAACTGCGGAATTAGGTGCTCGTCTCGTATGAAAGAATTTCGGACTTAACGTCGCGCGAACCTGACGCCGTACAAGAGTAAAGTCCCATTATAAAATTAAGTGCTCGATAATTAATGGTGCCGAAATATTCCTTTTTTAACGTTATTTTAAGATATCTAACTGCGGAATTAGGTGCTCATTTCGTATGGAAGAATTTCGACCTTAAACGTCGGGCGGACTTGCCGTACAAGAGTAAAGTCCTATTAAAAAATGTTTTTTGGATATATCTTAATGAATTCTTAGAGCACCTAATTAGCACCTAATTATTGCACAATAGATTTTTTAATTATATTTTGTTATATGTGGGGGGGGGGCTAACTTAATGTTAAGGCAGCCCTCCCCAATTCAAATTTAATTTTCTGCTAAACGATTTGAGCACCTAATTTCGGACCTTAGCACCTAATTAGCACCTAATTAGCACTTAATTTTAATGTTGGTCAGGTCAAATTTGGCGCTGGTGGGGGGGCTAACTTAATGGAGGTTAATATCGCGATATCTGTACGTTAACTATCTGGTCTGTTTTATTTCGACGAGCTAGAGCGAATTTCAGAGCAACGAGGGAAAATTCGTCGACGTCGTCGCTTGACGG
This sequence comes from Ooceraea biroi, assembly GCF_003672135.1. Taxonomy (NCBI): domain Eukaryota; kingdom Metazoa; phylum Arthropoda; class Insecta; order Hymenoptera; family Formicidae; genus Ooceraea; species Ooceraea biroi. The sequence goes on from NC_039509.1 coordinate 6,396,002, forward strand.
AAAGTTTCGAAAAGTTCGTCTGACCGACGGCGATGCCAGTGAATAAACTTCTGCGCGAACTTCGGTATAGACGTGATGAGAAATCCCGTGTTATATGTCACTGGTATGAACACAGTTCACACAGTCACTTAGGCGGTGTCAGGAGAGAAGAAGACACGTGCGAAAGCCGGCGTACTGCTATTTGCTGATAACTTGTGCAACTGAAGTAAAATGCGTTGATAAAATATCAATGTATCTTTTATATATTGCTATGTAATCCATTAGTGACATTACACTCATACTGGAAAAAAGAGTTTCAAATTTAAGACTAAAATATTTCTCAGGCTAGAAGTTTGATTTTTAGAACACTTTTTCATGCAATCTGTTGCTAATATTAGATTAGCTTAACATTAGACATATATAATAAGGAAAATATTTTATTCTTCTGTATTTTTCACACATGTTTTCAATGTAATATCTACTTCGACAACGGAGTGAATTCGATTATGTTAAACTACACACAGAACTATGACAGTTGAAGAGTAAGAACAATGAACTATACCGTATAATATAATACGTAGAACAAAACTTGTTCTATTATTCAGACGCAAGAGAAATTATCTTAATTTTGTTTCATTATGTTATCCTCGGGTATGTTTTAATCAGAAAAGTCACATATATTCATGGAACCTTTTTACGATAATAACATAATTCTTATGTCATAAGCTCTCATCCGGCACATTCCCGGCTTATGACATCGATAATTGTGCAATATATCGGAAGGATAGCAGCGTTTAAGAACAACCATAAAGAAAAGCGCGCTATGACCAAAATAGTGCTTCTTCGACCCATTAATAACAGCTCGGGTCTACCACGCAATATATAATGCTATGACATTAACAGCTGTTAAACTGTCGATGTCTCTTACTATCTGATAACGATGTACTTGTCCAACAGCGCCATGCATGCAAAAATGATTTGATAAAGTATACACACGCGATGACGTTTATCAAGTACGTATATGAAGCGGCACACGCGTTGCATTTTTGATAACACTTGTAACGATATACCTGCAAAATTAAACTATCGAGAATAATTGCATTCATCTTCCGATAAAACGATAAAGAGCAACCCGCGGAATTAAAATTATGAGAGCTCCGAAATTATATGACGTGCCGGCTGGTGCTTAATCAAAGTTTGACCTTGAATTACCACCTATCGCGCTTGGGTCGGTCTCACCTTCTCTGAGAGAAAATTCACCTGACCGAAAATTCACTCTTTGCTTTCGTACTCTTTCTCAGAATCAAACAGTAGTCTCGCCGGCAATCTTTTCGGAGCAAAGAATCCGACGATATATATTTCGTGTTAAATCACGCGACACCGCGAAGGAACTGTCGAGGAGATGGTACGACAGAACAGATAAGAGATACGAAGGACTCTTCGCTTCCACTCGAAAACCATTTAATAAACGTATAAAACCATATTCATCCTATAAATAGACCTCATGGTTCTCTATAGAGAAGCGTCTGCAGCGCTTTATCGCCGTACACTCGATTTATCGTCGGACAGTCGGTTAAAGCAGATGGAAAATGATCTGCGGTATCGCTATGAGAAATGAGAAGAGCGCAATAGGATTATGTTCCGATCTTCGTGTTGTTCCCTAACAATAGCTTCATGATCGAGAAGAACTTGACGCGTTATTCTGCAGTCAAGGAATCGGTGGTGAACCGCGTTTCAATTGCGAGCATTCCTTCGTTTAAAAGTCTCTACGAGATCGCAAGTTAAAGAAAGAAGTGCGTTTGCATATTTCCGAGCTGATGACCCGCTCATTTTTTTTCGATTTTTTCCGAAGCAAACTGTGAAACTTTAATAATCTGAGTGTGAGATAATTAAATTCGGATCATTAAGTATTGTTAAAAAGAGTGATATTACATTAATTATTTCAAACTATTTCAAAGTATTTCAATTATTAAAAAGAGTATTATCGTTAATTAATTTTTTATTAGAGTAATTATGAATTTTCCGTTAATATAAAGCTTTATTGTGTGTGTGTGTGTGTGTGTGTATGTTAATGTTTCTATAAATTTCATGTATGGTTTAAATTAATTAACAAACTGCAAAGTTTGTTACTTTATAAAGGTAATTAACATATAGCGCAATCCATTTATATAAGTTTTTCTGTGACAAACTTTGCAGTTTGTTAATTAATTGGACTAGATTTAAATGCTTCATTTGTGACGATTTTCATTACCGACCAAATTTTTATTACGAACCTAACTCATTAAATTTATGGTAATCTCAATAAGCGAAATGCAAAGAAGACACTTCGGGACTGCTTAAAGCCCTCTCTGCGCAAACAAAAAAGTAGATTTTCAGGAGCCGATATTAAAAAGCGGGATCGATAGTCTATCGGAATGCGTCGCATCGCTTAATCGATGCATCGGAACCCGGCAAAACTGATTATTGAGAGTTCCCCGGGGCAGATCTTAAACATCCAGGACAGAAATAGTATTTCTGATATCGCACTCGAGAGTGTTTCTCTACCATCGCGGTGCTTAATTACATGTTAAATTTGATTGGTATGGTAACGATTCTACGGCGACTCGGTATAATCTTCTCGTAGTCGTTTAATGTTTTCCCTAGGACCTCGTGAGTGCAAGAGTGCGAGCCCTCTTATGGGAAAGGATCGATGTGAACTCTAGCCTGGCCTAGTTAAAAAGTCATGAACATTCTTTTACAGGAGAAAGAAAGCTTTCTCGCAACGCATCTCGCACCATTTAGCAAAATGAAACTTTGCAATGCTAATTGACTTTATCCGTAAATCATCACAACCAGATAATTATGAGAGGAAAAGAAATAAGCATTTAGAACTTAAATTACAAAGAAAATTATTATTGAAATATTTTCTAAAATACTGATATTGAATAATATATTAGTTATACTATCTTTAGTTACGTACATTCCCTTTAAACTAATACGCGTATTATTTTAAAAGGACTTGTAAACCTGTGGATCTTCTAATATTAAAAATTTTTCATATATTTTATTTATAATAGCTGAAATTTTTGTAGAGAGGAAAAAGAATATACTCGTTGCAAATTGAATAATGTATGAGGAATATATTTTATATTATTCTAAATAAAAACAGTGAAAAAGAATCTCGCCTCTGGGTCTACGAGAAGAAATCAGGGTACCTTTGAAATCTCGCAAACGAATCAAAAATATTTCCAACAATCGAACAAAAGAGCGCGGAGAGTCAAGAAAGAAAGTCGATGGTGCTCGAAATATCCTTTAAATATTTCACAAAAATTGTACATGAACGCTAGTACATGCAGTACCTATATCTTCATCTTTAATAAAATGTAAAACGTAAAAATGCGGAGAGGGTGAGCTGTTTTTCTCCTCGTCTCGAACCGTACGTCAAAATCAAAATCTCATCCAAAACGGAAATAAACCGTATCGACACAGTTGACAAATACACACAAGTGTCGTCCATCGAAATCGAGCTGGCCAAGCTACGTCCCGAAATCTGGCGGACGAGCAAAAGACAAATCAACGAAGAGGAAATGGAGCGACCGGGAAGCTGCGGTTATATCGTAGTCGTTGATTTTCCGAAGGAAGGAAGGAAGAGTCAGTCGCGAAGGGAGGCTGCGGGGGAGTGCCCGTATTGATCGACGAAGATGGGGGTCCAACCCCTCGACGACGCGGAGGACGGCTACTTGCTGACTGGATCTGGTTATACTCGTACCGCGGAACGTTTCGGCGGCCGGGAATCCACCCACTCGCGTTCTGCTGCCACACATCATCAACGGTTCCGGACCGATGAAACGGACGGGACGATGGATGGAAACGCTTTTAACGACCTTGATACTCCTTTTGCGCGGCGGTGGTTCGTCCAGGATCAGGTGGAGTTCAAACACAGCCGGATCAAGGTGTCTGGTCCGCCCCGGGCCAAGGACACACGCAACGGTTGCTCTCTTTCACCCCTTTGTACCATGTACCGACCATCCTCGGCTACTAGCGTACTCATCCTATGCCTTTCTCTCTCCGTTTCTCGCTCGCGATCACCACTTCCCTTTAATCTTCGCCGGATTAATCTGCATACTGCGATTACTGTTCTCTAGATTGGAACGTTCGCGGTGCGCACTTTCTCTTTGAGATTTATGCGTAATCAACGAAGCGAGCTGAAATTAGCGAGAGAATCGGTTGTTAGATATTAGGAGAAGTATGGCAGCTTTTCAATTCATCTTCAGCGAATGAGAACAATCGAGACCGTTCGTGCATCAAATCGATCCTGAATTGTAAAAGGATGCTATAACCGATCGAAATCTATTGCTTTTTTAATAGACGCTTAATCTTGGACACGCGTATAGTACTTTTCGCGATAGTTCATTTGACACCGATTATACTCGACTAACAAGTAACACTACCCAAGTGTCACACGCCGATTTTAATAAGCTTTGAATATGTTGTTGTCTAGGTCAAAATATGAGATACATATTTTTTTATATCGGCCCGTTTTGCCATTAAGGGGGTGAAACACCCTCTTGAAAAAAATCGGGTTTTATATTTCTTAGCGAATACCGTCGAAACAATAAAACATATAAGAAAAAGTTTTATGGATTCTAATGTACTTTATAACAGTGCAATCAGATTTATAAGAAATGTTAGTATATATGCAATTATAGAGAAAACAAACAAATTTAGAAATATTGAAAAAAATAAAAAAAGTAAAATTTTCTTGTCAGCTCTACGTTGACTATTTCTGGGTCCGGCAGAGGGCGAGAACCTGACTTATTTTGTTAATTAAAAGTAATCCCCCGACTTCATTGTTATCTCTGTGCGAAAAAACTGTTGCCAGGAGTAACTAGCGTATTAAATACGAGAATACGGACGGGGCGCGTATGTAGCGATATAGAGGTACTTTTAGCTTATTTTTGAAAAATGCGTTTTCAGAATATGACCTTATCATGTATGGTTGAATTGTCGTTAAATATGCTTGAAGTTTTGCTGAAAGATAAATTTTAAAATTTTCAAAAATTGTGGAGGGGGAAAGGAATTTAGAAAAATATGACATTTTCGAAAAATCTGATCGCACTGTTATAAAGTACATTAGAATCCATAAAACTTTTACTTGAAACTTTTTCTTATATGTTTTATTGTTTCGACGGTATTCGCTAAGAAATATAAAACCCGATTTTTTTCAAGAGGGTGTTTCACCCCCTTAATGGCAAAACGGGCCGATATAAAAAAATATGTATCTCATATTTTGACCTAGACAACAACATATTCAAAGCTTATCAAAATCGGCGTGTGACACTTGGGTAGTGTTACTTGTAAGTACCCAGGTATATGTGAACATGCCAGGCCAAGGACGAATCTGTCCAGTCCGCTTCTTTCCTCTCTCATTCAGCGTTTGTCACTCTCTATCTTGTTAATCTCTGCTCAATTCATGCTGCAATGATGAACGAGAGAATATCGCAAAATCGTGAGATTGAAAGAGAGAAGCCGACAATATCGAAAGTCGAGAATATCGGGATTCGTTTATATCTCATGCACGCCGTGGAACTTGCATTTTCTCGATTTGTATTTCCTATGATGCCTCCTGAGTAGATGCTACGGAAATTGCACTTTTGTGCAGTAATTGCTCATTCACAGCGGGTACTTTTCGCAACGAGAACGATGATCTGTACGATAAACGCTTTTGTTTTCTAATAAAGTGTTGATGCGTTTGTAAATCGTTAAAACAACTGAAAACTAAATATCCTGTAACTTAATATATTTTATTAGAAATTACAAGCAAATAAAGTATGGTAAAGTATGGTAGATAAATCCTATTGTAAATATTTAAGTACTTGCAGCATCAATATTAAATAAATTTCTAATTTTTGATAAATGTTCAAGAGCATGCTCTCTTGATTCATAATAAATATTCCAGCAGATACATTAATATTTTATTGTTTGTATGATATAAGTACCGTATAAAGAGCTTTTACAATCAATTGTATTTGCGTTATAGTTACTATTCCAGCGGACGCCAGAATTCCACGCTAAAGTGCAAATTTCACGGGCCGATGCTTCGATTGGATCGATGGGAACCATACAATGCTGTGTTGTACCTTGTTTGCGTAAAGCCTCTCGCGAAATCCATGCGGCGAATCCATTTGTTTCGGTGAATAAAGACAGAGGTATTTGCTCCGATTACAGCTTGCACTTGCGTACCGTAAATCTTTAAACGCGATGCATTTACGCGGTCACTATGGATATCATTTACATATTTATATAAAACGCATCTCGGAGCGCAGAAATATCCGGACTCTTCGCGTAGTCTCGCAGCTTTAAACCTCATCAAATATTCCAACTCGACCGACCTTCGTGCAAATTTTCAAAGTGATCAAATACACCAAGCTATCCTACTAATGTTTGAGGATTCCGACTCTCTGCGTACATTTTTGCACCGGGCAATTTATGAAAAGAGAAGCTATCCAAGGGAAAATTTCTATCAGCACGCTTTTCCACTTTGAGCGTTTGCCTTTGTGACTTATTCTTTGTCTGTAAGACCGGTCGACAAAGTATTGATGAAAGCGCGATTCTCGATAATACCATTGTAAACGCCTCAACGAGTTGCACGCAAAGCGCAAAAACGCTAGAATCAAACGTTTTCCGTTTTTCGCTTCGTTTTCCGAATCACTCGCGAAACGAACGCGCGGGAAACATTATTGTCACAGACAACAGATCAAAAGAGACATTCGATTGTGCATAAAATATAGAAATTATGTAATAACAAAACAGCAATGTACAACCACTAAGGCACTGTTAATATTTGAGAGATATGAAGATAACTCCCACAGGAAGGATTGAAATAACGTTTTCTCTCGTACTTGCGGAAACAATTCGCAGATGAGACAAGAGAAGAATATTTAAAATGAATGGAGACTGTGGACACACTTTATTCCACAAACAGATACGATGCATTTTGTAATGAGAAGTAAAAAGACGACTTAAAGAAGAGCAGCTATGTTTCAACATTATATACACAGCGGGGTTTATCTTATGTGAGTAGATTTTAATGCAAGCACCTGGATATCTGTCCTTCCATTATTTACAAACGACAGTGAGTTATATACGACTAGGGTCATTTTCGAATCAGGAGAAAGAGAAAACGCTCTTCCCAAAGAGACCTCCCTAAAGGGTACATATAATTTCAGAGTATGATATCTATGATGGCGCTCTCGGACTCACGTACAAAAAAGTTCACGAGATAAAGGGTGCATGAATGATACAAAGGCAACCCCTCGGGAGAACAGAAAGAAGATACGACCGCCGATACGTTGTATCATGTGCGCATAAACGTATAGATAACCATTCCCGGCAGAAATCGAATTTTCTGTGAGAGTATATGGTGATTTAATTGTATGTGTACTCAAAGGAGCGGTGTTCAAGAGAAATTGACCAGCGCTTGTTACTAATAAACCGGTCAGGTAATTTAAAGGACTTTTCATTTACTAAAATGTCCATACGTGCATAGAATTTGCATATGAAATTTCAATATTTCTTAAAAAGACTCTTCCTTTAAATATCATTATCAAAATTATATGCTTTGATCACTGCACTAAAATCCCAACTGTTCCTTATAAATTGATACAGATTAATATTATACCAAAAAAACAAGCGAGTAATATTATTATACAATGCGAATACTACAGCAGCTTATCATGCGTAATTTTACCTCAGACTCGACTGATAGTAAAACGAATCTAAATAAGTAAACGTACATTGATACAAATTTTTCTCTGAGTTTACTTTATCCACGTGTACTCATAAAAACTTTCTTTAAGCACCGTTGTTTCTGCAGTTTCACTCTCGGAAATTCCGAGAATGCACCTTGCCGAAAGTTTACTTATGTATATAAAAATGTGTATGTTTCTCTAATTCGGATGAATATGTACATTTCACTCATGACGTAAAGTCATGACTGACTGCATCGACGTGCTGAGGTTTCAGAATATTTCCGCGGACTTATTGTGTTTTCCTCACCGATTCTTTTTCTTACTCGATACGATATAACGTATGCTAGCATTTTCTCTCACGCCACTGAACGCGCCGTTATAAGTGTCCCCTGAAGAATTCCGCGTGCTCTTACGAAATAAAATACGATCATTATGCGAAATATATCAGCTTGGCCCATGGGAGAAAAAAAACAATGAAAAAATAATTGAAAGCATAAACACAAGAATAGCGACACATAACGACAAGTTTCGGAATGTCGAAAGGGAAAAATAGTAAAAAATAACATTGAATAAGTACAAACGAAAGCACGAATTTTTGAGATGCAAGCGGATCAATTCTCTATGTGAAACACGGAGTATAACAAAGCACGACCTACTTCCAAAGAAATCATTATTTGTCGACGCAAATGCCTAAGCTGCTTTGAGTAACAATAAAATGCTAAAGCTATGCCACGGATATTACGAAAAATATTGTTTCTACAGTAATCCTTTAAGCTTTTAAAACTTAATATTAAATGCATCAATGTTAAATAAAGATTAACTTCAAATGTTAAAGACTTTGCAGTACTTTAACAACAAGACAATAATTAACAATGCTCTTCAAATATTAAAACTTACGCTTGCGAAACTTGAAGCAAAAGATTTGCAGAAATTTTTAAAAGCTCTTTCGACATTCATTGATTAATTCAATCAAACTCCAGACAGATTATCGGAATTATTCGTAGCACGTGATAATGCATCTGATTATAAATCAGTAATGTCCCATCCTTTAATCGTATTATTTCGATGAATCCATACTAAATCTTTTGCTTGTAAAGCATGAAGTACCGTTAGGTATTTTAGCTATGAATATGCACGTTGCTTCGTAGCCATTTCAGGAAATCAAATCTCTATTGTGGAGATGTACGCGGACTGGAAACGAACGATCATACATGAATGGACATCGAAACGAATGCATGCGAGACACATGTTTCATCTGTGCCACGATCAATATCGCGCACTCTTTCAACTCCTATAAATTAAATCTTGTAGTGTTAAACTAACAACGTCATGTGTGTCTATGCATTCCGTTACTCTTCTATCTGCACCATGAAGAAAACCAATCTGCGCGATAGATATCAGTGCGCTGATGTAAGCCGCGATTACAGAGGCTTTTCAACATCTTCTCCTGTACTTACAGACGTAGATTTAATTAAAACTTCTCCTCATCATTTTTAGAGAAAGTCACAGAGTTAAAGGATCAATTAATTTTTCCCTGCCATCACGGCAAGTACGTGCAAATGCCCGAAAATTACGATCACAACTTTCACGATTGGATCACAACTTTCAGGGTTGTTCCTTTGCTTTTTCTTTTTAATATCAAGGTGCTTGACAATCAGTGAATGGACGCAATATCAATAAGCTGCGGAATAGAGCGAACTTTTGAGATGAGTAGTTATATATTCGACATACGCTATATATCAATTTTGTCTACCTAGAGGTAACTTAAACACGGCGTACTTTACGTAACATTGCAACGATAACATACGTTGACGCATATCAACGGCACATCAACGCGTTTAAAGTGATGTATGTCGGAAATTTACCAAGGCGAGTCTCGTGAAAAATACTATGTAAGACACTTCAATCCCGAGAACAATGTAAATGATAGCAAGAGTGATTTCCGAGACAGCTATCAATCTTCACCAAATTTATTCACACCATACTAGGTCTATATTAATGTAACAGGACTTACCGGCACCAAATGCCTGTTGTCCATTTTTGTCATCGGTCGGGGTGCCTTCTAAACTCGCAGGGCCGCTGTCCGCACCACCGGTCGCACTATAAAAAAAACATTTTCCACGTTCACTCCATCATTTAACCAACGTAACCGAGTACAACGTGTTGTTCGCAAACGCACGTAATAGTATTGGATCGTTGCATATGAAATATTGGATTTCAAAAATTACAGTTTCATAAAATGCGCTTTTACGAAAAGCGAAAACATCTACTGATAATCAAGTATTATTCAAATAATTCTTTTATAAAAAGCGCTTTTTTGTTCAAGTAAATTTATGGGAATGGTTGAAAGAAGAATTGAAAAACTCGTAATAACATTACTTTACAACTATAAAGCTGGATAGAATATTATGAAAACAAGCTATAAAGGTAACTCTTCATTCTGAGAAATGTTGCTAAACTTTTTCAATTACTTAATGTAACTTGTTCCATCAGAAATGATCTAAGGATAATATAAAGTTACACTATATGTATGCAACGACGTAACAAAGTATGAAACATGGATATCATATATACCGATGCTCACCTGCTTGCATCGTCATCCTTTACTTGCTCGCCGACGGAGGTCTGGCTCTCTTGAGGTGGCTGGCTCTCTTCTGTCTCGGTTGGTGGTGGAGCCTCACCCTCACCAGCCCCGGTACCGCGGCTTAACCCAGGTATACCACCACTCAACCAACCGGACATTTGACTCTTTACTCCGGCAAACATTTCCAATTTATTGCCTTTTGGGCTGCGAGACAAAAGAGCATATTTTTTAACTTTGGAAAGTCTATGAAACATATGTCACAGAAAAAGTCTGTGAAATATTTTAACAAACAATGACATCATAATGTTACTAAAAAAATTCAAACTTTCCAGAATATTTAAACTTCAAAGATGACAGATTGAAAAACATGAGAGAAATATGACAGATTCTAAATTGATAGCAAATAATTTGTCGAGTGCAAACGAGTGATGTTATCACGAATGAAGCGGCCACGCGGCAAGTTTCCATTTCGCAAATTCCATGTAAGCGTGTGCGCGCCAAGTGGATATCGATCGAACATAGAACATCACAGGATCATACGGAATTGATTTTGCATAGAAGCGCATGGACCGTTCTGTGTGCAATGATATTTGACGCGTGCACGCATGATTTTGCAGTAAATACAGTGTTGAAATGCGTAGTCAAATGCTCATGACGTAGTAGCGTCGAAATCGCGAAAGTGTTCACTAGTGGTTTACACAAGCTTTCTATTAGTACGTATTGTGACGACGTGATGTTATCACGTGTTATACGATCGTCCATTATGCGCGTATTAATCCGAAAATGTTATAACGATCGTATTAAAGTAGACGCGAGAAAAGGCAGACGAGGGAGAGCTCTACTGCGTATTCCTTCATACTAACACGACGAAAATGATGCAAATATTTACCGAAAAGTAAATATGCAACATAAATTAATACCAATGTCAATTTTATATGTTAAAAATTAACTGGGCAATTATCGCGATAAAATACCACGAAAAATAAAATAATAACGATTTATTATAAAAATTTTTCGAGGTAAATCACTTTGTTATGTTAATGATTCCAAGCGTTTGAAGGCTTTGAATAAATATTGGATAAATTTATACGTGAGAAAGAAAGAGAAATTTACGAGGACATGTAAATTGCAATCGATTACATTTCCGAATGGGGCATATTGATAACGACCTATCAATACGCATTAATATTACCGCGAGCGCTTTTTGTGTCAATCTGAACATGAATCTGTGGACATTAACTATACACGCGTGTCAATCATACAACTCATCGTACATGACAATACCATACGTTATTAAACGCTATAGGCCACATTGTGATTCCTCTGCATAGTAAAAGCATAAGTTGCTACTATAATGCGTCATAATAAACTGACATATATTATAAATGAAACATCGCAGCTTTGCATGTTATGCACCAAACTGTTACGCTCCAAGATTACCGCACGTATGAAATTGCGTTCGCTGCAATTCGCTCATTAAATACATCGCTATTTCTACGTCGCGATTGCGATTACATCTAACTGACCTATTAAACGTGACACGCGACATGGTGCATCCGATCACCCACGTTAAAGAAGACCGCAATTTTGCAATTTTCACGCAAAGAGAATTGGATCTATAATTGCGATTACGAGTTGGAGACACTATTTGATCGCGTCTGCTTCTTTGAGTTCAATTTTCTTTTGCCTTTGAGGTGAAGTAAACATTTATTCAAGCTGTAGATTGGAAGAGGAGAATGAAAAGAGTAAAGAATGCGAAAGACACTGAACTGCAAAAGAATAGATCAATCGCCAGTGCGAATCAACGCGAACGGACGCGCGTTGATCGGCGCGAAACATCAGGCTTCGCGCTACTTTACGTAAGTCGGGCGTTATTGATCTAATCTCGAAAATGCATGCGGCAAGGAGGTTGTGCCGCTACTTTTAAACGGCGACGTTTCGCGGCGCGACGCGATGCGCAAGGGAAGACGTAGGAAACATTACGCAGTGGGAGCGTGCGCGAGTGAGAAAAAGGGATTTCCGGAATGAAACGGCAGGCGTGACGATGCCCGCGAGTTGGCGCAGCACGGGAAATTTTCGGAGACCGTCATGAGTCTTGAACAATTAAATTCCATTAACCGGAAAATGAAGTCGTTATAATTTTATCGAGTGCTTGCTCACGTGCTTGCGGAAATGAAGTGCACGTTTATTTATTGCACACGCATACACACACACACTACACATTCACTCACACCGCGAGTTGCGTCGTGCGGCTTAAAATCGTTTTTCGCGTGACATCGGAAATCGTACTCGCACCGGAATCATACCGCTTTCAGCCATCACCGTTAACGAGGGAGAATCTCGCGGGAGAAGCGTCGTTCATCGAGCGGGGTTACCCGGCGAGGGGATCGATTTCGCGCGAGGCTCGCGCGGTGACATTCGTGACGTGCGTCGATCACGAGCGCGCACGCACGCACGATCTCCGTGGTGAATCGCGTAGAGTTACGACGGACGCGCGAGCGCGTTATCGCGACGAGTAAGGTGCAGAAACACGCGCGGGTCAACGGACCGATCAGCGATAATTATTGCCGAGTGAGGCGCCGAGGAGGAGCGATACAGGTTATGGCAGAACAGTTACGGAACGGCGTACCTGGTGTTGTTCTTTTTCTCGAGATCCGCGGCGGTCTCGGCCTCCGGGGAGGCGGCTTTCTGCTCGGGTGGCAACTCGCTGCCGTTCTCGGGCTTCTTGCCCATCCAGGTGGACACCTGATTCGTCAGACCGGAGAACATTCTGCGACGTGCGTCGACGGGCTGGCGAGCGAAGTCTGCTCGTCCCTCTCACTCCCCCTTTCGATCAAACGACCTCTCTCCTCGCTTGCGTACTCGTCGGAATCGAGCGCGAGCGTCACCGAAGCCCTCGCGGGATCGGAGCGACGACGGATACGACGTTGCCTCGTCCGTCCCCGCGACAGCGCGACTACGAACTGCGTAAGCCGCACGTGCACGCGCGCAACTCGCACGGCGCATCCGCCACGAAGTCGGCGCCGGATGGCCTTGCGCGGTCGACCGGCGAACTACCGGCGATCATCGATCGCGCGCGTCGCGACGCTACGCGGTGCGACGCGCGCCGCTGTTTTTCGGGGTATAAGTTACGTTACGCGAGTGAGAGAGAGAACTGCTAACGGGATAATGGTCAAAGGAACGTAATGCGATAACAATTCCTTGCATAATTCGTGTTGACTGTTCGAATGATTGCTTGAAAATTTTTCTTTGGTTTAAAGTGTAACGTAACTAATTGTACGTGTTGAGACTCGATCTCGATCGCGGTGTTTGTTATAAATTTTAATATATAAAAGATGATTGATGGGATAATTGACAACCTCTGTTGTATTAATTCTTTACTTACAAGCATCGTACGCACACAAGGATATTTTCTCTCGATAAATGTTTGATTTATGGGAGAAAATAAATCTGCTTACACCTCCATAAGGCGCCATGTTGAATGACAAACTTCAGAGGGGTTTAAAAATCGATCCTTTTCAAATCCAATTTGAATTTAAACTTTAAACTTCGCAGAAATTGGAAAACCGAATGTAATACATGTAATTCCCGAATTAATGCATGTATATTCGCGCTTGGCAAATCGAAATCTATCGTATCGTTTTAACTTAACATCCGTGACGCTTCCGAGAATCGTAATGCACTTCGCGGAAGCGTGATACAATTCCATTAGTCAAACGCGAGAGATATCTATCTCGTTTTCCTGATCGATATGAAAAGTCATGCTGGGTACTTGGGGGAACATAAGCAGACTTTGATGAGCATTGTTCCCGTTATTAAAGCGCGGTATCGAGCGCGCGCTGTTTTACATGTGCCTGCAGTGACAATGAGAGCCGCGCGCGTGTAATAGCATCATGAAGATAAACGTCACTTTAGTGCCTAATGACTTACCATTATCCATAACGCGTATATTCGCGGATACTACGCGTCGTGCTGAATTTATAGCTTCGCAGCGCGCTCGATCGTTAAGCGGTCGTTGTTCGGCGGGTATTGAAAGCGAATCGACATTAAAAATATCTGTCATTTATTTCATCCGATTAAGGAAGCGAGGCAGTTACAGCATTAGTGGAATACAAGGATAGCGCTTTGTACATTTGTCAGGGGTACCGCGTGATTTTATATACATATAATTTCGCGCTAACACCTATGGTGGAAGCACCGTGAGCGTTAACGAGGTAGAACTCGAACGCAACTCGAGGTAGAACGCACGTGGCGCATGACGACCGTATTAGCGATCCGATAGCGCGCAACGCTGTGTCACTGTACAGCAAATGGTCGAATTTACGGTGTCAGTTACTTGTGGCTGCCGCCGGCGATCACCTGGTAACCTTTTCACAAAAAGGTACAAAAAAGACGCCAAGTGCACGCGCTGGTTGGTTTTATGAAAAAGATATATGACAGCGTTTTAATAAAAAAAAATGTTTAAACACTTGGCGCCGTGCTGGATTAACGGTTCACGTTTGAAAACCAGCAACGTCAAGTTTTTTTACATTTACAAATTTTTTGCACTCGGTGTCTTTTTTGTACCTGCTTTTGAAAAGGTTTGTCAGGTGACTGGAGTGCGCCGATGGCAGCGCGAGTAAATTCGGCACCGCAAATTCGAGCATACTATACAGTAACAAAGCGTTGCGCACTATCGGACCGTGTGATGTTCTCTATGTGATACATTCTAATACATGATAATATAATCACCCAAGAGATATCGCGAAGACGTTCGAGGGGTGTTCCAGATTAAACGCCGATCAGACGCTCTTCAAATGTTTAGAATTATCACTTTGTAACATTGTGGGATGACGTTGATTTTCGTTTGAAATTACGTTCAAAAGTTACATCATGTTCGCACTACAGGCGACGCTCGGTCGTCAACGGATCGAACGCGATTATGTTAGGTCTTCCTATAACACAGTTTGAATCAGTTAGCATATAATTTAAGGATGTATCGTTCGTCCATCTTCTTTAGTTTCTCATTTGCATTAAGGTACGTATTGGTCGTACACATTAGACATATCACTGAATTATTCGTCAACGTAAACTGGTAACATAAATATTCATGTTCATTTCCTGGAACACGAAATAACGAGGCAATTAAATATATCCTTATTTTTGTCGTCTAGGAATGTGTATCTATACAGTTGTCGTCAGTGAGCCGCGTCTGATGGAGCCGCCATCTGATTTGCCGCTTCTAAAGCCGCTTGTTGACGCTGATACCTGAAGCAAATATTAAATCGGCATAGTTAAAACACTCGGAGAGCAGTGGGAAGCAATCGCGCTTGAGAGACGTCTCTCTGATACCCTGCGACATTAAGCGATATAAATAATGCAAGGAGTCGATGAAGTCGACAGACTGCTAATTCTCTGGCATTGTTGAGATTTTATGGAAACTGCGTATAAAAATAACCAGAAGTTTTATTTTAGACAGACTTGTCGCGGAGAACGAGAATTAGAAGTACGATAAACAATGTGCTTGTGACTTTTAATCTTTAAAACGGAAATGTCGGAAATTTGATGCGATAACGCGACTCGGAAGATGCATTGAAATAGTTACCTGAAAGCCCTTAAAATTTGGTATATAGCCGTACACGCTACGAAGAGATTCACGCTAAAGAGGTTCCAGTTTTTTGGCGTGATGGCTAAGGAATATCTGGTCCAGATCAATCCTGTGATCCCCAAGGCACCAGATTGACTGATGGAGATTTTGCTCGCTGGCCTCTGCAAATCACCGACGCCGGCCATTACCAGACCCTACAAATATCAAATGAATTTATTTATATAATTTATCTCTCATTAGATTTATTAGGCTTCGAGCGCGCATTTTATCTTGTTTTTTACGATGCAGTATGTAAAATATTTTAACTATTTTTGGAACATTCTGTCCATTTGCCAGCGTTGATTACGCAATAACTGCCTTGGAACAAAATTGGTTTGCACATTGGCCATATATACGCACGCCAGCATAATATTATTCGATCATGTGACGCATGATATGAATATAAAACGATGCAACTGCGATATTTTTTAAAGTGATACATTAATTAAATGTGATTTAGAATGAATTTTATTTTTCAATGAAAAGAAATATTTTAAATTGTAAAAATATTTATTACAAATAATCTGTATTCGTGTAAACGTTTAGAATGCATACAAATATCATGGATATTTTTAATCTTTGTTCACTATTTGATTAAATTTATCGGAATTATGACAGATCGATATCGAAAAAGATATTACTGACCCATTTAAAAGCCGGTGCCCAGAAGAAAATAGTCTGCGGACCTAAAAGAAACACAATACGTTGCAGTCGACGTAAAATACGGTGGAACGCAATGACACAATACGTAATTTAAAGTACAGTAATTATGACTTGTTTTTTGTTAAACTTGCCTTGCACACTAGACGTTTTGACAATTATTTTAGAGTATGAGAAGGAGTATAGGAGAATCATTTGTGCATAATTAAACAATAATTCAACTCCTCGCTGCATATTCATTCAAAAACAAATATTTACAAGATATTTCTAGCCATTATATCATTATCGAGGCAATTGATTTTTTGGAATGCATTGACACAATCATGGCCATTTTATGTTTGTTTTATATTCATTATCAAACATTTGCGTATTGTGCACGAAGAAATATAGTCGATATTTTAGCGCAAACAATATAATCAATGCGTCACTGTTATTGATGCATGCATACTGCATCATGCGCGAACACCCTCGCGTTCTTGACCGACTCTATTCGTTCACTCTGTCTTTATTCAAGTTTCCGCTCTCGCAGCCCAAGTAAATTCGTTGGAACAACTTTAGCGTGAACACGAAACTGTCGTGGCCTTGCTTCCATTCACTATGTAATTCGGTGAAGGCATACTCGCCTCGGCACATTAGCGAGCTAGATGAAATCACGCATTGCAGAAAATAGGACAAGCTAACGTGATGTCCGTACGTTTACGTGTATTTCTGTGCATGTGTCTTGAAATAATAAATAAAACGTCATTTATACGGTTTGTTTGATGCGTTTTCTTGTCGACAGTCTCGTTATCTTATCGGAGTTTATTTGTGCCATATCAGGAATTGATTGCGAAATGCATAGACTTGTGTAATAGACATGATTTTATGAACTAGCCTGGTATATAAATCGCGAACGTAAAGCGTCTGCGAGCAACTCGTAAGGTTGATAAGATCATAAGATCAACAAGATCACGCGTCTCGATTAGCGACTATATACGTACGACTACGAGTAGTAATGAAGGAGGATAAATCGCGTGTTATGTAGATTAGAGCGAGCAACGCGACCTATATTAATCCGGTATACGAGATTTAATTAATTAAAGAACTGCGTCGACCTTGGAAAAAAATGCATCATAAAGAGTTAGGTTGTTTGCTATTCGCCTGGCATCGTCGTCGGGTCGCGATTAACGCTAACGAGATGCGGAAAAATGCATACGTCATACTAGTCGATAAGGGAACGGCAAGATAAAACCGCGATTGTGGAACATTCCCTCGCTACTGTGCTATTTGTCATTGCGGAAGATATAAAAACGTCAATCCGGGCACAATTGTTCCAAAATTAGCTGCAACGTCAAAAGCACAATCGCGTAGCATGACAGGAAAATTGATACGTGTAGCATGCAAATCATGAACCAGAACGTGATCGCGGAACGAAGTATTATTTATACGCGGAGAACACGCTATCCAAATGCATTTTTCCCATTTTCCAGCACACCACAGAAGCGCGTCACGCGTGTACACCCACGTACACGCGCACACACGCGCATGTCGTACACGTGCCACCTGCTTGGCGTGGCCTGAAGGAACGGATCGACCGCTCTTACTGACCAGCTGGATGTTTCCACAGCGGCTGTAGTTTCTCGGGCACGAACTTGCCGATGGCGTTCATCGAGTTCCTGTAGATGACCGACATGGCTGGTACAGCATTCGCAGGGTCGTCGACTCGATGTACGTGGATCGATGGCTCTGCGGGCGATCGGAAGTTATCAAGCGGAAAACGGCGAATCAGCAAGACGGCACACAAGCGAGCGGGACGACGGTCCGCGCACTGCGACCGAGAAACACCAAGTGCGTGGCGATTGGCCGCGTTGCTCGGCGCGCTCGCCGCTCACCCGCGCCTTGCCACATCCCAGCAGGTTGCAGGAACGAGACGCTGCTCCCCAGCTCGAGGATGAATCTGCGCCTGTACGCGCCAGGCTTCGAACGTTTCGCTAGCTGGTCCGTGAAGAGGCAAATAGAATCCGTGATGCGACGATGTAACGACGCGATGGCTGCAATACGCTCGTGCTCAGGAGGTAAGGAGAGAATGTAGGACCGGGAGTGGATGCAAAGCTGAAACACGGATAAACATGAATGATGGATCGATGAAAAGTTTGGTAGACTATTAACGATATAGGAAATTTTTTCATTTTTTCATAGATAGGATGATCTACTTCAAATTTCGGAAGACAAAGGGTATGTTAAAATCTAAAAACAATTTTAATTGTATTATAGATACAACTAAAATTGTTATATAATTGTTACATATAATATAATGTTTTTTTAAATTGTTTTTTAATTATATATATAAGAACTAATGCAGGAGAGATACATTCAAACAGCGACCTTGCGGAAGTGTACTTGTTGACATTGGCCAAGAGTTCCAAATCGGATAGCCAGATGCTCGCCAAGTTTCTTACGACGATTAAATTCTCTCTATAAATAAAACAAGCGTTAGTTCCGTATTGATAAGATCGACCTGTGTTTTTCGGATATTATCTCGAAAAGTGATCTAAGATATCTTTGTAGGAAAATTATAATATATATAAACTAAGAAATATAATTATAAAAATATATAGGTATATGATAAGGAAAGAGTAATAATTTGGATAATTTATGATAAAGATCGCATACGAGTGTACAAAGTCGTGTATGTGTATATACACGACACAATTTTTATTGATATATCTGTATCAATATATTTTTATAACAATAATGATATAAAATATAAAAATGTGTAAATAATATATGTACAATAAAACGAGATAAAAAATTGAGCTCAGCGGAATATTTAATTATGCCGATTGATTGCTCATTTTTGAACAACCTGAGCAACCTTTGCTCGCGCTCGCAATACATCTCATCAAATCAAGGATAAACTTACATCTATTTATCATTCATTTATCTATTCATTTCCACTGGTATCAAAAAATTCTATCGCGTTATATCATATCGAGCAAAACCTGCGCTTTGCATTGCATTTTATTTATCCGTGTAAGAATTACATAAAGAAACAAATGAAGTTTTTCTTAAAGCATTAAGCTTTTTAATCAAGTAATTCATATTAATTATATGTAGAATCATTCCGCATCAGAGATGCAAGCTAATCCACATCACAAAAAGAATATTATCTTATGTATAAAGGTATAGAGAGATTAACAATTTCAATTATATATATTCAATTTCTTTTATATATATAAAAATCTATATATATTCAAATTGTTAATCTCTATATACGTGCTGATTATGAAAATAGTCTAAGTCAAAATTCTAAAAAAATTGAATTTATCACTTATTTTATATTATCGATTTACATTACAATTGTAGTATTGATTTATATTACAATAACATAGAAGCATTTTGATTTACTTAGACCACTTTCATAATTACCGGCACATTAAGATTCCTCTAAACTTATATATTGTATAGCAATGAGATCAATTCAAGCCCTCAGTAATACGATAATCCGAGATTTAAAATCGAGCACGTTAAAACATTGATAGAGTTAAAAATGCACAAAAATTAAAACATGTAAAAAAACTTATAAGATATAAAAAGTATATGTTATTCATAACATAGGATACGTTTTTCAACTCTAAACTGCAACTGAGAGTTCGATAAAACTTTTCTCGTAGAATTCGTTTTCCATGTTCGTCCCATGTTTTGAGCATTAACATAAATATATCTAGTAAAACATATGTAACCACAATCTTGATCACAATGAAGCTTTGATGGTAAGCTTTAAAAATAATGATATAACGATGTCACAGATATATCCACACTTTTAAACTAAGTATGTATAATTTGGTAAAGCTTGCGCTCATATAAGCTTCTAAGTTCAAGTTCACATAATAACGTAACTCTGAATGTCTTACATATGTATAAGGCACATGAATTACGCGTAATCAAATTTTACAACGTTTTACAACCGCAATTTGCGAGGGCTATTACATATATTGATATTATATGTACATACATACATGTATGAAACATGGCAACTATTTGACTGGATGGATCTATCAAAATTTGTGAACTGTCATGTTCATCAGTCTTACTTTTTCTAAATTCTTGATACAACACTGGGAAGAATAATACGAAAAGCACTTTCGTATCATTATTTTCTGTATCGAAAATACTTAACATTTTCGATACAAAAAACTACTACCGTTGTATCTATGAATATTATCTGTTTCCAACAATATTCCTGGCCATATTACATATATTCTATGTTTGATAACACGATTGATTTTAAACAATGTTATATTTATTCATTGCGAATTTTATAGTCAATATAAATGTCGGATTTATTTCTTTTGAAATTCTAATTATAAGATCCACTAAAATATTATCAATTATAATTATAAGAAATGTATTTAATAAGTGCGTTAATAAAATCATGATAGTCTTAATTAAGAAAGAACATACATGTATATCAATATTGTGAAAACAACTGTGCTTATTGTTTTGCCATTTCTTATTTTATTACATTTGGACATTTGGATATTTTTTATCACATATCATTGCACACTATTATGCACTTTGAAACTATTCCAGTGTTTTGTTCAATATTGCAAAAAATATAAAATTTCTCTAAAAATTCTCCTTGATAATTATTACGAAGTATTTGAATAATTTTCTTGTGGATGCGATTAAAAACACTATTTAATACATGTACAAAATTATCCTAATTCTCATAGAAAGGTATTAACAACTTTCTATCTGAAAATATCAAACAATATCTGAAAATGTCCAGATGACAGTCTGTTGAAATTGTTTTCCTATTTCTATTAAAAATGAGATTAACTGAAAGTTAACTATCTTGCGAGAGCATAGAAATGTATTTACATAGAATATGTACATTTGGCAGCTTGGATATTTGTAAAGGATTTACAAATGGCACAAATACATACATGTATTAGGAGTGTGATTTAGTTTTGGGGTTTTTTTTTAGTCTTCTTTCCCATGTCATGTAAATGTTTGGCAACGATCAACAATTTAATGCTCTGACAAGTTCTGAAGTGGATTGTGTTGGATTTTTGCGCAATAATGCTTACAAATCTACATTCTCAAACTTTTTTGGACAAAAATCCACTTCAGAACTGGCAAGAGCATTAAATTACCATAAGTTTCCATAAGAAGTCTATAACCCTCAGCCGCAGATTTTTTCCGATTAAAAAACAGGAGCAATGAATGTCGAAAATGCTTTTTTGGAAGCTTCATTTTTACGACAGTGCAAACATGACTTTCATTGCGTCTATTATTAGTAAATGACTAAATGTCATGGATTAATGTCAAAAGAATGAAGAAGCTGTCATTGGAATGTCTTCGAGAACGCTGACACTAGAACTATCTTTTGGAAAACCCTCAAAACTAAATGACATTCCTAATATATAACCGAATTGTTCTATCGTAATTTATCGTAACAGTGTCTGTTCTATAGATATATAGCAAAAGAGAAAATTGATATCAAAACTTGAATTACTAAATATTAAAAGAAATGCATATTGAACCTTAGATAAATAGTAAATTGGGCCAGACGTTTGATAAATGCAAGTGGCAGTGTTGAGTTAACACTGATGTATACTTCATTAACATAAACTTGAGCATATGTTAATATATGGTAACACATGTTATGATATTGGTTTCATTAAGATAACGTACTAATTCGTGTATCTTAATGCGATCCTTGATCGTACCATACCGATGCAGGTACACAGCATTTTTTTGTTTTTTTTCTTCCAATTTTCTATAACAATATAATCATTGGATCATATCGCAGAATATAGCGCCATCGTATCCGTGCGTTTACATCTTCCTATATTATTATAGGAATCCTTTTATCACACGTAACTGCACGTTTACAATATCGTATTTTGCACTAACTTTGTGATCAATCTATTTCAAAGAGAAACAGACTGCATTTTTCTATTATATCAAAACAATTACTAATCAATCAGCTTAAATGTATAAATAGACCCATAAGTATCAACCGTGACGTATTTATCAAAATCTGGCGAAATGCACACCTTCACGTTTCGACTCGGCGGCAATTCGACAACGGTCAATAACTCCGGTATCTCGGGATTCTTGCCTATCTTGCCCCTCCAATATCTACTTACGTCACTAACAACATTTGTAACGTCCGCAGTTGATTTCTCACCGTCTTGTAAATTGGCCACACCCGTGTCCACGCTTTGGCTGTTGGGTATGTGTATTCGGAAATTCGATGGCATACTCGTGCTGAGTGAAGGAGTGCTTGTACTGTGACTGATGCCCATTCGGCTCCTCCTCTTCGCGTTGTTCTTCACTAAAGCAATGTTCCACCAAACCATTTCGTCGTTCGTCAGGGAGAACAAGATCGGAACATCTATGGTAACAGGCGCCCAGGACAATTGGGCGATGGAATTATTATGGAAAGACAGTTTAGTAATTTCTGTCTTACTTTTGATATCGATAATCTAGAAACAAAGAAAAATTGTATAAATTTATACAAATATAATATACGTATTGGTAATAATCGCGAAATAAATTATTAGCAATAATCACTTACACAAATTAATCCTGTCTGAAGACCGACGGCGATGTATTGCTCATTTTGCGAGATATCGCAACAAGTAACTCTATGTGAGAAACCGTGGTTGTAATAATGTCGTAGTTTCATACTCGGCATCACCTCTGCATCCTCGTAGAGAGTGTACACGATTAAGTGATTCGGTTCTTTTATAATTGCTAAATATTTGTTATGGTGACTTAAACAGGTAAACGAAATATGCGTGTTTGGTAAGCTAGCGCCGGTTTCTTGGCTCATTAATCGCCAGGGCATGATAGTACGCCAAAGCGTCATTATACCATTCTGCGTTATTGTCATTACATGATAGTTGCTCAATGCATGAATATGAGCGATACATCCTTTACTTTCGATTTTGCACATCGGGTTAGAATGTTGCCACACCTGTGGACACAATTAACAATTAAAACATGTTCTTTTAGTACTCGATAAACAATTCATGTGTCTCATACGTACGTTGAAGTAATCGTCCAGCCATCCAAACACTACTAAATTTGTATTGTCGATATTTATAATCTTCACAAATTTAACTGGCTTATCCACTTGCGAGACAAGCTTGGTTTCATCGGTTTCTATGTTAAGCAACATTATGGCATGATTTTCCGTAACGTACACTATTTCCCTTCCATCAGGAGAAAGATGTAAGCTTAAAATGTTGTTTTCTCGATATTCAAATTCTTTTACTTTCTCCCCATACAGAGCTACAATATTTCTTGGATGGCTCTCTTTGACCACAATGTCCACTTCGTCAAGAGGTTTAGCAATAGCATCAAACAAGTAATTCCTAATTTGATAATAGATATTAGAAGATTTATTTAAAAATTAAGAGATATAAAGTGTGTAATGCATAAGCATTTAAGAAAAATGTACATACCTTGGCGATTTATCCGATTCTACTATTGGGAGTTTCCACCTGTACAGTAATTTATTGTCGTTTCCACATATCTGGCAGGAAAAAGAGAAATTTTATTACATTACGTACGTAATTTTAGAAATAATAAATTAAATATATCGGAAAGCGCAATACGTACGATGTGATAGCCTTCTTCCTTTAACCAGTAAGTATCCAAGGACGTGACGTGACTTCTGTAAGTCGCGACCGGTATCAATCCATTGAAAATGTTCCACACGTTTATGAAACCGGCGGAATCAGCCACGATTAGGTACGCACTATCGTGAGTCCTGGTCGCGCAGACGTAAGTTACCGAATCATCCTCAACGGAAGTCCTTACTACTTTGTTGAACTTGTACACTTGATTCTCGTCAGACATGTTTCGCGTCCATGTCAATAACATAGCTTCTTTCTCGGTGACAATTACCAACGAGTCATCATACTCGGGTACGTTATGAAGGAAGATTACCTTTTCGTTCTTTAATTGCAGATTGTAGCAGGAGATATATCGGTAAGTAGTATTATAGTCGTTTTCGCTGTACGCGTACCAGAAAACAACACCCGATTCCTCCATTACGTTCAGCAGCAAGCCTTGTACCGTAAATGTTATTCTCGTTAAGGATTTCCTGTAACAGAACGCATAATGTATTTAATTACATACGCACGCATCCCTCTCTCACTCTCTCAGAATGCAATTATACTTACTTTTCGATATCGCTCAGGGTAAAGATACTTTCTCCATATCGGTCCCATATCTTAAAACAATTACACATTATAATTTCATGATAACAGAGGATTTCAATGTATATAAAAAAGATCCTACAGTAAAAAGCTAATTTATGTGCGCTGATATATTAAATACCTGAATCGTTCCTTTGTCGGTACAAGCGGCGATACATTTATCCCTGTGTCCGAAGACCATATCCAATATAATTTCATTCCTCACCGAAAACTCCATCAAGCTGTCATCTTGTTCGTTAAAGTTTGCAAAAAAGCCAGACCAGCAGCTCTGTTTCTGCCGTGGACTTTCCACTTGCATGTGTTTTTGATCAAACATTTCATTATCGGACAGAGGGAACAGCTTTATTACACCGTTGCTGCTCAGTGACAAGAAACAATCACCATTCGCGGACACGATAATCTTTTTGATAAAGCAATCGTCGCTGTGGCCATTGAAGACCTTCTGCTGCTTACTTTCGCAATTCCACAGGATTATTTTGCCCGATGTATTTCCGCTCAAAATTAAATCAGGATTGTCCGTAAAAGACGACGTGTAGATACCAGTCGATATTTCCTCGGTTAATGGCATATTGACGTGCTCGACGTTGTCATGGTACAAGTACACATATTGTTGTCTCTTCATAGCCAGGTGCTTGGCAGTCTGCGCGACGTAATCGTCATACGGATGTTTCATAGCTATTTGTATTATGTCTAAGCATTTTTTACGTCTGTGTTGTCCGATCACGCTTGCTTGCTCTTGAAGGAACCTTTCCAGATCGAACACTTTTGCTTCGTATTCTTTGTTGCACAACGTAATGTGTTGTCTGTATTTTCTTAGATCCAGCAATAAATCATTTAAACCAGCATACATTATTTTAGCTTGAATGAAGTCAAAGTTTAAGTAAAGTGACCGAAATTTGGAGAATAATTCGGCTTGCTCCAAGTGATGACCAATGTATGAATAAATGTAATTATCATCCGGTAACTTTGAGAAATCGTTGGCGCAGTGCGCGCGATATTTTTCAATGACAGACTTGTGCAACTGCGTCAGTTCATCGTTCGTTAGCTTTTTCCGCAAATGGCATAGCAATAAATCATGTACACCGTAAACATAAGTCTTTAAGTCTTTGTTCCATTTCTTTGCTGCGAGTGATTTATGGCACAAATCCAGCATCAACTCTTCGACATGAAATATATTTTGTCCCCAGAGGATTTCCAGAGTCTACGAAAAATTTAATTATGTAATCAAGATTGCGTTGCAAGAAATTATACGTAGTTATTTGTTAAACATATTATATTTTATAACGCATACCTTTGGAGTTATGTTAACATCTTCACTAAAAACAGCTATAGTTGTGTAATGTTCTCTCAAATCTGGTTTTAGTTGTTCAATAGACATATCAAAAATAGTTTCTTGTTTTTGGAAGAACTCTCTCATTACTCTGCAATGATGGCATAATAGTATTTAGATTTTTATAATCGACATACGTAATTTAAAAGTTATATAATAATGTTCGTATATGTGTTTACTTGTTTGTCGCATCCTTTTTCCTCAAGCAATCCAGATAATACTTCCATCTATTGGGTTGTATTTTCATGTCGTGTTTAAATTCTTCAAATTGAGCAGCAAACATCGCTATAAGTAATGGCATGCCCTTACATTCTTCGTGAATTCTCTTTGCTTCTATAGGTAACTTGTTCACGTCCATTTCCAACACTTTGGCAAATAAACCTAGTGTCTCTGATTCTGTAAATCCATCGTTCATCTGAAAATAATATATATATATATATATATATATTTTGTTAAAAAATTCATACATACGTAATAAGCACTTTCATTTAACATACAGGCGTAACGAAAGCTAATAATAATACCTGTATTGTTATCTTAGGTCTCTTTCGACGTAAAATATCGATATCAGCAGTAAGAACTAGAGTCTTGCAATCAAAATCAAAAGTCTCAATAATCTTTTTGTCAGAAACATCATCTAAAATCAATAGAGCATTGCGATTTTCTTCCTTATTGAAGTAATGTTTGAAAAACCGGATCAAAGCATCCTTTTCCAGTATTTTAAATGACTCTGGTTGGATCTCCAAGTTCCTCACATTATGATAAAGTGTGTTTAACTGAATCAATATCTCCTCGTCAATTAGACGATTGCAAGTAAATTTAATCCAATAGACTTTGTTCTAAAACGAGAACAAAAGGAAATTAATTGTGTGCAAAAATATAAAACACTATTATAACATAAATGTAAAAGTAGAAAATCATCATACGCAGAATAGATTTTTCACTAATTTGATGTCCTTGAGGGTGCTCGCAGCTAAGCATGATTTTCCAAATCCTTTCATCCCATGCAAGACGATGTATTCCGTAGGATTTAATTCTCGTAAAGCCATTTTCAGCTGTTCCACCTACAAATATGATGTGCTACGTAATAGACAGCTATCTTACATATATTTTAGACTCATATCATGATACGCAGAAGCTGTTAAAGCGATAAACTCTATATAAACTTACAGTTACATTCATGTTTCCATATGTATGCATAAAAGGAAACAATTGAACTAGATAAGAATTAAAAATTGTCTATTGTAATAGATTAAATCTAATAATAGATGTTATTGAAAATTGTAAAGCCGAACAATAGCCAATATTCTATTGTTTGGTTGTTAAAATCATCAAAAGTGATATGATAAATATATATTTAGTAACAATGAAATATATTTTTATACGTATTATAATGTGAGATATTAGATTATACAGAGAATACAAATGAAATGCATCTAACATTTCTAATTGATACTTCACAGTTTATGGTCTTGTCTTATCTTATCATATTATCGATATATTCACAATCATAATGGTAAGACTGACTCATGTATCTTAATATATCAAATAATGCTTAGTATAGAATTTTCGTAATTATACCTTCTCTTTCCTGGTAACCGTTAATGGAGAAAGGGGTGGTACATTGGGAGGTCCAGCATAATAATCTATTTCTCCATTTGTCTCTATCTCATAATTGCCCAATAATTTATCTATTTCATCACTAAGCCAGTCATAGTGATGTTTTAACGATTCATGAAAGACATCAAAAGCGCATGCACCGCATCTTAAAAAAAGTGTTAATACAGACACTTAATAATGAGTTGCATTAAAGTCTGATTTATTGTAAGCATATATGTGACGTTAAGTCGGAATGTAATCTATAAAAATGTGACATGTAAGTACTGTTACTATTATAATAATAAAGTGACGATAAAAAAGATCTAAAAAAGCAGGATACACAAATATAAACAAAGCATACATACTTTGGCAATAAATCTAATAATCTTTCCGCTCTCTCTTCTTTAGTAGCTCCAATATAAATGTATTTAATATCATCATCTTTTAAGATGTATTCGGACTGCAATTGCTGTAGGATACCATTTTCTATATTCAAATCCTGAACTATGTTCATTCTCAAGCGACTGAGAATGTCTTGATGTGACACATCCATCTTTACGATATACAATTCACGGATTTAATCTATGGCACTATAATTTGTATCACATATTCTTCCACAGTCCTAATTTATATCTAAAAAATAAATATCCGTGCAGTCATTAACAGAACTCAAACAGAAAGAGAGAATAATTTTACTATTTATTTAAATTATAATACATTGTTATTCAATACTGCGTAGCAATAAATGCTCCGAACACGAAACATCACGTGTATAAAAACGTATATTAAAAAATTAATATTCGTGCCGTCATTAACAGCACTCACAGGAAGAGAGAATAATTTTTTAAAATTATTAAATCTATTTATTTAAATTATACTACATTGTTATTCACTATCGCGTAGTAATAGAGCGTAAATGCTTTTCACGAAACACCACGTATACGAAAATACGTTCTTCGATCTCACTTCAGCCGTAAATTCGCCTTTTTCTTTCCTCTTTGCCGATTGCGTCAGATTTTGGGAATTTGGCAATCTATTTTAATACGCGCACATTAATGCGAATACTACCTACACAATCCACTCAAATCGCCCGATGATATTGCGATTGTCAATAATATCGAATAAAAAGAACATCGACGGTCGACGACTCTGAAAATCAACTAACTCCGGTAAACTAGCCACGGCAGAGGAACCTGCAAGGGATCCTTGATGCTGACAACGAACAATAAACAGGAGCAGGTATCAGGTACTACTTTTTCCTACAACTACCTGTTATGCGCGCCGTATTTTTCTGACGAAACGCACTCTTTTTGTTTCCTTTATTCGAACGAGCGTAGCGTGAATTGGAACGCAGTTTTTTTGTCACGATTATTACTTTTTTTTCTTTTTATACGACGTTTTACGGAATTGCCACCTTAATATTCCTGAAAGAATCTTCGTGTTTAATTAGAATATATACCTGTTCGTTCCTGTTTTTTTTCTTTTTTTTCCTAATTTTTCACCTCTTCTTTTCGAGTAGACGTCCTCTCTCGCTGACTCGCTGATCGCTCCGCACCTTCCTATCCCAGGATCTCAGTTGTGCGACCGTAGAGTTACGTTTTGAAGACGTTGAACGCGAATCTATTCTTTGTTCGAAAATCTGAGTAATCTCTTCTAGTCGCTGCAGCACTGCAACACTCTCGCACGGTACACAAGCAACTGAAGGCGTGTTCCCGTCTATCTGCGCTCCGAGGCGATGTTGTCTACGCTTGCGCTGTTGTCAGATCGTGCGAGCCCACATGCTCGGCCATTGGCTCGAACGGCTCGCACGACAAACGTGACCAATGTCTTTCCATCATCAATTGTTTTCCAAATAACAACATGATGTATACCTGCATGATAGCGAGATTGTTGTTAAAAAGTCGATCAGAGCGAATGTACAAATAACATTCGAAAACTTGTTTATTTTAATTTGGAAAACTGTGGATGCATCTCATAATTACTGACACAATGTTCCCAACGCCGTCAGCCACAGTCTACCAATCATTAGATGCAACGTTGCAATCGCTTCACAAGAGATCGAGAACGCACGGAGATAAGGTCGACTAGTGCTGCGCTCTGCCGTTGTAGCGAAGAACTAAGAAAATCGATCGAACCTGTTAAACTATCTTGTTTAAGGATTATAAGTAATTATTTATTTTAAACAGAAACGATATTTGTAAAAACAAAGTTTAATATTAAATTGAAAATTTTTTATTAAGTGTCAAGAGTATGTTAAGCACTAAAGTTAAGTGTAACTGTTCTTGATACCTGTTGATCATTACATTGGTGTATTTGAGGAAATCTATTTTAGAACTTATATTTTAGCAGTCTCATCAAAGAGAAAAGAATTTTCTTCTCTTTATCTTCCAGTTAATAGTTTATTATCGTTTAGTGATGAGAATTTTCAGTTCCTTTCCCTCACTTAAATGTCAGTACGATGATTAACTGATTAAATCAGGAATATCATGCATTAAAAAATTTATGAATATTATTACTAAACATAAATATTTAAAAATTTTTAAAAAGTAAAAAATATTCCAAAAATAAACACCTGCGATGGCCGGGAATCGAACCCGGATCAACTGCTTGGAAGGCAACTATGCTCACCATTACACCACCATCGCAGATGTCAAGTCAATCTCTTTTAGAGTAATATAAGCTGTCTTACTATAGCAAAAGTAAAATTTTGAACAAAGAAATTCTGTGACAAGCAAGAATCAAAATCAAATATATTATTTGAAAGAAACAAGAAAATCACGAAATAACTATTATATTACCATCGTAAACAGAAATTTTACATATATTGAAAAAAATATAAAATAAAATTTATCACTTATATAGATATTTATTACTTAATTATTATCTTCAAAGAACAAAAAAGTAAAAACCTGCGATGGCCGGGAATCGAACCCGGATCAACTGCTTGGAAGGCAACTATGCTCACCATTACACCACCATCGCAGATAGAAATGCAAGACATAAAATTGCAGTCGCACGTTACAAACTATAAATTTTCTTATAAAAATAAACATTTCACTAAAAAACAAAATTCCTGCGATGGCCGGGAATCGAACCCGGATCAACTGCTTGGAAGGCAACTATGCTCACCATTACACCACCATCGCAGATAGAAATGCAAGGCATAAAATTGCAGTTGCACGTTACAAACTATATTTTCTTACAAGAATAAACATTTCACTAAAAAACAAAATTCCTGCGATGGCCGGGAATCGAACCCGGATCAACTGCTTGGAAGGCAACTATGCTCACCATTACACCACCATCGCAGATAGAAATGCAAGACATAAAATTGCAGTCGCACGTTACAAACTATATTTTCTTACAAAATAAACATTTCACTAAAAAACAAAATTCCTGCGATGGCCGGGAATCGAACCCGGATCAACTGCTTGGAAGGCAACTATGCTCACCATTACACCACCATCGCAGATAGAAATGCAAGACATAAAATTGCAGTCGCACGTTACAAACTATATTTTCTTATAAAAATAAACATTTCACTAAAAAACAAAATTCCTGCGATGGCCGGGAATCGAACCCGGATCAACTGCTTGGAAGGCAACTATGCTCACCATTACACCACCATCGCAGATAGAAATGCAAGACATAAAATTGCAGTCGCACGTTACAAACTATATTTTCTTATAAAAATAAACATTTCACTAAAAAACAAAATTCCTGCGATGGCCGGGAATCGAACCCGGATCAACTGCTTGGAAGGCAACTATGCTCACCATTACACCACCATCGCAGATAGAAATGCAAGACATAAAATTGCAGTCGCACGTTACAAACTATATTTTCTTATAAAAATAAACATTTCACTAAAAAACAAAATTCCTGCGATGGCCGGGAATCGAACCCGGATCAACTGCTTGGAAGGCAACTATGCTCACCATTACACCACCATCGCAGTTGAAAATCCAAGGCGTAAAATCGCGGGCGCACGATACAGACCATATATTTTCATGCAAGAATAAACGTTTGATTAAAAAGTAAAAATTCTGCGATGGCCGGGAATCGAACCCGGATCAACTGCTTGGAAGGCAACTATGCTCACCATTACACCACCATCGCAGTTGCAAACTGCTTGCATGTTCATGGAAACGTTCCTGAAAGAGTTATTGATTTCTACCTTTCTCTTGGATGATTTCAGATAATAGATAACAATTCATCGCCGCAAATCGCCGCCAATCAACGCGCTACTCAGTCTGCGGCGATTTAATCGGCGTCCAATTCGTTTGCGCGGAAACGCCATTCGCGAGCGATTTTTCATGCGCGATATAATCGCCGAATACCGCACGGATAATGAACGCATCCAGCGCATTGTTTTCCGCTCGTCAATTAAGCAGCATTACCTGCCCGGAATGATCCGCTCGCCAATTACACAGTATTATCTGGTCCGAGGCAATGCGCTACAAAAGCCGTTGGTCAAACTGGCCATACCTTTATCTGGAAAAATTAAAAAAGTTTTTTCGATGCAACCAATAACCTCGCTGATGCATTGTGTGCGCCGGAGCATGTATGACCGCTTCAAAAATCTCTAGTTGGAACGATATAAATTATATATATATCTATATGTACATGAAACGATATTGCGTGACAAACAACGATACAATGCGTTCGAAACACAAGCAAATTTGGACAAATGAAAAGCTTTTAATGCAAGAAAAATACCTCTCGCAACTGTATGAAAAGTAATTTATTTGTGTATAAATATCCTGAATTGGATATAATTATAGAACTTCAAAATTGAGAGATATTCAATTTGAAATTATTTCAGATAGAATTCGTACTGTTTCAAATTCGTATCGTTTAGAGAATAAATACCCGGGAAAAAATGAAAAAGATCTCATTATGTATGCGTAGATTATATGTTATTTCATTCTATCTCATGAGATCTACTTTTATGTCTCATCAGATCTGCAAAGATCTAGCATTAGTCCTGAATTATCGCAATTATATCCACTAAAATCTGATTGGATAAACTAAGATCCACTTAAATGTTGTATCCAATTTGAGGAAATTAGATTTTAAATCTACGAAGATATATTAATCTCTAGGCATATCTACTTTTATATAATCGAAACTAAATATATTTCAGATGGGATCTATGGAGATATAATAATATCGAAGTAGATATAATTATAGGATATTAAAATTATTAACGTTAGATCTATAGAGATTTAGATCAATTTCATCAAGTCTGCAGGTTAAGTAAACCGATAGTTCAAACGTGAAAAATACGTTTTTAAAATTTAGGTCTAAAAACGGTTTCTATTTAAACAGTTTCTTAAATGGTACTTTATGTTTCTTAGACATTAGATACGTCTAAGAAACATATATTAGGCTAACATGTGCTGCCTGGGATCTGACATTGAAAATGATTAAATTCATTATTTTATGTCTACACCCAGATAACACAAACACTTTCTATGAACATTCAATGAATATGCGTCGAGAATATTAAGAATATTCTAAAAATGTACTAGAAGACATTCTATAAATCTACATAAAATGTTGAAATGAGACCAATTTAAATATTCTAGATAGATCCAAAGAATATTCTTTAGCATATTTCAAGAATATTCATAGAAGCTGTTTAGTACAATCTAAAGAATATTTACAGAATATTCTACAATTGAATTATATTCAGGCTGAGTTCTTCCAAAATTCACTGTCAGTACTGAAAATCTATAGTGTATGTCACATATACTTATATAGTATAATATATAGTATACGTGACATAACTATAGATTTCCAGTACTGACAGTGAATTTTGGGACGCAGCCTTAATGAAAACAACAAAATATGTTTTATCATATACATATAATAAAAATAGTTATGATATAGGATAGATTGCAATTGTTTATTTATAATATATGTATATATAAATTCACAACTAAATTAGTATATTACAACTTATGTATAGGATGACTTATATATAACATGATGAAACATATTTTGATGTTATTTTTTATCTTTTTTTATCAATATATGTATTTGCATCTAACTGATCAATGATGGAAAAATAAATATAATTTATATACATAGTATATATTTCAAACATGAACACTTGAACACTTGCAAAATGAACACTATATATGAACACGTAAAATAATTTGTCGCCAATTTGCGTATGGTAATTCGTCAGTGCTCCACGTGAAAGTGAAACGAAAAAGAGATTAGGTTATGAGTTGGTATTTCCTGTGCTTTCTGAACGCCATCTACATTTTCAATACATTTGAATATTCTGTGAACATTTATAGAATATGTAAAGGATATATTCGTATTGCTGATATTTTAAATGTTGCATCTAACATTTATAGAATATGTAAAGGATATATTCGTATTGCTGATATTTTAAATGTTGTGGGCAGATTTATAGACTATTCTTTATAAATAAGGATATTCTACAAATGTGTATGGATGATTTCTTTGAGAATATTCTCAAAGAAGTATATTCGAAGCTATATAGAATATTCATAGAATATTGTGTGTTATCTGGGCAGATCCATATTATAATGATATTAAGATAGTCAATTTCACCAAGTCTGGTTAGATCAGATTTTAGTGGATATATGTTCCATAATTCAGGACTAATGCTAGATCTTTGCAGATCTGATGAGACATAAAAGCAGATCTCATGAGATAGAATGAAATAACAGAAATGAAAAATGTGTTGTATTAAATTGATTCGAAATTATATAATTAATATAAAAAAATAGGGTAATTATGTACTTTAACGGACCCAGCCCCCGATGACCTTGACCTTGACATGTGTTGTCAAGGTCACCCTCCTGAGTGACCTTGAAGAAGTTTTAGCCGTCGCTCGTTGTTTGTTAAAAAGTTATAAACAAAGAAAGTTTAATGATTTCGCATGAATTTTTAGCTGTCCACGTGAAGCAAGAACATGATACTGACATATATTACAAAGGTTACCTTCCCGAATAACCCGCACTAGGTTTTAGTTGTCAATCGTTGTTTATGAAAAAGTTACTAACAAAAAAAATTTCGAAAATATAGTAGTTATTTTGAAAAAATATTGAATATTGAAAGATATAAACGACGAATATGTATATGAACGAAGAAAGGAAAGTCATTTAAAGCAGTGAATTGTTAATATATAGAATAGTTTCTTTTAATATAAGTATAAAGTATTCTTCACTTTAACCAAAAGCACAAACAGTTAAATACAAAGTATTCTCTGCTTTAACTTAACCTAACCTAACCTAAGCTACAATTCCATCAAATATACTCTTTCATAAACGTATATGGTATCGTAAAATTATACTTTATTCATTAAACATTTTTGTTAATAACTTTTTAACAAACAACGAGCGAAGGGTGAAACCTAGTGCGGGTTATTCAGGAAGGTGACCTTTGTAATATATGTCAAACTCAAGTCCTTGCTTCGCGTGGACAGCTGAAAATTCGTGCAAAATTATTAAACTTCTTTTGTTAATAACTTTTTAATAAACAACGAGCGACGGCTAAAACCTTTTCAAGATCACTCAGGAGGGTGACCTTGACAACATATGTCAAGGTCAAGGTCATCGGGGCTGGGTCCGTTAAAGTACATAATTACCAAAAATAGTAATTTCTACTTAATTTGCGAATATTAATTATTTTTACATCATACGTTTCAATGTACTCGATTATGGAACAAAAGACAAAAATCAACACAAGTGTGTGTGATTCCCACCTCTGCTTCACCAAGCGACCGATAGATGGCCAGGCCAGACGTGACGTTCTCGCAAGTAACATTTGTGTTATCACCTTATAAATAACCATCCGGAAAACCGATCCAATACTCTTTTCTTCTTCTTTTCTTTTGAAACTTTTGAGATCACTATTACTTGAAGTGATATTTCAAAAGAGTGAGATTCCACTACACGAAAGTTAGAGAGTAATTCATAAAATATAAAAATATTTTTCTGATGGTTTCTGAAACGAATGAGATAGAAATATATATATATATAAGTAGATCCATTTAGATCAGGTCAAAATAGCGATCTAATGAGATCTACGTATTAAGATCTAATTTGATCTATGCATATGTAATGAGATCTTTTTCATTTTTTCCCGGGTACGCTGTCGAGAGATTTATCTCTCTTTGATGTTGATTGTAGTCGAATGTTTTTGCTTATTTGTCTTGATATACGTATGTGAGGAATACCGCATAGATTATATCAGGATGCAAGACTCACATTAGAAATAGTATTTGCTACTCAACTACCCGTATTTTAGTTACTTGTCTAATTACTTTGTCATGAAGTTTTAATATCATGAACGACTGTACGCGAAACATCGACGCTATATCTTATCATTTGAGAGAGATAACGTAAAAGAGAGAGCGTAAGAGTGCTTTGCATGTATAAAATCCCGCAATATTACGATAAGATATCTGAACCACATACCGCTGAAATATATTTCAATTCAACTATGGAAAGTGTTATAATATATGAGTACGAAATATCAGTGTGTTGTTCTAAGCTACCGTTGTATGCGTAAAATGCCGAAATGCAAATTGTATCTGCCGGACATATCATCACACGGTTCGTTGCATATCTTTATAAAGAAAGAGTTAAGGAAAGAGTTCTTTTTCTTCTTCTGAAAGAGTTAAGGACCGTCTTAAGGGGATCCTGGAGTGGCCAGGGAACTCCGTCGCGGCGTCTGTATTACCGGCGGAATCGGTGATTTTTCTGCATTTTCTTTTTATTGAATTCACAGAATGAAAAATCCTTTTCCACGATGAAAGTACACACAATAATGTAGTGTGAAAAGCAGGACTTAACTTTCCAAACGGAAAAAAATCACAATTTTTTATTCAGCCACGATTTCACAGGCATACGTAGGCACGAAATGATCACGAATCTTTCTGCACTAATTACTTTTACACTAAGCTTCGAAACTCATTTCTAAAAGCTTCCCCATATTCTTTCATTTTGTTCCGTCCTTGCGATTATCGAATTTTGGCCATACAAACTGCAAAACATTTATATTAAGAACATTACTGTACGAGGTGACGTCACAATAAGCCGATAATAAAACTGTAAATTTTTTTGTCGTTTTTAACATAAAGTCGAGTTTCGCTCGATATATTTCTTTGTATACTTTAATCGTGGAGAAGGATTTTTCATTCTATACAATCATTAAAGAGTAATTAGTACAGTAAGATCGGCCAATTCCGCCGGTAATACAGACGACTCCAGGATCCCCTTAAGGAAGTAAGAATTTCTATTGGTCGGGTTTTGAAATAATCGATTACGATTGGTCACTTCTTACTGCCATTGTAGACGGTCCTTTATTGTTATGTAAATTCCAGCGAATCAGTGCCGTCCTTCAGCAACCTTTAGCACGTCTGTGAGTCGTGTAGTAGTGAGTCGTCTAGTAGTGTGCGTGAATATTCCACCCGCTGCGTTCATGCTGCTAAGGGCTGTTTTCAGCTACGGGCACCAGTGACTTGACCTGGTGCCTGGTGCGTTCCGATATTCACCGTCACATTGAAAATCCACAGCTTATGTCACGTGTCACTATAGACTTTCAGCACTGACGCGAAACCCACCTGTGTGTGTACCCTGTATGTATCCTATTATGACTGTGTCCGTAACTCGAAACAGCCCTACGTTTGGTTACACGTGATGTCGTATGCGTCGCGTGCCGAGGCGCAAATTTTATTTTATCCATCGAATTTTTGAACATCGTCGCACAGTTCATAATATATTACTGCAATTATTATTGCGCCGCATTCAGCGTATACGATTTGAGTTTACGATCGAAAGATTAATCGTGTTTAGTGCACTAAAATCATTCCAAAAAATAGAAGAAAATGCGGTTATTTTAAGGGATCATTTCGCTGTGGAAACGGAGGTTAAACGGAGTTTAAACGGAGCAATTTAAAAAAATAGAGCAATTTTCAGGAATTCGGCCAAATCTGAGGAGACACTGCTTGGTTTTCCCTTTGTAAGTTGCAGTAATTTGAGAGATGCTTCATTAATTTATTAGGTACTTATACTTTTGCAGAGTAATCGGTGTTGTACTTTTTTTTTACTTTTTGTCTCCTTTCCTTTCTTTTCTTCAGCTTGCTTTCTTGCTTTTTTAATTTTTTAATTTTTAAGCACAAAGGTGTTGCAAAGGAATACTACGAACAAGTGAAATTTATAGAAGCGAGTCAAGTAATACCGAGGACTCGAATAAATTACGAAATATAATTGATTTGCATAGCGTAGTGGTCGGAAGACCAATTAACCAATGAGCAAGAAATGGAATCGGCCAATGACGAACGTCGACGAAATTGAATTAGTATTTCGGTTACACTGTCGTCGATTGCGTTCAACTGCCGAAACGGGCATTATATTCGTCGAATTTCAGGTATAATCGCACAGATTCGCAATAGTTTGATAATAATTATCGCGTCGTGTTCGATTTACACGATTTCCGTCGCCGATCGGAATCATTC
Organism: Ooceraea biroi; assembly: GCF_003672135.1. Lineage (NCBI taxonomy): Eukaryota > Metazoa > Arthropoda > Insecta > Hymenoptera > Formicidae > Ooceraea > Ooceraea biroi. Next base: position 6,434,233 of record NC_039509.1, read on the forward strand.
GACCTAATTTTTGTATTAAGGACATGCAAAAGTTCCGAGGCGGAGTCGCGGTTATGTTCAAGCGGAACGTTAAAATTCGAGAAGAAGTAATTCTTATACCGATCTTTACGTAAAATCATGTACATCGTTATAGATTACATCGATCTGATCAGTTTATTAAGCCATGTATCTCATAATTTCCTTTCAAATATTTCTATCTCAATTGCATTGTAACGTGAAAAAGTTAGCTTGAGTAGAAGACTAATCGGGTGGTAATCATTCGGCGTGGAAAAGTAGTTATGTATGTATTGAGTTCGAAATCGCAAGAGATGGCGTAAGCGGTCTGGAGTAACTAGGTAATTATAACCGAAGGATCAAGAGGACACTAGTGCTCTACTATATCGATTAGCCCTCTAAATCGTTGCTTTTATCCTTGAAACAGTTGAAACGCAAACCGCGCGGGAACGGAGATTCGGTTCGCGAGTTTCCACGAATTTTCGCGATCGCGAGAGATACCGCGTCGCGATTGACTGCCGCGTCGAGAGTGTTGTGTGCAGCAAAAAGTGTGTTGTGAAAGAAGAGCAATAATAATGAAAGAAAGTCATAGTGAAAAGTGAGATGCATAAAGTGAACAGTGAGCATAGTGTGAAGTGAAGTGCAATTGGAACACAGTGCAATTGGAATACAGTGCAATTGGAATATAGTGCTCAATATTGGATACACGGATACCAGAGGCGTTTGAAGAAATCTGAGGAGTTTGCGGGGTCCAAGAGGGTGCCACGGAGGATTACCATGTCACTTGATTCAAGGGTAAGTCGTTAAGTGTCTTGACGAATTAATACATAATTAAATAATCTTATCTTTTGTTAATTTGCGGATCGAGTGATATTATATTTCGCGACATTCAAACGCGGTTAGGTTGTTGTATTCGAGCGAAAATATAGCTAGACAAAAAGCAAAGAAGTCAGCCGGGCATAAATAAATCAAGACATCAGATAGATAACACGCTAATAGCACTCGCGACGCGGTTAGTCATCATGTTTACCTGGAAAAGAGAGAGACAAAGATCGAAGTATTGAGAAGCCACGTTAAAAGAGATTGGGAAAAGTTGGCGAGCGAGTCGAGCGTTAGATATCGTGATATTGTCATCGTTAATAATGGGCTAATGACAGGGAGTGAACTCATTTGTAGTCTTTCGTAACGTGCGCGCGTCAGGTTCCGCCGAATTACGCTGATAAAAATTGCGCTGATAAAAGAGCGTTAAGATACGCGTGCCACTCACACTCGAGCCTTATCCTTTAATTATAAAAAAATCTCATTAGAAAAATGCGCGGGTTGCGCGAATTACGAGCGGCCGCGATCAGCTCCGATGCGCATTATCTGCGGATTTGCATATCGCGTGTACATGCTCGTACGCAGCGGGGGATGCATGAATACAGGCGTCGCCAGCGTTGAGTGTTTGTACAAAGAATTACAGAGCACGACGATTTCTTTTGCACTCTTACTCTAATTGACGGCACCGAAAATTATACTTTCCGCGTGCGTTTTTAAAATTGCCTCGACGATGTTCCGTCGTGATTTCACGTTGTTGATACAGCCAGATACTGTGTGCATACTCGATAACGCGCGGAAAATGTTTTATATTTTATAATATACGTGTATTTCCATCATTCTCAAGAAATTATTTTAAGTATATAAAACGCTAAAAATGAACAGTCTCTTAGATGATATCTAATACACAAACTTAGTTCAAACGACCTGAGATATAAACAATCTAACAAATTCATGCTTGAAGTGTTAATTAAGAATTTATAAGCACGATTAAAAATTTACATCGCTTTTAAAGATTAATTTGTTAATTAATTAATACTGCACACAATTATAAACTAAATTATAAAATAACTTTAGCAAGAGTATCGCGTTGCTTTTATAGATCTAATAAAAGCTTAAGATTGGCTTTTTTACTTTTTCGCGTAAATCTGTTTCCCTCCGAGCGAGCGAGATTACTCGAACTTACAGTGCCATGCATTTCTCCATTGCTTGCAGGATTGCCTGATAGCTCCGCGTTCTACTTTCGGCAACTTCCATGGAAGTTGGCGAATATAGGGTTCGTTGCCCGTTTCGATCGTTATTTATTCAAGTTCTGTTTGCGCTCTGTCTGAGACGTATTTGTATCCTATATGAGTGTACCCGTAACAGCAAGGATTCGTGATAGCATGAATATCTTGAGGAATAAACCAGGAAGTTCAAGATTAATTCAAACAAAATGGTATTTCAGCATTAAGGTAGTCGGAATCTCTTTTTAATCGAATTTGCATAGTTGGGTAAAATACGGAAAAGTTTTGCGGCAATATAAATTTTCGATGCTGAACAACATTAAATTGCAAGAGATGTGCCTCGGTGAACTTGGCACTTCGCTTTTAATAGATTAAATTTTCAATACACGAAATGTTAGTATTTCGTTTGTTTCTGATAAAAATAATTTCGTTTGCACCGTTAACAAATTAATATAAAATAAAGTAAGAATTGCTTTGTTTGGATACTTGAATTTTTCAGCTAAACAGCTATAAATGATTTTGAATCAATATAGATCATCGAAATTGTTTTATCTTTTAGTGCCAACCATATCTCAAAATGCTATAATTTTTTTCGTGTGAAATTATAAACGAAATGAAATTTTAGTACAAATTTAATACAAACAACTTGAAACAAAACGCTGTCATTTCATGTATTTAAACTTTAATTTATTAATAGTGAAAGTTCACATAAGTAAGAATATCGCGTAAGATAAAGTTTCTTAGAAAGTGCAGAGACTACAAGTTAGACATTTACTATAGAACGCAATTCCATTAAGTCCTCCACTAATTGTCAATTGACAAATACAAAGCCATTTTCTAATCTTCTCCTTGGTCCCTCGTTCTCCCCTGAATGAACTACGTGAGGGCACACTCAGGTCCCTCTTAGCGCGACCGATCGATCCGCACTAGTCCAAGCACTTCAAATAGTGCGATCGTGGTATGCGTTCAGGAATGGCAATAACGTTGATAGGATAGTAATATGATTATCACCTGTGCAAGAGGACCGATAGTGGTGCTACACGTATAATTAGAGATAGGATTGAAGGGGCGGAACAGCGAGTGGTAGAAGTGACGCGAGAGGGGTGGGAGAAGGGTACGCAAGTATAATGCCATGCAAATACGGCTCATCACTTGGTCCGCCAGGAATGGAGTGCATTAATCCGCTAATGCACATGGGTCCCGTAAAATTAGATTCGGCCAGATTTAGTTGGAAACGCGATATTTCAGTGTCGACCGAGTTCCCAACGACTGCCAACGGAGGAAGCGCGCGGCAGCCGCGCTGCAGTGTAACGCGCCGCGGCGTGAACGCTATTACTCGTCAGCTAGATTAATCGCGATATATTACGTTTGCGATCGATGACGCGGCATTGCCTTAAATCCGCCCGTACCACGTGCACTGAATCAAAAGTGCACGCGGCCGGCGACGTTAACGGCGCGCGCGCTCGTGCGTCGGTCTCCGTCAGTGACCAGTGTCGGACATTAACATTCATTAATATTCATGCGCCGAGTTAGCAGTTATCATCGCGACTCCGCAATGCACGCTCATTGACGGTGGTACCTGGTATTTCCGTACCAGGCGGTGGAGAACCGTGAGTTCCTCGCTGTTCTAACAGATGGCTGGAAAATGGCGCGTTCTGTCGCGATCAAATTGCCGGATACTTGCTTGATATTGCAAAAGGGTTGAGAGTAAAATTTTGCTCTCGCGATACTTCTATTTCTCATTATTAATATTTATTCGAAGCTACGCGTCACTGGCTCTCCCCTTTTTCGTGCACTTCCTCGTTCGACCCCGTGGCACTACTCGCATCCAATTAAATTTAACGAATTTCCGCGTTCGGGTGTGAACGGCTTTATTGGTTTCATTAATTACGCATGCACCGCTCTGTACGGCGCGGCTTCTCCGAAATGCACGCACGTTCGGTCGGCGCGTATTCTGCAGCCTGCAATCCGCCTCTGTCGTTTCTATCACGTGCGAGTCGTATCGTTTCGCGCAGCTTTGCGTCGATTTGCTATTTGGCAATGCGTGGCAAACTGTCTGATACAACTGTATATAGAATAATTTATTACCTAATTTAACTATAATATTTCGATGTGGACCCTATATCAATCGATTAATACACATTAATTGGTGACAGCTTTTTTAATAAGATTATTAAGACGCTAATTATGAGAACAATTAAATTTTAATAATTTGTATCATGGTGTATCATAATTTTATATCAGTCTTATAACTGTTATTATTTTTTATTAATTATATACAAATGTTTCACAAACAAAAAGCTTCAATCAAAGAGAAGATTTCTATGTTAGCTCATTTCGTCTATACGGTGCATCATAATGAGAGGGATAACTCTCACATACATACGCATTCTCTCTCACGCACAATTGCAATCGATTTACCTTATTACGATATCTGCGTACGTTCTATAAATATTAAACCGAAATAGGGGACGCGCGGAGGGTGATTGAGGCTCGTTGCAGTGAATATGCCCCGCGGGATCTGCGAGCATGGGTGGAAACCGACGTGCCGCTATTCCGGATTTAGTAATTAAATATTTTCCGGCTCGATTCGATGGTACCGTCGATTTACTACTTTGACGGAATATCGACGCGCGGCGTTCGCTCGCCATTGGCCGGGAAGCGTTTGATTCGCAATCACAGCGACTCGATGGTTTGTTTAAAAAAACGGGAGATCGGAATAAGTACATGAAACAGCATGGACGAAGAAAAACAGAATCGAGAAAATGTATTTGAATGTATTTAAAACAACGTAACATTAGTTTAACTTTTTCGTTTGTTTTTACTTGCACACGCAAGAATATTATCGTTTATATATTATACATAAAAACGTTTTAGGATTTTAAATTTGATTCTCATTTACGTAAGAACATTTCAATCACTTACGTTATTCTTTTTCATGCTACTTTATTATTGGATTAAAATAAAATAAGATAAGATCTTTAACATAATGTCAAATAGTCATTTGAAAATAGTATGCATGCGGAAGAACGATGATTCGGGAAAAAGACGTTTTCTCGAGTAATAACTTCGAAGTACTGTCAGAGGAGTGCAGTACGAGCGGTAAACATGCGAGATCCAAGTGTACGCCTATCGACACGAATATGCTAATGATCCCGTGGCGGGTTAGTTATGCTAATTCCACTATGATTCATCAGGGCAAACATATGTTGTCTTGCATTTTATTCTGACCACCTGCGAAGGGCTAATTGTCGATGAATTATTAATTTACATATGACCCGCATATCGCAGAGTGTGCCTACGTTTTAACGGTACCGATGCGTTTTTCAAAGCTGCGAATTTTCACTTTTACATAATATTTTCACATTAAAAAACGTTTGTGCATATCTAACGTTCTTCAGTTATTAAATATTAAATTAATATTTAATAACTGAAGAATGTTAGATATGCACAAACGTTTTTTAATGTGAAAGTATTATGTATTATTATGTAATAATATTGCTACAATTAACATAGTTATATTTAAAAAAGTCTAAATTTATGTAATTGTGATATCTCATAATCGAGTTGCAACTGTAATTTCTGTCAGTCACGTATAATTAACGTTCTTCACTGCAATTGTTTCCTAACTTTCTAGCTATTCACGCGATAATTGACAGTCTCGACGCCTCCACACGTAACACATATACATACATAATACATGTAACATTAGCTCACGTATAATCCGAACGCAGGTAACAATAGACATTGGTACGCACGTGACACGCGTCGATAAATGCAGATCGCGTAAAGCGGATGTATGCGAAGCGAGCTCGTACCAGTTGTGCCGCGTAAATCTTCGGAAGAAGCGCACTTTCCGCCCCCTCGGGGGACGCAGCGGACGTAGCCTTTATCCCTCTCTTCCGCGAGAATGCTAATTAACAATTGCCTGATCCTCGCAGGCGACGCGCGACGAAATCGTAAAACGGTACGTTACCACGGCCCAACAAGGCGTGAAGGGTGAATTAGACGGTGACGTCACGGGTTGCCGAAAGCGCATTTTGTCGACGTCGCCTGCGAGAATCGGCGAACGCGATCGGCAGCAACGGCTACCGAAAATGATGCATCGAAAGGGCAGTAGAGAGAAAACGAGAGATCGAGAGACAGACAGAGGGAGAAAGGTAGCAAATCTCCCTGCAGGCTCGTAAACTGGCGCAATGGCCCTGAGAAGAGGGGCTTCGTCGGGGCCAAAAAGCGGACGGAGGTCGTCAATGTTGATGATGCGTGGATCACGATGTACTGACGGCTCCATCATAGCTCGCCGCGGGTCTCCGCGCCCTGTCCCCTCTTCTCTCCCCCATGCTCTTTTCCATTCTATGGGAAAATATACCACCTCCGTGTAGCCTATTCCATTTGCTTTATTGAAATAACGTCAAGGGCCCAACCGCTTCCGTCGTCGGCACGTCCTACCGCGGTGAGGACCGGATTTTATCGCAACAATCTTCAAAGATTCATTTTTGACGATCATCTAGGGAGGGATCTTGTGAAGATACACTTGTGTATTTGTGATATATCATGATTGATGTAATATTATATAATATTTTACTCGCAACGTGCTAGGAAATGAATTTATCTAACGAGATAGAACGCTCGTCATCTTAAATTCATCTTTTTCATTGAATTAATATTTTGCTTGAAATAATCTGTAAAGTCAAGGATCGTATTATATATTTGTAACAAAGTCAAGCGTTGATCTGATAAAACTCGCGCTGACTACAAAATAGATCGCGCAACTATTACCATATATTACCCTTTACTTAGCATGTTCTTACGATTAGCAAGACGACGACAAGGATGAGTTTCTCCGCATCTCGATTAAGTCCAACATAATTATAATGAACCTTGAGTGCAACGGTTATTGTGCATCATATAACAGAAAATATAGCGCACTGTCACTGGCACGTACGTGTCGCCATATTTTCAGAAGTGATGATACCAGAAACCGGTGTTATTTCTCCCTGCAAAATCATCGCGGTTGTGGCGAAAACTGGTTTCGTCTTAACAAATGTAGTAATATCAAACTGTAATATACACACATATACAAGCGTATACGTATAAAAAGTATATTATATAATTAATATGATTTTCAAATAAATTAGTAATCGTGTTTTCCTTTATCAAAAAGTAAAAGAATAACTTCTCTTTTCTTTATAAGATTAGTGAGTGTTTATAGATACTATTGATATCATCAAAATGTCAATAATATTTTCTTTTTCGGAAAAAAATGAAAGCTTTCACGAAGAATAGAAACGGAATATCGGCAATCGATTCGATCAGTACGCGATTATCTGTAGGGTGAAGCGGAGGGGTCGTCGACTACTCGTTTTTGTCGCCCTCGCCGTATCCGAGTGTCGTCACATATTGACGCCTCCACTTTATTCAATTGCTCATCCGACACAAGATCCTGACAACACTTTGGCCCCGGGCTCAAACATGTTTTTTCGCTTCTGCTCATTTCCGGGCTGAATGCCCGGCATCCTGCGCGGTTCCGGATTGGCAAGAGCACGGTGTCTCGTCTACACGACGGCGACAACGGGCTATTTAGTTCTCGATCACCCCCGGCTGCGAAAATGTTCGAAAAAACAGAGTAGATGAAGAAAGAGAGAAAGAGAGAGAAATGAAAGAGATCGATTGCCCCTGAAGGCAGAATCCGCGCCAGCGTGGAGCGGTAATTTTTTCCTCATCAGGTAATACTCCGGGAATTTCATTGGTAATTAAAAGTCACCGGCCTGTGTGATTGGAATTAATGGTCAAATGGTCAATCTGCCCGGAGGCGGAAAAAAAACTCAGCTGTAAAATCGCCTCTGCGCCCCGACTCGCTTCGTACTTGATGGCACGTAACCGGCGTGCAACTTTCACGACACTTCGAGCCACGACTGCTTTATCGTTTCGAGCTTTCGCGTTTTTATGTGCAGTTTGTAAAAAAATAAAATAACAGAAATCCACGTTGATGCTTCAAGCGACGGTAGCAATCATGATGACTCATTACACATGAAATTCAACAAAACATACTTCAGTGTTTGATAATTAGATCTGATAATGATACACGCGCACACAGTGCTCATTTTTTGATCGATACGAATCTTATCACACGTAACAAAACACGTACACTAAATGCGTATTGCTGTTATTTCAACAAATAAAAATCCTCAAGAATTGCTGGTACATTGATAACCATAAAGCCCCGTCGTTAGCTATGATGAAATGCTTTCGACGCGCCTATCCGTTTGCACGAAAAGCGCGGCGAGGAATTCTTTCGCAACGCTTCTCCAACCCCTTGACATTTTCTCGCGGTGGCTGGCATGGTGGTTGGACGAGAGCACGAGGGGTCGCTCCGACGTCTATCTGTCATTACGGAAGATTTGTGCTAGTCCGAACTGAAGCTCGACCTTCTGGGCCGCGTTACGGTTATGGAGCGAACTCTCGCTTTCTCTCTCTCTTTGTCTCTCTCTCGTCAACCCCTCGTATTGCGGGTCCGAGCCAAGCCCGAGCCGAGGGTGGCGTAATCGTCGACGGGCGCATATAACAATCCCGAAGGCATAATCCGATGGTAGGTACGGAGGCATAAACGCTGCGAGGCGAGGCCCGGAAATGGCGAAAGTAAAGTAGAGACGATATCGAGGAAACTAGGAAGACGCGCGATCGGCAGCGGTAGTCGTAAGTGCCGCTCGGCGAACGCTCGGGACCATATGGAATTGTTTATGAACCATGCAGCTTTATTCTCCTCCCCTCTGCAGCCCCGGTACTTTTGGCCGCTCTCCGTCTCCATCGCTTTTCCGGAATCCCGTTGATGCGTGACGAACGTGCTCGACTTGGAAGAGAGAAAACTCCAAAGGATTTTCCAATAGCACGAGCATTATATTAGGTTGGCAAATAAGTTCGTTCGGTTTTTGCTTCGGTGCAACTTCTTTCCAATTCACTCTTGTTTTTCTCGACACTATCGCGCAACTTCAGAGTGCATTTGAAAGTACATGTTTCACATAACCTTTCTGTAAATTTTGGTTTGACTAACATCAATATTGTGTGTGCTGCGTAGCTGTAAAAATGGAAGTAAATAACGTGCATTATCGTCATATTTTGCTCTATTATTTCAAGAAGAGCAAACGAGCTGTAAAGGCTCATAAAAAGATATGCCGTGTTTATGGGGATGATGCCTTAACAGAACGCGTATGTCAAAAGTGGTTCGCCAAATTCCGTTCTGGAGATTTTGACGTCAATGATGCGCCTCGCTCCGGTCGCCCGATCGAGATTGATTCAAGTAATGTCAAAGCTATCATCGATAAAAATCCATCCCAATCGGTGCGAGAGATTGCTACAGCACTTAATATATCTCATACAAGCGTAGAAAACAATTTGCGCCAACTGGAATACGTTTCTCGGCTCGATGTGTGGGTGCCGCATGAATTAACCGAGGCCAACTTGGCCACTCGCATATCCATCTGCGATTTGCTGCGGAAACGTCAAGAAAACGATCCATTTTTGAAGCGGTTAGTGACAGGAGATGAAAAATGGGTCGTCTATGAGAATGTAACGCGGAAAAGATCATGGGGACACAGCAGCGAGCCACCATAAACAACCTCGAAGGCAGGATTGCATCCGAAGAAGATCATGCTCTCCGTATGGTGGGACTTCGAAGGTGTCATTTACTACGAGCTGTTACCGTCAAGCAAAACGATTGATTCAACCACATACTGCTCGCAGTTAACAAAATTGGACCAAGCACTCCGCAAAAACCGTCCAGAATTGATAAATCGAAAAGGTGTTGTCTTCCACCACAATAACGCCAGACCTCACACATCATTGACAACTCGGAACAAATTACTCATTCTTGGCTGGGATGTTTTGCCTCATCCTGCGTATTCACCGGACCTGGCCCCTTCCGATTATCATTTATTCCGGTCGTTGCAGAACTCTTTGAACGGAAAAATCTTCAAGGATGAAGAGAACGTCAAAAGACACCTGGATTGGTTTTTCGCCGATAAGCCTCAGATGTTTTACGAACGCGGCATAATGAAGTTGGTGGAAAGATGGCAAGAAGTCATCAATAAAAATGGTCAATATATAATTGATTAAAATTTATTTTGTGTATCAAAAAAATTGTATTTTATTCCACCTTAAAAAACCGAACCAACTTATTTGCCAATCCAATATTTACGACGAGTGTCTCGCCCGGCTGTACGTGTAAGGCATCGCGATTAAAAGATTACGATAAGAGGGACAAGAGTTTCTTCGTGCGATAGATGTACCGTGTCCACGTAAAGACATAAAACTTGACATGAGTCACTTCGAGAATCTCGTTATTATAATTCCGAATACGAAATTGTCAGTCGCAGCGATTGGAAAACCCTCGACGGTAGTACGAGCTGACAGAGATCTCCGGTACGGTCTGGAACTTAGTTATAATTTATGAGGGTTTATAACGACTTTGAAGGATGGTAGGTGGTGCGGTAACGAGGTCACTCGACATAATTATATTTGGAAGGGATTTTCCTCCTCGGGATTGAACGGAACGCCCGAAGACGAGGAAAAGCGGGTAACTCACTTTTCTCGTTGGGATAAAGTGAGTTCGACTTCGAGAGGGGGTACGCGTAATATTGATGGACAGTGACTCCGCTGTTATCGGTTCGAACGGGTAGTTTATCATCCGGGAACGAGCGCATTACGCCTCGATTAATCTTCGATATTTATATTAGGTCTTCATTAAATAAAATATTCTATCGACTCGAAGGGGATCGAGAGTGCCACTCGGTGTTGCTCTTTTTTCGGCAAAGTTTGTTGTCGTGCGAAGGAGCAGGGAAAACTCTCCATTATCGAAACTGCCAGTTTTCCTAACTTAGATTTATGCTACGTCTCTTTACAGTCTCCCGTGATACGTCTTTAGCTGAAAGAATATTTTACAAGATCTTCCTTGTGTGCTCAACAAATTAATTTATCAATTGCACGGTTGTTTCAAAGAAAAGTTCATTATTTTCGATTTATAATATTATATTCAATATTATATATCTAAATAAATTAATCTCGTATACCGTTATGCTTCCTAACATATTTCTCATCTACACGTGATATTGATTCCTTTCCGCGACGGAGATTTCGAGTATGCCATTTCGGAGCACTATGCGCGATAAAATCTGCCGGAACGAAGAAAGCGGCAACCACCTTCTCGGAGCATTCGTACGGAACTTTATTCTGCCGGTCCGCCGGGGCGAGGAGAGGGACGCGATAAGCGCTATCAATAAAGTACACTCGTGAGTCGGGCTCTCGCGAGTCGCGAGCGCGTCCCAATTTCCGCGGCGGCGACGCCGGTCGTCGCGCTGCTTTCTCGAAAAATGCTTCCCGGATTCTGGAAGGCGAATGTATATCCCATTGATATGCAAACTAAGTTCTGGATCGTAAAGTTGCCGTAATATCGCGGGGTCTTTGCGAGATACCCGCCAGCCGTCCCCGTCCTTCCTCCTCCTCGCCACCCGCCCCCCGTTTTCCGGTCGACGTCTACGTAGCTACCGGGTGATCGTTCGGCGCGATTTTATCCCGCATTATCCTGAACGATGTGCCAGTTTAAACTTTAACTCGGCCATAATCACGGCGTAAAGGTGAAATACAAATGCGCTCTCCGGAGTCATGGTCGTGCCGGAAAACCAATATGTCGCCTTTAGAGGCAGGAAGGGAAGAGAGAGGGTGTATGTTTTATATGGCGCGCTTCTAGCGAATCGTTAACGAGAGGGTTACTTAACTTCCGTGCTCTCACTGAATAGGGTGCCAAGCTTCGCTCCGTGTTCTCGACATCCAATGTTAAACATGGTCGTTCGATTCCCACTTCGCGCTAAACTGTTGGCGATCGTTACTCTGATTATTACCTGAAATTAAAATAATTATACTTGATGATCATAAATATAAATGATGATGATTCTTTAAGACTCTATTATAAAAACAAACATCGCGAAACATTAGTAGCTTAAAAAAATAATGGGAATTTGTCAAAAAAGAGAAATAAAGAATTTATTTTTTATTTGATCAAAAATCTGCAAGCTTACACAAGTTAAATTAAACTGGACACCCGGTAGCAAGCTTCTTCGGTGATATGCCGTGTTTACCTCGTATTTCTCGTTCTTCCGTGCCTTTTTCTTGCTTTCTGGATCTTTCGAAATTGTTCCCGCTCTGTAGTCAACATTATACCAATCACGCTTTTACCGATCACATCCATAAACACGGATTTTCCCTTAAGAACATCGTATATGCGATTCCTCTCAAGTTTTCGATCGGTTGTAACAAAACTCATGATTACCTTTTCTACTTAGTAAGAATTTATTCGTTTTAATTCGGCCATCATGCAATTTGTATCATTCATATTTTTAAAACCTGTCGGATTTTCTGAATCTCCTATACAATTCCTATATTTTTTACGTTTTTTACGTGTCCCACATTTCCTATATTCACGTGCAATCACGTAATGCACACCGAGATCACAGAATCCTTTAAAACCGGCCTGGCAAGGAAATTCCTGTCGCTTGTGATTTCCGTGGTTGAATTAGTGAACGGGCGGTGATCGCGCGTAACAACAGTGAGCCTCGAGTGTGACGTGAAGATAATGTTAACGACGATCGTAATAAGGCGGTTTTACTGTCCAGCGACGGACAGAAGTGTTTTCCTTTTTTCCCCTCTTTTTGAAGCAACAGGACAAGCGCGATCTATGCGCGCGCGCGAGAACGTTCCATTCGCTTCCGCCTTATTTATTTATCCTCTCGAGTTAATGCACGCGCGATCTCGTGTTACGCTGTTACAACAATATTGAAGTGCATGATAAATACGGGCGTTGTAAACTGCACGATAAAATGGACGAGAATCATCAAGGTGTTTGTGTGTGCGTGCGCGCGCGCTGCGTGTTTCAAGATCTCCTTACGTAGTCGAGTTTATTTAAGGATACAACTATCTCTCCACCATTAGCCTGGCTTGTTATCAATGCAGCACATGCACTTCGCGGGTTACCGATGGGACAGCGCTATGGTGAGTGAAACGCATAATTTCACTCCGTCAGTATCACTCCGCGCAATTTATCGCATGTCAGCCTCTAATAATTCTTCGTGTACAAAGTAGTCTCAATTTCACTTGCCGTAAGTGTCGGTGCACCGAGTTTGCAGAACATGTTCAGTAACACGTGATAGTAGCTTCAAGTAGTAACGACGTTATGCAAACACGTGAACACAGAATCGGAAAAAGCGAAAGCAAGTATTTTTCTTTTATAATGCCCTGAAAGAAAGAAAACAAGATGAGAGAGAAATGGATTGGTATATTTAAATGAATTTGTATATTTAATGTAATAAAAAATAATGGATCTGTATTTAAATCGGTGCTGAAAGTGCCGAGATCCCATCAGCAGTAAATTGCGAGGAGCAACGTGTCCAACAAAAGGCACAAAAGGTGCTCCATATTCCCCGAACGAGATTTCTTTCCCTATAGCGGTTACCTTTGTGTGCCATTCTCACCATTCCCATGCAAATGAACGATCCTGCCGTTGCGGTGATATCTCGGTGTTACTACCTGCGGGAAAATGTCGGCGAAAACGTTGCGGAAACCGCGCGGACGGATCCACATACCGCAATTGCAATCCGTGACCCCTGACCCCGGAGAAGTCGAGCCGGCTTGCTGGTCCCGACTAGCCCCAAAAATTGGGGTACCAGCGCGGTCGTCCGTCCGTTCGCGAATTTATTCGCCCTCGAACGCCGCCCAAGGCGAACAGGAGAAAGAGAGAGAGAGAAAGAGAGAGAGATAGAGAGAGAGAAGAAAAGAAGTCGAATCATGCCCGGTTGCAGCGTCGTGGAAGAGGCGGCGGAGAGAAAGCGATGGAAGAGAGAAAAGCTGCTTTGCATATCGACGAATTTACGAGCCAACCGAACCCGTCGTGTCACTGTCGCCCGAGGGAAGTTCCAACCCCCGAACGGTGGTTTATGATATCGACGAAAAGTCGCGTCTCTCTCCCGTCTCTCTGTCTCTCTCGTCTTCTCACTCGCACGAACGATCTTCCTTTCTACCACACGGCCAATCGGCGCTCTCGTTGTGGTTGTTCCTCTCCCTTCTGTCTCATTCTCTCTCTCTTTCTCTCCCTCTTCCGCTCTCTCTCCGCTTCTCGTCTCGTCCCTTCCCGGTCTCATATCGACGAATTTATCGCTGGCACCGCTCGCGCCATTGTAACGAAGATTGTTTACGATATTGACTCTTCCTTTTATGTTAATCCCGCGTCCGAATGGTTCTGGTCGACGTGGCGCGAGAGCGAGCACGCATTCTGCATTCGGACGGACGCGCACATGCCAGAACGAGGAGAACGTAACAATGTCGTGCAAACGTGTGCGACTCGGGTTCGTGCGTGTCGGGGGTAGAGACGACGAGCTATCGACGAATTTACGAGGAAACGGACGGACCCCGAAACTCACGGGGCGCTCCGCAGCGTTATGTCATCGCTATGCTAATTGGGCGCAATTAGCATAGGAAGTGTCGGTGAACTAGCGCTGACGCACGACGGCAGGGGTGAGAGAGAAGCGATATTTGTCGTGACATCGACCACAATTAGGTCCTGCGCAGCGAAAAGGCCCCCTTTCTCCTCTTTCTGCCATTATCTCTTTCTCTTTGTCGCCCCGTGAGTAATGGCGAGTATCAAGCGATACGTTGCACGCGGAGAGAAAAAAAAGGAAGATAACGCGACCACGTTGGCGACATATTTTTCGCGATGTAACGTCGAGTCGTCTGTAATGTCGCCAGTAATGTACGAGGTGTGCAAAAAACGAATCTGACACCTGGTACAACGATTTAAAAAATCCTTCGATCATGCACATTGCGTCGAATTATCATTTTGTTCGAGAACACGACTGTGCATCGCGCGCGAGAAGGGTTCGGCGGTTGAAGAGTCGAGATAAAAAATTTAATCGTGCGATTATCATCTCGAGGACATGAACGACAAACTGTCTCGTAGTCCCTTCTAATCAAATATTTTTGGCTTGGGTATAAATTATGGCTGTTTTCCAATTATAATACATCTCACTATGATACGTTTCTTCTGGGATGTTTTATATTTTACATTTCACTGAATTACGCGATGGTTATAATCGCTCGACTTGAAATGCATTGTTGCTCGACATATTTCACGCGGGATTGTCGACGCTCTGAAATACTGCGGTAAATTGCTATCTTTGGGACGCGATGTCTTTGTGCTGCCGCAATCAGAGGCAAGATCGACGCTTGTCAGGAGGATTTGGGGTCGGTGCTATTAGGCCTGACTTTCGCTCTCTCTCGCTCTCGAAATTCGCGTAATTGGCAGAGATAATTAGCATGGCAAGTGGTGCGATAGCACGTCACATTCAGTCGTGCGGGCATTCGGCGCCTCCGTCTCTCACGTCGCGGGGGCGTACGCGCGCGAAATCAGGCATTCGTATGTAAACTTTCGACGTTCCGCCTCGTCCCTCGAGCTCTTTCTATTCCGTCGATGGTCCAGCGCGCATTTGAGCAGTGTTGACCAACTCGTGGACCATGCTCGATGTACCGGACCTAATAATCGCTAGTGATTACCTAACGCAAATAGTTCGTGTTCTGAAAAACTTTTAATTTTCTCTCTCTTTCTCTCTTTGAAATTAAGAGGCTCTATGCGCATTTGAAAGAATTACTTAAAAGATCTCCTACAAGCATCTTTTTGATTGTTGAATTTCGCCTTAGATGGAGTTAAGATGTTGCATATTTCCGTTCGTTTGCGATGTTTCCTGGTATAATCAGTTTTAAAATAACTTTTAAGTTGACTTTTCGATACACGTCGTTTCCACTTGGTCGCTTTCGAATTTTTCGAAAGAAAGTTGTACACCACTGGCGCGGTAGATCGTGGTGTCCCCGATGGCGACCGTCGAGGGACGTTTCGAGTGGTTTACGAGGTATATAGATGCGCGGACCGCACGACGGGACCAACATAGATTGCACCGCGGAATATAGATGGGAGAATAACTCCTCTCCGGGAAAAGCAACGGCGAGAGAGAAAGAGAGGATGACGATGGTCGGTCGCGAGAAAGAGGGGACCGTGATTCGACACGGCCCATTCCTGGTCTGCGGGTGCGTTTAGTTAAGTCATTCGCGGGGATTATGAATCCGCCACGGGTCGTGATCCCGACATTCGTCGTCGTTCTGCCGATGTAACGGCGCGGCGTCTTTTTGCCATGAACGAAAACAAAGGACTCTTGGTGCATCGCCGTCGTCGTCGTCGTTGTTGTCGCATGAAAGATGCGCCGAGTCGGAAGATAATCGTCAGAGTTGATGAGCGATTTAAATGGCATCTCATTACGAGTACCCGTCTTCGGGTACCTACGACTTTCCGTGAGTAATTAAAAGTCTAGAGAAGCAATCTCGGACCGAGGACTTTGCAAGCGTCGATGCAACGTGTTGGAAATGTATTCAGCGACGGTTGACGCGATCAACTGCGCAATTCTTAGGGTCTTGGGTTAAATGTAGTGAGAAGGTACTTTCACAAACGCTCATCGGTTTATCATCTTTATTGGAGAGATGAAAAAAATTATTCTTGTTAACTGGAAATTATTCTATACGTATATGTATATATTAATTATAAACGTGGAATATATATAACTATAATTGACAAGAAGTTAGATATGAAAATAATTATACTGGACACGAACGACGTTACCTGACAATGATTATTCGGTGCGTCATTTAGTGTCACGTAATTTACGCATTTTATCGCCGCGCGTAAGAAATGCAACGTAATTAACGTCGCCGGGCATGCGTTGCAGATAATAAACTTCTCCCTGGCAGTATTTGTTTTTATGACCGCGTATAATATTTTCGCGAATGTGTTTCCGACTTTTTTAGCGATGCCGCTCGTCACGTAATTTAATCCGGGTGCGAACGCAGCTCGCGGTATACATCTCCCGCTCTGACACCCTGCAAAATTAAAAATTAAAATTTCATCGTTTACAAGAGTTGCAGGTACTCTCGCCGTTTTTTGCAACGTGGAGCGTATGGTGTTGGTTACACGTCGCGAAGAATTAAGGGGAAACGAAAATGTTATATGAAATGTTGCCCAAGAATATTACTGCGAGAATTACGTCGCGGAGTACTCTAAATAAACACGCGGGCTCTCGGTTCTTCGGTTTAAAAAAAATGTGCTACAACGTACGTATGCGAGTGCGATGCGGTCGTAATATTTAGCTACATCGTTGCGTACAAATTGCAGGAAAACTTTCGCGCCAACGTATTTATTTCTACGCCAACGAAGCTCGCGTCGCTCAAAGTTTTTGAAGCGTTTGCGATTCCTTTTACAGAGTGACATCTATTCTTTTGCATCTATTACCGCGGTCGTTACTTGGGTCGCGGTGACAGCTGTAATTCCCGAAAAAATATCAAAATTGAAAAATCGCGGACGATAAAGTCATCTCCGCGTGTCGGAGATCAATGGTAGCGGGACACGATGCGATAGCCGCGCGCGGAATCGCGCCGGCCGGACAGTTTCGCGGAACGAGATCGGCGCCGTGTGGACTCGCGTCTATGAATAAGCGACAAAGTGTAACTGAAAAATGAAATCTGCGTATAAAAGCGGCTCACCGACGTGCCATATTCGCGCGCGCGCGCGCGCGCGCACCTTGATGGACAGCGCGACCGCTCCGGTTACACGCGGGACACTTAACGCGGGAAGCACCGGGCCGGGAATAGCGGGCGTTTCACCGGCGGAACGCACCGGTATGCGGCAGCATGCGCGTTACATTGACTGATTGAGTGGCATTGAATTGAATCGAGGGTGGATGGTAGTCGGGGGGAGGAACACGAGAAGGGGGACTGGCAAATGCCTGCCGGTTGCAGTATTGCATCGTGCCGCGCGCGACCGAATCGCGCGCGCGTCATTCGCTCGCTCGCTCCAGCGTGCGTCGCGCTCGCGCGTCCTTTTCTTTTTCGCCGACGCGTGTGCAAACGCTCTGGCGCGGGGGCCCAGAACGCAATTACACCTGAGTAATAGCGCGTACGAGCGAGGGAGATAGGGTGACCCGGACATGCGAAGAGAGCTCGTGGTTACAACAGTCCGTTGCTTCGTTGCTGCGCTTCCGATTCGCACGTAATTCGCGCGCCGCGTGCAGGGTCGCACTCTAACAGGATTTACACGTTTCGCGATGCCCTACGACGAGCCGTAAAAACTTTACGAGATATTAAAAGCACGAGATCGCTTCAGGTTTCCCGTACGTACGTGTGTAGGAAATTAGATCGAGACTCGCGACTGCTGACTCGATGTAATCTGACACTGTAATTGCTACGTGTTAAAAATTCGCTCAGGAACTGCAAGCTTAACTGCACGTAAATTGTACGTATGGAAAATATTCCAAAATTGTGAAAGAATAAGAAAGGTCAGCTTTCAAATATGCTAAAGTGTAACGCTTCTGTTCGATGTCGAAGTGTAACGATTCTGATCGTAATCTTCAGAGTGACTATAAATATAAAAGCGAAAGTGCTATTTTTAATGTATTTCATTTGATGTAATTTTCACGACACGTGAAATGTAACTAGAAATTCGATTGCGTGTACGTCGATTTAACTTACTACGATTGACGTGATACATCGCCCTTAAGGGTCCATCGCCGCGCTATGCAGATCGTCGGGAGCGAGAGGAAGAGAACGTGAGAGAGAGGGAGAGATAGGAGTGCGTCCCTGCATATGCACATACCATTCACGGGCGACGCGGGGGAGCCTCCAGCGGGAGCCTTCCAATCCATCTGTAAACTGTCCACTTTGATGGCACGACAATCACACCCCGTTGTAACGAAGCATCGCGGCCGGCATTGTCTCGTTTGCGAGGAAATTGTAGTACCTGACCGGTCGAATTTATCCCGGCCGGTCGGTCCGCTTTCGCCGGGCGCTCCCGAAAATAAAGATCACTCGGCGTTGATTGCACCATCGCCAAGTAATCGAGGCATCGTACCGAGAGGCAACGCACGCTCCCCTTGTTCCCTCTGTTCTGCGCGCGAGTACCGCCCCGTCCGTTTTTTTCCCTAGTTTTCCATTTACCCTGCCGTCTGCAGGTTGGTTCGATTTCGTCGATCGGTCGCGACAAGCCGCGGAAAAATACCGACGGTTTCGTGAATAACGCTTGCCGCGCACGATTCGCGAATAAATCCCGGCGCATTGTTATCGATATTTCCGGCAATTAGGATTCGAAAACACTGGGAACTGGGAGCCCGGTCGTTCGCAGATAGGCAGCCGACCGATGCGAGGATCGGTCGCGATTATTTCGTTGCGCGCGCGTTGCTAGGCACATATTCTCGGCGGGACTCATTTAATTAAAGAGCGAATTAGTGCGAGCGTTGGTTCGCTTTTAGATGAAAAGCGGAAATAAACGATACTGTGTCGTTGATACGTGTGAGTATCGTGCGATCCGATAATCGCGTCGAATTCCTAACGAACGGAAAAACAGCATTTACCGAACGGTCGTCCCCGCGGCTATCTCTCTATTTTAATGAAGTCTGGAATATAACTATATAATTTCGGCCATCAATTATGTCTCGGGGCACAAAGAGACGCGGGCGCGCAGGTGTGTCGCCATAATGTGACGGACAGCGACGGAAACGCGGCGAGATCGGTAAATCAGAATGATCGATACAGGCGATCGGACGCGTATAGGATTACCAGGGGACGCGATTTGTTCGGCAAATTATACCGGCAATCACCGACTGCCCCGCTTAATCGAGTCGTTATGCCTTCCTATATAACGCTGAAAGCCAATAAAATCGCGGCCATTCATCCCGTCGATTATATATATACATATATATCGAGGACCAATCGGGGGAGAGAAAAAACGCGATAAAATGATCGCCAGACACGCCAGCGAATAAAAATATTCTTTCGTTTTAATTGTTATGCTCTATTCGGACGGGAGGGATAAATGAGACGAGTTATTAATTTTCTCCTGAGCCACACGATGTGCTAAGAATTTGCGCAAAAGGATGATGAGCTATTTCTAATGGAGCAAGTCTTTTCTTTGTACCGAAGACGGATGCGTGAAAGCAAATTAATATATCAATGTGCATGTACGAGTTGATAATGATTAAAAGAAAGAAAGAGAGAGATTCAGAAAGAGGGAGGAAGAAAAAGAGCGTTTTTGTAACTGGAGCAACAAGTGTCGTATTCCTCTTATTTTCACGTCACGCATAAGAATACGCATATACATACAGCCCGGTCGCTACGGAGGCTAGTTGAAATTTAGTGGGCAGTAAAACTTTCGGTGTATATCTCGCAAAGTGGCGGCATCCATCTTGGAAATGGTCCGTACGGCACTCCACCATTGCCGCGGCGCGGGGAAATGCAAATTGTCGAATATTTATACGCAACGGTCCACGGGAATGATTTGCATGGCGGCATTGGCCGCCCCTCAGCCGCCGCCGTCGCCGCTTCTACTTCTTTCCGCTCTCGAATGTAAAGTGGAACCCAATCAGATCGGGATATATCCGTTGCTCCCGCGCGCGGCTATATCGCTCCGCTCGTGAAATTCGCGAAAGTGGAAATGCACGATGTACCATGAGATCTCGTTCGTATCATTCGAAAGAAGCTTCGGAAGCATCTGCACTTCTCGATCGCGATCTTATTTCTATCCCGGATTCCCAATTCTGCATGCGACACTCGATATATAATATAATGATTAATAAATTCTTCTTACTACTTGATAATCACAAGTATGATAAATAGATGGTTAATTAATAAGATACAAGATTTATAAGGTTACCCGCATACGTTATAAGCTCGTTGATTTTTTGCTTGTAATTTTACAATTTAGTTCAATCTCGAAACATTAATGAGTACTATAGTGTCATTTTAAATTTGAACATTTCCGCTATCCAGGATGCATCACGGTAAATATTTCGTAAACAATGCAGATACGGGTGTAGATCCGAACGTTTCGCCGGCATAAAAAGTAATGATACCGTCCTGATTTATTCTCACGAATCGTGTCTCTGACGCCGGCGTCTTATCGAGAGTCGCGGCGCAATTCCGCCACGATAGACAGTCTGGCGCGTCGACTTTGCAGCATCGCGTCGGTCGCGACGTTTCACGCGCGTTGCAGCGACAAAATGGGACCGACGCTCCTTGCAATATCTAATATAATAAAGCATCACACGCCCCGGCAGACGGACGAGGTAGCACGAGTGGTGCAACAGTTGCGCGATGGTACCCCACGCGGCACCCCCGGACTTTTGCATCGGCGGTAACGACGACACGACAACCGCACCGGCGTTATGTAACAAACACGCTGCCGCGGCTTTCCCATTTTCCGCGGCGCCTATTTCTGCCGCAATATCGCGCGTGCACACGCGTCTCTCATGCATTATGCGCGCGCGACAGATGTAACAGTCACGATATCGCGCATTATGCGAGCGACAGATGTACCAGTGTGTCGCTTGTGCTCGAGACTAGTTTGTTTTTTAACGGAATCGTTAGTGATCTTACGCCTCTTGTTTGTCATCAAAAAATCTAGGTCAACGAGAAAAAGGGGTCCTTATCGCGGAACAAAATGGTATGAGAAGCATGAAAATTTTGACAAGAGAGCAAACGTTGCATCTAATGTATCGGGTTGTATATTATATTCGTTATTAAAAACACTAAACAAACGAGACGAATATATATTGCAACCTAATAATAGAGATTTCTCGTATTATGTAATTGATACGTAACTTGAAGATTTCGATATTTTAACAGAATATATACACGAGTGAGATTCATGTGCTTCGCGAATCTCATTAGGTCTGACAAGTTTCGTGCTGCAAGACGTGATGCGGACATAGTCACGTCCGAATCCCGCAGCCCTTGGTACCATTAGATCTTGGCAAAGCGAGCCACGTTTACGTGGACCATGGAAATCGGTGGAGACCGCATTACCTCGTAGTAGAGTCCGCTTCAAAGCTTAAAGTGAGTTTCATGGATATTTGCATTGGCTCACGAGATGACGCGCATCGGCTGGCGCAAACATGTTTGCATTTGCAATCGTACCGTATGTCGCGCTATGCACCTAGGTACACACATACGCATACCGACGCACGTGCATACGTACATGTATGCGCGCGTACGCACACAGTGGAGTATATATAGTATTCCGAGCATTATAGAGATAGCACAATATACGTATATACTATATAGCTATATATACATATACACTTAACAGATACATGTACGTGTATATGTATAACTGCATACGTGTATGGAGGACTGCACGTACGTGTCCGTCACTGTATATGCATAACGATTATATGCCTATTAGAGGAGTACAGGGGCGTATACATATATACAATACAGACGTAGAGGAGGAGGTCGAGGAGGAGGAAGGAAGAGGGGCAAGATCGTGGGGGACGGCACCATTACTGGTATTGATGAGCAACCGGCCAGAGGAATTGGTTCAGCACGTGTGATCGATCTGGCTAATCTCCCTTTGCGGACAGCCAGATGCTAATCTTCGATCGATATCAGAGATAGGACGCGAAATTGCGTTAGCCGCCGCAAAAGCTTGCGACTGCGAGAAACTATTACTGCCGAAATGCATCCGGCGACGGGCGACTGAGCCTCGGATTCATAGTTGATGAGGTATCGATCCGCGTAAGGCTGCTTCTGCGTCGCGTTGCATCGCGAGACTCGACACCGCTTTGGGAATCGCGCGATGTATTGTTCGGGAAGCAATTCAAGTTCCCAGGAGATGAATCCAACATCGCGAAAACGGCTCCTGTTACGTGCCGATTGTTACGTGCTCCTCTTGTATTCGAATATCGGAGAGCATCGAGCGAGAGAAGGAAAAAGGAGAGAGAGAGCTCCTCGGAATTCACGATAGCGTAACGCGGACTTTGACAGACAAGTTCATGGCATCGGTAGGAATTCGCAAGGATTATTTACGTGGACTGATGTTCGTTTAGCATGCCAGTTGGTACCTGAGTGATACGTTTAACGATATTCCGCATTGGACGCGCGTTGGAACATGGCTTCGTTATAGATGTACACGGTGTAGCCAGACATGATTGCAATTTACGGAGACTTTACATTTTCCGCTTATCGCGCGCCGTCCCGCTCGGGTAACGCGGCCAGCATGGAAACCCTAACGATACATCTGGCGGAAGGTGCGCGCGCGATCGTTTTAATAAAGTGCGTGTATTCTCGGCGTGACCGTGTCATTACGAGTTACGATCTAGCACGATTGCGTAGCGCGTGACTCGCAGGAAGATTAAGAAGCTTACCCCTTGCTTGTGTCGCGGCACAGAGTGGAGGCCACGAGTGCGTGAAATGCCACAATTATCGTGCCGCGATAATGCTGGGCCGACAGAAGGTGCGTACTCCTTGGTATTCTCCCTCGTTACTTCCGCCATCGGGTTCGCAAGACGAGCGACGCGTGCACACCACTCATTAGTTTCTCGCGATGCGTCCACGTGCCGATTTTTGTGGCGCGTAAGTTCTCACCTGGTAGCTACGCGTTACGCAACTGATACGGATGAAGGATTGTGTTCACGCTGGCTGCACCGCGTTGCTCAAGAATGAATAGAAGCAGAATTCATTTTTCGCCGAAGTTCTGCTAATTTTGTTGTTTTTTCGAACATTTAGAGTCGAATAATAAATGGGTGATAAAACATGCTTGTTAGTTAGAAAAACAATTTTGATTGATGTCTCGAGATCAGTCGATAAAAGATAAGATTAACATGAATCAGTTCAACATCAATATAAATAAGTGAATGTAACGCTCGGATCGTGATATTTTATCTTACTTAAATAGCGACGTAAGGTTTCACGATTTTCTCGTTCGTACCTTCAGACTCCGGGGAATACTGATCCGTTCCTGATCGTGCACCTTCGGCATCTCTACACGGCGGAACGAACGAGGCACTTTGCTGAATTAAAGCGCGAACAGCACGCAATTCGCAGTCTCGTGCGAGCGCATGTAAGTACGCGACACAGACGCGCTTAGGTAGGTAGATGGATAAGTACGCGTGCATAGCGGCGAGCTCGCCCGCCGAGAGATTCGCCGCGGCTATCTGCTCCGCTCGTCACGCCGAATTAACGCCGACATTCTTTATCTCCTAATCGGAAACCGCCAGGGTCGCGATCGTGCGGTCGCTAAATAAGCATTACCCACTGCCGTTTAATGCGGTAGAATGATTCATAGCAACAAAAGAGTGAACACGATTCGATGTAAGATTTGATATACAAAGCCTATTGTTTTTGATAGCTTGCAGAGATAAATTCTGAAATTTGAGAGAATCAAAGTTACATCAATTTTCCCGGGTTTTTAAAACAGTGGATTAAGTTATTATTAGATCTAAATTCTTCAGTTGTAGGTAGTAAAAATTTGAATTGATTTTATTAAGTGATTATGCAAATAATTGTGTCAAACATATTTCGCGTGTCACGAACTCAGAGAGCAACTCGTATTTCAAGTTCTCGATGGATGAAAATATAAGTCTATACCATTTAACCGTTCAATGATCAATTTATGTAAATTTTATCGCGAGGGTCGATATTATTATAATAGGATTGTTTGCCGCTCAACGTATGAATGCATATTCGTTGATATTTGTGTATACTGCTCGAGGTAACTATGGTACAATTTGTCGATAACAAAGCGTGATCCGCTCATTAGAAATTCATATATACGACCGTATCTTTACTGTATCATCGATCGTCGCTTTTATTGTCGGCTAATGCGATGTGTAATTGAGAAGCCCCGCGCGCGCGTGAGGGCCGCGCGGGACAAAGCCATGAAATGTGAGATTTACTTTATTGCGCGCAGGTGACGTAATTCACGAGCTACCGTTGCGAATTAATGCCGATCGTTGCGCGGGGGTCGCGCCGACGAAAATAAATAATTGACGGTGCATACTTCCGAAGTCTACGCACCGATCATTATCATAATTTCCTCTTCAAGTACTCTTCGGATATATTCGGATGCATTTTTTCTCCCTTGAATCTTTCCACCTAATACGGTATCTCGTCATGCGATTTAAGAATGGTGATTTGTGCAATGGCTTTACCTATTATTATTATTATCCGCTTGAAAGCTATTGTGTTGAAATCATGTATTTTGTACTTTAGAACCGCTAACGATTCGTGTTGAATTGGTATCATTAAAATTATTATGATATACGATGATTATTTTCATTATCTACATGACGTAGACGTAAATAATGTAATTGAAATTTCGGCAGTCTATAGAGAGACACACTCTGTAACGACAGGGGAATATGCAATCATGCTTATACGCGAAGAGTGGAATCTAATTTTGACAATTGCGGGGCGTTTTAGTCAGATTTTCAGCGAATCGAGCGACTCCGGCAATCTCGTCACATCGTGATCGATTAAAATATTTTCGTTGAAGCGCTCGCGCACAGTTGGCCGGCGCGCATCCAGTGATTCGAATCAGGGTTGATTGTAAATTGAGCGCGAAACCGCCGTTGATTGGTTTAAAATCAGATCATCGCGACTCCGCTCGCAGTCGGTCGCTCGACTGCATCTATCGCCGCGTGCATACATCGTCACGAGGAGGAAGAACGGGAGACGGGGAGGTCAGGGGGGCAAAAGTGCACCCTCGGAGGGTCGGACGGTGCAGCAGAGGGTCGGAGACCTGTACGTACCAAACATGAATGCTCCTCGCGTGGCTCCCTAAAATGAATTACGCGAACGTGGATCAGTTGCCAGGCAACGTCTCTCTCCGTTGTAACCCGTAATGCACTCGCTGCAGGCCACGGTTTTTGTTTGTATTAGGAAATCACCCTGTCAAGCGCGCGTTTCCCTCCCCTTACACCCCTCTGAACGCGCGGTCGGAGAACTCGCGAATTTTGGGACGCGTTCGGAAAGCCACGTGATCGATGCGCGAATTTCGGAACGCGCGGCTCGCAGCTGCGTGCCTGATACGCAAAGTTTGGAACACGTTCAGGACCGCATGATCGATGCGCGCGGATCGGGCGATCGTGCGCGTCCCGCGGGAATAGGTTCCACTTGAGATAATGAAGTAATTAACGAGTCAGTAGTCGATTATTCGCGTAATATCTGTAATGGATGCAATAACGTGCATAGGTCCGCGGAATTTCGCGAATCAGTACACTGGTAATGCCTGCATTCGCATCACCAAATGCGTTAATAGCTTTATCAATAATAAATTAGGATAATAATTTAGTATTTATTACATCGGATCACTGCGTGAGCAATTATACCGCGTCGACATTTGCGGAATCCACGAGTACGAGATCGAGTATTCTTCCGTTTTCCGTTTTCCGAGTACGTTCCCACAATATGCATCGTCGTCACCGCCTCCCTACCAGTTTCACGGTTGTAACTGCGATTTGCTCTTACTCGCGCAAGAGGCGGCCTTTAAAGTTTCAACCCTAAAAGTGTTTTACGCTTGGCGTCACCCATTGATCGAATTTAAAACCGATGCGCGCTCGGGCACCCGTTCGGGTGACATCGCTTTGACACCCGGATGTACTGATTTTACAAGCAGGCACGCGGCGGAAACGGATTCTGGGAATGAAATTTAGGGTTGAAAAAAAGGATAGATCAGCGAGAAGGGCGACGGGGGAGAGAGCGTGAGCGAGAGTAAAAGCCACACGCGAGGGATGAAAGGGTACGCGAGAGTGCTCTTCGTGTGCATTCAACGCAGTTATCCACCCACGTAACATCGCTACTGACAAGCGTAGCGAATTATCTACTTTCGTACGTACGCTCGCATATACGCTAATCTAGGATTCTCTAATGCAGGAAGCTTGTTGCTTTCGCACTTTCGCTATAGCAGCGGAATACGCCCACTGTCATTATCGTCCAAATGCTATCTACAATTCAGTAGCAACGTAGGAATTCCTACATTCTTCATTAGTCTCCGTTATTTTTAAAAAGTTTAAGATACTTTATAATACAAAACTCGCTTTCCAAGGCAATATGATTATTTATGCTATCCAAATTCAATAATATTAATTTTAATTAATTTGAAATAAAAAATAAAAAATATTCAAGCGACATGCTTTTGTTCCTATAGACTCACAGTTGAATAATAGATTAAAAATCAGCGTCGGGCTGATATGTTATTCACGATTCAGCATATCTGTATGATATGCATGCAAGGCGTCAGCGCGTCTCGTCGATTGTCAGCGAATGATTATTCACGCTCGAGCCATTTGGCCTCGCTAGATTACTCGGGCGGCGTATTGACAAACGGATTAACGTCAAGTTGACTTAGCATCGCCGATAAGGAGCCGATAACCGATACGTAATTGCGACGAAATGGCCGACGAGAGTCGCGAACGCAACGGGAGGTCTTTATCTCCGGCCGCGCGCGGCTTCTCGCGGTTTATATCGACTCTCGACGGTCGAATCGTAAAAAGTGAGAACGGCGCTTTGCATACGGCGCGACGAATCGCGAAATTGGATGTGTCACGACTTTATGCGCGTCCAGGCGACGATCCTTATCCCTTGGTCCGCACTCTCTCGTCCGGTCGTTACTGAATTTACACGCTGCCTTCGCTACGTGCATTTCTCGTAGAACCTCGCTCTCGCATCTTCGTGACGATCAGTGATGCGTTCGTGCCCTTCGACAGGCGTGACGATCAAACGCGAGATACATGCTACTTTGAATATAGCATGATGTCCCGGACACAGAAAGCAGACGATAGAACAATATCGAGCGATCAAAGATAGAGCGTCAAACTCCCATATGAAATTTTACATCAAACGTAAAGTATCTATTTCCTCAGAAATATTTCTATTATTTCAAATATTTCAGGATAAAAGAAAATAGAAATAAAAAGATGGAAAATTAATAACACTACAAAAATATTTATTTATGTACATTAAATTTGTTGTAATGGATACGGATACATTTCATCATCGTAATAATAAATCGTTTGAACTATTATAATAAAACGATTGTAGTAAAAAACAAATGTTTTACAAAATCGCCGTTCAATATTTGCTGTCCCAATAAAATTTGATTATTCTTTTCACTTTGATTAAGATTATTACGAGAAATCTATGAAATTCGAAAAAAACGCCCAAGATCTGCGTTATCTGGCTAGGCCGAGAGCCTCCCGGCCGCGTTTTATCTCCCAAATGTAAAGAAGCGCTCCGCGCTGATATCGTTGAAAACTCGGTGCGCCGGACCGTATTTACCGAGAACTTTTCCTGAAGAATCACACAAAGGGCCTTCCCGGTGGGCCACCGCGGGTTACTTTCGTGTAAACAGCAATCTCTTCTCCGGGCAGGCGGGTTAGGGCGAGGAGCGGTCGCAGGGGCAGGACGTTATCGCGGGATTATTTCTTTCATTCATCTCCGCGCGACTTAAGGATTCTAAGAATAAAATATGCAGGCCGTATCTTTAGAGGGAGGCATATCGTTCTTCAGGCCCACGGCCGTTTTCTGGTAATTACGTCGGTTAATTGCAGAGGACGGCCTCGTTCGCACCGCTTGTTACTCGCCGAGTATGCCGATCCCATCGTCGTCGCCATCGCTGTTGCCGTTGCTGCTGGGAGGTATTAAAAGAATGTTTATGAGTACCGGGTACTCTCTCTGAGTGTTAAAGTATAATAGGACGTGTGCCTGTAGGCACCTCTCTTAGGCTTCGAGGATTAACATCGCTAATTGTTAGTCTCAAAGGATGCGTGAACCAGCCGGCAAGCCGGCAGAAAGCCCGTCTCAAGGGCAGTGTCCTGGAAAATTAAGGATTAGCAGTCAGTTCCGGAGAAAGAGAGTGGAGTTCGGGGGCGGTTATTACTTCATACCCGCGCGTGATGGCCGTAATACGGCTACTGTAAAATATGCCTTCTTAGAACTGCGCACAAAGGGTTTAGCCTTTAAGAGGCACGGTGAAATATTGGCGGCGTAAGGAGCTTGAAAGTGATCCGCTGTTTTAAAATTCAAAGGGAGAATACTTCTAACGCGCGCAAGCGCAAGCTTGACTCTCGCTTTTGAATCTTTGGCTTGTTATGCGAGAACTGCATTAATAATCGCTTGACTTATGGAATCTTGTCTAGGTATCAAACGGTGAGATCGTCGCATTAATCATTTTTCGAAAAGAATGTTGATATATGTCATTTTATTACGTTCATGAAACACTTTTATAGATCGGTCACCATTGACAAGAATATTAAAGTCTAGATTCACCGAGCTTTTAAGATACGCTCGGAACATTGTTTTAAAACGTGCTATCATTCTCATGTTACTGTTTGTCTTTGGATTTACGAAGAGGGAGATTCTCGGATTTATACGATAAGAATACTCGTTCTTATTCATCTGCCTCCAAAATATCACGTTACAAGTGTCAGGTTACGGTTTATCAAGTTTTCAAACGCACAAAAATATTTAAAAGCTAGTATCAAATTGCAAGTTACTAAGTTATCGTAAAATATTGACTTGTACGCTGCAAATAGGGAAAGAAAGTTAAACCTTGACGTATAGGGTCATAACGTTCTCAATAAGACGCGTGTAACGTGATACTTGTGAAAACAGCAATGAGTATTCCGGCTGTTTGTACAAAAATACTTGCAAATATTTTCGTTCGATTAAATTTAAGAAATACGTTCCGATGTTAGCGCGTGACGCATTTTATGTGCATACCTTTAAATTAGAAGATATATAAGAGATTTTAAATGAATCGTTTTATTTCGCATTATCCTTCGCAAAGAATATTTTTACTTAAATATCATGTATGATACACAGGTACATGAACCGATGATATACGCTCGTTCGAGCAATATAATGTAATGTAGCGTACATTATGACATATAAAGCTCGCTCGGAGCGCAGTCTCGAGTTACCAACTACTTTCACAACATGCCAACAAAGTAATTAAGAATATATCAGTGCGTAATGAATCGTAGCACGCCGCATGAATGGTCGATTGTCGACGAGCGATAAAATGATTTCGTCGTCCTCACTCTATTGAGCATATCCGTACTTTCTCATATATCAAGCGATATGTCGTACGTTACGGCAATTGGAACAATCGCGCTTTCAAGCACGTTTCTCAATCAAAGCATTAGAGCATTGAACTTTTAAGCTGCACTGTTATCTGCAACACTAGAATTTATGAGTTTTATTTGTGAGTACTATCAGTTATCCATCAGATTAGACATTTTATGCAAATAAGTAAACAGATTTCTGCAAAGGTGCTACATTGCACGCACAGAATTTAAAAGTATGGTTTCATTATCTCAATGATAGAAAAACAGAGAAATATACTTTAATATTCAACTGCTCACGCTAGCCAGTAACTCTCCGAGGGTTAAACGGCACCCGATGTGATAACGTGAAGTAAAATGAAATGAAAACGAGATGTGCGATATTAATTACAGTTTCTTATTAATGCATACTGTCACTTTGTATGACACATTATATTAATTTATCTTGGAGTTATTTTATTCCTAACATCACTCTCTCTCTCTCTGACTTTTAAATTAGCATTCAGCTTTCTTAATTAATTAAAATTGTTGAATATAATAACATAATAACGTCCGTTTTTGGTTTTTGGAAAATATTTATTTTTATATAGTTAATATGACTGGGACTATTTTTTCTCTCTAGATTATCTTCACTCTATTATAGTCGACATTTAATTTGTAACTATTTTCGTACGATTGTTATAAATTTTATGAAATATTCAATTATTTTGAACTTCAACGCGAAATCTCGTAGAAGGAATCATCGAATAATATAGGACAGGCATAAGTGCAAGAAAAAGCACAATGGGTAGACGACGTGCGTCCAGGATAAAAGTGTTCGTTGCAGAACGATAGATCTTCATTAGAGCGAGACGATGCATAAGTCACGCGACGGGGAGCACGACTTTTAGCCACCCTCGTAATTCTTCAGCACGTATAGCGCACCGTGCGGGTACATGATTATGACCGCGCGATCAGCACGGATAACTTCTTCGCCATCACGCGTCGCACGATCCCGATCATTTGTCATGTTTGTGTTATAAATTATCTTTAAACATTGTTTGCAAACTATCTGGTATTAATTACGGATAAAGCATTTCGACTAAACATGATAATACAGTAACGACATGCAATGTATGACACGAGATATGACAGCGTGTGCACACAATATATGAAAAATATTGACATCGAGATATGTATCTAATTGTTTAATTGGATGTTTAATCAAGTGTTTTTTTTAAATACATGCATATACGAGGTATACGTTTATGTAGTATAAGAAGAGAGGTATTGGCGAAAAGGGGATGTAGCTCAGTGGTAGAGCGTTCGCTTTGCATGTGAAAGGTCCCGGGTTCGATCCCCGGCATCTCCAATTTTTTTTGTATTATGTGATGTAAAAACATAATAGACGTTGCTATATTATATTTTGGATAATAATAATTTATAATTTTATTATAATTTTTTATTTACTAGGTTTAGTGCATGGAGGTGATAAATTATCAAAAAAATATAAATAACTCGTCATATTTTTGTGTAAAAGTAATTCACGTTTATTGTAACTCAAAAGATACATGAAAAGAATCCAATATAAAAGCTTCCATATACTCATGTGTATATACAAAAGAGTAACGTAATAAATAACCGCACG
Organism: Ooceraea biroi; assembly: GCF_003672135.1. NCBI lineage: Eukaryota > Metazoa > Arthropoda > Insecta > Hymenoptera > Formicidae > Ooceraea > Ooceraea biroi. Next base: position 6,465,870 of record NC_039509.1, read on the forward strand.
GAAGACGGTGATTCTCTGAAACATTTCTCTTCTCGTACGAGTATTCTCGTAGCCTCTGGTCAATCAAGTCGATCTTTTTTTAAGAAACCCTACAACAGAGGTCCATCATACCTGCCTACCTACCGTCCAGCTATTTTACGTTTCGTGAAGCCGGAAAATCGCCAAGTTTGCGGAGAGTTTGTTAAGGTTTCGGCATTTAATTTCCTCACAATGCACATAACCGTCCGTTGACTGAGGTTTGCAATTTTTGTGCGTAGCCGAGCGCGAATACGCGCGCCTTGAGCAAATTGGAATGTGCGTTTCTACGTTTTCCGCGTAAAAAAAAAGGAAAACAGGCACCCGTGAACGTTGCGCGAATATCAGACTGCAGAAAACATTAAAAATATCGCCGCGCCGTGTATTACAGCGGGATTAATGTCCCGTAAGACGAACGCAAATGAGTAACGAGCGGGTCTTCGAGAGCGGCATTTATTTTCTCGGGTACCCGCACGCGAAACGCTAAATGCCGCGAGCGGCGGATTTAATAACTCGAGCGGCTCGGTGTACCGCGATGAAAAGCCTTTTGTCTCGCAGGTACGTTCGAAAACGAGGCAAACGAGCGAGAGCAGGAAGGTAGAAGAGAGCGGGGGAGATAGAAGAGAGTGGAAATGGCCGGAATATCGGGACCGTGGTGGAGTGAAAAGGGTAAATAGGAAAAAAAAAGAGAAGGATTCTGGAATGGGTGAGCGCTCGGTCGCCGATCGAGCGTGCGTAACTCGCCCCCGAAGGGCTGCAGCGGCAGTCTGCTTGCCTTTCCGGCCGCGTCCGAGCCGGCCGGCGAGGGGAGATGCATTCCGTAAAAACAAAAAAAAAGGAGGGAAGAAATGCACGTAACTGGCGGAGAGTCGCGTTGACTGCAGCGGAATAACGCGGTTTCGAGATCGTGTATCCGCATATCCGTAATCCACTCATACGGGATAGAGAATTGCGTTCGGGGTTGCGCCACCGCCGCCCGCAGCACTCGTTGCGAGCGCGAGCCATGCACTTCTGCTCATGCGACGTATTTATCGCTGATGCATTTGTTGCTGATGCACCGAGGGTGGGAATCGGCGTCGTTGATGCCCATTGTGCGGTGTCGCGAGATGGTGGCTAAGCAAGGGGTTGACTGGCCGGCAAACCAAGCCAAAGACTGGCGGAGGGAAGCGCGCCATTCCTACAGCATTACGTCATATATCGATTCTCTCGGGGATTCCCACGGAGTCAACTCGCCACTGGAAGCTTGTTGCATCATCGCCGCTGCAGGTAAATGCGCCTTGCAACTGCGACGTTCGCGTAGAAACATGTTATTGATCCAGGTTTTTATGCTCAGCATCATATCTAACTGCGTAATGATACATGTGCATGTGCTTGCAATGTCTCAAACTTTTTTGTATTTGATCTTATTTGTCTATTTATTATTATCGTACCATCAGTTTGCAATGTATCAGTTTGCGTGTCAATAAGAAAATATTAAAATCATTGTTCCATATGAACGAATCAATGATGTATATAAATTAAAAGATGAAGAGATAATTAAAAATTAACAACGTTACGTGCGCGATACGTTTCATTCAGACAATATTGTTTTACACTGACGTGTACATGTCATAATATCAGCCGATGAAAGTACCGTAAATGAGAATGATTTGATTGGATTTAACTTCCGGAGCGGACAATCAAAAAAGCAATTTCAACGTGCGTCATTGCTGGGGTCGAAATTCGCGCGGACTGGCGAACGAATTAAAAAAAAGAAAGCAATCGGTACATGTGGCGCATCTCGCTCCAAGAGTAATCACCGTCGCGTGCCTAAAAATGAGACTGCCACGGCTGATTAATCATTGGCAATCTCGCGCGAGAGAACGACGAAAGGACGCTGCCATTAGCGCCAAATGACGAAAACTCCGTCACCGGGTGTATCCGTGCCGTACTCGGGAAACATGTTATTTTTCTCTCTCTTTCCCTTTCTCGGCTTGCCCTCGCCTCCGTCCTTGCTTGCTCTCTTTCTGTCTCCCGCCGCGTATACAACATGTATACGTCGAGAAAGAGAGACATCGCACACGCAGGGGTGAGTAATTTAATTGAAATTCCCCTCTGTGAAATTGTGGAAAAATCGAGTCATGCGATCGCCTGGGCCTACGCGAAAATGGAATTACAGGAGAAAACGAGGTTTGTCCGATGATGCAGGTGAACGCCAGTTTCACGGGAGATGAACGGAGACCGAGTGGAGACGGGGGACGCACACAGAGGAGATATTCGCTTGGATGTGCGGTATGAGGAAGGAGGAAGGGACGTATAGCTAACTGGTGGACGGACACATTTTTCGGTTTTGAATTTCGGTGCAATTGGCCTTACGCGGAAATTACCCTCAATTACTGTATCACACGAGAGCCACCTCGATGCGAGAGAGCTCTCTGTACAGTTCCCCAAGCTCTACCGCCGACTCTACTGGAAAATATCCTATTTCGCGCGGATGCTCGGACTTTCCGGGGTGAGGACGAATCGTGCGCGTATCGTACACAAATTGCAGAAATCGATCGATAATCCGGCCAGACTGGTAATCGAGTAGTTTTCCGGTACGCTGTCTCGACGCCATATCGCGTATCGTGCGGATATGCACGCGCGCGTGGTGAACAAGCCTCGAAATACGAGAGCCTGCGGATTCCGTGGATAGCTCCATTCGTAATGAAATTGTTTTTAATTAAGCGGCTCATAACGCGGAGCGACGCTAGATGGATGCTCGACTACTGGGGTAACTCGATGACGGAGAATTCCATTAATATTTCCATATCTTGGACCTGCGAAATATGCCTGTTGTCATATTTTCATAGAAAAATAAATATTTCGCTATCTGAATATGGATAATATCTGTCCAGTGATATTTTCTGCGTGCTAAAACGTTTGCCGAAATGTGAGATCTTCAGCTCCACAGCTTACAAATATATTCGGATAACTCGTATTTTTTTTACACGATGCATTGAACATTTTTATAAATCTTTTATGGCGCGAGAAAAGCGCGGTGGTTTTTTATCATCATGCATAACCCACTCGCGGCAGCTCGTGTGCAAATATTTCTCACTGAATGAAACTCGCTGTTAGATATACGGGGAGCTTTCGCGCAGGTGTGTATACGTAGTCACAGCCGTTTTTAATTAAACTTCTGTCCACGGTAAAACGCCGCAATGACTGTGTGCAACATGTTCGTTAACCGCACATAAACTTCGACGGCGGGAGGACGCCGAAAACTTGGGTATTCTCGCATGCTGCGTGGAATTATTCATCGCAATATTTCGCGCGATCACTCATTAAAAATGAATTGTCCCATGCGAGTCGCCAGGAAGCGACTTCTCGTCGCGCATATTTTAGTACACGCGCTTTAATTACCAAGTCGCCAAAAGCGGCGAACGTAAACAGAAGCGTTATAATTCAATTCGGCCGGCACAAATATTTGTGACCGTGTTACACGCCACGCCGTTATGCGACCCGAGGCGCATGGTGGGTTGGTGTTACCGGAAACTGCGTAACGCTGTGCGTACGCGCGGGCTTCAATTCGCCGGGAATGCTGCAGAAACCGCTGCGGGTCAGTTACGTGAAAACGTTCGATGTTGTGTCGTTTATCGCATTTCGTGACTTCGTTCTAGGTACAGCATTGTACAGTACGTAGAAGGCTAGAAACGTATTAATCTATCTCTTTTGCGCGAGACAACGTAGTGTCAATTATCAATATTGTACTATGACGCTAATTTACGCTACAAATAAAATATAATAACGAAATTCGTCAGATTTCATCTCTACAATACTGTATTCAAAGATAATGAAATGTTCCCGGTAATTGCGATACATTATATACATTATATACAGGGTGGCCCATTTTAATTTATACAGTCGATTTTTTAAAAAACTAAAAGAGATACGAAAAAATGTTTCAGACAGACATGTCACGATTTCGAGGGGGACATAAGATGATACCATTGGTTTGACCTTGAATAGTCGTTTGAAGGTCACGCGAAGATCACCTTCAATTTCTTAAATTGAAACCCCAACTTTTTATTGCAGATTCTTATTCTCCATCGAAAAGTAAGTAACTTTTGTCTGAAACATTTTTCCGAAAAATATCATCTTATGTCCTTAAAATGTCCTCAAAACTCATCTTGAAGATCATTTTAAGGACATAAGATGACATTTCTCGGAAAAATGTTTCAGACAAAAGTTGCATGTTTTCTCGCGTAGAATCCGAATCCGTAATAAAAAATACCATGTCTCATTAAAAAAAAATTTCAGACCGGAAGTTAGAATTTCGATAAACAATGACCCGTCTAGTTGTATCCACATTCTCTGTCGTGTATGGAGATCAACGTTCGAACAGTGTATTGTCGAATACCGATTTACGTAATCACGTTTGACATTGTCGACTGTATAAATTAAAATGGGCCACCCTGTATAACGTGCCGCTACCGAGGCAATACGCAGTAATCGCTCATAACAGAGCATCATTAATTGATTAAAATTTCAGGACTAATTCACGAGTACTGTCTAGTTAAAATGATACAGATAAATTTTGAATGCGCGTATATATTATACGTGTCGCATAATGCGCGCACTCGACATTTGGTTTGCGCATTGCATTTAGTTTGATCGGCAGCGAGTACATTTTATAAGCTCCAAGTTCGCGCGAAGTGCTTCGCGCTAATTTACATTGACATGTGTGACACGGCTCGTCAGACCCGAAATTACGATGCGTCATGTGCAAACTGCATTCGCACGTGCCTCGGCACATAGCCTATCGCATCGTATCGATAGTAGGCGGCCGTGTTTCTCGTGCCAGATCGGATGCATGCGATTGCGATGCAACTTGCGGTCCTCGGCGCGCGTGGTCGAATCGTAGGTCAGTTACGAGAAAATATTGACTGATCGCGCGTAATGGCGCATCCGATATTAACAATAGAACCGACCCTTGGATCTGTCCATCCTTTGTCCGGCTGCGGGTGTGTGCGTGAATTAGCACGCGATGCGTACACGCGCGCGCGTTCGCTCTGGCTATAACGGGGTAAACATAGACGCGCACGGATATTAAAGCGAGCGCGTTTCCTGGCTCGCATCAATTGTCATTAAACGACATGATTATTGCGCATGTTGATGATCATTGCTGCGATAGACCATTACCGGAATATCCGAGCGCGCCGCGACCTCGTAATGATCGATAGCCGATATATATATTCATCGGGTATTTCGTTAATGGCGCATTGTGCCGGCTAGTAGCCCCGCGAAAATTGCAACGTTTCGTTAACGAGGCCTTTCGAGGACCATTGCTATCAGTCCAAGTATCGTTGTCTCTGCGAGCATTATGCGTGATAGATGTGATAGATAAATGAAGATACACGGCGAACGAAAATAATTGACATTTCGACGTGACACTTTGCATCTCGAGTTTCTATAATAATATTTTTATAGTACTTTCTAGTTTAATTGATTGATTGAAAGGATAATTTTATTAACGTCACTTTCCTCAAAGTTCTCTTAAAAATTATTTTTATCAGACGTGTATATCACGTCTCACATATACACACGAATTAATTAAATTTTATTCATATCGCGACTCGGTGATAGGAGTATTTTCGCAACATTAAATCAATTATTGTATTTCCTTGTAAAATTTTTAAAACATGACGCTTTTGACATTTCTTTAAAAAAGATATCTTATCTGATAGTCACATGCTGACTCTGACTCTCCTGACGTGCAGACTTTTCATTTCCTGTAACAAGAACGTTACGATCGCGCGGCTTACAGACTGACCCTAGCGCGGAAAAGGGAAAGGAAAGTAGGAAATCGAAACGGCTACCTGTTGATCGTGTAATTGTAGCCATTTAACCAATTAACGGCGGATATTGGCGGTACGCTACGTGCGCGCGCTTACGCGTGCGTTACACGAAGAGCAAAGACTTCGCATTAAACGACGAGAAGCCATCGTCTCTCAGGCGACTTGTTTATAACGTCGCTGGCATATATTACAATCGTTACGATACGTTGACGACCCGACAACAGAGAAGAGTATCTGTTTAGCATCGCGTTTAGCAGAATCACGCCGCCACTTGGCCGGATACTCGTGGCTGTCGTCGCGAATGATCGATGATATCGTCCGTATGTAGCGTCCGAAACGAGGATGATCTCGATGACTTGCATCCACTGTATTACGTCTCGCATGTTGCATATCATATAGAGAAAATGTCCCATGAACGCGTAGCGTCATATATCCGAGAGAGGGAAACCTGGAAGGGGAGGCGTACGCGCTATCGATCCTTACGAAATAAACCGTTGGGAGCCAATTGAGGATGATAAATCTATTTTATTTTCGGCGAATCATGGAGCTCATGGGGAGAGTAATGGAGATTATTAGGAAATGCAGGTGCAGCTTATAGATATTATGAGCTCTATCGAATGGCTATCTCGTAAAACAATAATGAACGCATACGAATAAAGCGGATGGTAAATCTTTTATTTGATTTGGCGATATTCACGTATAAATTCGCGCATACATATTAAATTAGTAAAAGAAATAGAAGAGTAATTAATATCAGAAAGAATTAGCCAAAAGTGTTTATTTTTAAGTTTTAGGTAACAGATTATATGTTTGACATATTTTTAAATTCATTTAACATTATTGTCAAAATCCTTTTAGATTCTCTTTTTAAAGATTCTTTTTAAAAGAAGACTGTATCATACATAATTAAGTGCTATTGAAATAGAAGGGAAAGCGATTCTGTCGGTTATAAAACATCGGTGCACGGAATACCAAAGAGACGAATTTATCTTCTTCCATTTTCCAGCGCGTCGTATCTCTCGCGACGGTAACGAGGGGGGATTCGGGACTTTCAGGACCGATTTCGGCTTATCACGCTGGCTTATCTGCTATACGAATATTCACGCAAATTTATCGATCTGTCTACAGTCGTTTCGACATAACCGACGCTTCGCTTCGGCTCACGAGCGTCAGCTTTATGCCGCATTCCCTCTGGGACGCGATAAGGAAAAAAAAAATAAGAAGCCACCGGCGGAGTCGCGTTATGAGCATGAATTTTTATATTGAGATCTTATCGCCCCGCGCTACCAGGAAGGGAAAATAAAGGAGGAGATTCGCGACCATAATGACATTTGCTACTGCAACGCGCGGTCGCGTAAGATGGCCAATTTATTCGCTCCTTTCGTCTCTTTTGATATCATCTTTTTTCCTTATTCTGCACAGCGATGGGTATTTTTAATCTAATTTTATTTAATTTAATTTGAGAAATAATACTTTGATATTGTCAACACATGGTTGTAATACCCATACGTATTAATCTTTACTATACAGAGATTAAAATCTTTCATGTCACGTAAAATTGAAAGTGTCTTATTTAATGAAATGTCTATTTGTTACATCGTATTAATTACAGAAACGTTTGTACAATTATACATTTGATTAATTGCTATTTGATTCATCGTTATCATGCATGAGGATATACGTAATTGAGCGATATCTTAACTATATATATCCGCGTACGATTATACATACCGATGCAGACTACGAGAATAGACCGTCAAGCAAGACAACGTGAGATATGTGTGTAATGCGTGACGTAACCAAGGCCAGAATGATAGCACGTGCTGAGAACAATACGAAACGATACGCTAGAAATAAACGACTCACACTTACACAGTGTTTAATTAAAATGCATTGACTGCTTCTCTTAATATTTATTATGTAAATACGTCTATTAAACTGCACGTACAATCAATATAGAAATAAAACTTTGTGAGGAAACTGGAAAGGACAAATAAAGACATAAGCTTCTCTAACAATTTTAATTTTTTATTAGTTATATAATTTTTGAGAATAATTTTAAATATAAAAATAGCGTGAATCTATTTTATCAGAGATATTGTGATATCTGCTATATATAAATTAATTAAAATATGTTATATAGTGAAATATACATATATATATACATTACTTGTATATCAGACAATATTTTATTTTTATTAAGAATTGTTTTATAATTATGCTTCGATCAATATTAAAACAATAACTAGGTACAGTAAGGTGATTCACTACTTATACTCAGTTGTAGCTACAGCTTACAATAAGGCAGCGTGGCCGAGCGGTCTAAGGCGCTGGTTTTAGGCACCAGTCCGTAAGGGCGTGGGTTCGAATCCCACCGCTGTCACACTATTTTTGCTATTGTTTTCATTTATAATATCAGAAGTAATACAATATTAGGGACATATAGCCCATAAAAAAATTAATTCTATCGGAAAATTCTTTTTAAATCATTTTATTACGTAGTGATATTATGTTTGTAGTGGTATCATTATTTAAATTAATAGTAATACAGGAATATGACAAGATGGAAATAGTCGTAGAAAAATTATCTTTAATGCAAATTAAACACAATTGTAAATTACACAAATGTGTAGACATTATCGTTTCTATAAACGTATGAGATACAATAAGGCGATAATTGCAAGGACAACACTAACAATTCATATAGCTAACTTCATAATAATGTAATCACTATTTATAGCACTTAGTAACACACGCAATACATGTACACACGTTTATCTTAATTATATAGCTACGTGTACAGTTTAGACTATAAAATTTATACTTTTCTTTCCGTGATGCACAAAAATTAATACTTAAAGTATGAGTTGACGTATTTAACACTGCAATTTTATTAATAGCATGTATGAGAACAAAAGATAAAATCAAAAAGTCAAGGTCCCACCGAGATTTGAACTCGGATCGCTGGATTCAGAGTCCAGAGTGCTAACCATTACACCATGGGACCTTCAAAAGTCCTTTTTGATAAGAAATCTGAAATGGCACTCTATTTTAATCCATTTTGTGATATGACCGTATTATATTTAACTCGACATGTCGTGAAATAATAGTACTTAATCTTATACATGCGAAATGTGATGGTTCTTCAATTTACTACACAATATTTATTCAGTTTATGAATATTATGTAATATTTGTGATTACAAAACTCTTTTTCTACCTCTCTCAAAGAATTTTATTTTAATTAATATTTAAATTATAACGTCACATAAACCAGTCTTCTCTTCTTGTATTAGTTGGAGGTTTCCGAAAAAACGGGGATGTAGCTCAGTGGTAGAGCGTTCGCTTTGCATGTGAAAGGTCCCGGGTTCGATCCCCGGCATCTCCAATTTACTTTTGCTTCAACCATTTATAAATTACTAATTTTTTTCCCTGTCCATAAAAGAAACAATAATAAAAAATACTTTTTTATTTATGCGGATTCGCTTAGAAGTAAATTGTGCAATTAACTATAATAAACGTAAAATTCACTTTTATCTTAAATATTTACACGCAGCGTATACATCCTCGTTCCTATCATTTATAATAAACTATTTATTACTGATGCAAGCTGAAAGTGAAATATAGAATATGCGGTGAAATTTTTCTTCAAGCTGCTGCAAATTATACATATCGTTTAGAGAAGACTGTTGTCTTCATTCGCGCAATCTCGTTGACGCCCGATCGATCGTCGCTTTATCGACTCGAGTTTGCGCGACTCGCCACGCTCACGCTCGTCCGTCATGCGGTGAAAAAATCGCGCGTATTTAGAATGTCAACTGACGGCCGTGGCCGTATGTAAAGCACCACGACAGGGGAGACGATGGTATGCAAATGAAGCCGAGCAAAGAGATTGAATGGTAATAGTCTTCGATTCGTCATGTGCAAAAGTTCCGTGTGTATCCGCGAGCGTAGTACCGGGCCCCTTGTCGACGCGAGAGAAAGATACTATCATTTGAATTGCCGTCGTCATCATACGGGTAGAGATACGTTATGCCTATCTCCATCGAATATACCCGAGAATAATCGTGCGAAATATACTGCGACAGGGTCTCCTTTTTTTTCATCTCTCCTCCCCGCGGGGTGAATGCAGCGTCGCGCACGTGGGAATTAATCATCGTTGGAAAAACGACGCAATAAGGCAGAACGCAGAGCGTAGCTCTTTCTCTAGCGTAATCGCTCGCCGATGAGTCGTACGAGAGGCAAGAAACGTGGATAACGGCCTTGATTGATCGTAAGCGTACGTGACAGTCCGGGTTCTATGTCGATGATACGGTAGAGGTATATCTTTACCAGGAAAACATCGTGCGGCGTATTTTCTTTCGTTTATTTTACTTCAAATGTGCGCTTGTAACAAGATATATAATAAAATTGGCATTATCTGTCCCGTTATTTTGTGGGCATACTGCGTGTGCACGTTATCGGAGATTCAAGAGATCTAATAGAGTCGCCTTAAAACTTGCGGTATGCGAAGTATTCCCCCGAAGGGGAAAATAAGAGAGTTCCCCCCCGGTCAAGGTCCCCTGTCACTGAACCGTTATAATATCCTGTCCGGCAATCCCGAGTATCTATTTTGTCCCCGAAAAAGAGCGTAACTATGTGAAAACAACATAAAAAAAATCTCGGCGTGCATAGATATCGAGTTTTGATCCCCGACTGGGGTCAGCACTGGAGCGTGTGACCATTTTGTCACCCTCGCCGAAAATTTTATTTACGAATATCCTTTCGACGCGCTGCTGCGAGCGTTCTCGCGCGAGAGCGCTCGTACTGTCCGAATATGCGATGCGACATAAAAGTGTCGGCACCCCGCGCGGTACCATCGCGGATTCTTTCCGAGAGTTACAAGCGACGAAACTTCCGGCTGAATTTAAATGTCCAATTGTCAGCGGCGCCGCGCCCCGAGCTCCTCGATGGACGTTTTACGGGCAATCGACGATGAAGGAATAACTTGTTCCGCGACTTTTTCCGTCCAGCTATAGAATACGTTATGACGTCATAGATGAATTTTGATTTTGCGTAAGAATGTACTTATTACGATCGGCCGAATGATATATGCTCTGAATTATTTCATAAAAAGATCATTTTAAGTAAGATAGTATTGAATAAATATTCTTCCCCATAAAATGCCTATTTTCGCTTTTCGGAGATATAGATTTACAATTTTTCCTTTGTTTCAATCTACATGCAAGAATAAGAAACCTATATTTGATTTTGAATGATTGATGTATTTACGAAATTGGTACTGAATTCGAATCTTAATCCCCAATCGAGTCACAGGCGACGCCAGTCTGTAGTGAAATAATAATTTTTGTATTTCTCGGACTAAAGGTGCGAAAAAGGTATCAGTAACAAAAAGTCGGGTGGATGTTCGATGACACGAAGAGTGCAACGGGAAGTGACAGGGCACAATGAACGAAGATATTCGCAGCGAGAAATCCATCAGAGACCTGTTTCCATGCCGGGGACAATAATGCCAGACGGTTTTTGTGTTCTCTGGCTTTCTTCATTTTTCCTTCGTCGAGCTTCCTAGAAACGGCGCGGCGGGGGTGCTTTAAATATTTAGGTGGCTAATTTTCGCGAGGAATTTTTTAAGCCGACGGAGGAAAGTGAGAATTGAAAAGAAACGCGACGACGCGAAGAGGGTGGCAGGAGGCGACCGAGCGAGATGTCCTCCAGACTGAAATAATAATGAGAGGCGCCAGCGCCTTTAATCACGATATTAAACATTTACGATCGCCACGGCGCGGTGGTGTCCTGCTACGCTAAGGCTCCTCCGTTCCTTTCTTCGCACGACTCCGATCCGATCTTCCCCCTGGTACAAAGCGACTTTCCCTGTAACGCGCTCCCAAGTCCCTTGTTTACGTCTACGTAGTCTCTGATAACTTATACGATGATCTGCTTTAGAATATTTCGCAGTGTCCAATCTGGAATGCGCTTTAGCTTATTGCGAACTACGTGTACACGAGAACGAAATGCGAAAATGGACGCCGTTTATTAATAATTACATTTCCATGTTACCACGTGATAAACGTGAATTATTATTTTACTGTACAATTTTTCGCTTTTTATTTAGTGTAGAATATAGATTTATATATTAGTTATAATTATATGTTAATTTAGAACATTTTCGAATGTTTAATATTTGGAGTAGAGGAAAGATACTTAGCTAGGTTACCGTTTCCAATAAACCTTCGGAAAGACAAATCTTCTGCAATACCAATGGATAGATTCGAGATTATTGCAAACGGGGATAGGACATAACTTGCAGTAGAATGGGCAATTCGGGCGAAAAGACCACTGGACACTGGCGAAAAAGTCCATTTTTCTTGGCCGACGTTGCTATTGCCAGATTATGTCCCACGCAGCTATATTGATGACAAAGCCGCTGAACCGACCAGCCAGCTCAATCTAGTCAACAGTTTGTTTTGCTTTCATACAATTTGTCATCCATTGTCTGAGCGTACGTACACTCCCACCCTGGCCGTCTCCAATCGTTATTTATGGTTTTGCAGACGCTTGATTAATTTTTGTCTTGTCCTCTTAACGTCTGAAAATCGTTGGCGCGATTTCAAAACTTGGTTAGAAAGCGTCTTTGCAATTAACGCGAGACTATTTCCCGCGGGCACACGAAGAGAACAATTAAATATGTACAGCGAGCTTAGGATAAAATTACGTTTTTAATCCGCGATATAAGATGACGATGATGCGGGGTGATAGTCCGGTCGAACAGAGAATAATTTAATGTTCCGTATTCCGGTAATGCGATTTTACGGAACGCCGAGCATGCGACGCCTGAGCATTAGAAACACAATTTTCCTTCCGCACTCGCGAGGGATGAATCGGCCGTGTCGAGAAGCATTTTTCTCGAGCCTTAACTCTGAAATTTTTTTATTTTCACACTTCGCTATCCGTAAATCGAATCATGGCCGAACCCAAAAGTATAGGACAGCGACGAGCGACGAGAGACGAAGGGCGAACGATAAGAATATTCGATGCGTAATTTTTTGAATACATAAACACATGTGACAAACAAAGCAGGATAATAGGCAAGGATAAACTTTCGAAACCTGCAACAAAATTTTGAAATTTAACAAAGAAAACAGTTTGGAAAACGTAGTTGTAACGGTTCTGACTACCTGCTGTATATTTTGTTTTGTTCATCTCCACTTTCCCTTTTTTCAATACGTTGACCTTGATACCCAACCGCAGAATTGGCAGGAACAACAGTCCCAAACTGCAGGGGGTTCTCGCAGGCCCTATTGTGTACCACGCAAGGGTTGCCTGGAACACGCTTGTTCGATCTTTCTCCCTTTTCTCTTTTTCAGTATGGGGCATTTCTCGTATCGCACCCTCGTATGAAGTCGAGAAGCTCGCGAGGTAACGTGAGAATGACAACAGATGCGATGGAATGAAATTACAAGATGTCGCAGCATTACGCCAGCGTGTTGTGCTTTTTTAGCGAAATTGTTGTGACAGGCATCTCAATGCGCGATTCTCGCATCTTCTCTCTCCCTCTCTGGTGCTCTTGGTCTCCGAGGAGTCTCCCCTTGGTATAGAATGTACACTTTTATGGTGTCAAGTCCCGGTCTTTTGGGAAAAGGGTCCGCGTCGCCCGTCATTCGGTTAATCCTATTTAATCGCTTTTCCTTCCTGATACGCCGATTGGACTGAAACTAACGTTCGAATCCGAGAACGATCGATAAGACCGCTGAATATTGCATTGATATTTTACATACAATGCATATCACGTATATATCTACCCACCTCACGTGTTCGCGGGTAAATTCGTTTATTTTTATCGCGGAACAATCTGTACTCAGTAATGCAAACTCTGTACCCCTGGCACCATCGGTGCTACACCACGGTGCTCACGCACCAAACTCAGCCGAGCCGCCATTGGCCGCCGCCGAGCGCGGAGAGCACACGGACACGGGTCACGCTTGGTACGTGAGCACCGTGGTGCAGCACCAATGGTACCAGGGATACAGAGTTCGCATCACTGTCTGTACTATCTAAAGAGAGTAATTCTAATTATTGAGTTTTAACTCTTTAAGAAGCGGCGAAAACGCTTCGGCGAGGACGGTCGCGAGGCGACTCGTCTCTCGGGTAAGTGCATCACTGAACCCACCTCATCCTCTTTATATACCGTTTTCACCAGGATTTTGTGTGCGAGAAACGGTAGTCACTTAGCGGAGGCGCTACGAACTAATGTTACACGCAATATGTACACTAAGGTGCATTAATTCGCGTGGTAGCGAATATATATATTTATTAATATTAATATATATATTATATATATGTGTATATTATAATATTATATACATGTAATATATATGTATATATATATATATATATATTATATATAGTAATATTAATAAATATTAATATAAATATTTGCTACCACGCGAATCAATGCACCTTAGTGTACTGTCTGTGAGTCATATCTGTTATCTTTTTATATCGGCGTGCACAATCAAACTTGTCTGAAATCGTTATCAGTTCTACCGTGGGATTAACGAGCCAAAGTTAGCACGTGATCACGTCGGTTTATCTCGCGTTCCCTAATTGTCTATGACTATTCATCAAGCCATTTATACTCGACGCAATTATCACCATCATCAGTCTCGAGACCCATGCCATTTCGAATTCGACTACGTCGAAAGCTCTCATCATTTATCTCCTCATGCAAATGCCTTGACATTGCGTTATGTTTCATCGAGATATAGTGATGAATTATAAATCTCAACGTAAATTCGCTACTTTTTCAAAAACGATGAGGCTAGATATGCACGTGACTATTTAACGTTGCATTTCGATTTCAAACATTATATATCAAAAAATAATTAATCAAAGATGTCACCAAAAATAAAAGTTAACGAAGTCGTTTTTTCACTAACATTATCATATTTATTTTACGATTATAAAATGTAGTTTAAAAAAACAAAAAGGTTTGCTAAGTGTGGGGTTCGAACCCACGCTCCCAGATGGGAACCAGATCTTAAGTCTGGCGCCTTAGACCGCTCGGCCAACCTAGCTTTGGTGAATGCCGAGAGAAAATATTCCTACATACGCCAATGTATTAGCGAATACTATATGCACATATAAAATAATGTTAAACTTTTGTTTTTACTCATGGAATTAAATTTTGCATCTCTTATGTATGCTATTATATTATCTCATTTCATGATTTTTGAAATATTGCAACAAGTAATGAAAACGTTAATGATAAATAATATTTTGTGATAATAAATGTTTTGAGTTCTCTGATATTTTTAATTTTATTATTATAATTTTTCCATTTTATTTTCCAGTTCATTTTATAATCGTTTTCTATATCATGATAAATTGTGGAATATTTCTATGATATCGATAACTTAGAAAACATCACGCAACACGAGACAAAATGCACACGAACTCTCTACAAGCACACGCGACCACATGGTAATTTGCTCGTGACCACTAATGCGCCGCGTTCTGTCTTTGTGCTTCTGAAAAAATCACGGAAGTTGTAAAGCACGACGCATTATTTGAATAATACCGTCATTATTCACTCCGCTTGTTCCACAGTGTGACTAACGATGAGTCGGGGGGCAAAAGTGCTCTGATACTTGTGAAATTTGATCGTAATCGGCTAATCCGTGACGACCATGCCTCCCGACAAAAGCTCGTGGCGCGTGTCAGATGACTTGTTCGTTTTTAACTAGCATTATGTACACTTTACACATGTTTCGTGTATAATCGTGACATTAGAAACTATAATTTTGCCAGTTTCCAATATATACGTAATATATACCTATCAAGTAATTTCCATATTTATAAGAGAAGCGCCTCGGCTCATGAGCAATCGACTTTGCACACTGTTATCTTGCCTCGCGACTTCGGTTATTCCGCGAGCAACAGGCTCGAAACAAAAAGAACGAACGTCGTCATATGCCGTCCGCATTCTCCACCTCGCCCTTTGCATACGCAAGAGGAAGTCCAACGACCCTTTTCCATTAGTCGGTTTAACACTTAACGCCGCGTACCGCGGATTTGCACGCGTATCATCCACGCTCTCCTCATCGTTTCTCGGCGACGCGAGTCTGCTCTCTCTTCCCCTCTGCTTTGCACGGCGCACCTGTGCAGCCGCGACGGTGAAGACGATAAGTCAGCGCAAAGGGGCACGATGCTAGCGTTTCAGGTAGGTAGGTAGGTAGGCAGGCAGGCATCCGCAATAAAAGCGAATCGTACGTCCAGACAACGTTCCGGGCGACGTAATAAAAAAGGGAAACCCCGATAAAGGTAGCCGGGGGTATCACGAGCGTTGTCGGTGCGCCCTCGCGAGGCATAGCTGATGTTGTTGATGTTGGGATCGCGTGCCTCCGCGAATGTCGTACCAGTCTGCACCTATCCCGTTGTTAAAGTTCTCTGCCCCTCTTTTTTTCTCCTTCTTCTCTTCTTCTCGTTCCCCCGGCATCCCGCCGTCTTCTCCTTCTCTCACCCCACGGACGTGTCATTAACGTAATCATTCTCCGTCACTTGGACGATTCCTCGAGAGTCGAGACTCGAGCCACTTCATATTTAAATCGCTCCAAGTTCGCTCCGACTTCCGACGCGCGCTTTGGGCCTTCCTGATTGTACACCGCGGGGAATATATCGTAATGCTCGCCGATAATGACTCGTCGAGTTGCGAGTTCGCGAGGTAAACGCATTTCCTCAAACGGACGTAATATTCCATTTCGAGTGCGACAGATGTAAAATATATCGCATCCAATTGAAAACAGGAATAGTTTCAATTGATATCTAGGGATATATGATGCGTTAAGCAGTGCGTTTCATTGAATTATTTCTGCGGCGATTTTTATCCAGCGTGGCACAGTGATATTTCGATACGTACGTTCGCCATTGCGCGGGTTTACTTGTCAAAAGCACGCCCGCGTCGTTCAGACCGTCGTTCAGACCGTAACAGAAAAATAATTAGACGAAACAGACATTTCTCGGCGAGCACGTGTCGGCGGTGCGTCTCAGAATGCAAGTCCCAGCTGTTAACTGCGCTCCGACTTTCTCTATTTAGGCTGCCATATGCCAAACTTTATCTTTCGAGAAGTTACAAGAGCGGGCCGAGACTGACGAAAGCAATTTATCTCCAAATTAGTTATAAATAACCATAAGGATTTCACTCAAGTGTATCTCTAATTGATTTTACGTGATATAACGCATTGTTTGCGTTAAAATAATGGATTAGTATTGATCGATTGGAAAAGTGCATTCCGTATTGCGGTCGCATTGAGCGTTGTCGATAATTGATAGATGATATTGGAGAAATGATCTCACGAAAGCACGAATATGCGTCGCGGAGTGAACGAAGGGCTTTGTACAGACGCGATTGGTCAAGCAATTTGTTTGTAGACGCTGATTGTGTCTATCGACGACTATGATTTGTGTAATCGTCTTCGACCCGGCGGGTTATCGCACTCACGGAACAGTCTCCCGTTGTGTGATTTTTCCTCACTCGGAACTTTTCACCTTATCACTACACGTAAACATTATATGGCCACTGCGTGCCTTATGAACGCAACGCACTTACGCAATCCTCCTTGACTTTAAATTAGTCCTTAGATATTCCAGATGCAGCGCCGCCAAACTTCACCTTTCGGTCTCTTGCCTTTGTCTCGACGAACTTTATCTGAATTTGAGTCATATAAGCGTATTCAATTTTATAGTAACTAATATAAAATAATGCATAAAATATTTTTTTAAATAATATGGAGAGAAACGTATGCAAACATTTTTAGACTGATAAATAAAAATTGGTTGTCCTGTATTTTATAAAGCTTTTTTATATTTTTATGTTTGGTTCTCTTTTTTATTCATATGCTTGAAACTACGATACGTGGCGGAAAGGGCAGTGACATTTTTGCTTGTTAAAAGCTGGATATGGTATCGCTGAACTGGAAAGGTGATGTAACAACGTCCTTTGACTTTGAGTACGTGCAGCAGCAAAAATTAGCTTTTGAAAATAATTCACGTGTGTTATCGGCTACTAAGGGTCGTTTCATGTCGCGACTCGTCTTTTACGTCATGCCGCATGAGAGCGCTTTTATGTCAATACTTCAAAGTGACATATGAGTACCTACGTAAAGGTACTGTAAACTACAAAAGTTGGTCTTCCGTATCTCGAGAATTACATTTTGCATTGCTGATTCATTCATCGCTACACTTATCAATGTAATTACAAATGAATAAATAAAATAGAGATTTAGATAATTAAGGAATTTAAAGCTTCCAAGGAAAGTTGAATTAAAATCAACTTCACAAATTTTATTGAAATGGAGACTCTAATTTTTATATCGTGTACATTTATTAATTGTTATTTTATTCTACATTTAAGAGATATTAAGTTATAATTCATGAAATTATTATCTTATTATCTGATTAATTAATTACAAATAGTGCTCAAGCGAATACGATGATGCAACATAAGAAACTTATATTATTAAGAAACTTTATATCTTCCAACTTTTGAATAAACGCAGCATCGCGTAGTACATTGGAGGATTAATACGTCGAGCAGATGAGTATGCGTGTGAGTTTCTCATGATAATGTACCACAGAAGATTGTGAAAAATGCGGCTTGATAATACGCGTGTACCGAACACTGTCGCGAGTACGACGAGGAGAAGCATTGTCGATTGCATCCACGTCAGCTGAAGTACTAATCAGAAGCCGCTGTCTTTTAAGATTATTAAAATCGTCAAAGCTTCGGGCTTCTCAAAGGGTTAATTATCCTACGGGCTGTTTATGGCTGGGTGCTGCGCTTCCCTTGCTCGCCAGGGAACAGACGCGAATAAAGAGCGCGCCAACCGGGGACGAGATACGCTGTCATGGTACCGCGGAAAAGAGGTTCTCTGTTTGCGAAGCATTGTGAGAGCCAAGTTTCGAATCGCTCACTTGATCAGCGAATGATATGCGTCCATGATAACAAACGTTTTAATGTGAGATTCATCTATCATTATCTCGATATCTCCGAATATTAGATTATCGAAAGACTCCGGCATGGAATTAACGAAATATCTTCTAAATATATCGTAATATATTTCTAAAAAAATATTTGGTGGCGCGATATTTCTGATTCTAAATTTAGCTGCATTCTCATGATAATCGCACGATGATGGCGTGCAATTATTATCGCTGACGTCAGATTTTTAGTCACATCAAAGTCGCGGGAACATCTCGGAGACCACCCGCGACCGTGCAGATCTCCGGGAAATCCGTCTTATCCGGCATTATATCCGTCTTTCCTCACTCCAGAACGTCGGGGAAAGAAACGTCGCGACGCAGGAGGGGCGTGACATATGTACGCCCGTACGAAACTGGTAAATGGACTGTCCCTCGTCGCAAAAGGGTCAGCAACGACGGGAGACGTAACGATATCTGTGCACTTATGCGCCTTACGCGAGTGTACTTAGACAAAGTACCTGCTCGCAATCACTTTAAGAGCGAGAGCATGCCAACTATGAAAGGTGTTAAGAGGCGCTCCGCGAGCGTTCTAGCCGCGATAAAGCGCTCGTATAAAACCATCGTGCGTACACAGTACGGATTACCGGTGAAGAAGAAGAAAAAGAAGAAGTAGAGAGAGAGAGAGAGAGAGAAGAGGACCTGTGCGCACGATGCGATGCGGCGACGACATCGTTTCTCGTACGAACGCGCTTTTAAAAGAGCGCGCGGGTTATTATGGGCATCGCGGCCCTCCCGTTCGCGAGATATGATCCACGTGACGCATTAAAGCGTTTGCACGTATCCGCGAAATGCGCGAAAAATCCCGGAATGCTAAATGCACGCGATTTATGCTACTAGTGAACGGTTTTAGCCGGCCGCGAGCACGGCGGTAAGCTTCCGAGAAGCCGCGTTTCTTCTTTGGCGCTTTGACAGCCCCGCGTCGTTCTGTCCCGCCGGGATTACTCCAGCAGAATGGTCCGGGAATGCAGTCGATAAGATTGATTGTGAGAGAGCACGCTGGGATATTCATAAGTACTTAAATGTCAGGGGCACTCGACTAACGCACGCTCGCTCGCTCGCCACTTTAATGACGAGAGGCCTCGCGGCGCACTCGTGACATTTTTTCTTTTTATTTGCGCCTTTGCGCGATCGCGGATGCGGTAATCTGCCGCGATGCAATGTCTCTCTACGCGTGCATCATTTATCTCCATATCCCTCGCTTCGTCATCCACTGTCTCGGCAAGTGAAGAATTGCGCCACGCACAAGAACTCGATTATTGCTAGTGTGAACAACCTGTGGTTTATTTTCAGCTAGCTTCATAATATATCTTTGCGAATATCATATAGAGTTGCACGTAATCGGCAATGTATTAGATTTAATTAAAACTTTATACCGGATGATGGAATGGGGAAATATTTGAAATATTTGTTCGCGTATGAATATAAAATTAGTATGTAATAAATATATAAGATAATAAGAGTACTAATTTGAATTTCTTGATTGCAAATAGATGATGCCGATCTCATCGCCACATTGAGGTGTTTCATCAGGTATGTGAAATTCTTTCTTTGTTTTATAAACGAGCGGAGACCCGGAATCGATTTTCTGTTCACTTTACTGATAGAAATGGACACGTTATACGAGCGCGTTGAACGACGTTAACGAGTCGTCGAATCGTCGTCTGCTCTCCAGACGTATTTTAGTAGGTTTAACGTCGTACTAACAGCCAGGAGAAATTACGAAATTATAGCATTAACGTTCTTTCATACAGCTTTGTTCAAGAACGTTGTGCGTTCCACATTCTCGGATTCGTCATCCGCACATGACGAAATCCAAGTAACATCCGCCTTTTGTTAGCCAAAACTGTCAGATAATTTTATAGTTTGGCCAGCCGCAAAGTAAATCTTAGAATAACATTTTTATCGATATTATTTCAATTCTTTTTCAATCTATATTTCGTTGTCCACATATTCCATTCTTTCTCTTTTCTTTGTCTCTTAATTAAAACATCTACGTACTTATTATTTGTATAAGAAGCTAGTTAATATTACAGGCTAGTAGACTAAAATTTTCTACCGTCTAGAACTGTCTTTTTGCGTCGTCCTGTAAGTACACGCATGCGCACGCGCACGAGCGATCGTGACCACGTTGCAGAAAGGTCCGTTATCGTAGGGCGTTAGAGAAGAGCCGTTTGGAATAGCGCTCGCGTAGCAGCACCACCGTTCGTCGTACTAAATGTTCCTAAATGAATCGTTAATCGTTAACGGCGCGGCATTACGCGGCCCTTACGGCGCGCTTATAAACCGGAAATTCGCCGGTCGCCAAACGTCCGACTGTCCAAATCGTTCAGCAGTCGGCTTGGAAGTCTTCCGGACAATAAAGTCGGACCCGCTTTATTGCCGAAAGGGACTCACCCCGATATACCGGCCGATCAGGCCCGCTTGTCTCTAAACGTCATTAAACGCGTACGTTAAATGCGTCTCTTTTTTCATTTTGTCCTGCTTTCGACTTTCTCTTTCTCTTTACGTGTCTCCATCACTGCTGTTCTCGTTTTCTCCTGTTCTCTTTGTCCTCGCACAGGATCGTCGAGAGGCTGTAAACGGTCACCCATCTCCGATACGGAATGCCGGATACGAACGAAATAGTCCGGATTCCTGGCTTTATTAAGCCCTCGGTTTACGCGAGACATTTCGAGCCGTCCGGGAGCAGCGCGCACGGTATCGGAAACAAAGCCCGACGGGGACGCGGGTTTGACTTCGTTTTGACGAGCCGCGTAAAAGAGCGAAGGCGATCAGCCGTTGTAAAAAGCGCTTACGATTGCGCGGCACGGGATGCCATTTAATCATGGCGTTACGTTTAACGAGATATCGCCGCTGCAACCGTTCTCGATCGACTTGTATCCTCGAGCACAAAATTAACATCTAGGTTTTTTGCAAGAAACATTGAAATTTTTAAATATAAAGAGCTAAATAAAATGACACATGATACATTATTTCATCTTGATAATTTCGCTTCATTCATTCCCATCCAAGCATTTCCATTCGTTGATCTTCGAGCGAAACTAGAGATTTTTCTCACAGATGATGAAAGCAACTCTTTTTCACAAAATTTTCGTCTCTTGACGGCGATCGATACCGCACTTTTACCCGGCAATTGTCACTCGCGCAATAGGATGCACGTTTGCGTATCGGCTTCAACGAACAAGTTTATGAGGTTCATGAGAAACGTTTAGACAAACGAACGAATGAACAAAGCGGGGCTTAGTAATCGTGAGAACCCACCACACGTTTTGTCCTTCCACTTTTATGGTTTTATTGGGCTCTTCGGTTCGCCCTGGCTAATCCTAATACACTTTTTCTGCATTTCAACCCTTCGCTGTTGCGTCGTTCGTGTCGCTCCACGCTCGCAGGGCGTGCGTGCATACATGCGTGCGTGCGCGCTCCGGTGCGACTGTCCGCGCGCCCCGAATAATCGTAAAATTTGATAATTAAATTTAATCGCGCCCCTTTAACGGCCTCGCACCGCTGCCCATTGTGCATCTCCCTAGTCCTACTTTAACGGCGCGATTACTCGAAGCTTTAAAACATATGCTTTATACACCTCGCTTCGGAATGATGATGCGCCATTATGATTCTGACACATCATTAATTTCGTCAGCGCTTACGGCTGCTACTGTGCAGCGTATCGGACTTCTTGCGCGGATCCTCTTTAGAGGATAAATCGAAACGGTAGGACTCGCTCGCGATAAAGTATCCCCCGACTGTTAAGTTCCTGCCGTTGAGCCCCCTCATTCGCCGACAGTTTGTTACGCGTTCGGTGCGAGCGACGGTTAAACTCGAGAACTTCCGAGGATTCGCGTCTCAAGCTCAGCGAGATCGCTTCAAGAACTGAAGAATCCGACGTAAATGTAGTTACTCGAAAAATTCGCTCAGTTCATTTTCACGCACAAAGACGTGATCTAAAGAGCGGATCTTACGAGTTATGTATGGACTTATCTCATTCCTGCACTAATGCGTCCAATTTTAAAGCGCGGATCCATATTCGCTCGGCATTGCACTCGCGCAAATGTGTTTTTAATATCAGCCGAGGGGAATGTATGAAATTTTAATGAGCCGCTTTAAGTGGAACGGTAGGATAACGTGCGTAATATATAGTTTTAGCCTTTATCTATGCATTTGGCGGTAAGAGCGAGGGACATCGGGATAGTAAATAAATGGTTTTACCGAGTTGCTCGACATTATAGAGAAGCACGCGGCGGCACTTCCTGCCGCGATACACGGCGGATCGTCAGAATTTTTTCCTTTCTTCGTCACCCGCAATTATTATCTGTACGCGCGCGCACGTACGTACGTACGGTAAAATATGTGTATATCTCGTCATTTGCTCGGGCGTATCCGAGCGCAAATTGCACGCTATCACGCCGCGCGACAGTCATTAATTGATTGGCGAACGGAATCTCGCAAACGCGCGTCTTAATTTCACCCAATTAGTCACGTCCGCTCGGGGTTGCCACCGGAGTTTCGAATCCGCGAGATCCCGAGAAGAGAACGCTCTATCAGCAAGGTTACTTTATAATAATCATCGTTTCATGCCGCGAGACGCGCGTATCTCATCCGGCATTTTACAGAGTCCGAAGTGCTATCGATACTTTGTCACACGCAGCCGTCTGCCGTCGCGCCCTTATCGTAGCTTTAAAAGCACCGTGCGCCCGACCTTTAAGCCTGGAGTAATACCACTTCTCGAACGTCGCACTGAATGCGCGAATAGCACGTAATTTCGAGAAAGATATCAGAGTGCATCGGCGCGCGGAAACACGATGGAAGTGCGCACGTATGCATCGCGATGATATGTACGACATAGGAGAGCGTTAACGTAGGTGGTTTTGCCAATTAAAATACCGTACCGTTGGCGAGCCGGGCGCGGAACGGCGCACACGCGATTCTGCACTTCATCGACGTCGCGAATTTTTGATGCGTGCTGAAATATTATATGACTATATACTCCAACTCAAGTTGTTGGCTACAAATTTTAAAATTAGAAAACGCACATTGTTCATTAATAATAAGAAAATTTTTCATTAGTTTATTATCATGAGATGAAGTTAGCACAAGCGTTGATCAAAATATCTTTTGAAAAAAAGGAACTAAATTATGCTTCGGAATTATTTACGATCACAAATGTAAATCGCTGTGATCGTTACGAAACCGTTATGAAATGAGAAATGCTTCTATTTGTAAAAAAAAAGAGTTGTTTCATGAACATGTGTTAATGAAAGTTCTCGTAATCCTTCAGTCTAACGATGTGCTCTTTTAAATTGGAGTTTCTCTTTTTAACGCCCTGTATAGACATCGCGGGTGGTTGTAGGAGGCGGCACACAATGCGGCAGAAAACAAGAGTCGGTACGCACATCAAAGTTCCGGAAGTTATGAAGTGGGATGCCGGTGCATCCGGCGTAGACTGATAATCATCTGTACGAAATACTTTGTAATCGTTAATTACGGCGCAGCCACGGACTTTCGAGAGCAGGATCAGGCGCCATCAGAGGGGGGACATGCGAAATAAAAGAGCGAATGAAAGAACGATGGAGCCCTTTCACGTTCCGCTATCACAAAGTAGTGCTCGCGCGCGCGCACTTTGATCGCGACAGAGTCCTCCGCTTGTTCCGGCCCATTACAGTCGAGCAAACCCTTATCCACCACTTTGGTTTTTCATAATGACGACGAGAAATGTCGCAGAATATTTCACATAATCCGAGTACGCTCGTCCGAATATGCGTCTTGTCTCAAAACAGTATATGTGGCATTGACGTTATACTCGAATCTCCGAATTGATAGAACCATCAATAGCAACAAAATAGATATTTATTGATATCGTAGGCGATTGTAAGATTCTTACAATATTGATCAAGGTTTGAGTTTTGATAATTGGCAACGACAATTAAAGATCATTTATTACTTTGATTTCTTTTCTTCCCTCACGCTAATTGTTCGGAAAATTTTCCATTGTGTCGTTTCACCATTATTCTTGAGCGCGAGTTAATACGAAAGAATGAGTCGAGATCGAGGACATTGAAGAACCTCGCTCGGTGCAAGAAGAGTCGCGCGTAACGGCTCGATAATCTCCGACAATTGAGCGGAAGCAATGATCTCTCGGGAGGAGAGCCGAGGTGATTCCGCAGGCAACGACCGAGTTCCTCGGCAATATTCAAATCGTTGGATCTGTCAGGCCCTGACAGGCTTCGGTAGGTCGTATTTCGTAGGCAGCCTCAAATGAGGCGGCGAAAGATTCCGCGAGAATTTCTTCTGCCGAACCCTCGCCGTGAAAAGCTCTTTCTTCCTTCCTTTCGAGGGGGCGTAACGTTTGGGTAAATGATGCGCGTTGAAAACGAATCGACTGACGAATCGAGCCGAGAGATCCGCTGCTAAAATATTCGAACGCTCGAGCGACTTCTAAACACTCGATATTGCAAGCATCAGCTGTTTTACTGCAGCTCCTCGGTCTCTTGATTTGAATAAAAATTTCTTCGGAAGACAGATGCCTAATTTTGCGTTCACCCGGCGGTAATCCCGCAAAAACGTGTACGTGCAGATCGTTCATGCGCGCGTTACCGCGCCGCGCACGACAGCGAAAAACGCGCGCTCCTAATCGCTCTTGCGTATATATGTATGCTCGATATCTTCTTGCTCGCGCGCGCGGATATTCCCTCTTCTTAGTTATTACTCACTGCCGTTGATAATTATTGCGAACTGGTCTTTCTCGTTATCTCTATCTCTTTCTTTCTCTCTCTCTCGTTCTCTTCCTCTGCTCGCGACCAGCTGGCGTATTATGAAAACGGTGCCCAGGCTCCAAGCAGCTTCCGAGTTTCGCGCGCGCGGGTAATCGCGATCGCTTCTCGGAAGATTTCGCCCCGTGGCCAGGGCGTGTCGGCCGCCCGTCGTCTTCTTCTCATTTCTTCGTTTCTTTGTTTCGTATCGTTCATTAAACCGCGCGCTCGCGTGCGCGCGCGCGCAGAGCGAGTCGAAGGCTCGTGCCGTGCAAGCCGCACCAGGAAATCAAGGCGAGTTATCATTACCATCTCGGCGGATTACCGTGGCGAAGCCAGTGCGTAGTACAACCCCGGCGCTAATAAGAGCACTATAAAAGGGACGACGGTCGGAAGACGGGTGCGGGATGCGGGGCGCACACCCCGGAGGAGGCGGGCTAAGGCTGGGAGAAACGTTATAAAATCTACGCGACCGCAAAAACCGCAGCGTAGCGGCGCTCTAGGTTCAAGTAGCAAGTTCAGTGGCCTTGGTAGGTGCAGCCGTGGTGCGCCAGTCGTACGCGATCGGCCTCGATACCGCGGAAATTGCAACAGTCGCGTAAACGCGCGCCGCGAAAAAAATCCTATCGAATTATTCCCTCAAACGTAATATCGCACTTTATGAATCCCGTATCCCGCGGGCGTCATCCTCGACGTGGAATAAACTGCCGATCGAGTCGCCGCGGTAATTTATTGTTCTTTCTGATCTCTTTTTTCCACGTGTTACATGTCGATACGCGATATGAAGATTACACGACTTTTATTGCGTTATTAAGAAACACGGCCGAGATTATTAAGCCTTATTGGAAGATATATCGCGCGGTAAACGCCGTAAAGTACAAACGCAGACGGGATAACTGTAAACGCCGGCTCGCACAAGCGAATGAACATGTTAGGCGTGCAGGTGTGTCCGGCAGGTCTGTTCGTTAAGAAAATGGAAAGTGTGTATGCGCACCGCGTTCTGTTAAATGACAGTATTGATTGGCCGCGTACGGGGGTTTTTGCGCGCGGCGATACGATCGCCGGGGAGATCGATAGATTTGATCGTGATTACGCGTGGCACGGTCGCGCACGAGTGCCGCTGATTGCGTTTTAAAGCGTGTATCTAGCGCGAGAAAAACGATCTGATGCACTATGATTGCCGCCTCTCTTTCCCTCCCTGCGTCCCTCTCTCTCCCTCCTCGCTCGTAACGGGGAATACCCCTCGCGGCTATAGGTCGCTCGAAGATTTATTACTGCGTATCTACGAATTTTGCCCTGAAACGCTCGGGATTTGACATTTTTCCGAACACGGGAATAGCTGTCTGACATTTTCGCGAACGGAAATTCCACAACAAAGTTTCAGCAAATACCAGGGCACAGGATTGTCAGCAGAATTTACCGTCTCGTAATCACATCGTATGAAATGGACATCAAGACGCATAAATTAAATCGAAAATTCATGCAGCAAAGCGCAGCTATGATAAACGGATTCGTATAGCTATATCCTTTCGAATAACGCGGTTGATGAGAATTTTTGTCCTGACGATCGATATCAGGATTTCGTAACTGAATTTCGCGTCTCCAATAGTTTCTTATCCCGCGATCGACAGACGACACGTACGTCTCGATCGGACACGATCGGATATCTAGACGCGTCTAGCGCACGTTAACGGGCGTCAGGTGGATCGGGATGGACCATCAAACTGGACGCATCCTCCGCCTGCATCTACGACCGACGTACATCGCGCATACATCAACCGGCAACACCATACCGGGATCTCGGTAGTATCGACGCGATACTGGCTTCCACGCGTCTGTGAATTAGGGTTGGCTTGCTTTGGGTTATTATGTCATAACAGCATGACCACCTGGAGGCAATTGCCCGATGCGCCGCCGATGCAACGACGAAACCTGTCGTCCCATTTATTGGCCTTTCGCGATCGTACACCTCGCCAGACGGAATTAGATCGGATACCCGGCGCAATCCGGCGATCGTCGTCGCTCGTTCTCCCTCGCTCGCTTGTATCTCCGTTTCTCGTGGACGGTATAATACGCGCGTATTTCGGATGGCTCATAGGCACACCGGAATACTAAACAACGTCGCGTCGCGTCCTATTTGATTCCGCTTCTATTTGATCGCTCGACGTGGATGCATCGCCCGCCGCGGCCGAGCTGCGTCCGATATATTGCTGGAACGTAATGGTGCGTTACGTAACACCGAAGAGCATTTCAATCACGTTCAACCGTTTCTCTTGGTATACGAAGCAATTCCGAAATGAACATAAATATCGTGGAAACCATAGCTATCGAATTATAAATTTAAGTAATGAAAAAACATAGGAATGCAGGTTCCATGACATCCACTAATATAAGAAAAGGAGTTCTTATGATGAAATTCATTCAATTGGGATCGATTTACGTATCCATTTATCTGAAGAATTATGTATCTATTTGTTGTGTAATTTTTCCCCGACTATTGCAAAGACAAAATTCTGTATTGCAAATTGAAGGGTTACTTTCATTCTGACTATGTATGTGTGTGCACTTGATAACGAGGATAAATGAGTTTGTCAACGAGTTTGTGCATGCACGGTAACTTTTTTCGTATTTCCTGGCATAATTGCATTCTGTGCGTTGCAACCGTGTGTTTTTATTACGTTATCGAAGCTTTTAATACGTTGACAGAGGAATAAGTATTTAAAAAGATTATTCTGTTCCACATGTCGAAAATCAAAACGCGCTATAACATGTTATGTATTATAAATATCCCCAACAATTCCTTAGTTTTTTGTAAACATAAGATAAGTTGTCTCTTTATGTAGAATATCAAAGTATTAATACGTTCATGATATTCTCACAATCAAATTCCTTTTTCCAACCAAATTCTCACTTACTAAAGTAGATATATCTGTTTAGGAAGAATCTGCACCGAGTCTGAAAGCTTAAGATAACTAGGCAGTTTGACAATCGCGAAATAGTCTGTTCATTGAACTTTCGCGATTATTGATCGCGGAAGACCATACGGAAGAGATAAGAGACAACGAGATAGCGGCACCTTTCACATTTCTTTCGCATTTGCGCTATCATCCGACAATGTTGGCAAATTCCGCTATAATATCTCATTTCGAGATACGGAAACACTCGCAAACGTCCGCAGCGAATGATGACGCGCGTAATCTCGAAAGCCGCCAATTTTCGAGCTCTCGGATCGAGCGGGACTCGTTTTACGGACCCTACAAAGTATACTTATCACTTATGAGCACGCGGAGTGCGTCGACCTGTCGAGCGGGACGAATCCCTCGACTTCTCTCAGCTCTCGCGGATGATTCATCCGCTCCTGTGTCAAAAGGCATTCAATTTGCCTCCCGTTGTCCCCGTCCTCCGCAAGATTAATGCAAGACACAAGGTGCAGTAGAATGCGCGATCGTAAAGACGTTATTTCTTTCTCTCAATCCCTCTCTTCTCTCGGATGGAATCATAAAATATGAAATGTATTAGATTGATAAGGCCGAGAGAGCGCTAGTCGGAGTGTTGGAGGGCGAGGATTTGGGGAAGGAGGGCAAATGACAGTGGTGGATTTAGCAAACGTGGGATCCCAAACACGAAGGACCGTTAGCTAAAGGAAAATTTATTTATTATAATAAACACGTACAAAAAATAGCATCGACAAAATTTTTAATAATTAACGATTATTTTTAAATGTACTTGTAACAAAAATGATTACAAATATCGTAGCAATATGGAAGGTGCAACAAGGAACACAATTATGCGAGAACGCATTATGTTCCACGCGATGCTTGCATCCTCTGTGAGGAATTATTCATTTCTTTGTGAGAAGTGTAAAAAGGGCGCGTTTTTTGCGCCTATTGAGCAATCCGTTACTGGCAAAGGGAAAAGGGACGCGACGGAGGGAAGCATAAACGTATTTACTCGGGCTCAGCATAATATCCACGTGCTTTTATAACCAATAAAAGTTACAGCTGACACTTCTCGTCTCTCTGCGGCGACTGCGATACGCGGCCGAATGCGCGGACACGCTTCTTCTTTCTCGGCCTCTGGTCGTCGTCGTGTGCGTTCTGAAAGCATGGCGGGTGTACGCGCGGAACGAGGCGATTTATGAGTGACGAGCGACATGGTAACGAGCTTCGTGAGCGCGCGCACGATCCGAACAATCGGTCGCTTTGTGCCCGGGGAACTCTTTGTGTCTTCCGCGCGCTGCTCCGAACGATTCGCGACTGCATCTTTTCGCGCGGTCTTAATTTAATTAAGCTGAAAGCCGCGCATTTGCGGCTAAACGAATTACTGCAAAACCGTGTTTTGCATACGCCGTTTCTTCTCGACAAATCTCCAAAAATAGACATAGAGAGATTTCGAAGAACCATCTGGTGTGTTAGTTTATATTTTCGTATATTTTTGTAAATTTCGAATAATGTATTGATCGATATTTTATTTATGACCTTGATCATCGAGATATTAGATAGTGTATTCCTTTATGTATTCTTCACGTATTCGGTTCAGTTATCGTGTCGCGTATTATACGACTCGATACGAAAGATGAACTCTCGTAGCCCGAAGCACATCTCGCGCAGAAGCTTCATCTAATCTTAACGTATGCGGTACATATATATTTCGCTGTGTAATCACTTTCAGAATAGCATTTACCACTTACCGCACGCGTCAAGCGCGGTGCTTAAGACATCGCACCTCATTACACTGGTTTCCCCGCCGCGTAATAAACCCTTCAAGGATTAATAAAGAAACGAGAGACGCGATAAGGCGTACGCGCAGCGGAGCTCGATTCGCCGCAATTAACAATATGCTCGCTCCGAGGAAATGGAGACGTACAGTGCGGAACGCGATCTACAGATATTAGATGCTCCCCATGGAGAAATAGTATGAAATCCCATGTGTTACGATCGCGTGAACGATTCGCCATTGGCAGTCGAACTCTAAATTCCAGGACGATAAAGATTTTATGAAAGGCGCTGCGCGCGGAAGGGCGCTCTGGCAATTAGAAATATTCGTTCTGCGGGAACAGTTACTATCTTCGCTTAGGCTAGGCCGTTAGGAAAAACTTTTATCACCCGTGGATGGACAAGGAGAGCGCGCGTCTGGATGCAGCGAAAGGGCCGAGACGCCAAATAGGGAAGAGAATGATAGCGTGACGAAGGGACGCGGACAACGGCCGGTATCGGAATGCGAGCCACGCCACCGGCTCGTTAAAATTATGACCTTATTCTCAGCTAGGGAAAGAAAAGCTTCAGAGCGCGTCGCGATCTAGCACTATCACGTTCGTACATTTCTATAATATCCAAGTACATTGAAATGCGACACTTCGAAACCGGAAAGAGCTCTCGTTCCTCTTCCTCTTCCTCAGACACTGAGAGAATCGTGAAGAATTACGCCACGAAAATACAGTCGAATCTCGCGTGACACTACGAATCCTCTTTCTTATTTAACGATTTTTAGGAAAATAAATATTCTTCCCATACATTACATACCGCGGATGTGCATCGATGTTAGCGATGACGGTTGATGTATCTGACTCGGCGGCCCGTTTTATTGACGCTCGTTCGAAGTACACGCAATAATTCATGCGGGTGCGCTGCGTAAAGATGGCAGCGATATGGGTAATAAAATACGCGGTGGCAAGAAATGTGATTTTATGATAAATATTAATGCTGTGCCGACGACAGCTCACCGTACTCGTGGCGGTGGCGGTGGAATCGGAGTCTGTGCCAGATGATGTTAAACGATTGAAGACCACGTCGATGTTAACTTTCATTGTCCGTGATTAATGGTGAAACGTTTCCGCCGGTTTTGTGCACGACCGCAGAAAGCTGCGTTAGGTACATCTGCGGTGTGCTCTATCGGACGACAGTTGCGGCGGTGTCGCAAGACTCGATGTAGGAAATGTAGAGGTCGATTTACAGTTACGGGAACGCCGATACAAGATGATACAATAAGGAAACAGGAAGGTACTAACGAGGCGGAACGTTTTACTTATCGATATTGCGCAGGATCAGTAAAATATATTTATGGTAGAGTAATAAGAAAAGGAAGCTTCCTGGTTACCTGCGAAACAAAGTGTTTCGCCTCTTTATCTTTAAATGCGATAATAATTGCTTAATACTTAATTTTTATTGTAAGCGGAGTTCTTTAATTACGAAAAATGTTTCGACAAACATATATGTTCTAATTATCAAGAGGATACAGCTTTATGAGTTAATATTTAAACGAGACGATCTACCCTCCGTTTATTATATGTACGAATGCCATTTTCGCTTGAAAGTAATTAAACCGTAAAACGGTTCTGGCGCGGAGTAAAGTTAGGAGAAGGTAACGATAGGAAACACCCGTTGAAGGGTTGATAAAGGCCGCGGTGCTAGTTAACGGGAAACGCTTTATATATCCCATTCCTCGGGGAATATCCGAAGAAGATAGCGCTTGATATACGATCGCATAGCCGTATAAATTAACTCCTGGTGACATTTAGATTAATTGTTCCGCGTGCACGTCGCCCGGGGTATGCTTTTTAGGGTAAGGAATCGCGATCATTATTCCAACTGATCCCTGAGTGCGCCTTGCGGCTGTATATTCGAACGAGGAAATTTTTATAAAACGTAAATGGATAATATATCAATTTCAAACAAAACTACATACATATATATATATACACATAATGCATTTATAATTTATTGATTTAAACGTAATTTAACAGCTTTTGTAAAAAGAACAAAAGAGAGTGATACAGTTCGAGATAAATGTTTCCGCTAAAATCAATTTTGTAACCAAACTTTTGTAAGATTTAAAAATAGGAAATTTGATTCCTCTCTCTCTCTCTCTCTCTCTCTCAATCTTGATCAGAAAAATTGTAAATAAAGTTTAGTAGTAAATTTTATTCGAGATACATCCCGTCACTAAAATGTAGATTCTCGAGCACTTTACATTTTAGAGATTGCTGACGTGCTCGAACGCAATTTCGTAATGTCTGCTCGCAAACTGGTATCAGAGATCTTCGATTTGATTGCAGCCGGTGCGCGTCGGGGGAGCAAGATCCCCGCGGGTACTACGGATACACACTAGTACATGAGGCGATCATTAGGACAAAACGTTTCCTTTGATCCCGTCACGATCGTTGCGTCCCACAGGAACATCCTGAAAACGATATGTCCAAGGTTCGCAGATCCTGCTCGTCCTCGCTCTTTACGGTCCTTTTTCTCTCTATCGTTATTGATACTCGACGGTCTTAGGCACGGATAGAGCTGCAGTAAGGCGCCCGCATTGTGTCAACAACCCTCGAGAGAAAACCAGAAGCTGCGAATTATGATAGGGGCCCGAAGAGCCCCGGTGTTGTCATTAGTGGCGGGCGAGAAACGCGACAACACTCCTCCGAATCTCACTGAGCACGTTTTCAAACTTGCCACAGTTGCCACGGTTCAGCTGAGATCTTTCAATGATACTGTGTGTTTTGATATGTTATTTCTCGTATGAGAAATAGTTTATTTCGGGCATAGTGGACAAGTGCATGTACACTATGCTCAATTGAAAAAAGAGATATTTCTCTTTCACGACTCAATAACTCAATAAAACTTGTGTAGTTATAAGGTCTTCTACATTTTACAATCGACCATTTATTATTGTCTCCCGTAATATCTTTCGAGTAGCACAATTAAATGGCGACGTGCAGGTTTTGAAATATCAGAAAAATTACGTTTGATTTTAATGAATATCGAGATAAAGTTTCTCCGTGGGTTTCCGCAATCGCGCAAACGATGCCAATTACACGTCGAGGCAACCGTCGACGCCGTAATTACCTTTCGGTCCATTTAAAGTTAACGGGAACCCCCGGCTGGATTGCTGCTGCAAAATTTTCATCCCCGTCGAGTCGCGACGTGTTTCTCTCTCTTTTTTTTGCTGCGGACGTCGCCGCCGCCGCCAACCAACCGATGGCGAGGAACAGCAATTTCCTGAGGAATATCCGGATTTACGGGGCTCCTCGAGGATATCGAACAAATTTAGCGCGAAACACGTAACGAACGAGTTCCGCGGCACCGGGCCGAGAGGACGGGGGAATGAAAGCACCGTACATATATACGGTAGCAGAAAACTTTAACTACCTCACAGCTCATAACCCCGTTATGACCCGTGACACGTATCTCCCGCGTTTTCTCTCTATCTTTTTCTCTCTTCACCACTTATTATTTTCTTGCTCTTGAGTCCGAACAAATATCGTCGTTGAGCATTAGCGTCCGCACGGAGCTTGCCGATCAGCCGTGTTATCTCAAGCGAGACTCTTTCCGGATCAGAAACGGGGACTTAAGCCGCGCGGTCGCCGAGAGAGGACGATTTTCCGCCTCGCTATCGACTACCAGACGAGACGACGGCCACTTTTGTGCCGATCTCACGTGTCGGCGCGGATCTCTGATTCTCCTCGTAAACCTCAAAGATTGCTCGTGGGCGATTCCCCCCGGCCTGCTTGTTATGTCAGCACGGAGGGTTGGCCCCGCTTCCGTCCCCCTGCCCAGTGTCGCGTCGCTTTCAATAGATTTTTTTCCTCTCTCCCGATCTCTGCGGGCGTCGAGCAGATTCGTCGAGTGTGAGAGTAACAAGCTCCCAGCACATCCGAGAATATCTTCCGCAAATTTATTTATGGGCGACGCGCGAGGCGGAATGGTGCGCGCATTGTGTACCGAAGACGGTCTTACACACAACACCATGTATAGCTATGTGGCACGTACCGGCAAACGACGAACTTATTCATGAGCGGATTTAGGGCCCTGCCGTTGTTGTTTGCTTGTTTACTCATGTACCTAGCCTGATGTATTATTAGACGCTTACGGAGTATCACTGCCGACGGTGTTATCTTGACACGAGATGCAAATGTATGCGCGAGATGCAAACGTATATTCGCGCGCGCTCGCGTGCGCATGTTAGCTCGTGAAGGAAGATACAAATCATAATCCATTGAACATACAAGAAACATTATACTTAAGGCTCGTATTATGTAATCTATAATTTTTATATATTATTCATTACGATGCTGTATTTCGCACAGTATCATATTAATATAAAACACAAGTGACAAGTATTCATTTTTATTTAATTATTCATTTACTTCGTGCAATTGAAATATAAATGTCTGCGGACCGCGATTACGATGCGCTTATTAATCTGAAAGCTTCTGTCGCGGATCGCAATTAAGAGTATTCCGCGCGACGGCGCCCACCCTTTTAGTCATCTGAACGGAACGGAGCGTTTTAAGCGATGATTCAGCTTGAGACTGCGAGCAGCGAGAGACACCCTTCTGTCAGTCAAGGAAGCGTCAAAAGCTCCGCGACCATCCCTTGACAGCCACTTTAAAATTACACCGATAATGAAATCGAGGCCCCGCCGCTCCTAATTCCTAAGTCAAACCCCGCGCGCAGAGGCCGAGGAACAGATGCGGGCACAATGGCGAGTCGATCGTCGGTGCGAAATGAATTTAAAGTCGGGATTTAGAGGCATCGACGACACAAAACATTCCCCCTTTTTTCGACATGACGTCGCAGTCACAATTATTACAAGCCGATCGCTCGTAACAGATATTGTTAGTCTTCGGCGAAAGGGGTGTGCGGCGCGGTAGGGTCGAAGAGCGTTAATGGCACTGTGTCGCGTATCGGCTTGCTATCTGGTCGAACGTAAACTCCACCAATAGCCAATTACCGAACCAAGCTGTGAGCGGTCTTATCCTCAGCACTCCGATCATTTTTTATTCGCATCAGGGTTTGCAGTGGAAAAGATAGACGATGTTGCACGTGTAGAAACTCGCAGGGAAAAAAGTTAGTTCCCGGTCTTTAAAGTTTGTCGCGTTGATTAATCTCACGTCGCGATATAAATTGCAACAAGTATAAGGGCAGTATCGCGAAGAGCGTCTACGAGTTATGGTCCCCCGACGTCGTTGGCGTCTTATATGTTTTTCGCGTACTCGGGCGGGTACATAAAGCGCGCGTCGCGTGTACTTTCGTGCGAACGGCTCCGAGCGCCGCGATTTCCCAAGTTTCCGCGTAAGTTTGTCCTGTCCCATTTAGCGCGGAAGATTTAACACTTCCACTACGTAGTTTACGATATACAGATACATGTATAGTACCTGCGCGCCCCGGTTACGAGTCGGGAGGAGACGAGTAGAGCGGCGTTGCACGTTGCGCGTATATACATCGGAGGCAGCGGGCGTTATGCATGGGGTGCCATTCCGGCGCGCTTTAACACCCGTATATAAGGGTGAAATTACACCTCCGGCCATTCCTGTATTTTCGGAACTTGATTAACGCCACCGTCCTCGACGATTATGGCACTACGTGACGGGATTAGTTAGACACGTCACGAAACACGCTCGTTGTCCCTTCGACGATGTCCCTTCATCTTCTACAAATTTTCTTTATAAATTTCTAAAAATTTTAGTTACGTTTGAAATTATTTTTCTGCATTTTTCTTAACATGCAAGTCGTATATAAATGTAAGGACGATTACGAAAGGCAGATGGAAGTCATTCGCGAGATGCGTATTTATGAGCAACGTAGTGTAATCGGTTACGAAAATAAGTACGGAGCGACCGGTGCACGAGCAATAACCCAGTGGCAATAAAAGTAATAAAAACGCTGTTTTGGCATCCATAAAGCGCGTACTATAAATAACGTATAGCTCAATCTGCTGTTATGCAAGCATCGATGAATCGGAAAGGAGCTTTACCGTTGTCGCGACGGCTCTACGAAACACTCCTGTCTCGTCGCCGTCGCCATCGATCTTTCACGCGGATATAAAATCTTTCATTTCCATTTTGAAATTTGACGTGCGTAAGCGGGCGTGTGCATGCAGACACGCGGCTGGTGTCCCAGCGACAAGGGAGAGAGAGTTTTTAGTGTCTATGGGGGATGCGAGAGGCGATAAAAATCGCGAAACATTATACAGATTTGTCGGTCGGGCTGCTTTTACGATTTTTCTTCGCGCCGCCGTCCGTCGAAAAACGCCAGCCAACCGAACCGTCCGACTCTCACGCGCGCCCCGTTTCCCTTCCCACTTTTTATTCCCATAATTTAATTATCTCGGCTTTACGGCCGGGGACTAGCTCTAGTGGGTTAGATCCGGCGACCATAACGCCTCACATAAATCCAGACGAGAGATATCCCGTTTACTTCGCCCGTGCCTCTCCTCACGGTTATTCCCCATAAACGGTAGCTCGACCGAAGAATGGAGCACGACGGTAGACGTCTGCCTTCGACTCCGCCGACCAATTTGCTGGACGCCGCGCCGCCTCGTTTAATCGAAACCCGTGATTCGACTATGAATTTACGAATTTACGGCTCGTCATAAATCACTCGGCGCGATAAGCCGGCCGTTATCGAGGAACGAAGTTATGACAGCGGTGTACGGCTATTAGCGCGCATTATCACGGCGTATATACGTGCACATGTTACGCGTCCTATAAATATTTAATTAAATATGTAGATTCAGTCTTTTTTTACGAGAGAATCGTCACGTGCATTCCCCACTGTCGGCCGATGTTATCGGGCCGAAGTAATTAAATAAGCGCATCGCGCGCGTTCCGCGGCGCACGAGCGAGACAGACGACACGCGTAAGCGGGCGCGGCGCGGAAGTTTCGCACGCGGTGGACGAGGGCGAGTACGCCCTCGTGTAACAGCACGCTTCGGTGAGCATCGGTTGCCAGGTGGTCGCGTCGCCGGAAGCGGAACTCGGGTACCTCGAGGAGCGTCCCCGGGTAAGCGCTATGGAAATGAGGTCAAACCACCGAGTGTTGCGCCCGAGTGTCGCGTTAGGGGGGAGTACACGGAGCGTGCCCGGAAAAAAACACGCACGGACGAGATAATGGGGAATCGCTGCGTGAGATGCAATCGGTATCTACTTTAATACTGACGCGGATATTTTCATTCATTTGCGCTTGAACTTTCGACAGTCAAACTTTTTACGTGAAATAAGTTGTTGCTGACGAATTCGTCAAATAAATTTAAATTTCTAAGAGATGCTGCTGGAGATAGGAAGGCTCTTTACTTTGATGTAATCTGTAAATAAAGGAGGAAGTTGAAACGGCCGATAACAAAACGTCGGCTACGCTTGGTTGGCTTGAAAATTGCAAGCAAGAGGGGAATTGGTTTGAGGGCCATCGGTAACAGTGGGACGCGTGATGGTCGGAATCTACTAACGTCGTGTCGAGGGTGCGCGACTGCACGTACGACGGCGTGTACGTGGGGCTGGATAAAAGAACGCTAACAACATAACGCGGCACAATGCTCGCGGGGAACTGCGGCGGGTCGCGATTTCTTGGGGGCTCGACAACAGCGGGGTGGCTCTCTGCCGGTCGCGCCGGGGTAATTAGAAAACGAAGGCACGCACTTGGGGAGAATAGTATTCTTCGGGTCTGACCACCGTCGATTATGTACGGACACAAAGGGAATTGGGAAATGATGAGTCAATATTGTGTGCGCGCGCGAGCTGTGGGCGACTCTCTTACCTTTTTTTTTCTTTCTCTTTTTTTCGATATGATTGGGATCGTTATAGAACGGTTGTAAATTTTTTACCGTCTTTTTTACGCATTTCTTTTTTCCAAAATAGCGGCGCACACCGGATCGCACTGTAGTTTACTGTCTGTCGCTATAGATGGTCAGAGTAATTTGTTAATTCGAAGCGGATGAGCGCGCCCATTCGCGAAGAGGGGAAAACCGGTGGCATTTGGAGCGAAATTGCGTATTTATGCCGCGCATAATCCGACCATTCTGCAAATGGTGGCGAATCTATCAATGCCGACGTATTACCGGTTTCATTTTCCTACGTGGATGGAGACACACAAAGGCTTAAAAAATTGTTTCTGTCCGCTCTTCGTTCGGGTCGCCCCGCACGGGGGGCGGCAGGGGAATGATCGCTCAATCTTTTTCATCCGGCTCGTGTCCGATCACGCAGGAAGGTCCAGCGACGTTTATTCACGACTGTTTTTTCTCCAATTCCGGCCTTCTTGCAAGAAAGACGAATGAAATCAAATGATGGTCAGTAGAAAGGGAAAAAGTTGCAATGATCGATCAAACGAAAGAATCGACTCAGATCTTTCCACAAAGGAATATATTTTGAATGATACATTAGTGCAGAATCAAGTCAGCATGATGATTACAAAAGATTTTGATTATCTCTCAATATGTTTAATATTTATAAGGTAGTATTTATAAGTATTTATAGACAGAAACAGATGCTGATCAAGAATATTTTCATCTAAATATCAAAAGCTACATATTTTATTTCATTGTAATCAATATTAAAAACGATTTTAATCATTCTACATACGATCTGAGAATAGCCTCAATCAAGAAATTAATTTGTTCCGTTGTTTCCTTAATCGCATCGTATAATCAATCGTTGATCTGACCATTCTGCTTTGCGACAATCGCCCAGGAATCGCGTCTAAGTTAAACGGCGGAGGATACAATTTCCTTTCAATCAGCAGCCGAATCCTTACGAGGCGAAGTTTACGTCGTGCAATAAACCGCCTCACTTTCCTGACGAGGAAGTACCGCGAAGAAGCGACAGGAACGAGAAGAGAGAGAGAGACGCTGCGACGCTAGGCCTGCGAGACGAGAACGATTGCGAGAAATAAAAGTCGCAGGGTGTGACTGATCGTTTATCCTCCGGGAGGGACTGGGTACGGCATGTGTACGCACGAGAGGGCGGATGGGACCAGAGGGAAGAGAAGAAATGAAATCGTTACGCGTCGGGGGATATTAGGGTGTTACAGAGCACCCTGCTCTCCTCCCTTTCGGCCACGCGCACCGTCGAGAGCGAAAGGAAGAGAGAGATACACGGGGAGAAAAAGCGTAGAATTTGTACCGCCGCTGCGATACTCGTTTCGCGATAACGCTCCGCATTCCCGCCGTTTCATTTCGACTTTCGCGTAACGGCGTCTCCGGTATATCGATGCCAGCGGATCCGAGAACGAAGCGTCGCGTTATTGGGAGGAATTTAATCTTCGCCGGCTATTCTCGTGTGACTATTGCACTTCTCTCGCCGGGGACACGTCGGCGGAAACAATCCTGTTCTTTAAAATGTTTTTTTGCATCCTGAATCGAGATCGTGGAATCCTGTTCACAATGCCGTAATTGGTATGTTAGACAGTCTATTACTACTCGTGGGTCCGCTTATTGCGGAGAATTTAAATAACAAATTGTTTTAATTAAAGGAAGGTATAGCGCTTATTATGTATTAGGAGTGTGATTTAGTTTTGAGGGTTTTGCAACAGATGGCTGTAGTGTCAGTTTGTTCCAATAGCTGTTTCCGATAACCGTTGTTTCTTACAGTGTTGACATTATCCATGACATTTAGTAGCATTATAGCAATAGATGCAATAACAGTCGTGTTTATTATATCATCGTAAAAATGGAACTTCCGAAAGAGCATTTTCGACATGCGTTGCTTTTGTTTTTTAATCAAAAGAAAACTGCGGCTGAGGGTTATAGAATTCTTGTGGAAACTTATGGTGATTCTGCCCCATCAATTAAGACGTGTGAATACTGGTTTAGACGCTTTAAAAGTGGTGATACTGATGTGAAGGACAAAGAACGCTCGGGAAAACCAAGAAAGCTTAAAAATGCAGATTTGCAAGCATTATTGCACGAAAATCCAACAGAATTCACTTCAGAACTTGCCAGAGCATTAAATGTTGATCGTACAACAGTTACCAAACATTTACATGAAATGGGAAAAATTCAGAAAGAAGGGAAATGGGTTTGACATCAATTATCGGAAAGTGCCATTGCGAACCGGTTGAACATTTGCATTTCGTTGATCGCCAGGCAAAAAAAGAAGAGTCTTTTGTCTCGGATTGTTACTGGGGATGAAAAGTGGATCTATTTTGATAATCCGAAACGCAGAAAATCATGGATGGATCCAGGCGAACCATCAACATCCACTCCGAGACGCAATATTCACGGTTCAAAAGTAATGCTCTGTATTTGGTGGGATAGTGTACTATGAGCTGTTAAATCCGCATGAGACTGTCACGGCTGATCGTTATCGACGCCAATTGTACAAGTTGAAGCAAGCATTGGACCAAAAACGACCACCAATTGCGAGTAAACGACGGAAAGTGATTCTTCTTCGTGACAACGCTCGACCTCACTTGCGTTATCAGTGAAACAAACACTATTAGAACTTGAATGGGAAGTCTTACCGCACCCCGCGTATTCTCCGGACATTGCTCCATGCGATTATTATTTGTTCCGGTCGATGCAACACGCTTTAGAGGATACACACTTTCATAATTTCGAAGAAGTGCGAAAATTCGTCGACGAATGGATCAACTGAAAAGAAGAGTGATTTTATCGTGGTGGAATCCATCTCTTGCCAGAAAGATGGGAAAAAGTTATAGAAAACGAAGGAAAATATTTTGATTAAGGTATTCATTCATTATCATATTTAAATACATGCGTTTTTGAGCAAAAAAACCCTCAAAACTAAATCACACCCCTAATAATTCCGATAAAATCATGGTATCGATATTTCAATTTTATTATTACGTATAATATTTTTATATAATTCAATCAAGGATTTTGAATGGAATTAAATCAAGAATTAAAATAAAACTCGCATTTCGCGAAAAATGAGAGTGATTAGACGTCAGTGTAATCGGATCCGCCGCGTCGACTAGAGTTATCCACGTATCTGCGACTCGCGAAACGCTGACTCCTGCAATCGTTACACGTGACACGATCGCAAGTGCGTTTCGCAATCCGGTAGATGAGTACTGTCGGCACGATGTAATTACCTAATGAGCTAATTGGATTAGCATTCGCAGCCATCGCCACGGCTTTCCCAGCACGAAAGGCGCACCACAAGCGCTCTTCGTTCTTATCGGATGCAGTCGTGTGCCGCGCGTAATTGCACCATCGCGGGAGATAATATGCTAACGAGGTAAGCCCGTGTAATGATATGTGTGAATCCCACCGTACACGCGTTCTCGCGATGTGTGACTAACGGAAAGAGAAGCGAGATTATCGGTGTACGATTATCGACCACTCGTCATTTCCCCAAAAATGTCGTGTTATGAACCATTTGTGTTGTAATGACTACGTTTAAAAAATATACTTGAATATATTTAGAAACGCACATGTTACAATTACTTTATATATTCGTCAATAATATGTATATGAATCATTTGAGAAATAATTATCAATTTCTTTATTAAGAAACATATATATATATATAATTATTTTTTAATGTATATTTTATCGTTATCTGTAACGTTTATATTTGTTCTAATAATTACGTCAAGTTTTATGTCGTAAATTCTTGGAGATGTTTCGAATCGCAAGGAAATCCGTGCCAGACTCGCAAAATTGTGCCAGCCGCTAAGCGGAAAAGAGCTAATAAAAGTGTCCGCGTGATAATTAGTTCTGGTCGGGGGTGGTGGCTCTTTTAATTGTTATCATTAAAACGAGGAAGCGCGCAGTTGGAGGAAAAAAAGCGCACAGGGGTCGAAATAATAGCGAGAGATAAAAGAAGAACTGTCCTTGCTCAAGCTAAGTCCGTTTATGATTGAGGCTGCTCGTGCTTTAGTGGCCATTTAAAAACTCAGCTTTATTACGTTCCATCCGCTTGCATAGCAATCTTTTATATCAGTATCTCTCGTGCAGTCGGAAACCTGGATTTTCTTATTATGTATTCTGGTATCTCCCGACGATTGAGGGTCATCCAGAGTTTCCAAGATTACGCGACAACTTGCTCTCCATGCACGTAAAGATTTGTCTGTTTTGTCAATATGTTTGACAGTAATTTAACAATAACGTCTGCCTTTTATTATATTTAATTTTAGTGAATCTCGATATTTCAAGATATGAAAATCGAAGTGAGAACATGGCACGAATCACGTCGACTTGAGGTCGCCCGACATATAATAAGGAAACGACTTCGTGGTACGTAACTCTGTGACCCCCAGCCGATCCTAAGGCACACGACGTGCACTTCGTCAACGATCGTCACGCCGGCTTTACATACGTTTGAACCCGACAATGCCCGGGTTAAACGATATTACATACGCATTCAGCGCGCGAGCCGCGGAGATATGCGAACCCGGCGGGGTTAAAGCGGAGATAAATCAGCGTAACGTTATTATGCCTCATAGAAATCGTAGCCACTTCTGAATCCATTAAGGCCGCTGTTATTTCGTAGTGGAATCCTCCGGGGCCAGGTGTAAAGGCCTCTCGAATGCCAGTGAGAGGGCGGCGATGCTGGCGATCGGGGAGGAGGATAGGGACGAGGTGAGATCGAGAGGGAGGTTGACTGATCGTGGACGATTCGTCAAAAGGTTCCCATGGGCGCGTATGTGCGCGCGTGTACGCCGCTTTCAGGCAGCTTCTTTCCTTATGCGCGTCCGGAGATGTTTCACGGTTACATACGC
The DNA here is from genome assembly GCF_003672135.1 of Ooceraea biroi. Lineage (NCBI taxonomy): Eukaryota > Metazoa > Arthropoda > Insecta > Hymenoptera > Formicidae > Ooceraea > Ooceraea biroi. The sequence continues at coordinate 6,508,937 of NC_039509.1, forward strand.
GCGGAGTCTTTGTCCTGAAGATGAGTCAACCTGCACGGAATCGGGTCGTCTGTCCGACAATAGATTGATTTAGTGCACTGTGTTTGAGTTGGCCCGGAATGCCTTATACAGCTCTTAGATGTCCCTCCTCCACATACCGCCGTACTTGCGATGCAGGAACGTACTCAGAAATTAATTTCGAAACGTGCAAATATTTTTTGTCTTGTCGATGTGGCATACGTGTTAAGCTATTATACATTGTATAGATCTTGTAGTATTTTTCTTTCACAATTTTCAGATAGCGAATTGGCTCCATTCATAATATGTTAACAGTAGAATGTAAAGTAATACATTTGTCGATTACATAATCAAATCTTAATTTTGGTTCCCTTCTCGGGCTATATTTTTCTCGTTTCTCTACATTTCCGTGAATCCTCAAGGCGGTCGTAGATCCTGTGCCCATCCTGATTGAAAGATCGAAGCGGCCCTGAAGCAAAACACGTACGTGTGCATGTGCTTACGAACGGCCCCGCAATGCCGGGGCATCATTTCTTCGTTCATTATATGATGTCGCGACGATGTCGGGACTCGATGTGCCTTCCACCCACGGCCTCTTTTCGGGACGCGCTCAGAGAAGCCCCGGGGGATTATCGCGCGATCGGATGCGTGGTCACGCGCGCGCGTGTATGACGCGCTTCTCGCGTGACTCCACCTGCAAATCCGGGCAGCGCACGGATTTGAAACGCGTCCGTACGTATCGTTACTGGCTGAATAGCGGGGTTCGATTAGCGCGACGCGCGCGGACGATTTTACGGGACGAACGCGAAGCCGTAGGTATCGATTGCATTCACGTTTTATTACGTCCGCTTCGTGACGAGCGCGCAACGATACATTTTGGAAAATTGATGCTGTTGTTAGAGCATTTTTTGTGAGGAAGAGAAAAGGCTCTATTTTGTGGAATTAAAACGAGGTAATCAAAAGAAATGTTCCATCGCTGATGAATACGCTATCTGGGTGACTAACGGTCGATATAAATATCGATTTTAATTTCTCGTTTTTTCGATGCTTTACAACCTTTGATTTATTAAGCGAGGATGGGCAACACGCGCCGTTTAGTTATACACGCGTCCAACGCGTTTTACCATGCATCGCATGGGGAGAAATAGATGCTTTAATTATTGAGAGAAAAATGTACGCTAGGAGGTGACCATTTTTTCTGAAAACGCGACAGCGCTATGAGAAATAGATTGTGATTTTTCAGGATCATACCGCGGAACTGGCGATCCTCGTTATTCTTTTTGCCTCTGTCCGAGGCTTTATGTTGGATGCATCTGCCCATTTTTTCAGACTGCCATTTTCCCCGTCGCTTTTTTCCGCCCGGAGAGTCGCTATTTTTTTTCGGTTGAATCGACACCTGAAAATTCCCGCCGACACCTCGTCGCGGAATTATTAATTACCGCGTCGCTGCGCGCATCGTGTCCAATCCTGTGTCCCTCTTTCTCTATTTTTTTTTATTCTCCGGCCTCGAATTTCGACGTACGTACGTACGGCAGTTGCAATCGTCGCATTCCGCGCGCTCGATTGCTCGGCACGAACGAACGAAACGCGGCCGTTTGCATGGTGTCGCCTGGCGAACGGCGTCGCGTCGCATCGCGTCGATGGAACAAGGAGGGTTATAGGATTACATCGACGTGGAAACGCTGCGGCGCACACGCTGGAAGACCATCCTGCGACAGTATGAAATTACTTTTGTCAGACAGACTGTGGCCACTATTCGAGGAATCGGATTGGGTTTAACTCGAAAAGTTGCTGTGGATAAATCGGAGCGATGTGTACAGGCGTGAACTCAGTCAGGAAAACTGAGAAAAAAAAGAAATGCGAGAAACGCTTTGTCCTCAGGTAGTCGATGCTCATGGAACAAACTAAACTCCTTAGAAAGTCTTTCAGTCTCGTAAATCCTCCAGACCGTTTGGTGTGACAGAGTGACCATTAGGATCGTGTTAAAAGTAAATGGTTATTACTTCGCAAGTAGGCCGAACAAAAAGAATCAAACGCATTTTCTAGAGAAAACTTGTCAATTTTATTACCATATGTATGAAAAAAAAAATATTTTAATAATTTAAATACACATTATAAAAAAGAGACAAAAATTTGCTTGCGCGCATAAACTAATGGTAGATGTTTTCAAAATGTTGTCTAGAATCGACACAGAACTGCAACCATTTTCGAAAACTTTGAAATACGTTATCCAACATGGCTGTAGAAATGTTGCGAGTGTATTTTCGAATGTTGTTTTTCAGCTCTTCGATGTTTTTTTTGTTTGCGTAACATCAGACAGATATATCAATAATTTTACAACCACTTTTACAACCAATAATTTTACAAAGCAATTATGAAAATATATTATATCTGTTGCTCTTTGATACGATCATGGAGTACCTACGATCGAACATTGCGCGCTATGGCGCCAGGATTTTTTTAATCCATCCGGGAGCCACTGGTGGAGCATGCTCGTTTAACCAAGCCGAAGACTTTGAGGGGGTTGAGGCGGATTAAGGGTCCGGTGAAGTGGTGCAACCTACGATCAGATTTCACGAATGAATTCACCGTAGCTCCAGTTGACAGCTGGCGAAAAGTCTGTGCGCGCTTTGCCGCGAGCGAGCGGCCTTTAACAGTTAATCCACGTTTTGATTCTAAGCAGAAGCACTTCTTCGGATTAAGGTCGATGACGCTATTTGTATCGGATTTGCCTAGTTCGGACCACGATGGCGATTAAAATCGACAATGCGGAGCTCTCTCGACTTTTAACGAAGCACTTTGTCGTCCGCATCAAACGCATCTCACTTGCAAATTGATTTTTCCATTTATTTACGAAATTCAGTGCATTAATGTAACACCTTAATGCTTTCGATATTACGTCAATGCACTGAATTTCGTAAATAAATGGAAAAATCGATTCCAATCGATGGAAAATCTCAGCAGCAAACACGCGTTTAATTTGTTTTATTTTAATGTTGTTTATTTTGCCATAAATTTTCCAACTGTTTTACGAGAGAAAATTTTACCTAAAGCATTTTCATCATCATTTTGCGATTTTTCTTGGAGGAGCAAGTAAGGATTTTCTTTTGTAACTGAATAGGGGAGTAGTCGACCTCGTTAAGGGTGGGGACAAACAATTGTTTTCGACGCTTGCCCGCTCGGCGGACGATACGACTGGACATCGGATCGTACATCACCCGATGACAAAAGTCGCGTGTTTTTGCGAGCGGCGGCGAATCTCGTGAGGGATGATCTCGATGCTTCAGAACGAGGTATTGAAAAATGAGTGGTTCACATCGGTGCACTCAGCCGATCGGCTCAAAACACGGTCGTTGCTTTGCCGTTGCCTTGTCAACCCCGACTCTTCTCATTTTTTCCACAATACGAACAACGAAACGCATTCCTGTTAGAGAAGCAGGGCAGAAAAAGCCGGGAATCACGTCGTATCGTGACGACGCGACGGCGAGTCGAACGAGACTACAGCGGCATAATTCCGATAATGAATACGGTATTAAGTAACACGTGAAGGAATGTGCCGTGGAAATCCGACAATTCGCCGGCGCACCGTAAAATCTCCATCCAGCGAATGGAGGAGAAAAAAATCGGAGACAAAGCATCGGCAAAAGGCGACGTGATTAGCGGAGGGCAGAGAGAGAGGATGGGATAGGGGGATAAAAGTGCACCACCGCCTCGTATTATGCACACGCGCGCGCGTATGTTCGCGTCGAACTCGCGCGGGACGGGGACGAGCCGCACACTCGGTGTGAAGCATAAACCGAAGCATAAACCGGGCGGAGTGAGCGTAAAGCATAAAACGCGAAATGCAACGCAACGCCCGCTGACAGATGCCGTTTATTAACACTGTGCGTGCATCGTGAGCGAGGCCGTGTACCACGGACGTGCGCCGTGTGTGGATATGGACTCGTCGTCGCGGTACTTTGCTCGGCGCGGCCCGCGAATGTTCTTGATCGTCGACGCCGCCGTTTTTTCCACCTTTGCCACACTGAGGTACCGGCCGTTTTATTATTCATCCTGTATGCGCCGTGTCGACAGCTCCGACAACGCAGAACCTTCCGAGTACCCGTCGACTTTAAACATCATGTGGGATTAGTTTAATTTATTTTAGAGTTCCGGCCGAGAGCCGCGATCGGCAGCTGTGCGTTATGCGTACTTTGGATTTTTCTGTCACTTTGCAATTCGCTCGCAAAATACGGGTTGGTTTTTTATTATTCAATGTTCTCTATATACATTTATCTCTAGTTAAGTTTTTCATTAAGCTTTGGAGATTGTTAATTTTGCAGATGTTTCTCAAGAATATTTAGATAGGTTCCTGAAATAAAATAAATTTACCTTTTGGGTATTATGAATGTTACAATATTGATTTGATGTACATTTCACTTTTTTCTTGACTTTTTTCTGTGAAACAAGAGATTACTCTTCGAGGAATAAAATATGCATACGCACAGTTTGCAGGGCGAGCTGATTAAGAATTAATTCTGATTAGTCTAATAAAGCCGTGTCTGTCGCCTGTCCACTAGCAACTTTCGCCACCATCTTCGTCTTCTCTGTCTCATAGGATCTTCTTCGGAAAGTGAGATAATTAGTGTTCATATAAAGTTTCAGGACAAACCACGTCCATCTCCAAGTTTTACTTTCCTCACCTAAAATATGCAAAGCATTGCCAATTAGTACACATTTCATCCCATCACGTAGAAACAGTTTGCGTTACAATTAGAAAATACTTAAAGCAATCTTTGCATTAGTGTGAATCAACGTCATTCTAACCAAATTTATCTATCCAGACCCAACTACCATTGTCATACAATTTGCACAGTTCGTGCTAATGAGATAATCATTCTAATGAGGTTTTGCTATCCGAGATATCCGAGTTGACACTCGACTCTGCGAGTGCGAAACCATCGGTAGTTAGAATCGCCTTGGAGGGCGAAGGGGAGTCATATTGCCGGGGTTGGCAGGTCTACCCTCATCTCTGCAACACGAGAATTAAATGCATTTTATACTCTGTTTCTCCACCACGTGAAGGGCTCGACTCGGCCCGACCCTCTAATGTCCGGTGACTCGGCAAAGTGCTAAGATGACCGAAGCATCAATCTTCACGCTTTCTCACTTTTTGTCAAAAGCCGGTGTGGGATAGTCGTCCGTTTTCGGTCATCTTTGATCCAGAGAAGCGTTCGTAGAGACAGAGAGAGAGAGAGAGAAACGAGAAAAAATGATAGCTAATACTTAGCTTCTCATCGCTCCGTGGTTTCGCATCCTCCACGAACTTCCGGTCTCGAGACGTTGAAAAATCACGCCTGTATTCCACCCTTCACATCCGCTTCTTCGAGCATGACGAGCCCAAAAAGGAGCGAGCGTCTCGCAACGCGAGCACGCATTGACGCATGATAAATAATCTCATATATGACACATTTACGAACATTTGAACAGATTTGGTTGATGTTACAATCAACATTCTTCATGAAATATTTAATATTATTTTATATGTTCGTCAATGAGATTAGGAGCGAAGAATCTGCTAATTCTCTACTGTTATTCGCTTGTATCGTTATTTATTCCACAGAGCATCGTACGTACTTTAGTATAACTTAGTGGAGCTTTAAAAGTTCATAGCGGAAATTGCGGCGCCGCGCCGTGAAATTCCGATGCAAGAGGAGTCGTTTTCCCCTCGGCACTCCCGACGAATTTCCATGGAGCATAACCGTCGGGAGACACTCGCGCTTTATTTTCGAAAACGCGGACCATCGTCGAGGAAGCTCGCCACGTCGCCGCGCAGTCTCTTATTCCGAGTTTCCTCGCGCGACGTCGCGCATAAAATAAGTATTATGCAGAATACGGGAGGGTATCGTCGCGCGACAACGCACGCCGGCGACGGCTGTCCCGTCTGTCACCCTCTCGCCCTCTCGTTGCTCTTTGGCTGCTCCCGAGATATCCGAGGCCCGAAAACTAATAAGAACGTGTGAAATACGCGAGTCTTCCGAGCAATAGCCCCCCGGAGCAATCGCTGAATTCCCGCCCGAGGAGAATCACGCTCCTTTCGCCTTCCCGGCAAGGGAAGGCTCTGTCTCCTTCCTGCACGATCGTGCATGCGAGCGTGCATAAGAAAGCAGCAAGGGTGAAAGGAGCGAGAGAAGCAACGTTCGTTGACTCGGTCGCCTTGGTAAGGTCGCCGAGGGCGTCGATTGGGGGAGGAGGAGAAGGTGGAGACGGTAAGAAGAGAAGATGGTGGTCGCTTTCGCGGTCGCCGTAAAAAAATCGCACCACCGACCGCGAGACGAGGCAATAAGTTTCGTTGGTTTATCGCCGACGCTTCCATGAAGAGAACCGGCGATGTCGAATCGTTGGCAGTGACCGCACCGCGCGCAACTGCGCGCATAGGTGCGCTTGCAAGCCGGCGCGTCCGAGACGATTGCGGGCCTTGCACGCGCGACACACCGTCCGACTGCGTATATCACCGCACGTTACGCGCTATTCGCACCCGCGACGCACAGAGGACGGATGTTTTTCGAAGCGACGCATGCTGAGGGGGCGGAGAAGAGAGAAAAAGAGGATGCCGCTGCCGTCGCGCGGACCGAGCGATGCATTCGGATACGCTGCGCCGCAAATCGCACTACTTCGGGATACGCTCTGACATTTTTATGGCCTTTGCCCGCCACCGCGCTCTTTCGAATGAGAGAGATAGAGGGAAAGAGGTGAGAGAGGCTCCTCGTGCTCCGCGTGCCCACATTGTGCGCCGATAGCAGTTGTAAATCGAGAGTGCCCGTAGTCTTTTTCATTTTTGCGCCGCGAGGGCGGGCATACGCGTCACGGAGATTTAGTCGGATGTGAGAACAGATTTGTGGTTGGAATATCTGTAACTTGTATTGAAGCGGTTTTTCAATTTCTCGACTGTATCAATATTGAAGATAATATGCGCTAATACACCGTAATCGTTTTAACTTTTTGTTTTTAAACGGTAATGCACGAAAAGAGAAATATTGCTAACTTTTATTTTTAATGTAATCACAAGCGCTCTCTCTTGATTGTGCATTTAAAGAGATGCATTGTTGAGGCGTTAAAATATCTGACCATCATTTTGCGCTTCGGCATTGAAAACTTGTGCAAAATCAATTTTAACTTGTCGTTTGGTCGGTCGGACGAAGTACAAAACCCTCTGCTGTCGTGTCATTTTCCCAACAGATGTATTGTTCCATTATATACCTTGTCTATTCAGCAGCAAATTACAACGGCGAGTCATTATTTCTTTGATTGACAACTGCAAAATTGTTACTTATATTTTCGATTTCCATTGGTAATTTCGTAAATTTTCGAGTGCGTTAAATAATGGGACGAAAGATTGTCACATCTTTTATCTTTCCGACACATGGGAAATTGTTTCGCCGTAGCGGATACAATATGCAGACGATTGTGTTGGTGCTCCATAACCAGAAGACGAGTGGATAAGTCTGGTCGTTTCACGAAGTAAATATTTTGTTCACTTTACTGCCACCATTCGGGCCACCGACGGTCATTCGCGGAAAGAGCAGCAATATGTAGCAGTTCATCCCAAGAAAGGAGGAACGATGTGTAGCAACACTTTTTGGTACGCGTGCACTCAGGGTTAAAGAACTCTTGCACATTTTGTTCTGACAGTGACCCTTGCGGTCTCGTTATTATGAGTCATATGAGTCTGACAATGTACACATTCCACCCTCATTCGTTTCAATTGTTGTTAAACGACATACTCATTCAAACATTTGTGCCAAAAGTATGCATCTTTATGCACATTCAGAAAGCTATTAGCGATCAATCATGTGCCGTAACGTGAATCAGCCAGATATTCCTCGATAACTTAAAGCGATAATAACCGATCTCGAATCTTTATAGACACAAGTTCCTTGACACAGGCGCCTGGAAATTGTAAAGTTCCACTCTGCGTCACTAATTATACGCTTATTTACGCTGTGCAAGCCGCCGCGCGAGTGCGGTGGCGACGTCGGCGTCACGGCACGTTTTCGCGGCGCGAGAAGAAAAGGATTTGTCGAATAATTAATCGCTGTATGGTTCGGCGTGTAGAATGAGGTGGAAAGAGGACGAGAGAGATCCGTGTGCGTACGCGCGCGCGGCGGCGGTCCAGCCGGATGTGCCCACGGTAGCCGGTAATGCCCGGTAGTCGCGACAGCCAGGATGAGGGGAGGCCGGCCGACCGCAAATTAATCCTCGAGAAAAATTCCGGCTGCGGCAATATTCCCTTTCGGCGCCGCGTCGGTGAGGACGAGGACGCGAGTTTTCGACGCGGGGGCGACGAGGGGATGAGGCGGAGGCCTCACACGGCGAGAAGAGAGGACGCCGACCGAGGCGCGAGGCTTAATCGAAGTCTCGACCTTTAAGGTGGCGGAACGTGGTCCTCCGCGCGCCTTCTCCGACCGGTGCGCGACATTATTTATTTATTTACGCCACATTCAATTACGGCCGCGAGACCGCAAAACTGATTGCACGCCGCGTCATAGCCGCGCGCGACCGGGATTCGCGACGCTATTTGCATGCAAATTCTTTCCAGACGCGATTCCGCACGCGGAAGAATCCGCACCGTGACAAATCGGAACCGCGCGCGTGCAAGCGATGGACCGGCGAGGCATTCGCACCGGTCTCCGTACTCGCGCGTCAACCGGTCCCCTCTCACCTTGGTGACCCGCGTTTCGACCCCCGTTTCACGTCGCCCTCCTCGGCCGCCGTGTCATTCTTTATTGCCGGCGACCTGTTGGTTCTTACGTCGCAATCGCGCTTTCTCTTGAATTATTAACTCTTAATCCTTTACTGCATATTGCAGACATGGAATTTAATCTCGCCGCGGATGTACTCGCATTGTTTTCCTGCAGGGGACTGAATACCGGGCGTTAATGGCCGCGCGACTCCTAAGCCCACGACGAGCCGTTAAATCGACGTATCGTCGGCGCAAACACCCGCGTTGTTTTTGATGCGTGCGTACGCGAGTCAACAAACACGGAGCTGTTAACCGAGCCTGCGCTACTAGGCGGATAGTGATCGACAAACAAGCGGATCGGCTTTAAAAAAGCGCTTTCACCGTGTACACACTTTGCTAGGAGTAATGAAATATCGCTGAGTTTTCGATCCTTATTCTCCATCACACACATAGCCATAGTGATGCAGCATCCATCTTCGGACCTCGCTGTGTGTGACGCTTGTTTTGCAAAACATTTTACCTTCATGGGTGAAAAACGACGTGTTTGTGAGTAATTACTCATCGCCTTTTCAAACAGCAGAAGAGTAAGATGTAGCTCTTCTTTCGGTTTAATTTAATTAGTTTTATAATATGGATATTACGAAAATCTTCTCTATTTAATTTTTTTCATTTCCTGTTATATCTTACATTACGAGAAGAGGAATTTTGACAACAAATATTATGTTAACAATATTTCAGGAATTAAAATATTTTTAATCATTATTTTAAAAATCATTTGTATCTTTTCATCTTATCGGCCACTTCAACAGAACGACGATAAGTGCGCGATACACGCTGTTGCACGCGTGGGACATTATTTTCGTCCACAAAGACATGCCGCCGGCAGCCGAGCCAGCCCCTTGGTCGAATAAAATTGATAGCACAAGTAAGATTTGAGGCACCACCCGAGGCGCAAGATGCCGTTGACAATAATCTCGTTGTAAACATTTCGTAACAACATAATTGCCTGTCCGAAGTCAGGCGTGCGGTAGTCCCCTCTCTCCCGCATAGCTGTCTCTCTCATTCTTTTGCGAGCTTCGCGGAACAAGAAGCGCCGGGGGTCCTTTTAAATTGGCGACTTTTTCGGTCAACAATCGACCCTTCCGGAAGGTCGATAGCGACGGCCTCGTCTCGTTCTGTCCCGTTCCGTCTCGTCCCGCCTCGTCCGCCCGATTCTCGGCCCGTGAACAACCCCATAGACACCCTACGGCTACGCTATAATGGTCATGGGCAGCAAGGGCTGAAAGGAAGCCGCCCTCGAACGCATCTATATATATATATATGTATATATCTATATGTATATATAGCGACGACTGAAGCTGCTGAAGAGATATATGTATGCGTCTGCGAATAGAATTTGGCTTCTCGGGTCTTCAAAGGGACAGGATCCGAGTGGTTTAAGGTGAGATTTCGCGTTTCCCGGGCTTTTTTTCCGTCAATGCTCCCCCATTTTTGCGGGCAAAAACGAGACGCCTCTGAGGGAGACCTTGTTTGCGCCAAACGCGGCTGATTTCGGAATCCGTTCTCGAGCACAGGGGAGATAATGTCGATCATCAAACGAAAGAACGTTACCTGTAATGTCTGGTTCGTAATTAGATGGTAGATCGCTGAGAATAGATTTTTTCGTATTAATAATTTCGATTTCAGAATTACATCCTTCATATCAGCTGTTCTGCCATTCGTGACAGAACAATGGTTGCGTATAATCGGGAAAATTGTATCATTCGCGTATGTATAACCCGCACGTACGCCGTCGATTTTTGACAGATGGAAGATGGCTCCGACAGCAGCACGTGTTACCAGCACGTGCATGTCTGAGGGTGCGAAAGTAAATTTCGATTAACTGCAGTGTCACGGGTACATCGTGATACTTGTGTCGGTCCACTTGGGATAACTATTGCCAAAGATGTATTTGCTATTTCGATACGTGTGGTGAGTCATTAATTCCTATTTGCTTTGTGCTTCTATGCTCATATGTATCGTATATCACAAGCGGCACTTCATTTGCCTTTTAATTGAAAGGTAAAACAAGAAAATTAATGAGATTTATATTTGCTCATATTTTCAGATTATTTATTGATTTGAAAAGATTTAATTAAATTTATGCAGTAAAAAGGTTCTAGTGTTTCATGAAAATAAAAGTGGATCCATTTGCTTCCATTTGTCGTTCGTGCTCGTAACAGTTGTTTTTGTAGGGAACGCAATAAGATAATTCATTTACCCATTCAACATTTCAACGGAAAAGAATCATTTCCATTTCTCACATCCACCAATCTCATCTAAAGAGAGAGGATCCCTCTCCCTTGGTCGTTCTTCTCTTTGACATCTTGCCATCGCTCACCAACAAATGTGAACGTCTTATCATCGTGCCGATAAGCCAGAGTCCAGTCAATATATCCCCCTGGTGTTTCATCTCTTTCTATTTTTTCCATGTCGGCCGAGTCTCTACGGAATCGCGAGATCGCAAAGCACGTACGTGGAACGTCAGAATCTCGAAATTTAAATCTCCCCGGAGGAAAGTGAGGTCACTCCGTGATACAGCCACTCTTTCTCTCCACCCAGCTTCCCCGTTTTCGCTATCCTTCTCTATCTCTCTTTTTCTCTCTCCGTATTACTTTTAAACTTCCGACGATATATCACGCGAGAAACGGGCAGCGGTCAGTTGCTGCATGGATATCGCGCACGGACAGCGGCTCCCTATAAAATACGTCCGAGCCATTAATCCCGAATAGAAGGAAAATATTCAGACCAGCCCTGAACGACCGCGGTGTGTAGCCTTAATATGAATACAAAAGCAATATAATTCCGTGTCTATTATTTATCGCCGTTGTTGCGTCGCCCCGTGTCGCATTTTGCGGGCGCAAAAACATTTCGAGCGCGACGACGGGCGAGCGAGCGAACGAGCGACGCGCACTACGGCGATGCGTTTCGAGTGCGTCAAAGGGCCGTTTGAACGCCCTGCCGATGACGTTATCGGGAATTGTAAAAGGGATTAACACCTTGCCCGCGCAACCGTCAATCGTTTCTCTTTTGTTTCTCGTTTTATCGGGGCCCGGGCTACCGTGCCGCCGATGCAACGGACGGAAAACAAACGCAGGAGCCCGTTCAATCGGCCACCGATGTTTATCCATTTTCCTCGGTCTTCCGCTGAATTTTGTACGCGCTTTACCACCCAGCCGTTACATCAAAGCCGCGGGAAATTGCGCGGTCGCGTACACTGTTGGCATACACACGAACCTGTTTTCTTTCTGCAGTTTGCGATTATTTTTTTTCAGTTCCATATTATTTGTTTTTGCGAAACTGTTGTAAAACACATTTTGTGAAATACACTTTGGTAAGATATTCGTGTTAAAAAACGTAATGATTAATTAAAGAATAAAGCTCGTTTAACAAACTGCAGTGTGACATTAGAATTGCTGTTGATATCACAGCTCTCTTGCATTTTTGATTTGTAACTTGGAACATCTCCCGCTCAATAGCCCGTGAATCTTCGCATACTTCGTCGAGTAAAGGATCTGTCAGCGCATTTTTGCGCCGCCGATTATACGCGAACCCTCCAAGACGTTAACGTCGAGTCTGCCAGTGAACGACGTCGTTCTCGACAGAGTATCGGCATTATCGCGTCAGATCGAGGTCGTAACCATCCAGAGGTATCGTCGCTTACCGATTTTCGTCAGCAGCTATTCCACGGCCAACCGTGGGCTATTGGCACCATTTTCTTGGTGTAATTACTGGAAAGGCCGCGCGGTGATTTCACCGCTTCCTCACCCTGCCACGTTCCTCTCAGCCGTCACTATAAGCATGAGACTGCGCCACCACGAGGCGCTATATCCGCGAGGGTGCTGAAGATAACTAATCCCTGTTACCGTCGGCGTTACGTTTTACGTTGATTGCGTCAACCCTTCTCCCCTCGGCCAAGTGTCGTTGGACAGGTCGTCACACTTATCTCCCGCAGAGTGCGGGGCGGCTTTCGGGTGCTTTTAGCCTCGGATATCCGCGCGTTCCCGGCAGCGCAGACGGGGATTGCCGGGATGCTACGCTTGTTAACAACATTGTTAATTTCGGCTACGGGATCGTCGCTTTAACGCCCAGCCCTGATTAGACGTCTCGCTCTCGCAGCTTGATTAGAATTGGCAAATCCAACCGAGCGTCGCTTTGCCTGATGAGGCGACAATGGTCGCCGTTAGTTGCTGGCGATTGTAATACGTAATTGCGTGATACAGCCCGCCTATGCGTGGAACGTGCATTTGCGAATAGCGCGCCGGCAATAAAGTTGCGCGGTTGTAGGTCGCGAGTAAAGGCAGATCCCCGATTGTAAATCGCCGGATGTCGTCCGGCAAAGCTGATCAGCTTAACGAGAGAATGCCCATAAATTGTGGAATTGTAGTCTATATCTCACTATGTGTTTTTTTAAATATCTCCTTTTCTGATTTTTATCTTGCATTTGATATTTACACGCATGCTGTTAAATGTTAAATGTATAAACGATTAAAGCCCAGTTCTATAACTTACTTTAAACGTAGTTTTAAGTCATTAAATCTAGTTTTAAAGAAATGTCGCGTTTTACAACTGCTATAAACCATATTAACGATTTTCGTGGTTAAACGCCAAAGTTTGGGCGTGTGGATCGCAATATAAGTTTAACCATGGCATTAAATGTAACGGTCTTTTAGTTCGAAGCTCGATTTAAGTTCGATTTTGTGGAACTGGGTCTAAATCATTTAATCGTTGAAAAACAAGATGCGTGTTAAGCACATTTAGTTTATTTCTATAAGCAATTTTGTAATATCGCATTAGATTTTGATAGATAATAAATCGAATTCACTCGTGCATGCCAAATGACTTTGGAAATTAACGCTATCTAGTACTCCCCCTTCGTTCTTTTCTTCCGTAAACCATGCAATGCAGTGCCGCTTACTCATCGATCAGGAAATGGGGCTTTGTTCTCGAACTGCCCCAGGCCACCAGGTATCCTCGACATTGCGTGTACACGGATCGACACACGTCTGCCCGAAGGGTGAGCCTGTTCCTGTCACCAATGTCCAGGCTAATTACGATTTCCATGCTCGAGTAAATTAATAAACTCTGTAGTCGCCTGTCCTCGACACGTCGACAGATCGAACGCGATTTGTTCATGCGCGGCTTGGAAAAATCGACTCTCTAAATAACCGGACAACCGGTCACGTGGCGGCACTAGTGCGTCCAACGGATTATTGGCAGGTAGTGATCGTGACAGTATGCAAATTATGTTCCATCAAATTCTGCATTGCATAATTGATATTATATCATGTGTGTATATAACATATTCTATGTCATATTCGATATATACGTGATACGTTAGATACGTGATTCATACTGTAAGAACACTTATAAAAATGTTCTGGAATACATTATCGCGAGTGTGTGTGAAGCTGGCGTATCATTTCGCGGAAAATCATTAATTATTGAGAGTTCTGACTCCCTTTTTAATAGTTCTAGAGTTCCTGATAGGTTAAACACATAGTTCTGGTCATTAAAGCGAAAAAATCGCATAGTGCAAAGTGAGACGCCAACTTCACGCAGCGTCTCACTTTGTCCTGCGACAGTTTCCGCTATAATTCCGGCTAGATTTTAAAAAATCTACAGTTCTACATGAGTTCTAGAAAGAGTTCTAGCGAAAAAATGTTTTTTCATCTTTTTATAATTATTAAAGCTAAAAAATGTTTAAGGGAATGACGACTAACCAGTTGAAATTAACCATTTCAGAGAGTTCTGTGCTTTATGAAATATTTCTCGTGTAGTTCTGAACATATTTAACCATTTTCCAAAGAGTTCTGAATGCAAACATTAACAATTAGTTAATAAAAAATTTTTATCGTCCGAGAAAGACGTAACCTACGGAGATATATGTGAGACGCTGGTCGATTTTCGAGAGTTCTGTGAAGATTGAAATATTTCTCGTATAGTTCTGAACGTATTTAAGCGTATTCCAAATAGTTCTGACCGCAAACATTAACAATTATTTAATAAAAAATTTTAATCGTCCGAGAAAGACGTATCTACGGAGATATATGACGTCTATTAAGCTGACACAGCCACTTTAGCACAATCAAATAAAACATTCATAGAAATTTAGTGCTCTTTTGTTGCTAATTTGTTGCTCTATTCCGGATTGTGTTGCTGCAGCCATTTCTTAAAACACAGTGGCTGTGCTAGCTTAAGTTTAAAGTTAGCACAGCCATATTAAAAAAATTTTTTTTAATAAAAAACAAGGCATAATTATTTAGTGCTATTTTGTTGCTAATTTGTTGCTTCATTCACAAATTTGTTGCACCACCCTTATCATCGGAACACTACCCTTAACTATTGCGCATTTAGCACAACATCCTAGAACTCGAATTTCAGGAAAAATTACGACGGATTATGTCATTTCGATTTTGTTGCTTTACTTTTGATAGCTGTAGTCGAATTGGTAAAGACGTTATGGATTGTAGGGAGATTCATGTTCGAACCCTGGCTAAAGAGAGACATTTTTTGCAATAAATTGGTATTGAAAGTAAATTTTTTCAAAAATTTTCTAATCGTTGTTCCTGTCAGAACTCTTTAGAAAGGCATTGTACATGTCCGGAACTATACGAGAACTGTTTTAGAATAAGCAGAACTCTCGATAATTGACCAGCGTCTCACTGGTAAAATCGAAAACGTCCACTCTTCGGGCGAAATAATTTTTTAAAAAATTTTCTAATCGTTGTTCTTATCAGAACTCTTTGGAAAGACATTACACATGTCCGGAACTATACGAGAACTGTTTTAGAATAAGCAGAACTCTCGAAAATCGTGCAGCGTCTCACATATATCTCCGTAGGTTACGTCTTTCTCGGACGATAAAAAATTTTTTATTAACTACTTGTTAATGTTTGCATTCAGAACTCTTTGGAAAATGGTTAAATATGTTCAGAACTACACGAGAAATATTTCATAAAGCACAGAACTCTCTGAAATTAACCAGTCGTCATTCCCTTAAACATTTTTTAGCTTTAATAATTATAAAAAGATGAAAAAAAAATTGTTTTCGCTAGAACTCTTTCTAGAACTCATGTAGAACTGTAGATCTTTTAAAATCTAGCCGGAATTATGGCGGAAACTGTCGCAGGACAAAGTGAGACGCTGCGTGAAGTTGGCGTCTCACTTTGCACTATGCGATTTTTTCGCTTTAATGGCCAGAACTATGTGTTTAACCTATCAGGAACTCTAGAACTATTAAAAAGGGAGTCAGAACTCTCAATAATTAATGATTTTCCGCGAAATGATACGCCAGCTTCACACACACTTATCACGAATCTTACAGAATGTTCTAAGTATTTAAATAATGTTTAACATTTTAATAAGAATTCAACTATTCATTATTACGAAATTTTATAACGCTTATCTCAATAACAATAAAGAATGAACTTTTCCATCGTTGAATGCTAAATGGAAGAGTTGTGTGAACGACAGCGTGCATTAAGAGTAGCATTTAATCTTCACCTATTCGTCGCTCGCGGAATATGTCCGAATCAATCATGTAGACGCGACTACTTAGTGGCCCTTCCGTTAACGACGCGCCATTAATTGGACAGCAATTAATCCAAGGGAAGGAGAGTCATATATATATATATACGCGTAACGTAACGTTATAAATGACACATCATTGCGCCCCGAGGACGATCCATTAAGCTTTTTCTTAAGCACCGTCATTTGTTCTAACGCCCGCCTTTATCAGGACTTTTCTTTTTGTCTTCGTATTACCACGCTTCCCATTAAATCGCCCGAAAATCCGCTTCATTTCGAAAGACAGCGTACTTCTGCCGCCAACCACGGAAATGGATCTCCGTCTACGAATATCTTGCATTTTTCATCTGCTACATTAATGAGACTGTATTCTTTTACGCTGCATGAGTTATTCGGAATGGAGATAGGCATTTTATAGTCTTGTTCAATTTTTAACAATTTTTCTTACGTATTGTTTCTTCTCTTAAAGCATAGAATATTTCGGCTTACATTCGTCATAACGAATGTCAGAAGTATTGCCATACACATTTCTTTTCAAGCCTTATTCTGAATGAACTCACATGCTACATATGCGACGTAGCCACGTCATCTCATATACATTTCCTTTAAATTTTACGCCAAGCTTCCACGAGGCGTACGCTGGCATGACACTATGCGATACGAGCGTGCCATTTCTCGAAGAGACGATATACATTTTCTGGCGCAGCTCCTTTTCGCTTTCTGCTTCGAGCTTCATCCTGCGAGGAATACTGTTTTCCCGTTCGCTGACGCACTCCGATAGCTTCTGGAAACGCCAAAATGCGTTTCTCCCCTTACCGCGCACGTCGTCTTCTCTCTCTTTCTCTCTCTCGAGGAGAATCGCGTACTCTCAATCCACTCGGAACTCGAACTATATCCACGTTTTCTACGAGAAGCACGGAAGGCGAGACTTTCGCTAAAAGCGGGGCCGCGCGACAATCCTTTCAAATCCTTTTAAGTCCATTCTTCTAATTTTATGCTCGCCAACGCGGATGCGTCTTTTACGAGTGTCTCGAGGCGTTCGCCCCATCAAATCTACGGGGCTCATCTTTTTCGCCGGCACGTACTGTCATGCGGATTTATTCCCTCCATAAGTGAATTACAGAAAATATGTCGCATCCCTGCGCGCGCCATTGTTACCCTCCGCTCCCGTCTCTGTCATTCTACGAGCTGGTCAGACACTTGGGAGGAAGGGACGTCGTTAGGAAACAGTTGTTCCGCTTATTGTCTCTACCGAGTGTAATTGGGCGATTAAATTTCGTTACGGATAGAGTGAATTACAGTCTCATTTTTACGTCTCCTACTATATGTAATAATGTAACGTATATGATTACGATTCTCTATGTGGATGTGCCTGTACATGTATTCATTGTGTACATATGCGGATTATTCGTATACAAGTATACGGAACATACATCAATAAAAATTGTTTGCGGTAATTTGTGACGCGCGTAATCAGAGCGGACTTTATATTGCAACAAATGCACCTCTGTAACAGGCTAACGGGGAAATGGATCAGTTGCACGTATCACGTATCGGTTTTTAGGACCCTTCGTCGGAATTATTAAATTGATGCACGCGCGATATCGTGTAATTCCAGCGCGCCGCCGTCGATGCGTCAAATGTAATCGGCACGTGGCAGAATTCGGTTACAGCGCGCGCTGCAACGCACGCTGTACCGGACCGACGGGTGCGATTTAAGTGAAATTTAGCAAGTAACGCGAATGAAATTTTCATCCGTCAACGGGTATGCGGCCGCTCATAGCGTTTTAATAGCCGTGCACGGTTTGTTTTATGTTCCATTTGTGACGGAACGCCACGTCGCGTCGGCTTTCGTCCGGCGAATGAAATCGTCATTAGTTTGCATCAGCGTGCGCTCTCACGCTTTCGCCGCCGGACACTGCTAGGATTAGATCACCTTCATTGGATTTTCTGAGTTTTTCCAGCGGCCCGGTAAATCCTATCTTCCGCCTAACGATGATTCGATGTACCGTCCGTCTCTGAACTGGCCAATCCGGTTACCATAATATTTTCGCGATTATCCCAAATCTCGCCCGCATCGAGGAAACTTCTTGTCGTAATTTCGGAGCTACACGTACACATTATTATTGGATAAGACTACGTGAACTGCGAAGATTTGTAACCATAACGCTGTTTTAGAAAATTATTCCAGTATTGTTTTATTAATTTAATTGTTCGTAATTTAATCATCACACAGTACTGTTATCACCTGTGTGAAGTTAGCACCCCATTTTTAAAATTTTTAAATTCTAAAAGTTGTTCCAGGTTGTTCTAGACTTGTTCCAAATTGTTCCAGAAGATCAAATTTATATAATAAAGATTTTCGCGGAAATTTGAAAAAAACAATTTTTTTTACCTGGCACCCCATTTTTCGAAAATCAAACTTTTAAAGGTTGTTCTAGTTGTTCTAAACATTGTTCCAAAGTATTAGATTGATTGGTCAAAACTTTTACGAGATATCGAAAAAAAAAGAATTTTGGAAAAAATCGTTTTTGGACATTCTTTCCCAAACAAAATAACTTACAACATTGTCGATTTAGAATATATTTATAACCGTGTAGAACAACTCAGAACAAAAATTTCAAGACCGCAGCAACAATATAAGGTCCACTTTATACTCTTTAATGGAAAATATTATTTTTCTATTTTCTTGGGTAAAAAACTTGTTTCAGGCTTCCCGCTTTAGAACTATCGTTTTCTCGAGTAGAACAACCGGGAACAAAATTTATACGCCCCGATTCGAAACCTAAGGATGACT
Organism: Ooceraea biroi; assembly: GCF_003672135.1. Lineage (NCBI taxonomy): Eukaryota > Metazoa > Arthropoda > Insecta > Hymenoptera > Formicidae > Ooceraea > Ooceraea biroi. The sequence continues at coordinate 6,528,022 of NC_039509.1, forward strand.
TTACTCTTGTACCCTACTCGAAAAATTTGGTTTTTCGCGATTTTCTTGGATATAAAACTTGTTCCAGGCTTCCTGCTTTAGAACTATCGTCTTCTCGAGTAGAACAACCGGGAACAAAATTTATATTTATATTAACAAAATTACACACAGGTACTGTTATCGTTACTTTTTTAGTAGAAAGATGCTTGTTTGCATTCAAGTATAATCTAATTAAAGAGATTAGATGCGGTGCCGATTATCCGAAAGATTTTCCCCTTCTTTCTGCGGGGCTGCGTGACCGACCCTTCTGCTGGGAAAATCAATAGACGCACACGCGAGCGATGCCGCAAATACGATAATGATTCCCGATAATGATCCAATGGTAGCGGTCGGTGATTTTAAACATTTTCACACGGCGGCGACGATGACGGTGGCGATGGCGCCGATGCCGTTTTGAATTCCTCGAGGGATGATCGCGCTTTGATGAGGGTGAGAACGCTCCGGGGGTTAACTCGTATTTCACGTGAGGCTTGTTGTCGGGTGATAGGCATTAAAATGGCGAACGGTGCGCATCGATCAAAGCCCTGACAGATTTTAGATTGCTCTCGCGCGACGCGACGCGTCGTGCCTACGCCGTTTCGACGTTTTCGTGGTCGCGCGAGACTTTATACCGCGGAGAAATTCTCCACGGGCATAAAAAAGAAAGAGAGAGAGGGAACGAGCTGTCGTATGACGGATCGTCATGGGTGCGACTATTTAAATCGCGAGCGATCCGCAATCGTTATGCACCCGCTCGCGATCCGCTAGATGAAACTGTCACGATACGTTAAGCGAGCTTCGACGCGACGGACGCGAAAACACACGAGGCCGTTCTCCGGCAAAACTGCAGTTCCAAACGGCCGTAAAAATCGCCGGCTTGTTTTTGATTTTGCCCTCGAATGCAACCTGTCGGGCGCTTCGCCGTTCAGCAAGGGCTGATTGCTGCCTGAATTTATCTTCCGCTGAGTAACGACCAGGGATTTTATTGGTATTAAGCTCACACAGGATTGAGCAATCCTTAAAATCAATTCGGTATTCGAACTTTTTTATATAGTTATTGTATCACTCACGATTAAATACACGAGATATAACATAGTGTATGAATATAAAATTACAAAACTTGCGCAATACTATAAATCCTTGCAAAATAAATGGAGGATTGTTAAAATATTGCTTTGCACGATTATATCTGAAAAATAAATTTTAACTCTCCGTATTTGTCAGATCAGTAGCTACGATTAGATCGCGATTATAGTTACTCCAGTCATCTTAAGTGTCACCTCGCACATTAAAAAATAAACCCGAGTGCGCATGAATAGAATTCGGCAGTAGCGACGAGAATGCGCGGCTTCGGTCGGCTGAGAGCCGATCCAACGATTTTGGTATTTGCTCCTTCCAGACGACCGGACGTTGTCAAGCTGGACGAGGGGTTCGGATGGTATGCTATTATCATGCGTGACTATTGTCGGACAGAGAGAGTTACCTCAGTCCTTTGAGCGGGACCGATATGAGCATATTTGAACGCACACGCGCTTGGCCCATCGACATCGGCGCGCTCCGGCATTCGGGCTACGAGGTGTTTGAATTTAATCAACTCGCTCATGCGTTCGAGACGCGAGCGTCGCGTGAACTCGCGCTCAAAGCCCGATTACATCAAATACCATTATAGCGACTATTGTCATATACTTGATCGTACAGGCATTATGAAGAAGGATAAACGCGGATGTGTAAAGACTAACGACTGCCGGGCAGGCAAATGCATCGCGTGTCTAAAGCCAAGAAACTATTATATTACGGATTTCAAGTCTGAGTAATTCGATCGTATTCCAACAAGATTAGCCAAGTGTCTCTTAAAATCCTCGTCGTTGTACGTATAATCGGGAACCTGAATAATTCTCGAGAGATAATGGAAAGATTAAGGAGCGGAATAATTTCTTCGTGATAATGCCGAGGAAATCTCTCACGATTAGACTGTATCCCCGAGTCGAGCATGACTAATTAACATCCCTCTTATACGCACGGCCGAATCGCACGACGGTAGTTTAATTTTTCATTGCCAGACACGGCGATCGCGGCGCGAATTAAAAGTCTCGCTTTCCGTCCCCTAAGGAAGTATGGCGCGCGGTGACAGATAAGCTTTTTCTATCTTTGGTCCATTGTCGGAGAGCTGCAGCGGAAACATTGACTGATCGGCGAGACACCCTTGGAATATATAATTACCGACCCCCTCTTCGGTTGTGCGGGATTGTCAAGCTCCGCCGTTCTTCTGCGATTCACCCGCCGTGTACGAGCTGGTCGCTATCACACCCCACTAATAGGGGATGACTGTAGCGTGACGTCACCAGAACGAAGAGAGAACGAAGCGGCGGGAAAGCAGGAGAAGAGGAGGCCGCGTGATTGATTGGCCCATTCAAATGCTTATGAACGCTCGCTTGGAGGAGAGTCAGAAGTTCGTTGGTAGCTGATTGCTCCACGACAACCTACACCGGCAGGACCGATCAGTCTTTCGATTGTCATACGCGAAGATAAATAAATTATCGTCCGAGGATGTCGATCCTAATCGAACACGGTTAGCGGCCGGCATACGTCATCTCAGTCTAGGATCACAAAGAAGACGTTTAAGTCGCTAAACAATCATTGCAACGATAAATTATAGCCCCGTCTTGCGACGCGTCACGGCATTTACGTGACGGCACCGAGCATAACGATCATCTATGACGATCTTACCTGGTATCATTTGTTATCACTCGACGTGTGATTAAGCGCCAAGGATAACTGTAATTTTCTTTAATTTTCTTCAGTGGCAAACGCGCGGAGAGAATAACGGTGGGTGCTAAACGCGAGCCTTCCGTATTTAACAGTTTCTTTCATAGATGTGTGCCCCGTATGTAGAGATATACTCATATATCAGTTTATCAATAAATAGAAAGCATGCTTTAAGCAAACAACCATTGGATGTTGCCGTCCCTCGATCAGTTAATGCGATGCAGCTCGAAGATAAATGCTACTCATAAATAATTTTGGATCGTTATGCAGAGTCTTCCATGATATACTGATCCAATCATATCTCACAGTCCAATGTTAAATGTAAAGTAAACATCGCTTAAATTATTTTTAACGCTTCTCGGGTGCCTGGAAACGTGCATATACCATCGGAAAGCGACGATGTGCGGAAATGCGATGGTCGTTCTCGCGGGCTCGCAATTGTTCATCAATGTTGATCGACCGCGCAGACTGTTTTTTTCTCCCGCGCGAGCACGCGAGCCGGTTTGATTAATTAATCCATCTCGCGGAGTCGGAACGAGCCCGCGACACGCGGCGAGTGTATGGAATTCGGGTTTGAATGCATATTGGTAACGGCAAATGGCGGGAAAGGGGTGCGATGGGACAGAGTTCGGAGCTCTCACGAGGGGAAATCAATATTCGTGTCGACGGATTGACATGAAATATTTTTTGATATTAGTGCTTATTACCTGCGCTCTAACCGCATCGCGGCAAATGGAAGAATCTCATTCCCATGCGAGCATTCGCGCACACACGCTCTTTTTGGAAATTCGAATTTTATTTCTCAGCCATTTTTCTCACGATTATTTTTCTCTGTAGCGCGACATTTGGTTATTCTTCCGACTTTAAATAGGAGTGGAAAAAATATAAAAACACTGCCATTATCTTCGTGTTTTATGTTTTATATTACATAATGCAATTATACAATTTAATTTAATTATACGGTGAATGTATCATAATTGCAAGAGTTGAGGTGCTAATTGTATCTTGTCACATAGAGATAACTGATAACTGATCAATTGTACAAACGAAAACGTGTTTTCCCTTCTCGCAAGTTCTATTGCACTCCATATATCACGAGCTCAACTTGGAATTACTTTGGAACTCTCCATTTATTTAATCTTGTCGTCGAGGAAATTTACCGTTGAGTTTTGTCGGCCGGTGATCGAGCAAATACGTTCGCGAAGCGCACCTTATCGACTTTCTGGACCCTACAGCAGCGCGAGAGACCGGTAATCCATCTAATGCTTCGGACTACACTTCGGGCGGAAATTTTTTTTCTCCGTCCTCTTCCGGACACTTCATAAGCGGCGCATGAGGTTTCCTCGTGTAATTGGGTCGAGGGGGAGGAAATGGCCGAAGCGACGACAAATATTCCCCTCTATATGCGTCGTGTACTTTTTTTCCTCCGACTGCATAAAAAGATACGGTGAACATTAAGCGAGCGATGGTTCGACGATGGGCGATGGTCCGCGAACGATGGGTCAGGATTCACGGGAGCGTGAATGATCGAGGGCCGTGCGATCCGCGAGCGTGTCCGGCGATTATTCCAAAATTTGGTTATGCGTAATGCGATTCGGCCTCTCCTCTTGCCGCTTCTTCTCCGATCCGGGCGGAAAGAGAGATCCCGTTATTTACTTCGGTAATCTCGTATAACGGATCGCCCGCCCCTGTCTTACTTTCTCTCCGTCTCCGGGGGTTGATACGAATTTACTTAGAGGGCTGATTTTCCCGCCAGTAGTTTTCTGTCCTGACTGACCGGTCATTTGTCCGGAACCTTATCGCACCCCAGGGACTGACCGAAGGAACGGTGGCTTGTACCCGATGTCAGATGCATTTCCAAACGGCTGTCCTTCCTTTGGGCACCTTGGGGAGAACAACGATACGGACGAAAGCAGCGTGACGGTAGTGACTTGAAACCTGACGTAAACGAACACTTAAAATATGATTGATGTTCAATTCAAGTTTGCCGATTAGCAACTCGGAGTGCACACTCTTTCATCTTAACGCTCAGATAATTTAAGACGATTTCCAAATCGAAATGTAAACTCTCTTTATTTGTCCATTTCATACATTTTTGCATAACCAGTCGCATAATTATAATACAACGTACAATCTCAAGAGTTGCGCAGACTTGCTTTTATTTATCTGCCGTCAAATTCCGACAGACATTACCGGCGACTGAGGGTTCTCGGGTAGCGCCCATGGTAAATAGGTGTTAATGCTGGCCATCTTCAACGTCGAGGTGCCCCTGCGATGACTCGGGGTGTGCCCTGCGACGAGGTTGTAAAGGATGGCCATCAGGGCGGACAATGTATTAAGTACCAGAGGGACACCATTCACGAGGGATTACCTTAAACGCGCAACCAGCTCCCATTGTCTAAACTGATGGCCCAATCTAACTCCCGGCGTACTAACTGAATTCAACCATGCCGTAGGAGTTATCTCTTGACCGATTGGATATCGGCGCGTTTGTTCGTGCACGTTGTTGTCCCTCCTTGCGAGATCTCGAGATCTCGATGGTGCCAGGCTTGGCAAACGAATCAGAGGCGATCCGGCTTAATCACGTCCGGCGAATCGACTGAGGGACGGTCCTCTTACTACGTACTTATCATACAAATATTCAGATTATTATCGTGTGGTCGTTTAAAATTCAGAAAGCCATTATCGCGCTGAAAATGCCAATTACGGGATTCCAATAACGTTTCCAACGTGCGCACATTGTAGAATCTTCAAGCGGGCGGGACCGTTAAACAATCACGCGCGCTCAATTGGATGGCCATTGACGGTGCTTCGCGTAAACAGGATTTCTCCTTCGGTCCTTCGAATGGCTCCAAACTCGCCGGGCGAATCTAATCAAACATTTATGCTAAATCACGAAACAATCCGCATGGAATCAGCAAATAAAAGGGCCGGTAGCCCCATTTCGCCGCCGCCCTTGAAGCCCTCGCCTGGTCATTTGACTCTCCTATTTACTCGTCCACGACGGACAAAAAGTTGATGGACATTCCGCGCCGGACAAAAGGCTCCGGATTGAACCCGGAGCGAGAAAGAGCGGACACGCGGCGGCTCGCGGAGAGGACAAGCGGTATGTAAATTCTTAGGGTGGGCCGGATGAGAGGCTGCTGGCTTTAGCCGGCATTTGCATGCGCCGAGCATTTGCGGCGACAACTACCTTCGCCCAGGTTCTCCTGATTGCCCTCGTTTATTAAGATTAACTTTTCTCGGTGTAATCTCGGGGACGTCTGCACTCACAGTGTACGTCTTCCGTGATGTCGCTATTGTGCGAATTCACCGATCGGGCCGACACAAGCGAGTCGAATAGTAACGCTGTTCGCAATGACCGGCGGCGAAACATTCGACGGGTGAATGACGAGCTGGCGAGCGTTTTATTAATGAAAAATAATTATTCGCAGACGGTGGTGCGCTGGCGGGGTTTTACGAGCGCGTGGAACTAGTTAACGCGGTATACGATGGTATAAAGTGTAATGCTGAATGAGCGCAAAAAGTGATACGGGGTGCACGGCTCTCTATTCGACGGCGACGGTGGCAGCGCCGGTCAGCATGCAGCTAGCATTAAGCGTTGTAAAGGCAGCCGTTGTAATGGCTAGTTTTATGCGCACTCGCGCCGCGCTCCGGGACTTCTTGCATCATTAACGGGTAATAAGAAAATTGTGCGCGAGTAACCGTACAGCCGGCGTGACCGAGAGCAACAATTAAGCTCTGACATTATTATTTCCCGTCTCGATCCTCTTCCTCGGTGATACACGCGCGACGTGCACGCATGCACGCATGCACACCGCGAAACGCCATGCTCGAGGCATTAGCCGCGCGTTCGTTCTATAGATTCGCACGTCTTCCGAGAAGCTTGGACACATACTCCTTAAGATAATTGCCACACATGCCTCTTACCGCGTCGTTAGTTATTTCCTTGATAATTACGCCGTTGTACGCAACGCAGGCATATATCGAATATCGCCCGTGTGATTTCCCGCTCGTGAACTCTGAACCGCGCTGAACGGTAGCTAATACGTGTATAACGCGATCTTTATGGAGTTACGGCCGTTTTCCTTTAAAAGCGTACGCGATATATCGAGCTCCTGAAGAATAGCAAGAAAATGATCGTGAACGACACGTCGTTTTCCGTCGGGGTAATGTAAACCCGTCTCAAATTACATGCTGCCCCTGATCGCTCTCGGTAATATCGGTATTTAAAAATTTATACTTTTCACCGTCATTTTTGCTGAAAGCTAGAGCTGTTAGCTCGCCGTTAATTGGCATCGTACGTGTATTTTGCCGCGATTAAATTTAATTACACCCTCCAAGTTCGTTATACACTCTTTCCACGCCACGTACGATCGCCGCTCGACCCTCCTAATCTGGGAAGTCACCCCGTTATATAATACAACGGTTGATTACATCGGGCGTAGTCACTCACACCCCCGCCGGCAGAAGTGGAGCTCGCGTCATTTATCAAACTCGATGCCACCCCCCCGTCCGATCGCTCTTCTCGCTCGGATCTCTCTCGTTGCTCTCTCCCTCGTCTATACACCAGCGATATAAGCGTGATTTTCGCATCGCGATTGGTATTACCCGCCAGACTCGTCGACGAGGATCGATCTACCGAACGATACACGAATGGTGGAGAACGACACTCAGAGAAAGAGAGAGAGAACGGAGGATCCTTCTTCGAAACATCATCATTCCACTTCCGTGCGACTCGCTCGTACATCGTGCGCGGAATTCGTACGCGCGATACGACGATCGATCTCCATGATGTGTCGCAAGACGGAGGAAATGGAGATTTCGTATGTGAATGTGCTCGTCTCTTCTTGGCATGGCTTCCTTGCTTGTCCGAATCTGTTGAAGGACGATACATCTTTCTTTGACATAGCCGATACAGGGATATCCCAAAGATAGGGTTAGATAGTACGCGTAATATTTTCCTTGGCTCTTTGAGAATGATATTTATTAACGAGGAATGGATACGAGCAATTTGTCGATTGTATTTTGCAATCATACTCGACGGAATATATGAACCATCTCCCAGGATGAAGTTGAAGTCCAGTCATGACGCGGTTATTAATCACGGGGATAATAGTCAGAGCTCCACGCTGAAAGCGTTTCCAAACGTTTCAGCCCCCGACACGAATCCCCTCTGATGATATCGTAACAAATCCAACCGAAAATCTCCAAGTACAAGTTCAATCACTCAGTGTATCATCCAAATTAAACCCGGGAAATATCGTGCAACGCTTCATACATTCTGCAACAATATAAATTCATCAAAAGTATTTTCTGAGAGAGATACGTCGTGCACGCTAGATACATCACCGATTCTTTTGTTTGGTAGAACGGCGAGTTTAATAGACAGAATGGAGCCTCGCGTTTCCGCTCCGCTTTAAAAAATACGAAACCGATTATCACGATTGCGGCCGCTCGTTCTTTAGCGGCTTGCCGGAAATCTCTCTCTCTCAGAACACATGGAATAGAACCTCCGAATTTTTGCCGATGCCAAAGTTCGTAAGCGCATGGAACGACAGAGCGACGCATCCGAATACGTTTTAGCGCGGATCAAATGCATTACGCGTATTGCGTGCGGAGACCGCAGGCATACACGGAGCTTATAGGCTGCATGCGGAAAGGATTACCGCCCGCCGGGGAAATTATTGGCGCGCCGCACCACGAAGAGGCTAAACCGGCCGCGACAGTGGTTACGCTGTCGCCGTCGAAACGGTTTAAACTGTCATTACCTGTCGATCAAAGAAAGCAGTCCTCCCCCAGCTCCGATCGATGACCGCTCTCGTACGTCAGATTTGCGGGCAACAATGGGGCCGCGCGCGTAACGACCCCTTATCGGGGCTTAATAACGATTCTGCTGCGCTGGATTTCGACTCTGTATGACGAAGTTTGGAAATTACACCGGTACGTTTGACTGCATCCCGTGTTCGCAAACAGTCTCGGCGGCGCTTGCATTTTACCGCGCGTGTAACAAATTGCGCGGTACCGAGTACCATTTTGTCTGCTTCCTAAAAAGATGTTCGCTTCCGAGATGTTCGTTAACTCTCGACTGCACTTATTATTTTTATTCAACTTTTTTAGAAATTCATATCTTTAGCAATATTCGTAATAAAGCTTGCAGAACGGCAGGAAGACATGGACGCTGTTTAAAATGCTACGAATTTCTCAGGAATCCATTTATTAAATATCATACCATTTCTTGCGTCTGCATCCATTTCGTCGTGGATGATTTATCTCTTTGGCTCGCGACACGGCTCGCGCTAGAAGTCATTCTTAAAGAAGTCAAGCGGCAGGGAAGGGAGTAAAAGGCGAGAGAACGAGCACCGTCGTAAAAATTGGTGAGCTCTCAACGGGAGGAACCTCAAATGCCCTCGGGGAGGTGCTAAAATCTGGGGCATAAACACTGACCGCGACATAAAATGAGGCCCGAAGTATCGAATCGTACTCTTGATTTCCTTTTTCTTTCTTTCCCGCCCATTCTCCCGGCCGCATAAATCACTGCCGCCTTCGTATTTATATTCATAGGCGCGTTGAGGAAGATTGAAGAGCCGCGGGACCGTTGGGAGTTGCTCGTAAAATCCGTTAGATTGTAAAATATTATTGCGACCGACCGAAAGCGACCGAAAGGCTCGACCGTCTTCCGGTGGATACGGAAGGTTACGAGAACTTCGTCATTACGTCGGCAATCACGGAGGCGCTTCCTTTTGAACATTGTGTATATATTAAATTACGGAGCACGGTAATAACCTAATGATTTATCGCGGCGTGTAATTGCGAGCGAATGCGCAAAGCAACAATCGCTCGTAACGACGACAGTGTCGTTATTAAGATGCTATTCTTCGCTCCTTGCTTAATCCTCATCCAACTCGGTCGCTGAAATTACGACGCAGTTGTTGTACGATAGCCGCAGATATACCGCATTCTTGAATTATCGTGGCCGACAGTTGCTTTCGAGATAAACTTACGAGGTTCGATTTCGTTCGTGGATAACGACAAAGACGGGGGAGAGATACGCTAAAAGCTGTAAAGGCCGTTCGACGCGTCTTGCGGTGTACCGCTGCATCTCTCGCCGGCTCGTAAATACTTACCGCCGTGATGTGGTAACGATATTTGACATACGATCTAGGAGGTCGATTACGGTAAAAAAGTGTCGTCCACAGCGCTCTTGCGTCACCGAAACTCGCCGCTGGTAATAACATTCGCATGCTCATGCAAGCGGGTGGCGTGGTGCCGCGCTGCGGGTCGTCTAGCTGGAAACCGCAGACTCGTAAGTAACGCTCGTCTGGCGGAAGTCTACGCGCACAACATCGATGAGTAATGCGACGTGAACGGCCAGTTATTAATCACTGTGCGAGCCCAAGGAGTCGCGTCGGTATTTAACGGACACATCTCCGACGCGCGCGAGAATGCCGTCTGAATATTGATCACGTCCTCCTCCATTTGAAGCGGGCGCGCGTCTAATCATTCGGTTACGTAACCGTGTTATGATGAACGATGACTTTTTAAGCACGAGCATATACCTCTCGATATCCAGTAATTCTATTCTCAAAACGCTTCTTCTTGCTCCAAGACGTTCATCATTTCAACTGCTTGAGCAAAACGTGAGTCATATTTTGTAATATCACGATAGTTCAGAATATCACAGAATTTATCGAGCTTCTCCCATATTTGTGGAAATCTTCCTTCGTCCGGGAGTTTCCCCCGACACGATACCTTGGGGCGCTTTAAATTAGATATAGATCTCGCATCGTGCCGATTGCGTAAGTTAGCTGATGCTATCGTCCAAGTGGGTGAGCGAAGGCATCGCATCGTGGTAATTGTTGATTTTGAGTTGTGGATCAGTTTGCTAACCTTTCACGTTCGCAAATATCGCATTAACCTGAGTACGGCCCCGGGCAACATCCCGCTTTGATTAAGCCGTTTCCTGGCATTGTACCGCTCCGATACCTCGTCCGTATCATAATCAGCTGGGTGACGGTGCTGCCCTACCGCGCGCGCGATAGACGTCGCGCGAGATACCGCATCGACATTTACAGACGTATATTAGACGTGCGCAATTGGCGCACGGAGCGAGGAGAGACGTCAATCCATTAAGCCTTTCCCTGTCGACTCGCCGCCTATCCTTCCGCTAACAATGTTAATCATGTATCGATATCGAATCGTTCGTGCGATCACCCGCGCGATCGCCCGCGCTCGAACGATCGCTTTCGAGTGTTGCGTGATGCGTGCTGGTCACAGAGAAAAATGCGAGTCCAGATGCAGCGGGCACGTGCCGTGAGCTTCCTGCATCGTCGCTCGAAGCGACCTTGAGGCCACACCGGGCGTCGACGCGTCGTTCGATCGTAATTAACGCAGTATGGCGCTTTATTTATACCGCGTATACATTACGTGTCCCACGATAGGTATATCCGCGCGCGCTACACGTATATAATATACACGCGAGGCGAGAGCGGGGTCCGTAGCGTAGACATCGGCACGTGTTACCGCCGTGAGTACGGAGGGTTCGATCCTCCCTTCATCGTCCTCCTCGCCGACGCCACCCGGCCGACCGTAAGGCAGAAGCGCGGTGGAGGGGGCTTGACAGTGACAGATGACCGCTGTCCAGAGTCCAATACGTATACCCACTGGACTGGCCGACAGTCCATAGTGTTCTGGAAGCACCTACGTAACATTCCCCGGGTACCGAAGCGCGCGCGCACCACGTGCGTCGTACTACATCGGGGCGTGCTACGCGCTAGTAATTCGACGCCGCAATGGCTACGGATACACCGCGAAATGTCACGTACCTATCTTTCGATGACACAGGTCCCGCCATTCATCGCCGTTGACATTTTATCCCTCCCTCCTTCCCGCGCCGGTGCACCCACCCCGTTTTCGTTCGGGCGGAGAGCGCCAAATGCTAGCAATCTTTATGAAACGCGCGGGATCGGACAGCGAGACAACCATTGGCTCATCGCGGATCACGAGTCACGTTCCATCGAATGGATCCCGGGCTATTCATGATGCTCGATGGTATTTCGGAGGACCTGATGCGCCCTGCGCCACGGCATGTAATACCCGCGGCTTAATGGATATTCCTGGAAAAAGCGCGATGACGCGCGCGTGCATTCGCTCGCCGCACATGAATCGAAATTCGCATGGCGAAACCATTTTCATCCTTGATTAAATGTATTATCTGCGGGTGTTCGCGCGACCGCGTCCGCCTAATGAAACGCGGCGTTTGCCGTAGTTTCGATTTTGGTATCGAGCTCCATTATGCACACGCGGGAAAATGTACTTTTTGCCCGGTGACAGTAAAAAAGCATTACTCGCGAATAATTCGTACGCGCATGCATTGTCACGCCAATGGCTTCCCTAATCAGTTAACAAGAATATGCTTTTGATTTTTAACGTTTTGTCCGGAAAAATGTTACCCGTAATAAAACGAATGCGTTTGCGAAAGTAGCGAAAGGATTCATCAAGTCTGACGATTTTTATAGATTTTTCCCTTCGTGATTGACTTTCGCAAATTTTTTACACAGATATGCCATTATACGTATCATCGTAGAGACATTTAAATAAAAATTTCTGTCATGTTGTATTATATAAATTAAAATGATATTAAAATTAAAATGATATTTAGTTCATGATAAAATTTCCACCAAGTGACACTATTTTCGTGGTGACGAGTAATTGACGAAACAGGAGAATCTCTATATATATCTCTATAAGTATCATTAGCGAGAAAGTCTGGTCAGTCGTTTGTGTTCGTGTAAGTAGCTGCGATTACTCTGCCGGAAACAATCGCGACACTCCATTCCGCGCGGAGCCAATCAATCAAATCCAAGCCGGACGCGAAACTTTTCCACGGTATCAGCCTGCGGATCCGGGCTTATCCTTCGTCCAGAGAAAATCGGCCCCTCCTGTCTGTGTATCTGCCGGGGATGATACCCGGACTCGACTCGGAATTCCTCACGGCACTCGAGCGACCCTTGACTAATTACCAGGGGATGACTGGCATCTTCTCTCACTTATCTCTATAGCCTGCTCCCTTTCAATCGAATTACTTTTTCTAGGTATTCACTGGCGCGACGCCCCAATTTTTTGGCTAATTGACCCGTGACTCCTGCGGGAGGAGTCTCCTCGGAATCGGGGATTCAGGACGAAGTGCAGCGGTACATTCGTCTTGTCACCTTAGACAGATTGAATTCGTGGGTCCTCCGAGAAGTAGCTGCTCTCCCTCCGAGAAGTAGGTCCTCTCGATGTTGCTCCGTTGACTTTTTCCTCAAAGTCATCGGCGAGTAATTCCGTATTTATCAGAGAGAAAAGATTCGCTCGAGAAGTTTTACTCTCTTCTCCCCTGTCGTATCGCTAGCTCGCGTTGATGTATCCGTCTCGCACAGACGTCGATTAGTTTAATCGCGACATTACGCGTCACGAGAGCTTGTTATGTACATCATCGTTTACGGTTCCGCAGCTGCAGACAGCGAGATGAATTTTACGGTCGCGTATTAGTGATTCCCGCTCTAAAGTGCCTTTTTATGCCGGCTGCCAAAATTGCCCTAGCCGCAGGTCTTGTTCGCAGCCGGGCGCGCTTGTCGTTCTTTCCTACTGTATGCGATGCGCGATGCTTCCTTTCCCTCCCCGCCTTATCCTTCCGAGGACTTTCAATTTGGCGTTTTACGATTGTTGATAATAAGGGTGAGGAGGACCCAGGTGGCGAGTTTCACAGCCGAGCTCCCGCGTCGTCCGCCGGGCCCCCGTAACGACGATTCTGCGCGACGCGGCATCGAAGGGCCTTTTGTAAACAGCCCTAATGCCTGGTTACGACTTCGGTTGCGCGAGCGCGCGCGCGCGACCGCTTCGCCGAGCGTTCTTTATGATATTGCTGGATTAGACTGAAATATTTCACACTTGGAGATATCTTCCGTGCTTACGTTTTATGACAATGCTCGCCCGCCCGCCCGTCTCGCTTCGCCGCCTTCCTTCCTTCCTTCCTTCCCGCGAACTGTCGTAAACGTACTCTAACTAGATGCGCTCTCGTCTCGCGAGATTCTGTCTGCCGAGATAGCACCCCGGCTCTGCGGCTAATCTCCATTCGCAATTACATCTCCATTCGATGGAACTACTGCAGCTCGCGGGAGTTTCGCTGCTCGAGTTTTCCCGGCATAATTTTACTGCCATTGTTACGTACGACTTTGTTTCTCTTAATTTTAAATAATAATTGATTAATAGAATCAGAAATTGCAGTATTTTTTCAAATCACGTGTTCATGCTTATGTTGGTAATTTGCGTTTCATTACTTTGTTGTTCATGCCTGTAACGTGATAATATGTGATATTTGTTATTCATTATTCGGGGTTGCGTTTAGAGAAATGAAACGTGTCAACGTTATACCTTGAAACGCGATAATAAGCGGACGACGAGTCGCTTTCGATCGCCTACGGAAACCGAGGCGCGGTATGATAGCGATATGAATAATTGCGGTGACAACGAGGATAAATAATACATCGACCGACGTTATCTGTCGGCGATGAGTTACGGTTGCGCGAAACTTGGCCGCGGGCGAGTAGTAAGTTGGTGCTTCAAGGGGTAGATCTTAATCTTCGGTTGGAACTGTGAAATAAGGGATCGTCTCGAGGTGACGAGGTCGAATTCCGACGAAAATCATCCGTTAGCCTCGCAATCTGATCTTGTCACGTATGTAATAAAGCGGAAAAGGGGGACGCCCGGCTATTGATTAATCTCATCGTAAGAATCATCTCTGGAGGACAATGTATGCACAGTATTATAATAGCGATATTTTTCACAGTCAACTCTGTGTTTAAAAATTGTTATAAATATTTTTGGTAAGGGAAAGATTGTCAGACCTGTCAAAGCAATCTCGCAGAATTGGATTCGACGGTCCATCCTGAATAGTCGAGTCGGGTACTCTTTCTGCATTTTCGATCTAAGCGGCATAAAAATACCATAATTTGATTGTCAAGCGCCAACCTCTTAGGGATGAAAATACGGCTTTCCCGCGACCGGTCGAACATCCATACGAGTGTTTTCGGGGTAGGATTTGAAAAATGCCGAATCCAATTTCCCTGATGATGTCCCCTAGGGAGCAAGGGGCTGCTCTGGCTGCCAGTCCTCAATCCGACGCGTTTTCGTCGCTTTCGTGCACTACCCTCGGTCTCGCCACAGTCAGCTGCTGAAAACAAATAGGGTGAGATAACTCGTTTCCACGATCGCTCCGTGTCGATCGAGTTTTCTTACGTCTACCCCTAAATTTAGAAAATTAACAGCTTGCCTAAAAGGAAGATCATGTTCCAGCCTTTCGATTCAAGGACCTCGTATTTCCATTGAAAAACACTCGTCAGCCGTCGAATGTAACGATAGGCTAGGCAAAACACAATGTTTTACTCCGAATTAACCACCCTTCGATGCATCGCAATGCCTTTCTTGTAAAACACGTGTTTTAGAGTGCTTAAATTCAGTCCAGACTATAAAATTTGTCGCAAATTTGCAGTGTACCTCATTGATAAAATTACAGAGATACGTACTGAACTCGTCTCTCTACATAATGGTACCTTCGATGTTATCCAGGAACATTCGCAATTATTATTCATGTTTCGTGATCCAGTAGCCGCGCAATCAGACAGTGGAACGCCGATAACTAATGCACGCGACAAATAGACTCCACGTGATCATCGGTCACGAAAGGGACCGCGACACGACACGCGGCTACGACATTGTGATACCTTGCCATTACGTCGCCACGATCAGCGCCACCCGTATAATTACGATAAATGGTCTAACTCGCGCGCGCACACCGCTCTCATCAGCGTCGCCACGCCGCTACAATTTAGCCGTAAGGTCGCAGAAATTATATCAACAAATCACCTGCACGAACGCTTTCGAAATCGCGTGGCAGCGAGCGCGCGCGCACACGTTGCAGCGAAACGGCTGTATTAATGCCGCTATCGAGTTCCACATCTGCTCGCGCGACCAAGGAACCTCACCGAGCGTGAAAGTCAGTCATTATCGCGGCGATTGAAGAATTCCACGGACAACCGGCCGGCGACGTTCCGTCTTCGTTGCGGTTGCGAGTCCTACGCAGACAATGGGACGAAATAAACGTCGCTATTCGTGATATTCGCGTATGTGTGCGTACGTGTATACGAGGAACTTTGGAAATTCCGCATACGTCGCTACAATGCGGATTAATTAACGACGGCGCGCTTAGCCGGGAACAATTTCCGTGCCTCGGGGTTGTCATCGACCTTCTGCAGTTATGCGCGGTGATCATTTGGAAGTCGAGCTAATTAAGACTCGCGCCGTAATATCTCGGGCCGCGCTATTTCGCTATTTCGCCCCGTCGTCGGTTTAAGCTCGCCGGAACTTGGCGAGGCGGGCGTTCTCCCGGCGCGCCGCGGAATGGTCTCGTTTTGGCGGTGAGCTTCGCAAGATATATCGCAGCACATCCTGCCCGCAAGAATAATCCTTGCGACGCTCGTAGGAATTGCGTGACATTAAACTTGCCCCGTGAACTTAGCTCGGACCCAAGAGACGAACAATGAGGTGACAAATATCTTAGTCCATTGCAGCAACCCCTGCGGTGACTGCTTCGTTTACTTAAGCCGGACATCGGTAACTTCCATTGGGGTTTGGGAAGCCGGCTCAGACAGGCTGGAGATTGGTATCAAACTACCGGCAATGAAATATTCGATGCCGGAGCTTAATTAATATGAGACTGAAATTATCTGATAGAATCTGAACTGATAGGATCACTCTCGATTAATTCAACTTGCAACTTCTCATGATATATTGAATCATATTTTTGATTAATTTTCTAACTACCTTATGCTTTTTAATATTATTTTAAACTATGTTACTTTTATTTATCACGCTAAAATATATGGTATCAAGAAAATGCCTATTATGTGTCCTGTTTTACTTTGCCGTATGTTTTATTAGCGTAACAGTTCGGAAAACAGCGATTGTTTTCCGCTTCCTCGATCCATCTTGATCGACAACATCATGTACACGGATGCGTCTCGCGGAACACTATCTCCGACACGTGTCGGGGACGTGACTGGAGCCGACAATCGCCATAGAAGCGGCGGCGCATGTATAGTCAACGAAAGACAAAGAGACGTGGCGTGACGAGGGCTCGCACGACGTTCATAAATAGCAATATCTGTCGGTTATCGAAGCGAGGCACGGTTCGGTAACGAGCCATCAGCGAGCCAGGGCCACATGGGTCCCCCGATAATCCCGGGAAAAGGGGTTACCGAACGCTCTCTTCCCCCGTCCCGCGGAATGATTTGCGAAAATTTGAATCCCGTCGCCTCTCTCTGGCTTCCCTCCCGACTCACCCGGGGAATCTCCGGGGTTCTGTGGGTGCCCTCGGCCTGCCTCTATTTATCCGACCATTCTCCGCCTCTCGTCCCGGCTTGACAGCTGAATTCACCCGCACGCCTTTCCTGGTTCTCCACCTATCTCTTTACACAGTCTCTCTTCTTCCCTGCCTCTTCGCCTAATGATTTTCAGAAGACGTCTCAGTCGTCGTGCGTCGCGACTTAAGCCGTAAGAGCGACACGATGTTAATTAGAACAGCGTCTCGGGGCGCCGCGCAGGCACGGCCCCCGAGAGAGACTTAGTGACTTGACTCGATTTCGAGGTTTTAGGCCAGGTTTGAATTAGGGGTGGCTGCTTGCTTGCGCTCGCTTGCGCCGGAAAGAGAAAGGAGAGAGAGATGAGATGCGCCGTAGGCCAGAAGCAACCGTCGCCGCCAAATCCCGTAGGAAGTTAGCGTGGATTACGGGGCGCATCCATCACCCGTTTCTTTCGTCTTCTGGCGGCAAGTCGAAGTTGCGCGGGATATTATTGTCCGTAATGTGCGCATGACGCGGCGCGTTCTCCGGCTCTTCCCGAAGTTCTTGTTCTTTATGGTTCGCTCGGAGGATCGTTACGTTAGCGTCGAAATACCAACGTAGTCTATCGCAGTACTTGCGGAAGCATCAACAACGAGACATTTGCCATAACTGCGTACACCAACGGCTGGTAGATTGCACCTATTGTATAAAACTCATATTTTCTGATATTAAATTTTGTTGCAGCGCAACGATTCGCGAAAGTATATTCTTACGTTGCAATAGAGAGGTCATTGATTACTTTATCTTTACTTTCCTGAATAGGTAATGCTGCCGTGGATAATATCTTCAAAGTTTTTACATGTCTGCTGTGTATCTTTATTTCACTTTTAAGTGGAGAACAGGGGCTAATAATTTTTAGAGGTTTTTAAAGTACTAAACAATGCTGTTTATGCGCACACAGTTTTACCGAACAATATCCTACGCTCAAGAGTTTAATTAAAGTCGCTTTATATCGCGGGCCTCATCAACGTGAAAGAGAACTCGAGGATTAAAATCATAGAAGCTCACGGGCGTTGCGTCGAGTAGCGAAACTGCAATAAACTGGATATCGTATCTAGACGCTGTTTCGAAGTTTAAGAAAGTGTCGGAACTTTTCCCGGGATATTGCCCGGAACCTTTCGAGATTTTAGAATTTCACCAAGTTTCGGCGACCGAGCGTGAACGTAACGACCTCCTAGCGGGAATAATATTGTCCCCGGCGACACCCTGGCTCCGAGATGGGAAGCCGATCAAAAAGGTTCGCGCGCGCAAACGCGTCTCGATGCTCTTCCGGTGGAAATTTGCGCCCGAAACGACGCCCGGCTAATTGTTTCGTCCTGAAACTCCGGCGACATTGTGTTGCGCTCCACGACGACCGATTGTCGAGTCGTTCACGCGCGGGGTGAAGGGCTTGATCTCCTTTTAAAAAGGCATTAAACCCGATCGCGCTCGGAGGGGCGCGATCACGGAATAATATCTCATAATTAAAGCGAAGCCCGTGGCGGACGAGTATCAGTCAGACTTAGCGAGACGATCTGTCAAGTCGCGCCACGGAAAGTCCAGGCTGGAAAATCTCAACCCTTTTACGCATGGTCACGTGACCTGACAAGCAGGGGACCCCCGGCACGTGGCCCGGGGCTTGTGTTTTAGATACGCGTGTCAAGTCCCAAAACGTAACCTTCGTCTGCTCGTTCTTCTTCCTGTATTTTTCCCTCCTCCGTCTTTCCGCGATTTGTTATTTTTTAACACTGCCAACTGCCACCTGCAGACAAAGGTGTGGTCGTCGGCGCTTAGTTTCGTCGCGACACCACAAAACTCGCCGTCCGAAGGCGAAGGGTAAATCAGGAAACTCGTGTAAATTGAACGAGGGCTCTTGACTGAGAAATAATTTCTGTGTAATTTGTTCCTTGCGGCGCGCCTTGAGAATCACTGAGACACTGCAAGTCGTCGCATTCCACGTGTTATTAAATCTTTCTCCTTTCCCGCAATCAATTTGCTGGGGACATTCCACATTCAACTCGAGTAACTCGAATATTGCCCTTTGCCGAAGTTACGACCGCCGCAATACCGTAGAAAGATGTACGAGACACGAGGAAAGACCGAATGGAATGGGATTCGGCAACTCGTGGTCTCGGCTAATTCTTTTTCCAACTCGCTCTTGCTTCTTTTGCTCCTCTTTCACGATGACGTCACGGTGTCCAGCTCGCGTTCGGAATAGCGGAAGACGGCCACGTTAATGGCCTCGTAAAAGTTAACGACAATGTTCCCTTACGATTTTCCACTATCCTTTTCGTGCCTCCGACCGCCGCGTAGTCTACTCGTTCTCAAAAGAGCCGCGTCTGAAATTATCGTCGCGGACGTGGAATTAATTTCCGCCCTCGCTGCAGACGATTGAACTTCTGTGCCGTTCGTAGCGGACTTTTGATCGTACGTCGGGATTAGAAAAACTCGCGCAATTCAAAGGTTTTGGGCGAGCCTGATTTTATGGGGTTCGACGACCGAGCTACGATCCAGAATTGTGAATCTCGAAATTATTAAGCTTCTTCTGCCTTCTTCTACCAGCTACGTCATCCGCGCCGCAACCACGATGGAAAACGAGATGCAAACGTCCTTACATAATTATTCTCACTGTCGCGAGGTCGTCGATATCTCGATCGCATCGCAGGCCTGTCTATTCCAGCCGGCGTAATTCCGCGACTAGGAATCTGCGATAATTGGTAGGCCGCTTAGCATATTTCTGGTCCTAATCACAGACACCAGTCAGTAAGTAAGGGCGGTTTAAAGTCTTCGGTCGATCCCTCCGCCGCCCCGTCCCGCCACCCTCGTACCGAGATAGGGGCTTAGGGGTGAGACCAATCTGCTTACAACCCCCTTAGCCTGAATAATTAACCCAGGGGAGTAGGAGAGGGAAGCCGGGGAATGTGCGCGCTTTTTGCCCGTGTCATTTATTACCAGGACCACCTTGTTCGTTAACTTCGCATTTGAATGTGAATGGGCGTCGAATGAGCGCGGCAAGACAGGTACGTAACGCGACGGGCGGTGTGCACGATCGATCTATCTTCCGGAATTTGTCACACCTTGGGCAAACACGACGATAGGGTGACAGGCGCTTTTTTTCTCTCCCGCGATTTTCCCGTGCTGTCGCGGCTGCAATCCTCTTTTTTTTCGTTCACCCGTCGCCGCGGCACCTGATTGTTCTCAGGTAACGTTGGAAACAGGCACTCGCGTTAATACGCAGTCATTAGTCACACGTCGAACGCGGTGCGGCCGGGCGCGCCCGTGGAAAAATTTATTAGCGCCCGTAGCGGCGAGTACTGCCGAGTTCCGCACACAAAAGTGCGTATTTGCATGCGAGCACCGCGGCTTTCATTTGCCTAAGCCGCGGAGATCCGAAACGGTCCGAGCTTCGTTGAGACTGATTTCAACCGCCACGGTTGAATGGCCCGGCGCGGGGTGACCGGATTAATGGCGATTTTGAATATTTAATTAATGGAAGTGCGCGTTTCTCACGCGCTGGACTAGGGGTATTCGTTCTCGTTGTTTCGCGCGTTGCGCTCTTTTTTTGACGTATTTTTTTATGTTCCGTGCTCTTCGTTCTTCACGTCATTTTCACGATATCGGCGAAATCCATTTGTAACTGTAAAAATTTAAACGTGATTGAGAAATTCTTGATTATTCATGATTTATATATTTGGATATATTAATTATTCATCTCATTTGATAATAATGACAATTTTTAATGAATGTGTAAACATTCGGGATTTTTTAACGACGTTTTTTTTTATATTCTTCCACAAAGATAGACTTTATAAATCGTTAATGAGTGACGCGTTGGTCATAGTCACTCATATTTTAATTCTGTGTGCGTTGAAGGTTCTCAGAAACTTTCGAGATCTTTTGTTTGACGGGTTAGGCGCTCGAGGAGGAGATTAAGGGCTGCCGCTGCAATTATCTCGATTTGTCAAGTGAGTGGATTATCACGCGAGGTCACTGGAACGTTACTTTTAATAACGAGGGTCGTTAGGTCTATGACAAATTTCTGCTTCACGCCTGGCTTGTGGCCAGATGAGGATCCTCAATAGGAATTCATTTAATCTTTGGCATGATATTAATTAATAACGGTCCGAACGACCGAGATAGTATCTCGATGCGATACTTGCGCAGGGTCTCCCTCGCAATATACGCATCTTTGATGTTGTATCCATTCGTATTACATGAATAGTATTTTCATATTAAGAGTATTTAATTATGCGTTATTATCGTTTTGTCATTTTTAATATAATTTAATTTTTCATCATCTGAGAAAAGGAAAAGAATGGAATAAATTTAGAAAATGAATGAAAAATATGTAAATAATGTAATAACCGATGAAATTAACCAATGTCGAAACAACTTATTTGTAGATATGGCAATTTGAAGGACCATGGCGAGACTTCTTTGATACGCGGTATCGTCAATTGTCGAAAAGAGAAACGACACCGCCGCCCTTGACAACGATCGTTAACTCTTGTTCGCGATGACCTCGAGCCATTTGCGCTTTAGCCGTCGCCGTGCACGCCGACTGAGTAAGTACAATCGTTTTTAGACCATACTGTATAAACCCCGGGCGGAAAGGGGTTAGGGAAGATCATTATCAGAGGCTTAACCACGCGAGAATTTTTAATCAGAGGGTGCGCACCCCTCGGGATAATACCGTTGCTGCTGACAAACGCGGAACAATTGTCACCCGGTTGCTTTCAATCTGAAACTTGAATGCGATCTGTCGATGGACAGTACTTGCGCGGCGGGCGATGTTCGAGTAGGTGCTACCCCATAGGATTACTCGGTACAGGCCCAGTCATCGAAACCATGTGGTGACATTAGAAGCGCGCGGTGTTACGAGTTACCACTTCGCATTAGATTCTTCGCCGGCACAAATGGTCCGATTAAAATATTTTAAATACACGACGAGGAGATCTTGCGCTGCTCCCGCTGCGTTAGTTTTAATCAGCGCAAAAATTATGTTATTGACCGCCGCAGCTTACAGTAATGCTCCACGAGATGTAATTGAAGTCACGATAACGTATCTGTACGTTGTCTGGTAGTTACTTGCGGAAATCTAATGGCACGAAAATTCATGAAGTTAGGAGAATCCCTCGATATCGGGCTCCTTGAGCCGCTAACTCGATCCCTGCGCGTTCGAGCTCTCAACTTGGCTGCGACTCCCGAAAGCACTAAACCAAACGAACCGTGGATAGAACTCGGCTCTTGGGAGAGCACTGATTAGCATCATCTTAAGGTCGTATACGGCGCCGTAAGTGTGCCGTCCCTTCGGCATTCATATGCAAAACTGACCAGATAGTGACCGCCGATTTACATAACGTTAGATTGACCGTGATTTCATTTAACCGACGAGAGGAAGAGAGGGGTTTTTGCCTCCGTGCACGCCACTGACTACGGAGAGCTCTGTCTCTCTCTCTCTTTCTCTTCGCCGACCGGAGGAAATTCATGCAAAGTGACATCTTGAGAACGTACCTCGAGTAGTCCTGTAATCGAAATTCCGAACACCCTTGTATATTCACCCCCCACCGAACAGCACGATCCTAATTACATTTCATGTATCACGGCGTTCTCGTATACGGCGCGCTCTCTTAGACGCGACAGCTAATATTATTCTAATCTCAACGTATGCGTACGTAAATATGTGCTCGATAATTTCTACGTAGCGTACCGATCACATGTACCATCACGATAACGGAAACAAGTTGTAGCGAGCAATATCCGCGTGGTATCACTTGCTGTTTACTCGCTAATGGCGTGCAACGACATTAGAGCTTCGGTTTATAATCGCGTTTGCCGTGTCAGGGTCGATGCCGCGAAAGGGTTAGCCCTTTTATTGCTCGTGTAAACGAGGGATTCGAAGATGGTCGTTTTTCGGACGAGGAAATCAATACCTACACGTCCGGAATACTTAGTTTAATGCGCTTATACTCCGTCGACGGAATCGCGGAGCCGTGAAACATGGTATTAACGGATACACCGATCCCTGATGGTAACAAATGATAGGCGCCTTAATGGTCCGAGCACGAATACGCTCGTCTATATCTATATACACATCGAACGTCTCGACGTGAGTGGAATCCACGCTTGTCCCTTTGATTGATTGCTTTTGTCACTTAGCCACCGTGAGAGGCTTTCGTGCGATTGTATCTTTTAATTACGAACTTAATTATCTTTCGCGTTCACCAGTGTTTCCTCCATTCGCGCATCGCTGAGAGAGATGGGGTTCGCATTTTAAAGTCTTATTCCCCATGGACCGCGGGAGTCCGCGCGATATCGTATTGAGCCGTGCTCTGGCGGCGGTAAACTTTTATGCATACTGTGGTGTAATAAAGTTTACGAGATTCACGCATGAGTATCAGATTATATGCTCTTGGAAAAGAGCAGATTGATATGATATCGCGGTGTACTGCGTTCCGCAAAGAGAACGATTTGGTAATATGTTTGGCCACGCGAAATTCGCTTGCTTCGCGTACACATATTATTAGATGTTATGTGGGAACACCGTGTATACCAATGGAACATCATAGGTATATCCAGGGTGTATGGGATACGGGTTACTAAGGCCCCCATAATGACCGCTGCAATCCTGCCCCCGCACACAATCCCATAATTAAATCCGTTAATCAAGGCTTACGGCTCGGACTGACCCTATCGACTTGGTTTATTGTGATCTGCGTAATCTATGGTAAATTAAGACGTACCGTCGTTGCGAAATCGCATATCTCGTTTGCGTACTCGGACTGTTCGCTTGCCCATTAATTTATTGTAGCAGTCGTATTTTATCTTGATTGCGATAATCTGGCGTAATCCGCCGTTAATCCGCTTAATGACGCATGTATTACGTTTAATTACGTATGTATGTGTCGTGTCGATTTTATTCATTGTCAACGTAATTATTTTATTTTCAAACCCGAACGCGCATGTAACTCCACGAGATTGCTAAT
Source organism: Ooceraea biroi (assembly GCF_003672135.1). Taxonomy (NCBI): domain Eukaryota; kingdom Metazoa; phylum Arthropoda; class Insecta; order Hymenoptera; family Formicidae; genus Ooceraea; species Ooceraea biroi. Next base: position 6,552,212 of record NC_039509.1, read on the forward strand.
TAGAGCTCGCGTCTAAATGAACGATTCAGATTGTGCTAATTACCTGCGGACGATGTACCAAAGTATTACATATTCCGCAGCAGTTGGCGAGTATTTCGAAAGGATTGCGGGGTCCTTCAGCGGAAAACCAAGTGCCGCACTTTCGAACGAGCAAGTGATCTCTCATAATGAAGGCGCATCGCGCCAAAGTCCCTCCATCTTTAGACTCACCTTAAAATTAATTGTCCGGCTTATCTCTCTGCCTCGCTTCCTCGTGCCGCGTTTTATTGCTCCGTACGAAAGACGGGAAGACACCAGGTTTAGCATCGATCGCGGATGCCCACGAAGAAGACTTCTCACAACGGTCTTCTCTCGTTTTCTCTTTTCTTCTATCTCGCCCTTGTCTCTCCAACATTTCGTTGGCTTTGAAATGACAGAAGTCAAGTAGAGCGAAATACGGAGAACGCGGTTCAAGTGTAATTGGCACTGGAGTGTACTCGTCTTGGTTCATTAGAGAAAATATCTTCCCCGTTGTCGAGAGAGGCTTACGTAGCCTCGGATATCTGTCCCTCCCTCGCTTGGTCTCTCTCTTCTTTTCGTTGTCTGCACAGCTTTTTCCACATCGGTGTGTTCCGTCGCTCCTGCGCTCTCCGCTCTAGTTATAGGGACGGAATTATTTTTGTTTCGAGTGGATACGGTCACTCGGTGCAACCACCCCTTAGGATCGGTCCTCTTCTGCGTTGCGCTCTGGCTTATTGTGAAACGCGGAAAAGCTTGTGACAGTCTAATCTTCTCAAGTGTCCCGAAGAATAGGCCCTGATTCTCGAGTGATCTCGAAGGGAATCGACCGAGATAAGTGTCCGACTTTCGATACCGAATTTCGCGTTCTTTTGACCGTTCATCTTTCGCTTGGAACTTTTTGTCTTTGCGGAACATACGTCTAGGATTGCGTACATCGTTTACTGCATGATGAATAGTCATTTTCGTTACGAAACGTAAAGAATTAATTTATGCGAATTATAATAATCGATTGTAACACTTGTCATTAAATGTATATTTAAATTGTGCATAAAACGTCATTATCGTTTGATACGAATAACCGCAGGCGGAGTGGCACATCAGGGTGAAATATTCTCTAACCGCAGCTTCGCCACTCGATGATTACGCGACCCCAGAGGTCTTCGAGTGCGTGCCGTACAATGAAAACTCGCATTTAATGACCACCATGTTTCGCCAACAGCTTATTAACTGCGAAACGTTTCTGCACGCATCTCCCTCGGAAATTTGTTTACGTCCGACAATGTACGACAATGCGCACGTTGCAAGCGTGCAACGGGCGGAAAGAAAAGGACGAGCGAGCGGGAGAAAGAGAAGCGACAAGAAGAGAAAGAGAGGGAAGAGAGAGAGAGGAAGAGAGACACACTGCTGCGGCACACTTTTTCGAGAGAGCCTCTGCGAGCTCTTGAGATGGAAAGCAGAAATATACGGGCCCGCTTTGTGCACAAGTGGAGTGTGCACGTGTAAGAGGTCTTCACGGGGACGAGTGCTTGCTTCCACATACCTGCATACTTCAGGTCCGCGAAAGCACCTGTTGAAACCCACGAGCTTTCAAACTCCGCGCGTTCACTTCCACGCCGATTCGCCGCAACTCGTTTCGAATCATGAAGAGCGATCCGGTCAAACGACGACTTGCTCGTATGAATTATCGAGGAACGGAAAGCGTTGCTTGCAAATGCAAATTCGCAAACTGAGATATAGCTCTTGCAATTTAATTCAAAGTACCTACTTGTGCTTAATTTTCGATGCATCTTAACAGAATTTTTATTTGGCCCTTGTTGTCTAAATATGTTTAATTTTTGAATCGCAGCGGTATCGCAAGAACAATCAGACAGATGACATTTTCACGCGGCAAGAACTTCCATTCGCGACAACGAATATCTGTTATAATAACAGTCCTGCACATTAAACGCGCCGATGAACACCCGTGTGTAGAACGAAGAAATATCTCATCGCTTAACTCCCTCGCACCGTGCGTGCGCCATGCGTTTATGTTCCGTGGTCCCCTCGACATGAGCGTATCCATACCGCACGAGAGGCAGGCAGGCGCTCTCGTAAGAGAGGCGAGACTCTGATTATTTATAATCAGTCACAGGCACCTGCCGAACTGCATTCCCATGCGCCCTGAAATAGCATCGGTGCCACGAAGGGTCACCCCCGTCCGATAAAAAGGCAAGCGCGAGTTGTCGCATCTGACACGTCACAAGGTGGTGCTTTGACCGGGAATGAAAGAGAGAGAGAGAGAGAGAGAAGCAACACGCGCTCTAAATATAACAGATCGACTATGGGCGCCCGTAAAAAAGGCGAAACCACCGCCGTGTAAATATAGCGCGTCTCCCACGACGTGGCCGCCGTCGCCACTGCCGCTACTAGATGGATATATTTTCTCCGGTTTGTTTGGCATTACTCACGTTTGGCTGTACCTGAAACTGGAGAAGCCGTCACACTCCTGACACCGAGTGCGTTTACGAAATGTATTATTGATCGGGTCCGGGGTAGTTGCTTTAAAGCGCTCCTAAGATCACGAAGAGCGTTAAACCCGGATGACACCCAGGAACATCAGGCTCCCCTCATAAATCAAACCGCCCGACCGTGGTTATTTATTTTAGTCGAATGTTTAGTACGCCCGCGGCGCCATGCGTATCGCTAATTGCGTAACACCGCCGACAACTTTTATGATTTTTTACGATTTATTGTTTTTTCTCGAAGAAGAGACACTGGAATAGTTGTAGGATTTAAAAATAGCATTCTAAATTGTCCGTGGCGTGTGTGAAGCATGCACGTGATGTTGCAGCGCTGGCGATGAGTAATGGGAAGATCCGATTAGCAATACAGTATTGATAAAAATAATTTTGATATTCTTGCTCAGTGTATCGTATTACGCGCTCATATTTCGATATAATGTTTCTCTTCTGCGTCATTTTTTAAACACGCGGAGCATTCGAGAACGGTAAACGATACCTCGAGACATCGGGAATCTACGATAAATCAAATCTTCTCGCAAACCACGGCGGAGTCACAATTGAAAAGCATAAGCAGGAATAGTGGTGCACCGACGACGAAACGCCGAGGATGATGTATGACGGTGTCGAGGTAAAAAAAGGCGTCTCCCCCTGAATCCTGATATAGATTTTATTAGGGAGTAAACCCAGACTACGTGACGGCTCATTACCCGGTTTCGTAGTGGACAGCTGAAGAGCGGTCACCCCCTTTGCCGTACGCACACGCATACGCGTACGTATACCTCCGCGCGTGCGATCAGGAAAAGCGGTAGACACACGGACAACCATGTGTTGCAGACTCGTCCCCTTTGGTCAACCATTCGCATTATAAAACCATAAAACACACCATTTTCGCGGCCACCGTCGTCCTTCATACGTGGGCCATGTGTCCGGCACTCGCTCCCTAGAAAAATTGCCGCCGATGGAGAGTCACCACCTCCCTTTTTCGAGGCGCTTCGCGCTGCCATCGGATCCTCGTTCGTCTTCATGAGGGTCGGGGATTCAAATGGAAAAAAATTGCCCCGCGGGTGGCGCACGAATGTTACCAGGAGAGTTAGCGATATACTCTTCTCCTTTTTTTTTCCTTCTTTTACAGACGGTGGATCATCCTCCATTTATGCCGGGGCAGTTTATACCACGTAGATAAGGAAGGCGAAACAGCCGCTGATGTTTCCAGCGGACGTGTTGACGCAAAACAGGCACGCCTTATATATGCTCGTCTGGTTATTATCTTCGCAGCTGTGCTGAAATATTATGGCTCTCGAGGATCACGGGCGAAATTTTTAATTGGGATGCGGATGAAAGCTCCTTATCTAAATTGACGAATCTCGTTAATCGTGTTTTTCGCCGTTACATTTGCCACGTAATAACTCCTTGCGCGAAGTACGGCCTGCGGCTCGCTCGGGTACGATGAAGTCTAAGATTTAATGCTTCAATTAAATTAAGAGAGCATTGGACGCAACAAGATTTGTCTCGTAACTCATTAAAAAAGGATTGTTTTGGAAAATTTTAACGTATCAATGGATATAAAACTGCAGAAACTGAATAACGTTGCTTCCCGCGCGGATCCAGCGCGTTTAAATAAACAATTCCGAACGAACGGACATAGGAATTTTTATTGATATCGCGCGGAGTGATTCTTCGAAGGAAAATATCGGGTTATCCGATCCGGTGACGTGTGTTTGCGTACTCCATTGTGAGGTGGCGGACAAATTCCGCTTTGTCCTCTCCGGCTTGGCTGGTTGGAGGGCGGCGGGAATCAGATTCCCAAGAAAAAAAGGAGGACGGATACCACCGAAAGAGGTTAATCCGCTCGCTCGTCTCTTGTGGAGGCTGTCGCAGCCGAGAGGCGAGAGAGAGGCCTGAATAGAATTAATATCTAATTGTTGGTGCGCGTGACGAGCGAACGCGCGTTGTTACCGGGACCCGGCGCGATCTCTTTCGGCGGTGGGCTCAAAGGCCCACCCAACCGAAGAATGGTAGCCTTAACTAACTATAGACTCCTTGGACGACATAATCTCTATCCTAACATGCGAAGCGAGTGTGTTCCTTGCCGCTAAGTACACATTCAAGCACGCTCCCGCTCTCCTCCTCCGCCGCTGTGGCTCGCGTGTGCATCGCGCGTGTGTACGGGTGCACGGTAATTTACGGGGGTGCCCACGCGCGTGTGCGTCCGTGCGTGCTTACTCGCTTGCATGCGTAGGTGTGTGAACGGAGGGAATATGCGCGAGGGGATACGCGCGCAAGAGAGCTCTGATCTTTATGAGTCACCATCATTCGGATAAAAATACCGGGGCGCTTGTACAAACAGTTACCCTTCGGGTGTCTTTTCGGGCGACGCCGTATCGCTCGGGGACAGGTTCACACGGCACTCGACCGACCAGGTGGCCTCACCTGAAAGACGTGAGATTCCCCGGAAGAGAGCAGGCAAGATCGACCCCCGCTCTTCTCTTCTTCAAACAGCCGGAGGGATTAGCTAATTCGTAGTAACGCGAGAACGCGTTACGGTCTAATAATGCATTTCGAAACCGACCGTTGCGACTGTCGTCGTCGTCGTCGTCGCCTGTAACATTTGTTAGGAACTGCAGTACGCACACTTGGAATACTAAAGGGGGATAAATCGAAAGGCAGATTGACCAAGAGGCGTAATTATTAAGACTGAAACTATTGCACCATTGTTAATTGATATCAATTAGCACAGCATAGCTTCATCCACTTGATAATTATTCTCCTTTTTATCTGCTCAAAGGGACTCGACCGCTGCCTTGCACTCCAACTACGCGTTCGCGGATTGGTCGATCTGTCGTAACGCGAGTGCGCGTTACGGTCTAGCAATGCGTTTCGAAACTCACGACTGTTGACCGTGTTTGTCGTCGTAACATTCTGCAGAATTGCGGCGCGCACGTTACAATACCGCGGACTACTAAAAGGATAAATCTACTTGTCGGGTGGATTACGGGATCCTTACTCGATATTTATTGTCGGAGTGTGATTTCCTTCATCCGGTAGTTGTGCTCGAACGTAATCATTTTTCCGACGAGACGCGCAGTCTCGCACCTCCACTATGCGTTTGAGGATTAGTCGATCTCTCGCGCGGCGAGCGCGCGAGAATTAAATGTAGAGCTTAAAGCGAATTACCCGGCTGCTCGCGGATATTTATTGGCCACATAATTCTCGACGTGATAACCAGCCCGGTAATCCTATCCGATAGGCGTAAAACGGCTTTCAAGTGAACATCGGGGCGGCGTTCGCTCGCTAATAATTTATGAAGCATTAACTAATTGCGGCTACGCGCGACTACTCCGCGTCACACGCGGAAAAGTCGTGCCACCCGCTCGACGCCGCCTGCTTATCGCCGTAGTTATCGTCGACGGTAAATTAGACGTGGAGGTACGCGAGCGCGCTCGGAACGGATTAAGGCGTGATCACGCGGACGATATATACATATATATATCCAGGACATAATTCTAACCAGCAGCACTAAAGCGCGAAGGATCGTTTTTGCCGCTCGGTTGTTTCGTAATCTCGCGTTTTGTCATCGTCCTCGTCGTCGTACAGCTGATTCGTGCAACGGAGGGGCGCGAGGGGACCTTAAATCTCCCGACGTACGAATCCTTCTGAGATGTGCGCGCGCGTCGACGCGGCTTCCTTTTCGCGGTAGTCGATGCTGCAGGTCATTTGTCAGGGTGCTTCGAGGACCAAAAGGACACAAGCGACGCTGTGCAGACAGATCAGAAAGATCATAAACTCAGTCGCGTACCGTTAAGAGTCTCTTATTCCCGTAAAGCGCGTGCATGCGATAAATAATAACTTATTGGGCGACGCGTATTCTGGTCCATGGGATCTACCGGCGGGATCTCCATGCATCGAACGGGCGCGCGAGAGAGCAGGTAGAGAGATACGCCATAAATACGCGACGACAATGCCCGCCGTTTGACGGCCATACTAATGATTCGGCCCTCGTGAGCGATAAACCGATACAAAGGCGACGGAAAATCGGTGAAATTGAGCAGAACGGATATACCGCCGTCGGCCTTTGAAACGCTAGTTTCCGGTCGGCTACCCATGCACGCTCGACTCTCGACTTTAATGATGGGAAATGACGGTTTATGAGCCGACGACGCGGTTTGATTTATCTCGCGCGCGCGTATTCGCGCAGGATTCTCCCTCGGTATTCGACGGGATTCACGTACGGTTTGTACTCCTGATGAAAAGGTGTTGCCTCTTGTGCTCGCTGATTCGAATCGAGTCGATGTCTGACGACGTTTTGAATATCGATCAGGCCGTCCCTTTGTCGCGCTACGAAGTTTTGACAGAAGGACAAGGCCTGTCACCGTACTTCGCAAAATAAATGATGTCACCGTACGAGTGTTGCGCGCATGTCGTTCGATAATGCATTTTCAGATGCGCATACGCCAGGCCACTCAACTGGCCAGATATATCAAATTATCCATTCCGATGAAATGTCCGCCCGTCGACAACATCTGCGGCCGATTTCGCGCGGCGAAACATGTATTTATACGCGGCGGGATAGGCGCGGAAAAGAGAGGCGGCACTGACGGCTTATCGCGCCTGCAGTAAATTTGATTCGCGTCGTGATTACGCGTAATTATTATTTTATTGTGCCGAAAGGGGATGCGAGAACGTTACGCGCACGTTACAACGACTTCGGCTACGAAAAGCGACGGCGATTTCGTGATGCAGGCTAATAAAGTTGCACCGGCTAATTTCTTCAGGACCCTACTCGGGAGGAACCGACCGGCTCGATTCAAGGGGGATCGTCGTTGGCCCACGAAACCACCTACGGCGAAGGAAATACGCTTTTAGGCTCACGAGGGCGTTTAGATTCCAATCTAATAAATACTTCCTCGCAGACCTTTCGGGGGTGAAAACTCAATGAGTTAACGTTTCCGGGGTGAGACAGTCCCGGTCTTTTTATACGCGTCCGTTCGTTCACCTGCCAGGTGTCACGCGTGTCAAATACCAGGAACGGTATCGCAATCAATCTTGGAAATGCTCGGCACTTGATTAGTCACACGTTCATTTAATACCGTTCTCTTTTTTTTTATAGAAACTCATACATGCACAATAATTACCATTCGCCAAGAGAACAGTCTCAGATGTTTGAATGTGACACAAGTTGAAGTTTATATCAGTTTAATATTCGAAAATTTATCCCGTATTTCTTGTAAAATTACTCCGAAATTGTACTTAATATTATCAGTTCCGCATGGTATGAACGTGACAGAGTCAGCTCTTGTCATCGTTACGCTCGACTAGGTGAAAGAAGAAAGGGCAAATTTAACAGTACCCCTATAAATGACACGGGGACAAAGATTTACGGGCAATCGACGAATGGCGTCCCCGATCGATCCGCTGGAGGATCGATGCACTCGCGGCAGGCCATTATTATCGCGACCGGATATATATGCGAGCTTCTCCATCACCCCGATCCCCGCGCTTTTATTTTATTATTCCTACCCCGTCGTGTGCGGACGGCAGGGGCACCCACACGTACCCGCAGTGGCCATAACTCACTGTAGAAATCCATGCAACCCGTTCTCCCGTACGTCGTGACGCAGTTTCGCAACACACGGACTCCGTTGTCCGTCGTCCGTCGCTACCGTATACTTATCGCTATCCGCAACCGCGATACGATATAATTCCGCCGGAGATCCCATCGTCTGCTTCGCGTATACAAGGCGTTTCAGGTGCCTCAGTCTACCTGTTATGAATTTTTCGATTAGTTTGCAATCGATGTCACCCTCCACAGAAATTTCATTTCAATGACATTCTTTGCAATGATAATCTTTTAGCGCTTAATTTTAACATGCACATTAGAAATTCATTTCTCTCGATTTTTAGGATTCCTTTGTATTAATTCCATAAGATTATATGAATATTAATAATTGTGCGAATCTTGCACACTTTAACATTTAATTCTTCATTGGATGTCGAGAACGTAAACCAGCCAATGTTCTGTAAATAGATAAAAGGAAGCTTGGGAAATCTGATACACCCTATATGCACGCATATGCTGTCAAGTTTTTTGCCAGTCACTTTTCTGCGGGTAGTCACGACGCGCCGGCGAGTCAAACAGACACGTGCAACTTATTGTTTCCTCTCCATAGCCTTTGCAATACGTGTCGCTTGAAAGTCTGTGATCTGCCTGTATGCACGCGTATACATAGTGTTTACTTTTTTTCAATTGACGTCAAAACTGCTGAAACTGATGAAACTTGACAAGAGCTCGACGAGGAAACTTAGTTGTTTTAAGCTTTCGCAAAGTCAGTTTAAGTTGCTGAAAGAATAATCTTCTGTCTGATGCAAGATTTGCAAAGTATCCCGTACACCTAATACTCCCTCGTGTTGCATCAGTGTGGAAGTTGGTTATCGAGAAAATTGGTTGCGAGTAAAACGGTATATAATTGCACATTCGCGTAAAAAAGGATATTACGCGCGGAGGCGCGGAAGAGAAGCCGGTCTGTGCGACGTGCGTGTATGACATGGTAATCTGATAATCGTGTGTTGGATGTTTTGATTGCGCTTAGAGAGTTATTACGTGTACACGGGGGTATTTATATTTCATAAGGATGAATACCTGAAAAGGCGATATGACAGCTGGCCATTATGAAACCTTGCAACAGTACAACGTAAATGAGTTCAACGTTCCAACGGCGTCCAACAGTGATACGATTGCACGATGTGATATGATTGCACGCACTGTTGAAGCATGTTCCCGCGAAAAAATTGCTGATTTGCATTATTGCACGTGAAATTTGTTACCTCACTGAATCTTTTTTTAATCTAGAATACCTCACTTATATTCAATTCGAGCCGTACAAATAGTAGTTATTTTATTAATAGGTGACCGCTACGCCGCCCACGCATCTCTCCGCGTCCGTTTGGCCGCATTAATTACGCGGAAGCCGTTTTGCGTCACTGATACTAACGACTCCTTCCCTTTGTGCTCGCGCGCGGCAACCGATTGATGTCGAGCCGAGAACGCATTGAACGCCCGCCGCGTTAGGCCACCCTCGCCTCTCGCTCGCACGAAAAATCGCTCCAGCAGCCAAGCCCGGAAATTGCGTTTTGTAATGCTTCTGGCTACGGCGTCTCTCCTGTCCCCTCCTGGCTCCCCGATCCCGAAAGTGAAAAATATAAAAAGCGGTGCGGAGGGGCGCGACACCGGGCGGTCGGTCTTTTGTACACGTTGTCGCGGCCGGTGAAACAATACGCACTTTCGGTATAAATATGTTCCGCGCATCACAATAACCCCGTCCTATTGCGGGACGAGTAACTTTCGTCCGCGGACCAGTGCCGGAGAGCACGGACGAACGGGACACGTATAGGGTCAAAAGATGACCGTCTCTTCGAACGCCCGCTCGTCTGTCCGTCCGTCCGTTCGTCGGCGTCCCCTCATCGCTCCGCTATAAAGCAGTCACGTGTCTGCAATACCCCCCGCGCCTATATGAGGGTATCCCCCCATCGCCGCGTCGTGAATAGGCTCTATGGTGTTTCGGAACAGAGATGCTCTCACGATGGGGTCCTGCTGACTGCCCCGATGGCGTGACGCGATGGTGTGACCGACAACCACCGCTCTCTCATTAACGAGCAATGCCGATTCCGCAGCACGCCTACCTGCGGAGCTGCGTCATATACCTTCCGTTAATTTATTAAAATCACGTGGGAGAACGTCCGTGCGCGCGCTCACCTTTCCGACGAGGGAAACGAGAGGAGCCAACTCTCCCTTATCATTCCCGGAGCTATTTCCGGAGATCGTATCTAGTTAACCCCTCCGCGCCTCTACGATCGCTCACCCTCGGTCAGCGATTATATGCTGAACGCGAGCTTTTGTCCATAACGAACCTGAGTCGCTCTTGGGATTTAATATGACACTTTAGTCCCGAAAGCCGTATCGATTTCATTTAGTTTTACATGAAATTAACGATATTTTCTATTTTATATATAAATTTAGACTCTAACTTGTGTTTTATCACATTTCCTTTTCGATTATCCTTGTTCGATGAAACTCCTGCAATGGGTCATACACTTTAAATATTATTAAAATTATTTAATATATATATATATTTTTTAATAATTTATATATATACATATATACACACACATAGCGAATAAAGGACCACGATACATCTGTGCAGTGCGTAACTCCGGTGTAACGGACGACAGTAATCGACCGCGCGTTAATCCCCGTTCATTTTTCATTTTCTTGCAAGCCGCACGGCGTTAACGCGCGAGAGGGTATCATAGATGAATGGAGCCATCCCGGCGTTAATGAGAGGAGAACAAGCGGTGTGTCTATTCAAGCTCGCGGTGCCGTAATGCAGCCAGGTAACCAGGGACCGACCAGGAGCCCCGCGTTTCGTACCTCCCAGGCAGATACTATCGGTAAAGGGGAGACACGAAAAAGCCCTTCCACCGGAGCAGACCGAAAATGACGCCTCTTTAACGCACTCTACGGGATGCACTTGGTTGCATTCAACCAACACGCGTTACGCACTCGAGATGTGCGTGTGCGTGTCGCGCAAACGGGCATACATGCATGCCTGTGCAAACGCACTCGAGAGGGTGAGCGTCGTGACATAAACACGAGCGGGATTTTTCTATGGTTGGTTCGGTGGCACGAAAAAGGGAGTTATGCCCGATAAGCATCGCGGCACCCGGGGTTGCTCCGCTCGTTTATCACGTTTTTATCGTCGGGGCGTGATTACCTGGGCGCACTAGAGACGTTAATTTACATTTCCTGGCCTCATATACGACGCGCACGGAGGCGCGGATTGGTATGGCAGGACGGATGGTAGGTATGAGACGAATACCTGGCGCAATAAACGGAATCGAAACTCGGGGACCGGTCTTCGTGTGTCTACTTTGTTTTACGATTCTAGGAGAAAGAGACGATGACGAGACCAACTCGCGGCTCTTGCAACTTCGGCGTCTTTACGCGCTCGTTTCGCGTTCCCAGCGATATTGTTATTAATATCATGACACGTATGGGTAATTAAAACTTTAAGACCGGCGTCATTTTTGCCTCGTATCGCGAACGCGCTATCACACGCGCTTTAATGAGCATCGAAAGTCACATCACACAAGTAGTACGACTCTGAGTTAAATTCTCTCCAGCCAGATTTTATTAACGGCGGTACGAGCGCAAAATTAATTTGTTGCTTCATTATCTCTCTCAAGGCATTTCCCTATTAGCGCAGCGCGACTTCTTCGTAAAAGTAGAGATTAGAGTGCATAAAATCGCGACGTAAAATTATAAAACCACTGCCACTGCGCGCTTATTCGCCCTGAAAAACTATAACCATTAAAGCTATATTCCGATTAATCTTTTTTCATAACAGTATATCCATTTTGGACATAAATTCGATGGTTTGAGGTTCAGATTAAATTTGAGTTTATTGGAGCACCGTCGACGTGATTCACAAGCTCTTAAAATCCGTGAATCAGGCAAAGGCGAGTCATCGGTTGCCGCGTGACGGCGCGAACAACCAATCGCATTATCGACGCCGAAGCGCCAGTTTAAGGAAATCGCCAACGATTTCTCTCGGCTGCGGACGCACCAACAGATACACAGCACGTGCGATCGTCTCTCGCGGGGTCGATTTCGTTCCGAACGACTGCTTGAAAAATGCGCGAGGCGGATCCCTCTTGTTCTTGGCCTTTCTGCCGACGTGAAAAATTGACGCACGAAAATTCTGACGCGACGCGATTTGTCAAATTCCCCGTTTCTCCGAGCCCCCGGTACGGTGGACAATGTTCGTATCCTCTCCGCGATCCTTTTTTCCTTTCATCTTTTTCTCTTCTCTCGATATCAATATCATCAACATACGCGTAAAGACGGATATGGAGGAACAGAGGAAGCGAGAGGAACGGTTATACGTCGGGGTTTTGGGTTTCAAAATGATTGGGGTGAAATTGGGGTAAGCCGATACCGCTTGGCTACCCTCGGCGACGGGTTCTCCTCAAGGGTGATGCGCGCTGGTATATACTGGTCAATTTGAGCCCCATACGTCACTCGCGGAAGAAAGGAATCTGGAAAATCGTGCCTGGAATCTCTGTCTGTTTATAATGATCCCAAGCAAAGACCCACGTCTTCCTTTCAGTAGTGTATCTTATTTATTACGTATAACTGAATGTTCTCAATCTTTCTTTTCGTGTTCTATAAAATTTTTCTGTAACACTTACATACATTCCGATGTTGGTGTATTTTAAGTACGCAACGAGATGGCGGTACGATTTACGCTTCCCTTAAAAAGATCCAATCCCATTGATATCTAATGACTCATTCTTTCGCGAGGCTGCCACGCGCGAGTCCGAACCCTGATTTCGCTACATCCGGTTTCGGGTTTCACCTGGGAACGAATCGATCCCCCGCCTTTTTTTCTCTTCACAGCTGGATTCTCCATCTCGGAATCAGAAAATGAAGATGGACAGCGTCCACGTGTCGGGCGTCGGTCACTCATTCCATTTGGTCATCATTTCCATCGTGGTTAGTCCCGATGTATATTCGTGTCGAAAACCCCTTTGATAGCCACAAATTGACGAGCGTCAATTAGTCGTGGCCAGTCTCGTGATCTGCTAAGACACGTCGGCGGGTCTCGTCTCACGGTACTTAGGATTGTTCCGGCACTGGCTTATCGCAGGCTGATTGTTGTCAGCCGGTCTCGCGTGATTGCCAAACAACAGCTCGACTGGCTACGCGTATTGTTGATCGCGCGTAGCATCGGCTCTTCGGAAACTGCTCTATGGGAACTGACCACTGGTCAGTTCGGCTTTAGACGCGATCCGTTGGTGACAGCCGTATTAAACACGAAGAACGTCGCCACCTTTGCCGTTCTCATTCACTTTTGTCCGCGATGACCACCCGCCCTCTTCACTCACGGTTTTCCACGAGGACATGTAGAAAGGGTTGATCGTTGTCGAGCGTTTACGGTTGTCGCGCGCGATCGAGATGTTAACGAGGGTACTCTGCAGCGTCTGCCATTTGCACGATTGGACACGGCTCCACAGTCGTGCTCTATTTACGGTAGTTTGGGGTGTGCTCGACAAACAGTGACGAATATCGTGAAACAGCCGACAGCCTGGCGGGTAGATTGCTATTTTTGTCAGCGTTGGCTCGCTAGTGGATTCCATTTGCAAAATTCCCGGTCGGACGCGAAAGATGCGAGTCGATTGTCGGACGTAAACCAGTTGTTCCGGGCTGCGCGACTGTAATAACGAATATCTGGATAATGGAGAAAACCGGGGTCTTTTGATTCTCGCAGGCAAATGCCCCTCGGCCCGGTGCAGGATGAAGGCGAAACTCAATTCCCCGATATCTGAATACCAGCCAATTACGCGTGATGTATGAAGGGTGCGTGTCGTATGTATATTTTTGTCATTCTCTTCGCGCACGAATATTCCAGTGTCATCCCCGTCCATCCCGTTTCATTCTTCTCAATTTATTCCGGCGCAACACCGCGAGCGTCCCGAGTCGCGGAATGATTTGCATTTTCGGAAAAAAGAACCACGCATTACTGCGCGCGCGCTTTTGCAAGTCAGATGGCCGATATCGCACGTGCGGCGTCGTGATAAATCGTTCTTCCTTCGCCTTTTCAATCGTTCGCACGTCACGATCGAATAACGGTTTCGAAATTGATATCGTCAGGGGATGAATGTAACGTACGTCCGATGTACTCGCGCTTTTTCAGACGTTAGACGATGTCGCAGTCTCTTTGTAACGTTTAAACGAGCGATTATAATAGAATGCGCTAAATTGAGCGATGCATCTGTCCCACGGCATAAAATATCCAGGAAACGCGCGGAAACTCTCGTGTGTTGAAGGAAAAATCGCGCAGCGCAGCTTTCACGGCGCGTTTCAGCACGATATTAATACAGAAAGAGAATATTAACGATGCACGCTGATGGATAAAGTTAGAAATACGTGGACGCGGTTGTCGGGCTATCGTATAGTCTGTGTATTTGCACAGGAAAATTAAACCTCTGTTTACGAACTGCGTATGTCCTCTCCGCGTCGCTGAAAAGATCGAACCGGCTCGTAGCCGTAGGCATGGTTACGTTGCCTCGATATTCATAGAGAATACCGTACGTATACGCGCGCGCGCGGAGTCATACGGTCCGCAAACGTCTATAATATATTCCGTGTGATCAATCCGCTTTTGATCTACCTTCGGACACCGTCCAGTAATTACTCTAAAGCACGCCACCAGCCGTCGAGTTTTAGTTTGTCATTTTCCCCACGGTCACTCTGTTTTTCCATGCGACTCGTCAATCACTGAATAATTAACGAATGTGCATAATTCTTCGTTTTTTTCCATTTATTTCCCGCACGATATGTAACGTAAGAGGCGAAACTTTCGGAATTGCGACGTACAAATCGCGCGATGTTAAGTACAGCGAATCGTCAAAAGCCGAACCTCATCGAGACAGGGATATTTTCCAAGAGAAAGGATCCCCCTTGGGACTTGGCGTCTTTGTGTCGTCTGAGATTTTTATAGGTATATATAATGTTTCCAAGGCGGTTCATGACGTTCCATTGAAAACGGTTTCTTTGATCTCCCACGGTAGACTTTATTGAATAGCGGTGCGCGATTGGTAAATTCCAATCATGTCTTATTTTGTCAAGATTAAGGAAAATTTGCAATTACATGGATTAGGGAGACGATGTCTTGTACAAGAACATATTGAATCGAATTGAATTACCAGAGAAATATTAGCGTATACGAGGTGTTCTTTTGAGTTTTATTATATGAATCTTCATCAAGTTTTCTTTACTTTACAACTCATATATTTTTTCATATCATCTCATCTGCTTGGTTACGCTGTAAATCCAAAAAGATCAAGAGAGGAAGATGGTACAAACGGCTGTTATTATGGTCGGCATTGAGTAGCCACGACCAACCGATACCTTCGTGCCAAGGGGTTGTAAGAAACCCGCTGTTAGTATTCTCTTGTCTCTCTTTTTATCTTAGCCGACAACAGAAACATTTTCTGCGGTTCTTTGTCACGTCAGATGTGCGCTTTTTCACTAGACCGTGTAACTGATACAAGCACGAGGCACCGTATCGCATAAGGGTTGTAAATTATTTTTTTAAGCCGTCCAGCAGCGCCGCGACGCGTTTGACGGAGTGACGCCGGGCACGCATAACAGTGCTGGTAGTTGTAGTTGATAAAATGCGCCGCCGAGACACGATTATACTAATGCGCTGATAACACGACGCGAATAAATCTCGCGTCGTGGACAGAAGTTAATCAAGTCGACGGACAAAAAAACGACATTGCGATTATTAATTCGATGTATCCGTTCTATACATCCATACATTTTATATGCGTAATTTTCACCAGTATTAGCAAAAAATCGTAAAGAATAGTATCTCGAAAATAAGCTTGTCGGTGTCAGGGAAAATTAATAGACCACGTAGAACAGACGGGCGACATTCAGAAGACGTCCCCAGCACGGTCGTTGCCCCTTATCTTCTTTCAGCTCGCACGACGTCAACAGGAATGTACTCGCGATTTACATGCGAATTGTACCACCCTTTCCGGACGGTAGCGACGAGGAGTGGTAAGTGACACGATGGCCCGGACTATCGCCATTACGACTAGCCAAGCCGCCCCTTACTATTTACCCCGTAGTTTAAGCTACCCCATAAAGATTCAGATAGCGCTGGAAAAGGCGCACCCTATATAACGCGGTGTTTTGCAGCGAGGCTTAGCACCCGTGGTTCAACACTAACTGCCGTACGACAGGTTAGACGAAAAAAAGTCCTCGCCCTTCACCCCTCTCCTACCTCAACGTTTTAACGTCCGCGACGACGAGGGTGATACTTCGTTGCGGAATTCCCTTTCACCGGAGCGAGCTTAACTTACTCGTTCCTCGTTCCTCTCCATCGCCGGTGTAGCGCAAAAAGCGTTAACTAGTGGAAAACCGCCAGGTGCATAATGGATTTCGTAGTACGCGCGTCTCCTTACCTCGAAGCACCGAGCGTAGATAAATATCAATTTGAGGAAACCGAGTGTAAAAACCGAGTAATAAAATTAACGGTGCAGGAAAACGATTTGCTCGTGTTCTAGCTTGTCATTTCCGAGCACACATTTACGACGCGCGTATCACGCATTATATTTACGCGCGATTATTCCGTCGCTTTCCTGAAATGAGAAAACAAGCAACTGTACATGTACTGTCGATGTAAATTGTTTCTCGCAAAGAACACTCGCACGATTCAACCGCATTGACCACGAGTGTTCCGCTTATGGCACGCAGCGAATGGACGAAATTGCTGAAGCCAAAACAGGGTGTATTCACCGGAGTCACCCTCTTCCGATTCTCTCTCCTCATCGCTTACCGCGATTAATTACCGGAGAGTGGAGAGCTTCCTGGGTGCGTGCAAACGCGCGCGACAGGTTGTCGACGTGCGAGAACGCTCTAAAGGGCTCTGGCTACCCCCCGGGGGCAGTCGTGTCTGACATTCTGCTGATGTCGGAATTTCCGCGACAGCATTTTTAATCACGCGAGCACTTTAGCGACGCGCTGCCAGGACGCTTTAATATAGGAGCAATGCGGTTATGCATAGTGATGAGAGTACAGGAGCAGGACCAAGTGACGGTGAGCGCGAAATGCTTCGGCTAAAAACTCCATCTGTAAGCAAATTTTAGGCGAATTGTTTAATTACTTACGATATTGCAAGATGGTAGCTCGGAAATTCGGTGCAGCTCGATGAAGTGATGAGATAAAGGGGTGGTTTAAAGCGGAGAAGCGAGAGAATGAGAGAGAGGAAGACAGGATTCGCACGGGCTCGCACAAAGCGAGCAGATTTTAATCTATGCGGCCAGTGGGTTCGACTTTGTAATTTTCACGAAACTGTTCCGACCTCGTTAAAGAAATTTAATTGAGTCAAGTGCGATTGATTAAACGGGTAGAATCGCTTCGATGTAGATTGAAAAGAAACCGACTAACGATATAGAGAACGATCGCCCCAGGTTCTTTCTAACTTTCGAAGATTGCGTCGTTTTCTCGTTAGACGTGATCAGGAAAATGAATTTAGACGCACCATCCGGAAAATGGATGAACTCTGTCGTTTGCAAGAGCTGGAAAGCAAAATTTTCCACGAAGCACGTTTTTCGGAGCACTTAACTTCATACGTGCTGCATCAACGAAAAATGCGGTTACTTCATCAATTTCACTGTTTTTATATCTCTCTGTTTTATCATTGTGTTTAACGAGCAGTTCTTACGCTACGCGCTCTGATGCATTTAACGTGAAAAGGAGTAACTGCAGGATGAAACACGAGTAGACCACATTTTTTGCACTACATTTTGCGCGCCTCCTCTTTTAATGGAAGCATCGAATTTTCCCTGTAAACACTGAGCATCCATCGCGAAACTCCATGCATCCCTGAGAGACTATCAATATGCCAGTGTGATTGCTCTCTATTCGCGTACATCACTCACCGTTCGGTTCTGTATAAACACGTCGCGTCATATTTCGCATGCAACCGCTCTCAAAATTGAATAAAATCCATTAAAATCCCTCGCGAAAATATTGCGCAGCGACGGTGGCAAAGGACTTTCATCACGTGGAATTATTTCGACATAATATATTAGAAAGAAATATTCCACTTTAAAGTGCAATACTTAGACTTAATCTCACTTCGCACGCGATTGTTTTGTCTTAAGAAATCTAAAACTAACTAACTATATTATTATATTTTCGTCTTGAGGGAGGGTATGAGTCGCGCCCCTTCCTT
Source organism: Ooceraea biroi (assembly GCF_003672135.1). Lineage (NCBI taxonomy): Eukaryota > Metazoa > Arthropoda > Insecta > Hymenoptera > Formicidae > Ooceraea > Ooceraea biroi. The sequence goes on from NC_039509.1 coordinate 6,570,519, forward strand.
TATGGGCGGTGCGGATCTCTATGTTAAATTATGTGAGTACAATTCATCGTTATACATCCCAGACAGTACGCAATATCAACAGAGACCGAGACAAGGCTTGCATCACTCGCTGTGGATAACCACAGGGACGACGTTGTCTTTTGTCGGGGGCGACGCCGCGGAAGCCGCCAACAATAGACTCCATAGAGTCTCCATGGCCTGTCGATTATGATTATGAATAGCTGCCGTAGCCTCCATCCGCCGTAATTGTTAATTAGCCCCGGCATTTCCAAACTCCGCGGGAATCCATTCAGTTCAATGTGCTTCGGGGGTTCGCGGTAGTTTCTGATTCGGCGATGTACCAGTGAGAGCTAGCTAGCTAGCTAGCTAGCTGGCTCTCCAAGTTACCTCGTGATTTAACACGAGAGCCACCCTTGTTTGCGCAAGTATTCGGCCTCCGTCTCTCTCGTCAATTCGAAGTCGAGTTAACCCTTTCACAGGGTGGAATCCACCGCATCTACATTCGGAGAAATGTTTTCACAGAAACAAGTTGTGCGAATAGGATAAATGTATCAACGAATGCTTACAACAAGGTGGAATAAATATTCACATTAATTTGCGTGATGTATGTGTAATTAGATAAAAGCATAATGATCAATATTGAATTTTAAAAGAATACAATAAAGTATCTATAGTCGTAGATAAAATATAGATTATATAAATTGTTCCATAGGTCGATAAATTCTTGAAATCTTGTCAATTTCTTCCCTCTTTCCCGGCAACAGGATGCTCATTACGCAAGTCAGAAGAGGGTGCCACGCCACCAACGAAACGGTAATTGTTTTTAATCACTTGGTGGATGGAAGTTCGTCGAAAGGGGTGAGAGAGCCGATGGCGGTTAGCCGGAAACATCCCTCGCCCGCGCTTAATGTCGCAGTGCTTCTTTATCCTCCCCGAGAGCATTATAACTGAAAAAATACGTGGAATAGATGAGTGAAATACGAAGGCGTAGGAAACCGATTAATATTCATCAAACCGTTCACTATAGCTTCGATACCTATTTATTCGCAGTTAGACGTACCTGACTGCATCATCCGCTCTGAAGATGGATTGTTATTTTTATTCGTGAATCGTGACACGCATTGTATTTTGATTGAAGTCCCTTCGTAAAACCGCGATGAACATGTCCGGCTTATTTCACTAGTCGATCGTCTCCCTAGATTAGGGCACGTGCGAACGTAATATCGTACGCCCGCATAATATCGTTTGTTATTTCACGGTACGGTTTCGATTTCTTCTTGTGATCATGTCCAAACAATATTATTTGCGTAGGAGATGAGAGACGAGTGCTTTTCACGTGCGTCCAGCAGTAATGCACTCACGTTACGTATGTAATTACTGCGCGTGTTTACATTAATTTGTCGTAGGTGCGGGACAGTGCTTGGTCGGCGTCTAATACGACACGAAAGCACGTAATTAGCATTATATCAGGGTCTGTGATACATCGGTAATTATTTATTCTTGCATTACACGCCGCCGTCGTGTTTGATCGGCGGTTTACTAGTTTATGGTGCATACAACACGCGGTGCACCATGGTGAGAGAGAAACAGTGGATTCTGTAATTGACCGTTACTGCACGTGGAATAATCGAACTGTGCAAATGTTGCGCCGATAAATTAACGTCACCGTCTTCATTCATTGAACAGCGCGTCTGGAAAATAAATTCCTGCGATAAAATACGGTATCGCGACTGCTGCTGCTGCTGTTGCAGTTGCAGTCGAAAACACTTGCGTTGTGCGATTAAATCGTGATACTGTAATAACGTTCGGAATGGAACTTTTGCAAGCTAAACAGGACATTTAAATCTCTGCAGATACGACAGTTGCATTTATCGCGAGTTCAACATCTTAAGCTAATTTATCATTATAGATTAGGGCTCGCTATTATACGTTTAAACGGAAACACGTTTACACGTATAATTAGCATATCCGTTCATTAGAAACGTTTTCCCGAATATACGTGTTTTAAGGTATTATACGTATAAACGGAAAACGTTTATCTGTTTATAATCGCGCCTTACGTATAAACATTTTTCTACAAGTAAACATTTTTCTCCACCTCTTATTTTTAATTTCATTGGCTCGTCATTGGCTTGTCATTGACGTTACACCAAGTCGACGACGACGGTGACGACGTTGTACCACGTCGACGACGGCGACAACGTTACACCACGTCGACGACGACGACGATATTGCACCACGTCAACGACGACGATGTTGCACCACGTCGACGACGACGATGTTGCACCACGTCGACGACGAAGACGACGAGGACGACGACGACGTTATATCACGAGGATAACACAAGCTGAAATTGGTTGCATGTAGTCGATTACCGCATAATTTCAAGTTATTGACCTTCGAAGACTACTTCACATCTTCGAAGCTTCGATCCTTAATTCGTATAATAAACTAGGGATGGGCGATGTCGGGAAAAATAATCGATTATTGAATAATCGTTTGTCCAGATAACCGATTACACATGATTGATTATTTCTTAAACGAATAAGAACAATAATAACATTGAATAATTGATTAATCGAAATAAAAAACATCGCCGAAAATAATCTATTATCTATCGAAGACCGATGCATCGAGACAACATCGCCCATCCCTATAATAAACGTATAATAATCGTATAATAAACGTTTAAACGTTTAAACGTTTTTTTGGAAATAAGCGTAAACGGATAAACGTTTAACGTTTACACGTATATTCGATAAACAAAATAAAATCAGAGCCCTATTATAGATATATAGTTCTCTTATTGAAAAACTTAGTGAAATACAAACGTAATAAGAAACCTTGATCTCATCTCCGGAGTCGATAAAATTGAGCAGCGTTGTAACGCGAGAAGAACGAAAGGAGAAACAAGGAGGCGCGGAGAGGGTTTAGGACGTGCGAGAACGCGGTGGTATACGTTAGCGAAACTGACAAACAAGGCTCGTAACGGGTTTTACGCGCGAGGCAATTATCAGAGTTGTCAGGCAGTCGGTTTAACGCCTCCATTTATGTGCGTATAAACGCGAACGGGAGTCGAACCCGCGAGCCAATGAAATGTAAAGCCCAGGATGCGTTAATCCCCAAGTCGAGGCCCGTACCGCAACGTTTGCGCGTTACAAAATGCCATTTTACACCGCTCGAACCGAAATTCACTCCAACTACCTGGCTTGTTTAATCCGAATCATATCGTTTATAGCACAGAACCACGCTTACTGTCAAACGTATCCATCGCCTGTTCGGCGATTTACACGACGCGATGCCTGCACACGTGTCTCGTCTATTTCGCGGCCCCCTCGCCTCGTTGTACTTTCACTGACCGATATAAATTTTCCGAACGAACATAGTATCCGTGGTAATACATTTTCGCCACGTTTGCACGTTGTAACGGTCGACGGTTATTTCGAGTAAATCACGTTATGTCATAATTTTCCCTTCGTACTCTGGTGTTCTGTAGTAAACGCGTAAAATATTAATCGTGCACGGCGTTTGTCGAGTTTTCATTAGCCCGGGGTGGCTTTTCGATCGCCGAGTACTCGCGATATTGCGTCATCGAACAATTCACCTGTACAACGTAACGCGCAACATTATTTCGACTGCAGTGATACATTTAATTTCACGCGATCCTATTCATTTTCTTACGCAGCGTGTAATATTTTGGGCTTCTATATGGAAGAAACATCTTTTCAACGATGTCTTTTTTTATCTCCTTGTGATACGTACGGATAAACCGTGCGCATCGCAGTAATTAATTAGCTGTCCACTATTCTCTCTGCGAGGAGTGCGCCGCGTGGGACGTGATACGACTTCCGAGTGAAGATGAGAGCGGATGAGTCAAGCAATACTTGGCGATATTTCGCTCGGCACGCTATCCGGCCATTAAATTTATCGATGATCGATGTAAAGAAGACGCTTTTGAGAAACTTCCTCGGGGGAAAGAGAAACAAGGCCTGAGAGCCGATCGACGAAGAGTCAAACTCCGATCTAATGGAACATCGCGCGCCGACCTAACGCGCGGCCTAAAGAATATCTAATTATCTAACACGTGACTCGACACGTGTGGGAAGCTCCCGCCGCTATTTTCTGATTCATTTGCCGACCGCGTCTTGCAGAGAGAATGGCCGCGCTCGCCCCCCTCGGTGTGATATTTTGTAAAGTTTACCCGGGCGGCACAGTGTGAAACGCATGCTGTTATTAAGGCCTCTGTGCGTTCTCGGACTCCCGCGTACGCAACCACCGCACGCGTGTCTACCTGCGTGTCTCCGCACGCGTACGTTCGCGTTGCAAACAACAGTTAGTCATTTTCCCATAATAACGGTGCAACAGAAGGTACGTGAGATGGGGAAAAAATTCAGATACCGAAGTGTGATATTTTGACCTTTTCTGAAAGAATATAAAGAGTCCCAATGCGAATAACTTGTGTTTCCCTGTCACTGGAAGACATAATTAAATTGGAACTTATTAGTCAAAAATGATTAATTTGTCTGTTTTAACGTCTATCACAAATCCGGACGAGTAATTTTATAGTTTCTTACTTCTTATCGATTTTAGTCACGAAATAGAATGCGATGCCAGCAAAAAGGCATAAAGTGGCACAAAAAGCTCTGGATACTCGTCGCTTCGATAGTTGAGCGAGTTGCTGTAAGTATATGGAAACAGCGAAATTACTACCTGCGCGTCGCACGGAGTGCGTATAGTGAAGAATGATAGTCGAACGGGTTCTTGCACCGCGTTCGATATTATGCTTCGACAGAGTTGAGATCGTTTCTGTGCAAACAAGGCAAGGACGACTCGGCTAGTCGGCTCTATGCATTTTCCATGAATATTCAATCATGTAAATGCATACGCGCGCAGCGGAGTCCATTATCCCATCGTACTTATATCTTTCTATAATTTACGATAGCTGCCGCTAATTGACTTTGCGACGATGTCACTTGCAAATCATGATGATTCGCCATCCCTCATAGCGCTTCGAATAAGATGCCACATTTTCGTAGCATTGAATTACAATACTTCGCTTCCAGTATCAAGTTTTTTATAGTATTTTCTTTACATTTTTCATTTCCCATACTAAATAAGATATGAACAAAATAACATGAAGCAGAAAAGATCCACGCCTGTAGGCTTTGAATAAACAATTTGAGCAATACTTGCGGAATTCTGATAAAAAGGAATAAAATGTTAGTATCTTAACAGATTATATTATATTACTTCTCATAATGCAATGAGAACGTATGTTATTTTTTTCTCTCATGAACTCGAGAATGTTCTCCGGATCATCGTGGACGAATTTTCAAGTGTTTCCCATGGCTGTCGAATCCTCGTCTCCTCGACAGTCATCAGGTACAAGCACTTATACTCGGCGACAATCATTACCGACCCGATGACTCTGCGCGCGCTTTAATATTTACTCTCGCATCCCCCGAGCACCCTCGTAGCCGTGTATCGTACCACGGTCGAACACCATCGGTCGTCAATATGCTTCGATCCTCTCTTTCCTAGGAAGGGTGCTAAGAGGGTGGCGTGTCCGCGCGCGCGGTAGGGGAGAGAAAAACGGAGAGGCTACACGACTAACAAGTAAGAGCACGACACGTCCCTAACCGCGCCACGAATTGAAAGTGGAGTTAATTGATCGGAAGTCTTGAGGCCGCACGTGCCGTTTTTGCTATTGTGCGTGCTCCGCAGCGATCCGTACAAAATTGAGTTGATGTTAGCCGGTGATGAGCGTTCGTTCGCGCATATAGAACGATATTTTATTTGTCCGGATGCTTCGTTTCGATTCTGTCCGTCGAACAAATGCGTATTTGTTCGTACGATAATATATTGATGGTGATGCAATTATGCGATCCCTCCCACCCTCTTTGTGCGCGCGTGTGTGTTTCTCTACATATCATTTAATGGAATAATGATAATGAACAGCAATTCTCGTCGGCACACACAGAGCATGTAATTTAAATTTTCCGTTTTATTAACCAACAGAATGCATCATCGAAAAACATCAAATACGATGTTAATTACATTTCGATTGAAATAAAAGTATATCAAAGCCGGCGCACACAATTTTTCACAAAATACTTTCGCATTTACCGTTTCATTTCCATATATGCGTGACGCGTTATTCGTATAATAGTGGCTGGCGGAGTTAAATTTCGCATATGGCGATACGCGGTTTAAGGCCGAGGATGGAGATTGCCGCGGACGCGGATACGGCAAGGAATAAAAAAAAACGCTCAGATAAACTCGCTTGCGTTAATGAGATTGCGAGAGGGAACCCCGAGTGCGTGCTATATATAATCGAGTTTCCATCCTACGTCGAGGAGAGAAAGAGAGAAAAGAAGCGAGAGGAAGATTGGGAGAGGGGTGCGCGGTGGAAGCCACCCCGTTTTGTAATTGCTGGTATTTATAAGCAATACCCGGCGAGTACGCGCCGCCGGGGCTTTCCTAAGCGTAATATGGTAATACGGGCAATGGCCCATATTGACATGAACGATGCCCACCATTAGTGGGCCCGGCGCTGGATGACTGTTTTTAATTTCCTCGCCAAGTGAATTTCTGCCCGATGGGTAAGGGTGGATATTGCCGCGTATCATTCATAATCACTTTCCTCCGCGGAATCGTCCGGCGCCTATCACTTTTTCGTCTCTCGTTGAATTTTTTTCCTTTTTCCTTTCGCTCCTCGTATTCGGCGGTCATTTGGAACGTGAAATATTACGGGCGAGCGACAAAGGGACGAGGTATAATTGAATTCCGCGCGCGAAGGGCGCGATCAGGAAACCGAACGATTATAATGAAACAGATTCGAGCGATGGACACGCTGTGTCGTTGGTGAATGCACTTTTGAAGAACGCTGAGAAATCAAATTAGTCTTCAATTTGAGCTTGATGAGCGCTGATATAAATTATTCAATTAAGCGTAATTCATACTCGGCGAAATATTGAGGCCGATTTCCGCTGAGATCCATGTTCTCTCCTGACACAAACAGCCCTAAACGGGAATGCGGGAAATGAAACAACTGAATCGCTCGAATTTAGCCTCGCAAGATTAATTCTGTACATACGTTCATCACCCTCGATCGCCCTAAATTCTACAAAACTCGTACGTTTTATTCAGATATCAATCTTCGGTGCACGTGGCCCGGAAAAGTCATCGCCACGCTAATTTCGTTTGACAAAACGACGGGCAGGCGTCGCGCGTACCCCAAAAACACCTGCGAGGTTTTGACACCCCCAACCCTCCCCCATGTGCGCGTGTGTGTCAAGTGGCCATTAAGCCACCTAAAAAGCACGACATCTACTGCGACGATCTCACGTGCTAGGAATTAAATCACCATTACGACCGGTTGCGTTCACGGCAGATCCGCATCGGTGTGGGACTACGCAGGTGTTCCACACCGTCTCGATGCGGTTACGCCATCGTGTAGAAAACTGCAAAACGCTGTAGCCGCGGCTCTCTATCTGATCGGCGATTTGTCGAGGTGCCTTTTGCGGTCGCCGCCATCGTCGCACGATATCCTTCGTCCGCGCTCCGCGCGTCTGGTGTATCGATTAATTAAGTTAGATTATCGCGCGCCTCTTGTGGCCGGATTGGCTAATCGGAAAGCGAACTGCGATCGAATTCCTTTTAGTCGGCCGTTGATTACGACCGGCTGGCCATGTGGAAACTTTAATACGGAGAAGAAGTTTGATAAAATCGATGCATCATTACTTTTCAGACAAAGAGATTCGTGTAATCATTAAACGACGTCGTGTATGAATAATTATTAATGAGTGTTAAGAGAAGAAGCGGTTTGTCGCCGCTCAAGGGTGAGAAGACAAAGAGCGTCGTCTCTGATTCTTTGCTACCGAAAATGATGTTTCATGCTTTAAGCTCGCACGGTAAGCCGGCCTCGTTTGCCTCGTCGGGAATCGTTAAAGCTCCCGAATTCTTTTGCTGGCTCGAGTGTACCAAGGAAAAGGTCGAATGAGCGGACGGAATAAAGAGAACGAAGACTGTCTTAAGAGATCCGCGAAAGGAGACGGCGGAGGCGTTCAACGAGCGCCAAGAGTCGGAAGCCGGGGGCAACCGGGAGAACAATAAAAAATGGACAGAACGAAAAGAACTGGTAGGAGACGGCCAAAAGGCAGGAAATAGGGGGCAAAGGGGGACGCGGGGGAGAAAAGAGAGAGAAAGGGCGACGGAGACGTCTCTGGTACCTCGTAAATTACTTGTGGGAGAATACACTGCGGCGACTGACTCGTTTCGGGGAACATCGCGAGGTTTATACGTTTTAATGTACTCGTTAATAGGCCTTCCCCTTTTCGCCGGGCTCTCCCTCCTACCACCCCGTCTTTTAATCCCCCGAGGTCCCCACTCCGCGGATTATACTCCATGAGATATATGCTGATGGAATCTTATATATGGTTTATAGCGCGCTCGCGCTCCGCTGATGAATACCATTTATTTGGTGCTAAGAGAGAGGAAGAGAGAAGGAAAGAGAACGAGAGAGGACGGAGAGACCGGCCACACGGAGTGCATCTGGTTATTACAGGAGTGTAATTAATATTGTCTCTTTTGCTGGCGCCCGACGAGGAATTACGATCGCCCTCTCCGTTATTCTCCCAGGGTGGCGTCCCGCCTTGAACCCTCCGGAGGATTTTTGCTGACGACTTGACGATTTAATGCGACTAATCGGGTTACGTGACGCGCGGTACGCGAAACGCGAAACGGCTAATTGCGGAGTCGAGGGATTTTGCGACGATGTCCTTTCTTCTCTTTTAAGCGATCCTCGCCTTATTTTCGCAGAATGAAAGGTTGATCGAAATGATAGGGAATGTTCTCGAAAAAGTGACGTCCCCTCAAGCGCGATGGACTCGATTACGCTCCCAATTTTTGGCGCGACTCATCGCGTGCAACTCTGTTTCATAAACGTCAGATAACTGCCGCGATCCCGCCGCCGATAAGAACGCGCGTGTCTAGCTTTCGCGAGTATGTCCGGCAATTTTTCGTCAATTTGTACATCGCGCGGTTTAATGGTCCATGTCAATCTAGACATATCGGCGAGACGGTAAGCACTCGCGTGCATCAGTCGGACAGCCGATTTTCGCTCGACTTCCGATGCGCGCTCGCGCGCGCTTTCACGGGGAACCATTACGCGAGAAGAAACATACGCTCGCTCGCAGAAGGTCGTAAAGCGTAAAAGGCTGCTTTAAAGCCTGGCTCTTAATGACGTCCACGTGCATAATGCTTACGTGGAAACGAAAGTCCCTCGTGATTATTGGGAGGCTAATGCGCGCTGACGATCACGACGAAAATATCGTGCGGCGTCGAGTATAAAGCATCGCGTCCGTCGCGAATTTTACCGTACGGATTATGCCACTTTTTAAATATTGCATTCATGCATAAAATTTCTTTATTTGACGAAAAAAAAGGTTGAGTATAAACCGTAATGTGAGTATAATCGTGATAAATCTGATCATTCGCTTTTTCGTTGATTCCACGTTAGAGCGCGCTTTTCGAAATTATCGGCGAACATCTTTGATCAAAGAACATAATAAAAATCATTTATTTAAGCATGTTCTCTCAGTGCTATATGCATGCAGAGTAATTATAATATTTTCAGCAATCGTGCGAGCGCGTATGCCCTTCGGTCGTACATCTCTGCTTGCTGTAGGCTTCCTCTAATCTCTGGCACGACGCAGAAAGATTTTACACACTGCGTACCGTTGGAGAACACGCAAACGCCGCAGGATTTTCCCGTCCCCGAGAGTGCGCGTGACGTTATTTATTTTCCGGCGGTGTGCGCTAACTCTTCCCTTCGTTTACGCGCATAAATACTCGTTTAAGCCTCCCCCGTGGTATCTCGGCGAGGCGATCCGTCTCTCGTCACTCATCCGGGATCATCAATCGTCCCTCGATCGTCCAGGAGTTACTGTGTGACCGACGAGTGCTGCGCCTCGCAGTGTGCTAGAATGCCATCCAAAAATAAAGCACTGTCTTTCTTTAAGTGCAGCTCGATGTCATTGTTCAACGATTCTCAATCCGTACTCGTTATTTGTCGATATAGTGTATGAAGGATTTGATATACTTTAGATTAATCAATCAATAGAAGTCAGTATTTGATGCTACTAAATTTATTGATCCTCAATTCTTGGTAGCTAGACACATGATTAAATTTTGTCTCAATTCACGTTAATATATTGTGTATACAATTTTTAAACTACATATGTGATGTAATATTTGTGCATAAGGCACTCGCAAGCCGATGCAATTAAGTTGAAAGAGAAATAGAGACAAAGAGTAATGCCAGCGACGAAGCAATCGCTTGGTATCTACGAAGAAGCATCTTTCGTCGTGCCTTCCGCGCAATGGCGACACGATCCGACGTTGCGAGAAGATAAGAATGAAAAATTAACGATCGTTTTCCACTCTTTTGCAGGGTTATAGCCTCTCGAAAATGTATCCTCGCGGCGGAATCGCGCGATCCATCCGACAATAAAAGCGTGCGTGGTCGCGCTGAATTGTCCTTTATCGTTCCTTCGGATCGCGGATCCGGAATGGATTTGTCGTCTCTGGGACGATAAAAATTAAAAATTCACGGTTGGTCTCTCCCTCTTACCCGCGACAGCGGGGTTGCGGGTCCGAATGGCGTACGCAGCCCGAGGCGGAAAGTTTTACCGCCGTACGAGATAATGATATACCTCCGTACCGTTATCTCGTGCATTTATCGGAGCGGTACATAGCCGCGCGCGCGCAAACGCATACACATGCAACATATTTGTGTATAGTGGCGTAGTGCTCTATCGCACCAACCCCGGTTTGCTTTATTTCCTCGTTCGGGCGCGGCGAAACCGTCCGCGTAATGCGCGTCTGGAAAACGGTTTACTCGTCGCTCGCTCGCTCGCTCTCGTCAAACGGTTTCACCGTTGCTGCGCGCGTCCATCGCGTAATGACCGGTTCGCATAGACTATTATGTAGAGTCCCGCCCGACACACCGAAACGGTACTACTGCGTACGCGCGACTAGTTCATTGTCGACACAGAAGATTCGGAGACCGCGCGCGCGGACATTTAGATTTTACGAGCCTCCCGTTATACCATTCTATAGGTTTTTTGTTATCGGGACATCTTTACGCTCCAGCCCATGGAATTATGGAGATTGTTTCGTTGTTTCGACACAGAGGCTTGTACCGAATCGCGCGTTTCGCGACAAAAGTCCTACGTTTATTTCGCCTCTGGAATATAGTCTTGCGAAATTTCGGTGTAAATTTGGGTCTCGATGATGAGACTCGTAAATCGGTTGATAAATGGACTTTAAACAGACACGAGACGCGCATACTCCACCCTCGGAGCCAGATAGCAAGGTGAGGTTTATGCGAGGCGCCGAAGTTATGTACTTTATCGCGAGACAGAAATCTGCGAAGGCGTGGCTGTGCAAACGTCTTAATCGACAGCCATCCGAGTCTGTTTGATCAGTTGGCCTGGGCCGTTTCGCGCTTCCCGTAATCCGACGGGGCGATCCATCGTTCGTCCCCGAACTCGGATCTGGATTTCGGGCTCGCGACGATGCACGCTTAATCCCCATAAAACAGCCACGGTGTCCCCTCTCGTATACACTGCTAGTTTGGCTCCTTGTTCGTCGCGCGATCTCTTTCATCGTGCGAAGCGACTCGGAATGCTCGAAACGATAGGATCGGATGAGCGAGAGGGTGGAAGGGGAGGAAGGTACCGCAATATCGCCCGCTCGCAAATCACGGCTTAGCCTCCGTCTACTTTTACTGTTATGGCGAATATTTTATGGGGATACTGTAAAATTAAAAAGCGGCTCCGCACCCCACCGACAATTCGGCTTGTCTGGTGATAATAAGGGTGCTGGTTTCCGTGGGGACCACCGTACGTATTCGCCAACGGTGACGCCACACCATATGCCCCCTCCCGCTATGCCCCCATGTCCGTTCCCTCGCCACCCGCGCCCCTCGCTATTCTGGAAAACGTTTTAAACTGCGCGCGGGGTGCCAGACCACTATTTGACTTTCATTACGTCTTATGAAAGGAGAAATTTATCGAACAGATTTTTCTCTCGATAGGCTTTTTCATGTGACCCCTCGATCGCGCCGGATACTACGAATTTTCCTGCTCATCGCTCAAGCGTACGTGAATCCGCGATATCCGAGAAATTTATGGAAATGCGTTATATTGAAAAATCTTTCGCGTTGGTAGACGAACTTGTAATTATTTAAAAGATTTCATTACCTTAATTATTGAGACACGATAATCTTTCATCAAACCCTCTCTCTGTTATCTTTATGTACTTTTATTAATCAATTCTCTAACATTATTTGATCTGTGAATAATCAAAGTGTCGCTACACATCGGAGATGTAGAAACAGCTGTCGAAATTGATCCTACGAGGAAATTGGATACGCTTTAGCACATCGTACGGGGTTTACCGTTCCGAGGTTCCAAGGTTTGTTGTTTCGGGGATATTTGTTGGATTGACCGCGCCGGCCACAGAAACAAAGACAATAGGCGATTCGCTGGATGATTATTTCGATTTAGGACGCGGTCGTTCGTCAAGTTCCGGCACCTAAATTCTCGGTTAAGGCCGGACTGACAAGAGAGCAATTTGCCAGTTGTTTAAGTGCCAAGTGTTAAGTGCTCTGTCGTTTATGTTTCGCCATTATTGTTTTATGTTTGGCCTCCCCTCGTCGTGCACTTACACGCACTCACGCCGACGACACGAACGCGCGTCGCACACGTGTTCGCACGTAGAGGTGCGCGCATAGAACGATTGAAATTAATTCGTGTTTATGACCGACGCATAAAGTCGGTACCGAGTGTCGAGAGAAGATAGGCAACTTATGTGCCGTACCGTGCTTTACGTTCCACCATCATCGCATTTGCAGAGTCTATTTCAGTATTCATACCTTGCGAAATCGCGACGATCGCGCGCTTTGTCCTTTCGGGGCGATTATCGCGCGTTGCGATGCTACCCTCGGCGCGAGACGCAGAATCGCGTATTTATGAGCGAATCATTTGTAATTAAATTCGTGCATCTGCCGTCATAATGCAAAATTTACACGCCGCATTACAATGTATAAATAATCGTCCTTACGTCCGAATAAATAATCGGTTAATGAAAAGCGAAATTAACGTTCGCGCACGATGAACATTTCTTCAGGCAACGGTCTCTTATGAACGGCCGTACTGCGGCCGCGTATAAGCGAAAATAATTATATTTATCCGGATAATTGCAAAATTTCTGCGGTGAAATTTCTCGGTTAAAGAGAAAAGAGCGAATTCCTATCGGCGCTAATAGCCATAATTTACAACGATCGGCGAGTCGGCAGATACGTGCCTAATCTCGTGCGTGAAGGCGATCGATGGAGCGCACTAGCTATTGCGCTGGTAACGCGGCTGATGGAGGAGCACGCACGTCGAGAAATTCCGATTGCACCCTTCGCGACCTCCCCTCTCGCGCAACATCGTAACGCCAGCGCGGCAATAAACCAAGGTTTAATCATCTGTCGGATTAGAGCGTGAATCTCATTCGGCTTTACGAGTTTTCAAGATCGACACCCTCGGAGATCGGCGTTGGTGGTCGAGTGTAAAGCGTTCGTTTTCGCGTGGTCTGCGCGTATAAAAAAAGAGAGGGAGAACACGAGGGAGGCTTAAACTCTCGGAAAGGATTTTTTTCATCGCTCGTTGCGCCGCCGCTGCCGCTCCCGGGCGCCGCGCTGACGGAATTGCGACGCCGTTGCCGGAGTTTTAAGCCGCCACCGTAACGAGATCACGTATCGGGATCCGCGGGCACCAATGTGGCGATGCACGGATATTTCACCGGGCCGAACGCGTCGCCGAGTTTAGCACGCATTACGGCGCACCTCGCCACTCGATCGTCCGCGGCGCCTTTTTTATGGCCGGATGTTAAAGCGCTCCCCGCGTTACCTCGCGATAAAGTGAGGAGAGACTCGATTCGAAAGAGCCGACGGGCGATATTCCTTTAATCGATCGTGAAATTTCATAGGCGCGATAACGAGGTCAGCCACACCGGGTGCAATATGGGTGCGCGTATGAAATCTCCTCTCGGTTATTCTGTAACGTTTCGAGTGGTACCGCTGCGACGTGACGTGTGCGATCACGTGTCTGACGCTCAACGGATCTTTATCGCTACCCGCAGCTTTTTAGCGTAACGTCGGTCGTTCACGCTAGAACTCCGGATGAATAATGAGAATATCTGATTCCTTAATAAAACGCACGAGATTGATTGTGAAGAATCGTCCGACCGACGATTATTCTCGACGGCTATCTGGGGTGATAATCTGCGCGTCGCGGTTCTCAGCGGGTCGTAAACCATCGCATCGGAAAACCACATAACAGCGAGAGTCGGACGGTGCCATGTGTAGGCGGGTGCGCTCTCTCGGAGGGGCGGTGGTACCCTTCCGGAAAAAGCGTTTCTGGGTCATTACGCGGCGATAATCACTCTCGTAAGCTGGAATCGCGAGACTCGAAAACTATTAGCATATTAATGGCCGGCAGTTCAGTTAACCCTTTCATCGGCGTCGGGCAGATTTGCATCTCGCTGCGGCGGCGGCGGATGATGGCTTGGGCAAAGCGGGTGGAAGCGGATGGAAGCGGAGCTGCCTGCCAGCGGGACGGTGGCAGTGCGTTAAAAGCCCCGCTCGGCCACCCTCGCGCGAGTCTCGCGAAATTAACATGACAAACTACCCCCAGCAATAAGAGGGTCGAAAAGATATATCGCGCTGGATATGCGGGTGTACGGCAGAAACAATAGATAGCGTCGTTCGCACGCGGGACTCGCGGGGAGCTAAAAAGCGAGCTGGATGAAGCCACCGCGTACATATCGCATTTTGCGCTTGGCTCCTTGCTATTTACTCGGCGCGAGTAAATTATGTCGACCGTTAATTCTCAGCGGACTCAATATTTGATCGCCGTTTGCATGCATTGTAAGTTGATCCGTCGCGTATTTCGACGCATCGTTTGATTCACGACTGTCGAAGAAATTGCGGGATTTTATGATTTGTTTGTCCGAGAAAAGAATAGTCAAGCTGAAAGTTATCACAAAATTACATCTGTCGAGTATATCTGATATTTTTTGTTATATGTAACATGCTGTTTTTCTGTTCGACCGACTATCTGCGCTCAAATGTGCGGGATTACTTGAGCACATTACGGTTACACAAATGAGACGTGACAGGTAGCTCTCGACGCGAGACGCCGCGTAAAATCATCAGAAATCGTAAAAGTCCTGCGCGTACGAGAAGGCGGGAAAAAATTAGCATACTAATTCGCCCTCTCGTCCCGGGAACTCGTAAACTTCAGTAATTAACGCTTCCGTCCGCCCTATTCTCCCGCCGTGTCTCGCGTCGAAACTCGTCCAAAAGTCTGCTGCAAGATGGCCGTTCCTCCTGATAACGCTCGTTACTATTAACTCTTCCGCTTCTCTCGCGGATCCGTCTTAGCGGGGCGCTTAGCATCGCGACGGCCATTTCCGCGGTCTCGCCGCAATTTGTCGCTCGCGTTTATCTCCGGCGAGGCGGCCCTTTTATGACCTTCTTCTCCACGGACGAAGGAGACAGAGGGCGCGAGGCGGGCGCAAGGAAAAGGTCCTTTTGATTCTGCGGCGGTCGTTGGTAATGAGGAGTCGCGATCCTTTCGAGGATGCTACAGGGAGCTACGTCGGGATTTGATAATTACAAGGATTATTTCGGATTTTAAAAGCGCCCGCTCCTTATCACCAGACCGCGAGAAAATTCTAAACCTGCTCATTAATCGTGCTCCTGAGGATTTTCCGTTTTTTCGTTTTTCATTTGCCGGCTTTCCGCCCCCGCACGTTTCGGTCTCCGCTATGTCATCGATTTCCGACGCGCTCGCGCGTCCGCGTCCGCTTCATTGTGCCATTTTAATTGGGCCACTCCTGGAATGGTAATTAATTTTTAAGTTAATTGGTACACCCCGAGGTATCTTTCTCTCCGCCGAGACTCGCGTGATTCGAACGATAACGCGTGATCCGTCGCCACCGCTGCTCTCGAGACTCGATTCCCGCCTGCAGAACGCTCGAATTGTCTACGTCGTTATCACACGCGCCGCTCTTGGACTCCAATAGACACGCTACGCCCCCAGATGCATTCTCAGCTTGTCACGTACAATTCGCGCGTCCTTATTCCACGACTACGTAAATGCCATCTCGATTTTTCTCTTCCGTTATATGGATCGCAGGATCCATCGTTAGAGCACGAAGACGAAGGAATAACGTCGCGAAGGTAGGTACGTCTCGTTAGCAGCTACTCGTCGAGTGGTCGTCTTAACGGAAATAATTGGCCGCCGTTAAGAGCTTAAGGCAGCTTGCATTAACCGCCCAGACTCTCCTTTCTCCTCCTCTTTCCTTTCTTTTTCTTCCGTTTTCTTTCTTTCTCTCTCGCTTTCTGTCTCTCTCTTTCTCTCTCTCTCTCTCTCTGTCTCTCGTTGATAAGCTTCCCGTTTCTCCACGCGCGTCCGCGCTCGCCCGCTCGCTCGTCTGGCAGCGAGCGATGAAAATATTTTTGATGGGTTATTAAATTAAACGATTTTTCTTATTGGTAGCTCCGCCTGCATTTCCACCCCTCCCAATCCCGCCGGTGTCCCGTGGGGCACTTCTGGTGTACTGTAACGCAGGGGTCGCTCCATAGCAACCCCTACACAGTAATTATGCTTTTCTTTTTATGTCCGCGCCATTTCATTGGGTTGATATAATAAGGCATTGTTGCCGAGGAGGGTACGAGGGCGGGATAGCGTTTTCAGGATACTCGCTTAATTAGATCTCCTTGCCTGTCCATAGATCCTATTTTACACGGAATCATCTTAAGCTGCTATACGGCCGCCCACCCTGCTCCCGGATGATGACGTTAACGTCAATATATTAATTCGAACGACCAATCTTCCAATATACATCATTGTATTATATATAAGTATATAAAATCGTCGGACTGCTGACTCACGTATTGTCAAGTCAATCAACCTACTTGCATATTGTTGCACTAACACAAATATAATATTTGATTTTTGTCAGAATCTTTTCGTTCACATGCTGGACACATTGTGCAGGAAGATAGATGATCGATACGGTTCGTTACATTTGCAAAGCGATCGTCGACCTTATTTGCGGCTGTAATCAATAGATCAAGCTGGATCAAAACTGAACCAAGAAATGAGTGATTGCTTCAAGAGTGTTCGTTGCAGCATCGGGGACAAGTAGGCGGGCGGACAATTACGATTGATAAAAGTATTTCTATAATTGCACGCCAGCCTGTCAACCGTGATTCATTGTGGGAAACGGGAAAAGAGAACAACGGTGGAAGAAAGAAGGAGAGAGAGAAGGAGAAAGAAAGAGACAAAGAGAGGAAGACAGAAAGGTCCGCAGTCTCTGGAAACGAAATCTTCGAGCAAATCTCCGTCGTTTATGCTTGACTTATAGCGCGACGCGCAACACGCACGTACACGCCCACCCATCAGGATAAAAGCGCGCGTTCGTCAGGTTTTGCAATCGTATGGAAATAAGGTGCTAAGTAAGAGTTAAGGTGAGTGTGTTTGTCCAAGTGGCGCCAGTCGGTCGTTGTCTCTCTCCCGTTCCTCGCATCTTTTCATCTCACTTCTTCTCTTCCTCGTTCGGCTTGCCGCTCTCGAGCACGCGGAATCGCTCGATTCACGACGAAGACACCACGAGCACTTCCATTGTCGAGCGCTCCGGTTGTGACAGAACGGGACGTGAAAAGAGACGTAGGACTACCACCGTGCCTTTTCTAGCGAGGATCTTTTCTCATTAGGGAGTACTGGTAATTTTTCGCGCTCGACGTGCGTGTCACGTCTCGCCCGAACGTTATCTGGCTCGTTCGCCAGGGAAATTTTTGTTTGGCCGCTTCTTACTCTCGACTCTCGGTGTTCTACCCATAAACTCCTGCTAGTAATTAACTCGAGTACTTTATTGCCTTCAGCGTTCACGTCTCGTTAGAGGTAATTAGCTTGCATAATGTCCGACATTGGGGGATTGGATCCGCTCGTCGGCGAATTGAAACTCGCCTGCGCTAATGCACGTGATAAAATTCGTTGTTGCGTGACACGCGTCTTTGAAAATGCTCCGCGGGCACTTAGAAAGGCATAATAAATTCCGCAACGTGCATACCGCTAGTTTGAATAGCGGAGGCTGCTATGATGTATGGATCCTTTGTGTTAAATTGTGAGTTGCGACAAATGGGCTGCGCGTTGCACACGTTGGAGCGACGCGCGCATGAATACAGCATCTGATATTACATTTAATAATTATTCAACGATCTCTTGCGGTAACTTTCATTTTTTAACTTTCAATGGTTTCGCATCTTATTTGCAGAATTTATTCATTATGCGAAATACATGTTTTGTTTAAAATCTTTTAGAAACGATTGATCTAATCAAAATCAATTCTCCGAGTCTGCAGCATTTATATTCAGAACGTCATTGAATTCGCAATCTCTCGGATGAAAAGGACCGAACAGCAAATTGTCTTTCAAGTATCGCGATGGGTTGTGCGAGAAAGAGGTCAATTTCCGCTCGCTCGCCCGCTTACGAGCAAGAAATCGGAATATCTCGTGTATCCGCTGGATACGGATTTTCCGGGAGCTATTCTTCGAAGCAAGAGAAATTTGATCTTGCCAACGCGCGGTCACCTCCGAACATTTAGGTCAAAAATCTCTCCCGCATCGTTCGGGCGTCGCGCGACGTCGCCGCCCGCGCCGACGTCGTCTTCTCTCGCGGCGCAATAAAATTCGGAGTACACAAGCGAACGAGCACTCTTTCGCAACTTTCTTTCCGCGGAGCTCTATTTTAATTTCCCAGTCCCCCGGATATCGTCGACCGTCCAGGGAACGACCACCCGCCGCACAGAGAAGAAATGGGAGCGCAACAGAGATAGGGAATATCGAGACTCCTGTTCGTGTGCACTCTTTCCATGAATGTTTCCATCTCGCGCGTGTTTCCGTCCGCTTGCACGAGATCCGCGCGAGCTTGCATATCCGTATCGTACGACTCGCGATTCTCCTCGAAGCGACGCGGAGCACCGAAGTTTCGTCTCTCGTCGGCGACCTTCACGAGCGACGCTTTTACGCGACGTAACTTACGCGAGTCGACGGCAATCTCGACGAGCGGCCAGAACGACGGCGATATTACTTCCTTGGGTTAGGTTGGGATCAGCCCGAGGAGAGGAGAGCTTTAGCAGGGTTACCGACCCAAGTACCTCGAGCACGACGCAAATCGTGTCGAGTTCCTTTAATGCGCGTCCCCGCGAACCCCCTTTTCCACTTCGTCGCGAAATCCTTGTCCGTCTCTATGATGGGGCTCTCGCTTCGATCGGCATTAAAGCGCGCGGCGGACGGCACGGGACGACGAGAATGTTCTCGTACGATGTTGCATCGCCGTGAGACATAACCGAGGTGACTGCGCCAGAACGGCTCACACAACGGTGTCTTCTGGTAAACGCGAAATTCGGACGATATCGAGCTGGTTCACTTTGCCGGGCCTCGACTCCGGGTTTCAGCGCCTGTTCGAGGAGCACTTAAGGCGGATGCGAGCCCGATGAGACGATGTTGACGACGTACCGGTGGCGGTGGACGTCATCGCCGATAGTCGGGAACTTTGGAGTACGTAGGATATTGCATAATGTCCCTCGGGCCAAGTTCGAGGAGGAGCTCGCGCGACTTCGAAGATCCGGATCGTAACTCCGCCGAATATTGCCGATATTAACGTTACTATCCATAATATCGTCCGGATATCATCAGTGTTTAACCCCGGCGCGCTCCTTTGCTCCATGGATTGTAGTTATGCACCGATCTTAATTCGAACGATCTCAGGGATCAAGACAATGTAAGTCTGCTAAGTACGAAATATTCCTTCCCTGCAGAGTATTAACGATTATACGATATACGATATACGACATACTACAACACATTTGGATCACTCTACCCATACTCATTTAATTGCATTAATGGATAATATTATATAAGATATTTAAAAGCAAAATTAATTTAATAAAAAAATTAATCGCTCTCCTGCGATTCTGTAGATGTTTAATTTTTTTTGTATTTCTGATATACCTTAGATTTCTTTATTTTTGACTGTAAGAATATTATTTCTTGAAGAACCGTACCACGTCGCGAGAAACCGAGTATTTTACAATGACGCTTCTCACCCAAGAGACGGTATAAAGAACATCATGGTGCTAAATATAAGTGTCGCGTCCAAGGAAGAGGGATTGCTTAAAGCATTTTTATTTGTATCCTGATGGAAGACCGACGACGCAGCGTAGAGGATGGGAAAAGGACGAGGTGTTTCGAAGTTTTTTGGGGTGGTTGTCGGATATAATCACTGCAGGACCATCCCTCCTAGTCTTCTCACTGGTACCCTTCCCGTTCCCCCTTTTTTACCCCGCGAGTTCTGCGTTTCTCTCCCTCTTTCGCCTCTCGCTTTTCTCCTCTCCCACCCTCGTATTTCGTCTCACGGCATTGTCCCTTTCAGTCCCCGCGGGATTGCGGGGCCAACACGGCGAGATATCGGATCAATTTTTTAAGCCGAGGGTGCCGAGACTTTACACTCCTTGAGAGACGACATTGGGGTGGGCCCTGGCGCAGTCAGAAACCTTCGTGCCGCTGCTCGGTTCTCGGGGGTTGATACTTCGGCCTCGGTGTCGAGGCTGCCGGGGGGATGAGAGTGAAATCAAGCCGCGAAGAAAATTAAAACGAGGAACCGAAGGATCTTGAAAGGATCGCGGCCAGGATGCTCACGCACCACACTACTACAAACCCTCGCCACGCGTTCGCGTACCTCTTCACTAATCTGGCCCCCCGCAACATCTAAATGCGAGTCTCCTCTTTGCCATCCTACTTTCTTTTCTCCGTCGGTTCGACACCGTGCGATTGCTCTCTATCTTATATTCGGGGTGATGATGGCTTTCCTTTTTGGTTTCTTTTCACTTTTTCTCCCGTTGTATTTTACACTCTCGTATCTGAAATTATCTGAAATTCTCGCGCTTACCACTGATGCTCGTTGTTCGTGTTGGTTTAATTTTCGTAATGAAGAACCTCTCTTGGGTATTACTTGTCTTTATCAAAAAAGATGGATTGTAAAATGATGTTTAATGAACCCTTAAGTACACATAATTTAATAAGCATTTCTTGATATTAATTAATGTTCTACTTGTACGTTACATGATTCATTAAAGATGCACCATGTTTTCCTAGTCACAACTGTAACTTTCTTTTACGTTTTCCGTGCAAGTTGCTACGTGAACTTTAAAACTCTGGCACACAGTTCTTGTCCTATCTCTTGCTGTTTCTCTTACCTTATCTTTTTGCCAATTTCCTCCGGTTTTTATGCTTCCCTGGGGTATGTGTACTCCAGTGCCATCGATCGTTCCAAGTTACGCGAAGAGTTTTTAATTTATCTCGACGACGCTTTTCGCTTCTTCCCTCTCGTCGTAAGAACGAGGGAATTTCAAGTCGCAGTAAACGGTAAAACGCCGATCGGATCCTGGCAAATGGATACTGTAAAAACCGGGGTGTGTTTTATAAACAAGCAGACGTGCGCAACGACCGTGGAGACGAGGATAGGCGAAGATGCGGAGCGCGCCTCCGAGCGACTTCGCGAATAGCCGCGAAATGGTTACTTCGTTTTAGAGCAAACGACAAAAAGCTGTTGGTTATGACTCGCGATCAGCCCGCACCCTTACCCGAAAGAGCGGGGGCCCGACTCCGTTTCGCGTCGAGTCTCGCGCAAATACGGGCGCTTTTACGAGAAGAGTAATTTCGATTCGCGGCCGTAAAGCGCGCGAGCGAGACGGCGCGATCTATAAAGCCGGGTGGTCGCTTCGATCGAATTTTTGCTGCGCGCGAGCGGACGAACACCCGGCCGACCGACTGGCGCTCTCTTCGTAAATCGCTTCATTTCCCAGTCGAGGATTATAACGCCCTCGACCGCCAATAATAAAATAAATCACGGCCTCGTAAAGGCATCCGTCATGCTCCGGCGTGGCGGTGTATCTGCGCGCGCGGAACGCGCCACAGCCTGGCGATACCGCGTTGTTCGGCGCGTTGCGGTTGTAATATAGTTTAGTGCTAACGCACGGATGCTTAGAGAGCGAGCGAGCGAGCAGCCGACCGACTTGGCCGGGAGATGTGCCATGCTGGACGAAAGCCGTGGGGCTATATTTCTTTATTTAATGCTGGTAGTAACGCCTTGATGGCAAATCCGCTTTATTCTTACGCTGACTCAGCCCACAAAAGGTACGGCCGAGCGAGCACTGGGTACGGCACCCCGAAGCATTACCCGCTTCTTCTCTCGCCGACTATTCGCCCTTATGCACGTCATTCGTCCTCGCATTCGTCATCGTCGCGCGGCTTCCACGTTATGTCCGATAAGTAAGACGAACGGCAACATGACTTTTGAGAATGACGAAACATATTACCTCTCCCCGTTTCGGTGACGTTACTGTAATCTTAATCCTCGTATTTAGGTCAGAGCTTGATGAGATAAACGCGCCTACACAAAGAACGCATTTGTTAATTAATTGTTTAAAGAGTGAGATTACTACGTCAAATAATTTCGACATTTCTGCGCGTCTCAAGTGAAAGAAACTCCGTTAAACGATGAGGATCTGGTCCATGGGTGGAGTACGGATGTCGAATGAGATAGGTAGGACGCATTTCGTTAGATACACGTGCATTCTACGGGACGGCACTTAGCCTCTCGGAATCACCTTCAAAACTCTGTCTGCGCGCTATAAAATACTCACGGGAATTGGATGGTCGCTCTCTCGCGCGTATACGATCGCGCAGCTCCAATCCATTTTCGAACTTTTCCATTGATGCGCCACGAAAACATTGAGTAGCCATTGGGACCGGAAACGAGTAATTAGAGCGATCGTCGGGACACTATCGGCAGCTGAATTTACGGTCGCCGTTATACGCGGACACGTTTAACGACCCATCTGACCTAATTGTGCTCGGAAACGTCGAATGCACGCGTGCGAGCATCGCGCCGATAATTTCTGCTGCGCGGCTGCTTTTTAGCGGCGTCGCTTCCCCCGAATTTGCAAATAACGATCGGCGTTTTTTTCGGGGGATCGATATAAAAAGCTTTTACGATGACGTTACGCACGTCTGCACGCGCTGCACGACGCAAGTTCCGCGAGCGAACGATGTTGCGTACATATACGAGTTTAGATACGTCTGTGTGCATGTGTCGGTACAGAAGGGCGAGGGAGGATGCGTGGCGCACGCAGAAACCAATAAAACCGAAAATAATAACCGTGGGGTAAGGCCGTCTCGTGACGTTCTTACGATCTCGACAAGAGCGAGAGCAAACCCTTCTGACTGAAAGCCTGCCGCGAATTGTTTGCATTTATTCGGCATATTTTTACGATATTTATTTCCCGCCGCGGCGAGATACGACGCTCCGTCAGTCACAGCCAGCTGTTTGCCCGTCGTTCCTTGAGCCGAGAGAAAATCGTAAAGGGGGTACGAGGACGAGGAGAGAGAAAAGGGCAACCGCGCGGCTGATATAAAATGCAGGAACAGGATAAAATAGGAGTCGGTGTCTTTGAGCATTCCGGCGATTGCGAGTTAAAATTTCTTAACTTCATCTCACACGATTTTATCGTGAAGAAAATTCATTTAATATTGCACGTCTGTTTTCAGATTTTTGCTTGAATTTTATCTTTAACGTCATTAATTTCTGGGATCATTAGCCGCGCCTAGATATGTTTTCCGACATTGCTCAAACTTAGGCGTGGTAACGACTCTCGTATGCATCGCGGTTAGCATACAAAGTTTACTGTTATGTAAAGTGTGCGCTCACAATAGCGCACGCGTGCACTTTCGAGCGTTTAATGGGCACACGCGGTTGTACGCGGCGTTCTTTCGCGCGCACACGCTGCCGAGATAAATTGCGTAATCGACGCCGTAAATTCACCGGTAAACGCTATTTTTAATCTACCGTTGCTAAACGCTTCTAACGAGCCAGGAAAGGCTCTGTGCAAAAAAATGCACAGAGAGACCAGAACGAGATGCGAAAGTTACAGTGGAGAATCGAGAGGTCGAAGTATCGCGACGAAACGTAAAAACATGTAATAACACGTAATAGAATAAGAACCTTGCATTATTTATTTACAATGGAAAAAATCAGCTTGTGCATCCGTTATAAAAATGTGTCGTTATAAAACATACGCGTATATCCAGTTCAACGTTAATATCGATAAAATGATAAACATTGTACGCACGATGGAAGTAAAAATGCGCGTGAAAAGACCAGGGAGGACGCGACTATAAACGTAGCCGCAACAACTTATTGCGGCCGGCGGATCGTAGGGCGTTAAGTGCCGCCCGTGAAAATCGAATGTGAAGAGGAAATTAGTCCGCTAAGGGCGTCGCACACGCTGGATGGCCGACTGTAAAGATAAAGCAGACCCCGGGATACGACGGAAAATTCCCGAAGCCGCGAAATAAAAGTTCGCATACGACGGTTCTTTCTCTCGCCCGATCGTACCTTTCCTCGGGCTTTATTCGTAGCATAAGCTCACCGCCCTCTGGTTTCTCCGTGGTGTTCCTTGGGGGAGACGGGCGCAGAAGGGTCGGTTTATCCTGCGGGCTGTCTTTATTATCGGAATAGCGGGGGCAGAAGAGAAAGCCGATCGCTTTTCGCCTTCTTTACAACCGTGAATGCAAATAGCGCCCGTATCCGCTCGTCGTTCGCTCGACTTCCTGTCGAAGGATGCCTTCGAATCGCAAGGGACCGCCATTACTTAACCGCCACGGCAGAAATAATAAAATGCAGATTCCTGGCGGACGTGGAAACTCGTTAAAACCGATTCGATGCGTTTTCCTCTCACTCCACGAAGTCTCAAACTAATTTTATGGTGCTGCTTTAATTAGAAATGCATGCGCTGCCTCTCACGCTCTGAGAATTTTGTTACCTTCGAGATAAAGTCAGAGAAGCGCGTTCATTATATATTTTCATAATAATGTGTTGAATTTATCTTACGGAAAATATGGAAAATAAAATCGCTTGCAAGATTAGAATTTTCACAAGCCAGATGTAAACGATGCCGGATTAAATCGTGCCGCGAATGGAAATGCAGCCAAATCGATGACGGCGATAACATGCATGCGCGAGAGGGAGAGAAACACGAGATCGAATATTTTCTCGCCCGATTATTTACGAGCGTTTTCCCAAATGCAACACGCCCGGGCAACACGCAACGGCGGTGCAATCGTTCATTTTTTTATTCGTGCCGGCGCGCTCGCGACGCATCTTTGGGGAGAAAAACGCGTCGCCCGGCCTCCGGGCATTAGCAGTGATATTTTATTCATGAAGCACCTTATATACACGGGTGCCTAACCCAAACCCAGTGCGCGATGCGAGAGCTACTAAATAAAACATCCATACGCGCCTCTCCCATAAATTTGTACACGGCTGATAGATTTACAAGCCGCCCTTGCCGAACTGATATTTAAATTAGTCCAACTACGGAGCATACCGCGGAGTCACTGCGCCGCGGGTGGCGGGTGCCTCTTCGCCACCCCCGTTTCTCTGGCCCCGGGAAAAAAAGGAAGGGAAAAAGAGCGTGCTTCCCGCGAATTTTTCCACGTTGCGCGGCAAGCGCGGCCACGATGACGACGAATCGCCGCGCGTTTTTGCGCAGAGATCCACTTCGTCGCGACGCGATATATATCACCAGCAGGTACTAGTTGGAAGCGAAAGGCCGATACGCGATAAATCGAATTCTCCGTGGAGCACGTATTTGGCTATACATCGGAGTGGATTTCTGCTCTGCGTCCCACACTACGCCACAACTGTGTGTAGTAATTTATACACAGTTTTTATCGCTCCCAATCTTTTCCCGAAACACAAATCTCTTGACAAATTTAACGTCAGCTTTCCATTAACAGGAATGTCCGGAAAAGGCATCGACCGTATGTAACTGCGTCTGATTTATAAACTATTAAATCTGGAAGATGTTAAAGTGCATAACTTTAATCTCGACATCATTGTGTCATTATCGTTCATATTCCCACCGTTTAACGAGATGCGTATGATTAAAAGGAGGTCCCAATTAAATGCACCTGTGCTCGCTCATGAATGTACATCCTTCTTAATTCATCAAAATCGTTAGCCACCCGATAACGCTTCTCGTCAGTATCTTCAGCAGCCTAGTGGCCCACTTGCTCGGGGTTGAAAAGGGGTTGCAAAGACAAGGAGAATTAAGTGCAACGCACGACCCCGCTTTCTTCGCCAAGGGTCGTGCCGCCTCACATGCTCGTCTCGCCTCGCTACGAGGGTGTAAATAATGAACGAAGGGATGATACGAGGAGGCAACGAGGGTCCCTTCAGTAGGTCAATACCTCGCGACCTAAAACGCGCGCGCTTCTTTCAAGAAGGCGACAAGCTAAGGGGGATGGAAAAAGAGTCGTGGAATTGGTAACGCGATATTTGTCGAGTTCCAGACGTATTTTGGCTCGCAAACAGTCTCGAGAGGATTCTCCCGGGAATCCAGCAAAGTCCTCGAATGGTAACCAGATCAAAGAGAGAGTCGACAAAGTCGAGCTCGCATCCGGGATCGCGCTGCCAAGATCACGCATCGCCAAGTGATCTTCAGCGCAAATCCTTGATCGGTATCCGATCGGACACGCGTGTTCTCCAATGTTAATCGGGCGCAATCGCGTGCACGCGCGAGAGCGAGATCATTCTTGCATCATTCCTCCGCATTCGATGATGCTCTGCGATCGAATCGCGGAATCGTGATTTTACGACGCCGTCGTCCTCCGAACGCATCGAGAAATGCGACTTTACGCGCGGAATATGCTAAATCGGGCCCGCGGAAACGCCACGCTTCCTCTCCATGCAAACAGCATCTAATGACGGTCCCATGCCGTGGGCGCAAATCGACGCCACCAATTTTTCTTCCCTCCTTTATCCATTTCATCTCTCGTCTCCTCTATTCTCCCTCACCCTCTCTTTTCACGAGCGCGCTTCTTTTTCCTCCAGTGTCTCGACTATTCTCCCGGTAATGGCACGTACTGACGCGAGCATTCGGATGCAAAGCGAGTCGTATCACTTTGCTGAAAGAATCTTCTTCCATGGTTCTTCATCGGCGACGAGCGCACTTCTATCGCGAGTCCGCTTGCAGGAGAGGGGAAATACAAAGCAAAAGTAGCTGTCGAGTAGTGCCTTAAAGCGCGATGGTGCGATGGTGGTGCGTCCGTAGTGACATTAAGATAGTCATGCGACGTGAAAATCAATGCGATCGTGGGGTGAGAGTAATGAGCAACTTTTACGGATATCGAGCATGTATGAGACACATATGTGTTATGCGCACGATTTAGATAGAACGCGTGACACGGGACGACAGCGTTTCTATTTTAGGGCTCGAGCATATCGTGACGGAATAAAAAGGGAAAAAGACCCGGCGTATACATGTCAGAGCGGCGGACTAATGACACGAAATTCTTTTTCGTGACCAAATAAATGTCTTGATTCATTTAATGTTTGCCTGCTCATTTATCTGGGGCCAAATTGAGGGGAAATTAGGTCAAACGGGGGGCGATACCGGGCAGCAATCGAAGGCACGACAACGGGACAAATAACCCAAAGTCGCTAGCAGGGAGCATGTAGGAACCACCGATAAGGGCGTAATCTTACACCTTTCCCTTTCGGGCTTATACCCATACGAGGTCACGTTCGTCGTTGTTTGCCCTCTTTATTACGTGCAGAAGAGAGTTCGTCCAGTTGCTTGGAAACCCGACACATCTCCGATACAAGCGCGACAAGCCGCCCAGCGCAAAAAAAGGAAGAGAAAGAAATGAATCTTCTTTGATGAGAGTAGATACAAGCGCGGGAGTCCTTGTAGGGCCTTTTCGCCCTCCGTCTTTCACCTTCCTCCTTCCCGGCCGGGGACGAAGTGTTCTCGGGGCTCGAGAACCTTTCAAATAATGTCGCATCAGCAAAAGCGAGTCGCGGCAACGGTGCAATTATGTGACATCTTCTGTTTATTTGCGGGAGAAACCGTCGTAAGCGAAATTTCAAAAATGCTTGTGTGTAGTGCGTTAAATTTTAATGAGCGCGCCTCGAGCATTCCGAGCGAGTTCTATATAAGTCATACTGTAACGCCGTCGAAGTAGTTGTCGTCAATTTCCGCGAGCTGTGATATTCACACTCGCTGCAGCGTGAATAATTTGATACAACTTGCTTTTAATTGAAAATATTTTTCGAGCATCTGACCTCCACCATTCTTCACGATCTATAGCAGTATTGAATAAAATTGTATTTCCATAATTTCGTTTTTTCCAATAATAATTTTTTACCATTTTTAGTTTTTGACAATTTTTCATATTGTGAATAAAATTAAACGGAATTCTTCGTTAGTCGTCACAGATAAATGGGAAAAATTAATTCGACATTGAGCAGATGTCGACTCACCCACGAGCCGAATTCGCGCGGCCACGTTGCGGCGCAATGTGCCGTAATTAAATCCACCGTAATGCGGAGAACGATACGCCGCCAACATCCCCGTGCCACGTGAATCGTACACACGTATACATCTCGGTTTAATATTTATCGCGTAATAGAATATAGAGCCCGTCAGTGGCCGGAACAGCCACGTTTACGTGGTTGGTTAACTCAGGAAGCCCAGGGAACGTAAACTGGAAACTAAATCCAAACTAACCGAACTCTCTATGTTTATCCCTCGCGCTCTATCTCTCCCTGCAATTCGTACCCTCGTCCCTCTTTGCCTCCCTCTCTCTCTCTCTCTCTTTCGTGACCGGTTATGCTCCATGTTCCATGATTTCGCGGTGTTTCATCCGCGGGTATGTACTTCGCTGGAGCATTGCGTTCGTCGGCTATGTATACACGCATGTATTGGTCCGTACGCATTCCATGTGCCCGAATACCAGGCCAGAATTGATCCTAAACCTGGAAATCCGAACGCAATTTGACACGTATGCATTTTTTTCTCGCAATCCTCCATTCACTCAACAAGGCTTTGAGATATTTTTTATAATATTTCTTGATTAAAATTTTTAATTGCGTTCCAGTGCAATATCATGACAAAAGTGTGAATTAATTCATAAAAATTCTCTTGATTCAAAATGATATTACTTTTTGCTTTAGTTTAATATTTGCAACGATGGTTGTATGAGGGTGCGGAGGGGTCAGTGCACGCACTCTTAAGGCTGTGGCCCTTCGTTGAGGCAGCGTTTACTATCGCGGATCCATCGCGCGGATTGTATTACGTGTGGAAATGTACGATTCGCTCGTACGTGCGTGGCGTACACACGCGTGCCGTACGGGCGCGTGTGCGTCGCGGAATCGTAAACCGGTAGATATTAAACTTTTACAATCCCGGCTTGTTGGCTGGTCGGACAAGAGGTTATGATGATTAGATGTAACTCGATAATACGCGGGGACCCACCATCGCGACGCATCGGCCCTCCGTGGCTTCCAGTATGTTGGCAAAAGCCACGGTCGTTAAAGCTGCCGTTAAATCGGCGAAAGCTAAAAATCGTAAAAGCCCGTTCTCCCCCGCGAATCAAGTTGCACATCGGATCGAGAAGCGCGTTTATCTCCGACGCTTTAATTAATAACGATCACTCACGCATGTGAGTCGTTCGCGTTTATGGGATACGTTATTGCTTCTGTTCGCCGTAATCATCGTCGCTTGACATGTAGGCTGGCACGGTAATGACAAATGCACTTGACACATGAAAAGATAGAGAGAAAAAAGATTGTACGGCCGAGTTTGGAAATGCGGACACTCATTTGCATTGAATTTGCTCGATGATGACATGCCAATAATAGTAACGATTGCGCGTGGAACTGGTTTTCTTACTGCACCGTGTGCCTTTGATCCCGCTGGCAGCGATTGCGCAAATAAGATTTGTAAAGCTACGTGTCATAATTGTAGTTATATATAACAGTGCGTTGCGCCGCAGTAGCCAGCGGTAGAGATCGATACAGAACATAACGATTGCACACATTTTATAAACTTGCGACTGTACGGACGGTGAAAAAACGGCCTATTCGCGTTATTTATCGCGTTCTCCCGGTACTGCAAACAAATTAACGAACCACATAAATTCACGTAATTTAATGCTCGTGATGGGGCACCATCGTCGTTTGCGATCTACGAGAGCGCTACTTTGTTCCACGCACGGTAGAAACGTATTTCACTCAACTGTCGTTAAACCATCTTTCTACGGAGGAGAGACGTAAGAAGTTGGGATGCCGTCGACGAAGAGTCGAGTCGATCGTCGAAACATACGGCAGTCGATCGGGCATCCGGCCGCGCATTTTTATGTCCCGACATAAACGTAACGGCGAGTCGTAACGCGTGCCACGAGCAAATGACATTGCATACCCAAGTGAACCTACTGCTACCCCTCGCATCGCCGCCGTCGGTCCGCATAATAATTCTCCGTATTGTCAAAGCCAAACGCCCCCGCACATGCGCGCGCGCGTACAACGTTATTAACGTTTATATCGAGTAAGATAACGCGCTCTCTCGCCACCGCGAGTGAGTAACGATCGCCGTCGCGCGGAATCGCCCGGTTTAGGCAAGCTCGTCGGTTACAATTCCGTTTATTGGACGTAATTCGTGATTGGCACCGGCC
This sequence comes from Ooceraea biroi, assembly GCF_003672135.1. NCBI lineage: Eukaryota > Metazoa > Arthropoda > Insecta > Hymenoptera > Formicidae > Ooceraea > Ooceraea biroi. The sequence continues at coordinate 6,601,219 of NC_039509.1, forward strand.
GTTTCTCCCAGCTTACTGCTACTAAATTCGACCTGCCGCCCCCTCGAACGAGCGAGGCGAACTTCTCCCTTGGGCCGGCGGGGGTTGAGGTCGCGGCAAAACCTCGAGATATAAAGCGGTTTTGCTCCAGCAATTTTATGAATATGCTTTCTCAACGCGCGGCACCCCTTGCCGAAGCTGAAGTTGCGCGGCTTGTCGGCGGGAAGGGGGTTGAAAGCTGTTAGAAGAGTCGAAAGAGCGTTATAGGTGGACGATAATTTATCGACCACCCCCGTGAAACAGGGGAGACCTTTCCTTGCTGCTCCGAAAGTTTTCCGGAGTTCTTAGCGCTTAAGCGCGAAAATCTGTTCTGAGTGCAAGTTTGTTGATCGGTTCGAAAATTTTATATTTATTTGTTCTGTGCTTCTCCTCATGTAAAAGATGAAGAGACAAAGGAGACAAAAGGAAAAAGGACATAAAAATAAATGTTTTCTTCTGCAACAGAAAGTACAAGAAAAGAGCTAAAAGGGATTCCTTGGTATTCATACTCATACCGGGCAGTCTTTAATCTTATCTGGCTACCTTGAGATTGACCTCCTCGAGGATTCGCGAAAGCCACGAAAATTCGTTTACGTTCGAAATTTAGTTTCAGTCGGAGGAGTGCTCGCAGCGAGTGGCGAGTTCCCGGCGAAAAACTGAGTTTAGACGGCAGACGCAAGAGGTAAGGAATCAGAAGCTCTCCGGCGCGCGTCTGACGAGCTTATCGCTGGCTTAATCGGATTTTAAGAAGCGCATTGTTTACCTCGGTAAATAATTTACGGCGCGCTCGCGTGCATAATAGAGTTTTCGCGAGTCGGGACGAGTCTCAGCGAAGTGGTCTCGGTTGATTGACGAGAAAGTCGGGACTACGTTCCGCGCAACTTCAAAGACGGAAGTCGATGTCGGGGCTGAGCGAATACACCCTCGGCGAAATTCTGCCGCCCTTCGTTGCTCGTGATAGCCTGACAAACTCGTGTTTTATCGCATTATTTATTGCTGCCAGACACGAGCTCTCGCTCGTGCTATAGCGGCCATCACCCCGTGCGCACTCCCCCCGACTCGTTCCTTGGGCCATCGACGATCACACACTCGTGCACACGTACGCTCGTGCGGCGCGGCCGTTATTGATGGATTCCACCCTTATGAAATATCTGGAAGCTCGGTACGAATTTATTGCAAGCAGTTCGACCAGCTTTATCTCGTATTGTTCATGATAAACCCGCAGTGATATCTCCACGAGATATTCCGGTGGCTCCTAAAAAGCCCCCGATGAGCCGTTATACGACTCTTTTTTTCCGCGTCTCTGTTCTCGTCGACGTGTATAAATACGTGCTCGCTCGCGCGACGTATATACATTGAACACCGGCATTAATTCGCGGGGGGATGATAGATTGAAAGAAGAGGGGTTTTCCTTGAGAGAAATGTCGCTTCTCCTGAATTTGAGTGCCTTTTACGTTGGCTATTAGGAGTTGCCTTAATAACGACGTAATCTCATTTGTCTAAAAGTTTAACATCGAAAAGTATATCACGCGATGGTGTCTTATATAGTGTGCCACTTTATACGCGCAAAACGTCGTCGCTTTCAGCATTGACGTGCGACGTTAGGCGTGACTTAATTTATATTTATTAAAAACGCGACTTTTTACTATTCCTCCAACGACGACGCAATGGTTCACGAACGATTAAGAGCCGCACAATTTTCACCTCAGAATAATTTGGTTTAATGTGTCGAGGGCGGTTTCAGAAACTCGTTTCCGTTCCCACTAACATGAACGGCATAATTATTTCTTCTGCAACGGGGAACGCGCGCAACGAGGCTGAAGAAGCACGCGGGCGAGATATTTACTAAAGAAAATTTTCATAATCGCGCCGGTACCGACGCACAGTTTTTCCGGGGCGCTGGGCGTCGTTAAAAGAATTTGCACGCACTCGTCAGCCGCTCGTCCGCCTGTAAAAAGACGGCGCGATGGGCCGAAAAAGAGAGTCTCATTCTATCTTCTCTCCTCTTCAGCTTGCTCCTTTTAGCAAGCGGAGAAAAATATCGTTCCGTGACGCGTCGTGTGTATCTCGTACGTGTCGAATTCTTTCGTGATTATAGATGCCGATCGCGTCGATCGCCGTCGTTTCTTCTGGGAGGGAGGAATTTGGGGCAGGTTGCGGTTCGACGATGCACGCGATCCCGCGAAATCGAGGGTTTACCGCCTTTCAGTCGCGTTCGCCGTGCCCCGGACGTCGTCTCCCTCGTCGTGAGTACGACGAGCACAATATCAAAACGAGCAACAGAAAGCTTGCAGGCGAGCAGGCGGGATCGTTCCTCGCTATTACGCGCGAGAAAGAACGGCCATTATGTGCCCGGCGCGTCTCATCCGAGGAAATTGACCGCGGGTATTATACCTACGTGGACGTACCGCGGACATGCGAATTCACGGAAGGCGAGTGACGTAAAGTAACGAGCGCCGATATTTTTACATTCGATTCAATTTCGCAACGCAGCGCGCGCGTGCAACACCACTTCGCTTCGTGACACGCGATGGAGTGTCGCCATAGACATAAAATCTTCTCGCGAGGCCTATTCCATCGCTTTTGCTTTAACGCTGACATTAACGACGCTGCATGCATAATATGACGCTGCTTGCCCGATGCTTATTTTACGCGTCTATTTTCGCCAGAAGTAACATATTGGACTATTACTTCGTTTTTCAGGTAGATGCTTCTATACGATGATAAAGGATTGATCTGAGAGGAATAATCTCGGTGAGTCCAATTTTTCTATCTCTATTCTGTCTATTCTATCGAAATCTCGCAAACAGTATGCTTCGCCGAATCGTGCATTGACCGCGAAAGGAAATTCTCTCTGTGCGATGATGCGTTGAAATCCAAAATCATGAAAATTTCGTCAATCTCCAGCTCGTTTACGAAACGATATTCTGATTGAAGTTATGAGCGACATTCGCGAAATCTATTCTGGCAGTGCCACCAAATCGGTTGTGCGTGCCGACTTCCTGTTTAATAGAGGCCCTCGGCCAAGACCAATCTCCTTCGTCTATCTCCCTCGTCCCAGCCATCGACCACCGTTCAATTACGCAGTCATTAACTCGCGATTGTCTCTTTCGGCGTAACCTCGTTACGCCGACTTGAATCCCGGGCGCGGCAATATTCCGCGCGCAGATCTCAACACAGATAGGCTTTTAGCGTATTAGCAGGCACAATGTGACAATGGAACGTAGCTGCGCGCTACGGGAATAGCAAATGCCGCCACTCTATCCGTTTCCCATACAATGGCCGCCCCGTGTCTGGTGCAAACTGCAAATAGCCAGGCGAAACACGTATTTCATAAACGCCCGCAACATCGTCAATGCGCGCCGAACCTCTCTCGTCTTCGTGCTTCTGTTTCATGGGATGCCACGTCCGAGCTGGGTGGATTTTCATTCTGCCACGATTTCAAAAAATCTCACTATTGATTCCGCATGGTAAGGTATCGCGAGCTTGAAAAAAGAATTTTGAGATTCCAGAGAAATGCGGGATGAGTTAATAAAGTTATTATTTTTAAATCCCAAAAAAATTTATGCGTTTTAATCTGGACTTCATATTCAAACGTCGTATTTCATGAAACATTTATTTTCACGAATGTTTCGTTTTTATTCATATACGTGTTCCATGTACAAGTATATAAATATGTTTTAATTATGTTTGGTACTATTTTTGTTAAATTCCAGTATAAATTGAAAAGGCATCTCGCGTTGCAGTTTCCGCTTTTAATTCGCGAATATTGCCCGTATCGCAGCTGGAGAGCTTGCAAACGAAATCTGTGAGGAAACATTTTTCACTATAGAATGCAATTTGCTTTAATTAACGTACTTAATTTTCCTTTGACTCTCGCGAGTTCGCATTCTCACGGCGTAAATTACGGGCAAATGTAGTTTCTCTGGAAAGATATTTCGCGCAAGCTCTGACTTTGTATCACACGATTGTAGTAATGCTCTATCTCAGCGCATTTATAAAATTTATCACTTAAATTCTTTTGATCAGTGACGTGAATATTTAGATTTGTACTGAAAAGAAAAAAGCTCAGTATGTATCGCTTGTCCCCTGCTTAGAGAGATTTATCTTTCTAATATGAACGATCCTCCGCATATAAGATTTAATGACTGCCCGTACATGTCCCTGCGTATATGACTGATTGTATCAACGGCTTCGTGACTTGGCTCTAAAGCCGCTCGCTTCTGTTCGCACAAACAGGCATCGCCGTCAGCGATATTACGTCAAATACTCGTATAACTAGTAACTGCAATTTATTCCCCAGCGTGTGGTTAGATTTCACATTATATTATTTGATTTCAAAATCAAAGTGAAGTGCACATCATTATTCCCTTATGTAACTCCACGTTACATCTCACATTGCACTTTATCATTCCTTTTTTTCCATCACGCTACATTGTGCGATATTCTTTTTTCACGTGAGAGATATCTTTATCAGTGTCGAACAGTTCTGTACGTTTATTACGAGATCGCCAAAGTCATCCCGTATAGAATCGCGTTTATAGTACGCCTACAGTAGGAATTGCGTCACGTTAAACTGCCTTTCGGAAATACGCGCGGGGTCGAAACGGCAGTCGCATCGACCGGTGTAAACCCAACTCCAGCCGGACAACAAGCAGTAGGATCCTTCCGGCAGGTTACCCCGCCAATCAGTCAGATTATGCTGAATCCGGGGAACGCAGTACGTACGTTATCAGAGCCGGTACATAGGGCACGGTCGATGGGTCGATGGATATGGGCCGTGCATGTACGCGTACACGCGCGGCGGTTTGGTTGCGCGACCACGTCGGGTTTCGGTGGATGGACACGCTCCGGTCAGAGTGCCGGGGGTTTCGACGGGTTCCCGACGGTACACGCGTCGTAAAGTGACGATCAGATCAGGATGCAGGAAATTGGCCGGATTCGCGAGCAATGGGCCATGCTGATACCGGAGCCGGTCCGTGTTTGCCGCGGATATCAGCCCGAAGTGTTGCGGTATATACGATGCGATCGACACGCGCGTCGTCCTTACACGCGTCCACTTCGGACGCGGTGCGTTTGTGTGTCACGCATATCGGACGGCGCGTAGACAAATTTCGACGGCGATCAGAATAATCGGTGGGGATCGCCGTGACCGTGGCAGTGCGATATTAATAAAGATAGCGCCAAGGATTTGACGACGTCACTACGCTATCGCTTTTCATGAGTGTGTCGTCCCCTGTTCAATTCAGTTTATCGGCGATAGGACGGAGATATATAATTTTCCAACTTGGAGCTATGGCGGCTCGATCTTAATCACGATTATTTAGGCAAGGATTTCCGTCATTCGTCTCATGAGATCGCGTATTGTCGTGTATTATTATGAGAAATAATGGCAACTGTAATTGAGAATGACATCGATATTTTCGGAATTTTGAGTTTAGTTACATACAGGATTTTCTTTCTGTAGCTTGAAATCTTTCGTGATCTCGCTTTATATCCCATTTGTATTTATATTTCACATTTACTGCGATTTTAGTGTCGTCTGTGATACGCTGTTGTGCAGTATATTGCAACCTCTGTCAAATGTCGCTAGTCACTATCGATCAGGTGTATTCCGGCATGACGGAAACCTCATCATCCTCGATGACGCGACGAGACACCATGATTCGACATAGTTCTTCGGCATGCTCCAATGTCGTGCCATTAAGCGTAGATAAGCCAGTGGCTAGAGCCACGGCCAATATTGAATGGTCCGTGTACGCAGTTTGCCGGGAGGGTTTCACAGTACGGGGGTGGTTGTGCATTAGTGGCACCATTGTGCCAGTCGCCCCTCAAATCCATATTACTCGTGTAGTAGTCAGTCAGTGTCCGTTCGTCCATCTGCCTCTCTCTCGCTCTCTCGCTCTCTGCACGTCCGTTCGTTCGGATGTGCGACTATTCGACTGCGTATAGAGACTGCGAGAGAGAGGGAGAGGGAGAGGGAGAGGGGGAGAGAGAGAGAGAGAGAGAGAAACTGCGCCACCGGTCGACGCGTTCTATATGCAAACCACCGCGTAATGAGTCCGTCAACCCCGTAACGTCGTTTGCTGCTATCCTTGCACTTAGGCGACAGCGCTCGGGCCATTTTCCGACGAATCCTCCGGACCGGTCTCGCCTCAAATGCAAATCCCGAGCGATCGCGCGCCACCGGACGATCGCGCGAATGCAAATTCGCGCCGTTGCGATTACTGGGAATATCGTTATTCGCGTTAGAATCGCCTATTCATTCTACTCGCGTATCCAAAGATGCGAGAATAACGGTCATCCGTGATATTTCGAGTCGGCGCGTGCGAGATGCATCGCGTTGGGTCACAATTTATCGTGTAATCTTTTTGAATAATTTTAGATAATGAAATATTCATTAAATAATAAATAGTATAATAATACATAATTTCGTCTTGAGGTGTTGCTTGTATCGTGTATTGTGTTGTTTCTCCTAAAATAAAATCTAAGAAATACTTCACACACACACACACACACACACACACAAGAAATAAATATGAATATTCATATTTTCGCACGCCTCGACGGAGCCCATAGACGTCGTCGCACTTTGTGGTCGTAGACATCTTCGGCGACGCGTTTGGGCGTCTCGATTAATGTCGGTTATTAGCCGGCTGTCATCCGGTCGTCGTAAGGATCGCGTGTCGCGGCTCGCTTCAACAATGGCTCGTCAACGTGCGAAACGAGATGACACGGCCGGGCGCGTGTGATAATTATTCTGGCGCTGTTAGTGCTCGAGAGAGAAAGACAGAGAGAGAGAGAGAAAGAAAGAGAGAGATGGGAAATCGTGCGAGTGCTCGCATAAACGGGCTATGCAGCGTGCACACAGAGACGCGCGAGACGCGACGTTGAATATTACGACCGCGCGAGAGCAGGTTCGCCGGCATCAGTCGACGTCGCTGGCATAATGTTTGGCATAGCTTGTCGCAATATGTTACGCACCATCCAGCAAGCACCGCGCTCATCGCGTCTGCCGTCCCTCCCAGCATCCAATCGGGTTACTACAAGTATCTCTCTGAGCTCCGTGTCCCACTCATACAGACCTCTGCATGCAATCACTGTAACCAGCGAATCTCGCGCACTATGCCCGGTGCCCCTAACTGCCAACTTCGTAATCACGCCGCGCTAAATAACGCGCTGGCATCGGCCAGCTGATTAAACGGGAGCGCTTTATCGTGGCGGCATTCTGACGTACGGGGATTGAAAACTCACACTACGCTGCCCACCCGTGACGAATATCAACGATTACCCGATTGACGAGTATTGCGTCATGGCCGAAAAATCGATTGACATCGCCTGGAAAAGTCATCAAGCAACATTCACTGGCAAAGATATCGGCAGACAAGCTTCTTTTTAAATCAATGAAAACGCATCGATTAATTTTTCTGTACAAAAGATTCGGTATTATAAGTTGTCAATTCAAATCACTAGAAATACTCGCGACACATTTGTAAGACATTTTTAGAGGAGCTGCATGTAATCTGTGCACGTTACGAACGAACAGATCCTCTTCGCTCCGCGAATGGCGCAAAGCAGTGCGCGAAGTATTGTGCGAAATTGCCACTCTCGACGTGACGAGAGAACGTCGCGAATAGGCTACACGGATACGCTCTCGTATACATCACCATGCTGGCTGGTTAGCCAGCATCAGTCGCCGTCACCGGCATAATGTTTAGCATAGCTTGTCGCAATATGTTACATACCATCCAACGCCGCCCCGTCCCACCATCGAATCGGGTTAGTGTTGGTGTTTCGACGGGCCCGTTCTGCGCCTCCATAGACCGTTCGCGCGATGGGATGGGCGACTGATTTCACCTCGCACCCTCCGCTGCCCCCCACCGTGCCCGGGAAGGGTGATAGCCGCCTGTCAGCGTATGCTAATCACGGTAATAGAGCGAACGCTGCACTACCGAGGCTTTGCCGAACCGCGCTAATATTTTGGAATAACATCGACCGCGCCGTTTTCGTGGAGGGACCACGGACTGTTCCCAACCCAGGCATGCAATTCGGAGGGACTCCGTCATTTTCCGGTGATCAGCCCCGTAATTACGTGAATGTGTGTAGCGTATCCTTTGGCGGTTTGGCCTATAATGCTGATTAACAAACTTGAGAATTATCCCAAAATTGTGTTTGCGTTACATTACATTACATTACTTATGAATAAAATTATTTACGATACTGATATTTGTAGGAAGCTTTATTTACAGTCATTTATTTACAGTCATCGGCTACGATAATTTATATAATTGAAAATGAGATGATTTAGAGTAAACAGCGAGGCGTGTAGAACAAGGGGGCTGTCATGTCGGCGAGTTTAAAAGCGTTGTCCCTAATCTCTCTGCGTTCGTGTTATTGGTTTGAATCCAAACTAGGGTGAGGGTACGCATTAACGGGACGCTTCGTACGATATAGGTCCCAGGGTGCCAGTAGCGTTGCCAGAGTCGGCACGGATATTATAAATTCAAAGTCAAATGTAGCGTATTGTAATTTCGCCGGAATATCACTTAATGCAATCTGCACAGTCTTGCTGGAAAAATTGCCTCGTGTTTTTCCAGGACGAATTTAAGGGAATCCCGACTCTATCTCGTCGTCGAAATTGTCGTTATGCTGCTGAATTAAGATAAATTCATTGATAAGCAAATCGGCTTGATTTGTGCGAAAAATCTATAAATTTAATAAACTCGCGTGTCTCTTCCCGTTGGAGCTCTTTTGGAAGGACCGGTTATTAATTATCTTCCTTAAAATATATAGAGAAAAATTTGGCAAAGCATCCAACTTCTAACTATTTAATTGCATCAACATTTTACGTCACATAATTACGCGCGATAACTGAAATACGTAAGAATCTTACTATTGTGCGAGAAGAAAGAGCTTCCATGTGAAATTAAAGCTGCTATCTACCCAGCATGACAAGAGAAGATGGCTCCGCGTCCGTTAGGCACCGAGAATACAGGATTACGTTTTGCTCCTCATCTTCGTCTGACAAAAAAAAATAAATACCCTCGAGCGCGAGCAGAAAAATAAGCCCTTAAAGAGGCTGATGAATTTTAAATCAGCCGTGCATTGAAATCGGGAAAACGTCTCCATTGCCAAGAGGACTTTCAGACCCACCCCGCGTCATCCTCCGTTGCCTCCCACCGCGCCACCCCACTTTCAGTTTTCATCTCTTAATAATACAGAGGCACTAATACCCTGATCACATATTCTCGGGGATGAAAGGTAAATCTTACGCTCCGGGCGGGTTATAAGGAGCACATTAATTCCATTAGAAAAGGCGTGTATCCCTTCCTTCCTCGCGTTTTGAAGAGACAGGTTCCACGGATCCGTCGTGTTCCCTTGACAGCGGCACAAGATCGTTCCCATGCATTCTTTGAGCATCATGTCCGCATGAATGTTATCAAGAATATATAAGTACATGTATGACAAATCTCGGATATTTAAAACGCGATTTATCACGAAAAGCGGATATAAATAAATTTGGTTATTCTTGCATTTGATATTACATTTATTTATCCACGTAATATATTTTTGAGGTAAACGTGCTCTCCCGCCATAATTTCCTCACAATTTACACGACACCGCGATCTCGCATACACGCGATAAAATCTGCAACAGAATTCCTGCAAACACACTGGAAGCGTATACACGACACGTTCGCACTCGTAAAGACCGTCGAATGTCTTGAGAGCATTGAATGTCGGGTACTACTCTCTCTTGAAGCAGATCACGCGAGGGATTTTATGAAAGGCTCTCCCTAATCCTCGCTCGTCGCGGCGGGGTTTCCCGCTCGTCGCGGTCCGCAATATCATCGGTATCCCAACAGCCAGTGCACGTCGTAAAAGTTATTATCACACACGACAAACGATGCGATTTCAGCAGCACGTGTCGAAACGAGACGAGACCAGACAAGAAGCACTACTATAAGCGTGCGACCGTCGGCACCATTTTTCATGTCGCCCGAAATTTTCCGCGTCGAAAGGGACACGGCGAGCCTCCCTCGGCGAGGCGGCACGGTTCTCTTAAAAGTTCGCAATAAGTCACAACCGTGAAGACAGAGAGAAGAGCGAGGAGAAAAACGGAAAAGGATCAAGCGCGGACAAGAGCGTGTGGCAAGAAAGAGAGAAAGAGTCGTCGTCGGTCGATCGGCGTTCGAGGGCCGACAATCCGACGCGCCACCCCCTGGGAAATCGCTTTAAACCTTTTAAATTCGAAGCTCCCCACGCCGAAAAAAGCGGCGAGTCCTCTTCGAAGAGCATCGAGGCGAAGTATATACACGTACATACAGCATGTCGAGCCGCGCCGGTTCCGCGCGCCACGTAAATACATCGCGCGCGGAAGAGGGAAATCTGTTTAAAATATGTTCTCTCTCTCGCCATTTCGCCATGGTCGTTTGCCACGGCGAATAGCTAAATGCTTTTTGCGAGAGGCCATTTAAATCTTTACCTTTCGTCTTCCCCCGTTCGTCCCCTGCCGCCCATTGCGATCTCCGCGTCCGTTTTCCCGTTCGGCTCCCCCGCAACCCTCTCTCGGCCGGTTCCACGCTCCCGGAAGGACGAAATACGCGTCGGTACGAAGGAAGATCTACATGGGGAAATAAAAGTACGCGAGATGCTGCTGCCGCGCGTCCGACTTTGTTTGTTATCAATTTCTTCTTATCCAATCCCGGCCGGAGTCTTCGGTAGCGCACGCGATATCTTTGAAGTATCTGCAAATATCCGCGCATACGAGGTAAAAGCAAACGTATTTTAAAACGATGCCGGTGCCTCTCGTCCTCCTCCTTTCTGCCGTGCTCGACGAGTCCCTACTGACTCTTTGCTCTTGCGTTTTATCGAGATTGGCCGCGGCTGGCTGCCGTCGGTGAAGTCCCGCAGGAAATGGGGCTCCGCGGATGCAGCCAGACGGCAGCGTGGATCCACGAGCAGAAACTCGTGATACCGAGGCGCATTCTCGCCGAATACACGCGCCGATGCTCGGCACTCTTTCGCCTCGTTTCCGGTCGTGGCCCCTCTCTCCCCGAAAGTCTCGTCTGTTTGCGTATGCATGCGAGACGCGCGAGTGTCGGCTTTACATGGTGAGAGATGGTGACTGGGCTATTCGCATTCGCGAATTCCAGATGAGAAACTCGAGGAACTCGCCTCTCGTGTATGCCTGTTGTTTCCGCACAATATTACAAACGAGCTAAATGGATTTCGATCCGCGACTCGCTTCTATTTCAATGGAAATCCGCGGCGGTTTCCATGTACCTCGGTTTATCCGCTTCAATTTTTCGACGGTATCTCGTCGCGACATACAATTTACGATGCGATGCATGTTTTCAAAGCATAATTATTAGCCATAAATAACAACGAATAAAGTACACGAGTCTTCCAATTATTTGATTAAACGTAAATGTCAGTAAATCTTCTGATCTATCTGATTGTCGTTTAATTGGCGAACGATGTAAAGGTCAGATCGATAAAATTGTGATATTACTCTCGATTAATTCATTATGCATCCCTTATGACTCGTCTTCGTGCACATTGGATTTCATTGCATACTAAGTGTCGGTTTATGTCCTTCACGAGAAGCAGCAGTCTTCTTATTATAACTTGAAGGTAGAAGCGACCACGTTCACGCTTGCACTATGTCGAGATCCTCTCGATCGGGATCGTGACGTGAAGACTCGGCACTCGAAAGGAGGCTAAGCGCCACCGTCCGTGAATTCGTTGTCGTACGATTAATGAAAAAAAGTCGTTGGAGCGCTTTACGAAGGCTGTTGCGACGCGCGGCCTTAATACCCGACTACATTTTATTTGTGGCGACTTATCTGATGAAATCAATCGCGACATTCCCAATGTTCTTCTCGACGTTCCATCCTGACGATATTTATGGATGCGTCGTTGATTGCTCTCGAGAATTGGCTTTCACATTTAAACCCGTCTCTTTTCTTGAAAACTGTATGTGTTCATTGCAGAATTCGCAAAATATATTGACCTAAAATTTTATATCTGAGGCACTAGCACTTGTTTTATTACTCTGAAAAGAATCTGTAAGTACTTCTGCAAAATCGGAGATAATAAAGATAGCATTTAGAGATTAATGAAAATATATCATATTTAAATAAAATATTTAAATAAAAATCCATGATAACTTCGCTTGACGTGGATGATTTGTCTTCGTTAAGGGAGCTAAAAGATCCATCGTCGCGACGAAATCTTTCCTTTGATCTCCCTCTTCTCGGTGCTTCCTTCGATCGAGCGAGCTTTGCGGTGGCCGTCTCTTGTTCACGGCATTGTAACTAAATCGGTCACTTCACCGCTCATAAATGACGAAAAAGGGGCAGGATGGAAGAGGTACGCCTCGGCGGCGACGTAGGCCAGCGAGAGATAAGGGGAGAAGAAGCGAGCAAGATGAACGTTTCCGAGCACTACGAAGGGCTGACCGTTTTGGCCTCCCCCGAAACCGATGTCCGGTCAGCACCCTTGACTCGAACGTTGCCCTCCCCGTGTACAGGACTTTTATGGCGCATAAATATCAAGAGCTCTCCATGATATCCCTACTGTATTATCAGGAGACGCTTACGGCCGACGCGGGGGGACGCGTACGCGACGACCAGAACTGTTATTCGGGCGCAATTCTATATCTCCTGTCCCACACCTACGTGCGTCGGGGAACCGGCAGTTCCGGAACAACTCCGTGATGCTGGACTTCCGCCAATTCAGTCGCTCGGATAGGAAGCAGCATTCCGCTCGCGCGCGGACGCGTTCTGTGTGTACGGACTATATATACTCGCTCGCGCCCAAATTCAATCTACCGTCCGGTTCATCCTTTCCTGGGAAAACGAAAGGCGAAGGCTATCGCGAGCCAGCTACTGGAGCATTCGCTCTCGCCGTTCCGGTAGTCTGCGAGGAGTCGGATGGAGCTGTAATTTCTTCAGGCAGAATTGCATTTACGAGGGTTACCCTCTCATGCTGCCCGTAGACAAGGATTGCGAGAGTCGTGGAAATTCTCTGATTTTCTCGAAGTGAATCAACGGCGCCGGTGCGCTCGGAGTGCTCGGCACTCGATGAGCAACGTACTGTGAGATCGAAACTGTCAGATAACGTGAAACAACGCTCGCTCCAAGTTTCGGCAATCGCCTGCACTTTCAGTGATAAGCTCGTGCAAATTTTGAACGAACCATAGACCGAATCAATTTCACGGATGAATATCATGTTATTGTTGATTTCCTAAAGATGTTACTGTTTTTCCACTTGAACTTATTATGATTACTTGATCGATTGTGAAACAACTAATTATCGGATTCTTGCCTCAATCGTAAATTATTTTCTGAGGTGTCTTCTCCAAATTCTCTCTTCTCGCTGTTGAAATTCGCACGAAATTCGCAACTTCGAAATTCGGAAACTTTAACAAATCCTTACTTTCGAGCGTAATCTCCTTAACTTCCGGATCGCGTGCTTCTTAAATCTCATCCGTCAAGGCTGGCCGAATAGAGCGGCGTTGGGAAGGCTGACGAGCCGTCGAAGGATTTCTGCACGGCGCAAACGAGGCTGGTAATTTCTTTAACCACCCCGACTCAGCCCCTCGACCGGTAATCCACGATTCTCATCGCATATATCGGGTATAAGAAATTCACTGAGTCGAGAGGGAGATCGCATATTGTCAGGCCATCAGCGTCCCTCGCTCCGTCGCTGCCGTTGCCGGGGACTCCGGGCCCTTTCCTTTAACCCCCGCGCGTCCGCTCAGCTACGATACTACACTTTCTCTCTCATTCTATCTTTCTCTCTCTCCCTGTCTCGAAACACGTCGACGGAGTGGGCAAGAGGTATATCGCCCCTATCTGTATCCGTGTATGGTTCCAATAAAACGGGAACCACTCACAGCTTTTGTGTCGGATACAGTGGCGGTGCCTGCCGAGGCGAGGGAGGGGTGCTAGTGGTTGTTATCGGCCATCAGGTTTTATATCCGTGCCAGAGGGGCGACGGGGAGACGAAGACAGGGCAGGCGGGAACGAGGGGACGGTCAAACGATACTGGATACCGCGTGTTTCACAAAGATTCTATGAAGATTGCCCGGGATTTTATTACGGGAGAAATGTCGGTTAATAAAAATGAATACACGGGGAGCGCGAAAGAGTGCGCGAAGGAGAAAGAAATCAAAAGAGAGAGACAGGAAGATGAAGAGCCTTTCTTTTTGTCCACCCTTCGCTGTCTGCTCTTCTTCCTGGATCCTTCCATCGTTGGCCCTCGACGATGGCAAGGCGATTCGAAAGCGCGATTTCGCGTCGGACGCGTAAACTTCACCGTTTAGATCACTCTGAAGCCCGAGTTGGAAAAAGCGGCAGTTCCAGCCCCGCGGCCACAGACGCGTTTATCTTTTCCCTTCGCCTCCGTGACTCAGCAACGATCGACGCCGAGATCTCTCGCGAGATTGGACGTGTGAAATGGGTATCGATCCGCGCGTTAATGGGTGTATCGTACGTTCGCGTCGGAAAATTATTATAACGAACCTCTCCCACGGGTATTTACGGCATGGAAGCGACATGGAATTGTTCTTCCTTTTATAGCTTTTTATCTCCGAGCCAAATACCGAAGCTCCAAATAAAATGATCGCGTCGCAGCCACCGAGGTTTTTCCATCAATGCAATGATCACCGGTTAAAGCAACTTCCGCAAGTGCGATTAATGCGGCACGAAGTTCGCTCGTACCAATCGAGCGCCGATCGCGTTTACGGCATGTAACAGTTTGGTGCCAGATCATCGGTTTACAAATTCGCTCGGTGCAACGCTCTCTCGGCGGCAACCCTCGCGATACAACAGCCGCGATTGACGCGTCGCAGCTGCAACCCGTGAGTAATCCGATGCGTCGCCAACGAAGTTTCAAGTGCTAATTCATGCGCACTCTGGGAAAGACGGTATATCGAACCATCGAATCAATAGGGACCTGTCTGCACGTCTTCGGGCAGAAAATCCGATGAAACGCGTCTCGACACGCGCGGCGCCTCGCCGCCACCGACGAGGTAGACGGAGATAAAGGCATCCTGATCGCACGTAAAAGGGTGTGCACCAAGAGCGGCGAGTCTCCGCTTTTCCCGCTACACCATTACGTAATAACAGATTTTCCAGTGATCTTTACGCGGTATCTCGCGTAAAAAGATCACAGCGAGAATAAGGAAGCAGACAGGCGGCTATGAATAAAACAGGAGGAAGAGAGGGAGAGAGACTGAGGCAGAGAGAGAAAGAACTTACGTGTTACATAAGCGCTCTTTCTATTACAAACAAGAAATTTCCCTCACGTTTTTGCAACCGCAATACATCGTGCGCGCGCGTGTACACAGAGTATATTACAGAGATTGTTTCTTTTTAATCGCAACTTGTCAGTTCACGGAAAAGCAAAGAAAAAATATAATACATGATCGCTACGAAAAATATCAATGTTACGATAATTCGCAGTTCCGTTCAGGCTGAAATCGTCGTAGAAGATAATGACACGACGTTACCACCTGTTTTAGTATGATCACGACCGAAAACAATTCATCGCTCAGTCAGTCCCGCTAGTGTTAACACAGACGTTTGTATCGATTATTCAATCGGCGAGCGAACCGCCGTTTCCACGACGCATTGCTATTCAGCATTGGCCGTCGATCCATGGCCGAGGCATAATAAACCAGCTCGGGTCCGCATCCATCTCTTTCCCTCGTTTCCCACCGTCCCGCTTACATTGTAGCGACGTAAACGAAATTCGTCTTCGTTCGCCGGGAACGCACGGCGACGACGACAATGTCGACGACGGGGTCTCATCCAATTTTTCAGCAGCACAAGCTGCACCGAACGAGCCGGTTAATCCGCCGGAATCTCGCTGATGTAGCTGCTTTGCTTCTCGTCGTAGTACGAGCTATCGGGATTCACCGAATTTCAGCCGCGATAGCTCACTGTCGATGTCGAACAGCCTGGAGAGCATTTGTCGATGGAAAAACGGAGAACAAAAAAAATAGAGTGGAGAAGGGAATGGGAGAATGATAGGGGAGGATGAGTTCTTTCTTGTTTACTCGTTTCTACCCGCGATCGAGTCGGGGATCGCCAGAATTGACTGCCGTGTCATTTGTAACAATAAAGGTGGGAGTACCGATATGTCTGGACCTGTAACTGGGTGATACGCGGGGCGGACTGATGACCTCTTCCTAGAAGATACGACCGATACCGTCGTACACGCGATGAAGTTGAGTGATCGAAGCCGAGCGTTTTCGCTTCTACGTGGCTTCATTAAGTGGGAAATAAATCTAAAGTCGAGGTCTCTTTTCTTTGCTTTTCTCCTAGCAATATCCTTGCAGGTCAATTGGGTTTCGTGAGTTTATTTTCCGTTTTCTCGTTATGCGCGTATAACTATGTTATTTCCAGATTTCATTCATCTCGCTCCGATTACGTTCGTGCTGCTTTAACTCCGTAGAAGTCATCGCTCGACGAATCGTCTTCTGGTGCGTCAAACGAAAGAGAAGCACGGTTTTTACAATTCTGTCTCCCCGGTGTTCTTCATCGTCGCGACTATTCGTCCGCGTCATAAATCTTCGCGCAACCGGGCGATTCCTTGGTTGACCGTAAGTGCGTTACTTTTTGATAGAATGAATCCTTACGTCTTCTCTCCGACGAGAATATACGCTCTCTGTCATCCCGCGTACCTTTTCAAAAGAATTGAGCGTGTCGCGTCGCGATCTCAAGGGGGGGCACGTAAGGAGGCCCGAGTCGATTGTTAACAATGCGGGCTGACGTATGGCTGGCATAAGTCAGTCGACAAAGACCATCTGAAATTATGTATCTACGAGCGAGAAAGAATGGAGAGCGTGTCGGGATGGGACGAGTGATGATCCATCCCGTGACCGATCCACATGGCGATCCGGCAAGAGATTCGTCACAGCTCGAAGTTTGGGAAATATTTTGCCTTGGCGTTGCCAGGTCAAGTCGCGTGTCTCAATATTTCCTTCTAGCCGAGACGCTTTTCATAGTTTAAGCAAGACGTATGGCGTGCCTCTTTCTCACCACGTTTGTGCTTCTCTTTGACTAGCTTGTTCTACTTTCATTTACCACTACTATCCCAGTTGGCGACTCTATTATCTGCCTCGGTTGCGAAACTTCGCCCCGTTGAGAAGCTTTGTTCTCGAAAATCGTCCCGTGCTTAATCGGTCGACGTGTTTCGAATTGTTTCGTTCCTACCGATGCATTTATCTGCGTTTTCAGGTGGCAGGGTTTACGCGTTTCGAAAGCTACCTAACCCAGTCGATCGTTCCAGTTTGAAAAGTTAGAAGAACAGTAGATTTGGAATCTTACTTAAAAGATTTAGGAGATTGCGCATGAAATTGCAGTTGTTAAACTTTACAAACAATAATTGTGACGTTCTGCTCTTACGCAGTGATTTTCAGTGGCGATAAAATCCGCCTAGATTCTCGTCGGCAAATCCGCAGGCGTCATTTCGCGTTTCCCGCGATTTCCTCTCGCGTGGCATCTTTCACCGAGATGCAGGTTTTTCATGTATTTTGCTCCATAGAAATCTATCCCTTACGTCGCTCGCGGCAATTACGAAGTACGTGCCTACCGCGTTTCCTCTCTTCTTGCGGTGGCCGGTTCGCGGCAACCGCAAATATTCGTACGATAGTCGCATGTCGTACGAGAGAGGAGATGCGTGCTAGGAGTCGGTAGAGTGTAGCGTAGCGATTAACGAACAAATGGCAGGCGGTCGCCGGTAATTGTAATAATTGTAGACCGCGTAGAGCGGCTCCTTCTTCCTACGCCGCCTTCCATCGTCTTCTTCTCCCCTTCGGGAACAACCGAGGGAAGGCAAGAGCGCGTCATGTGCGCGGCAATGCCATTGTATGCGTCCGTCTAAGCGCGTACGAAGGTACGTACGCACGTACGTGCACTCGCCATTGTTTTCCGTCATTATCGAGGGGAGGGTAGCGAGACGGTGGTTTAGATTCTCGGCCTGTCATTAAGTGACTTTTTCGCGGTTTCTTTAACAGGATCTCGATTTCCGTTCGTTCCGCCGGTGAGGAAAACGCTAGCGGAAAGCTGCGCGGTAGCGTGAGAAAATACAGAATTTCGCGATCAACCCGGACGCGTTCGAATACATTGTCGCGTGCAGACTTTTCCTTTCCCACGCGTATCCGCGCAGGAAACGATGAGCAGTACGAATAACGAATGTATTGGCACCTGTTCTCCTCTCCGCGTCAAGCATCGGAGAGCACCAATTCCTCCAGCACCCGGAGACTCTTGACAGCTCAAGGTATCGATAAATACACGTATCGCCATGCAAATTGCGGACCCCGAAAGAAATAATTGCTCGCTGCAATATGTACAATGTAACGAGCATTTGAGAACTTATGGAAAAACGGCGATCAGCATCAATGGTTAAGTGGGACTATTGTTCCATTCTTTATTTTAGATCTCGGATGTACGGATGTAAAGATGCGTGCCATATGTGATTCCTTTGGAAACCACAGATGATACTCTGGTCATTGTTAGACTTTTGCAAAATAAATATTGAAACTTCTCTCTCCAGATATATATGTATTTATGTTAGCCATTCATATTGTATAGATATTTATGTTACTGGATTATGGCTCGTTGTTTTCTATTGTTCAGTAGTAACGTATCCTTGAAGCATGAGGTACAGTCGAATCATATCGAATAAAGGAACCTAAAATTTCTCAAAGCGTGTTTGAGAAACAAACGATTTTGGTCCTCTTGTAAAAGACATGGGATAAGTCATTCTCCAGCAGGGAAAACACGCACGAGAGAAGGAAAATCAGTTTCCATTCCCGGTAGAGAACTTGTGCACCCGTTGTCGCGGTACATAATAGCTAGTTAGGCCTTATTGTATCGGTAACGTGTGTACGCAGCGCACGCATATGCATGACAATAGTAGTCTTATCTCATCTCGCTATGCTCTTTAGTGACGCTTTTTATAGTTGCATTCCGCGAGAGCCAAGGTGCGTGCTAATGCGCCGTAATTCTTTTAAACCGCCGTCAGAATTAAATTTCGTGGTCCGGTTCCTTTCGTCAGGCGGCATCCGTCACCTCGACGCGTCACCGCGGGATCCGGTGTGAGACACAACGTAGACATCAGAGGCGTGTATCTCTTCGATTTGTAAAACGTTACACCGTTCGATCAATCTTGACGTTCGAATGTCGGGCCATGATAGAGAAATACATCGGAACGAATGGGATCTATTTCGGTTGAGAGAAAGTGTTGTTGGCCGGAAACCATAGCTTAGAAAAGAAAATCTGGAATAAATTTTTTGTTATAGCAAAAATCAGATTTACCATATTCTTTGTTTAAAAGAGTTTATTACATTTCTTGGTCCCATCTTCATGAGTTTATTGTCGCACCTGTGTGTGTAGCACATTGTTACGTATAACATAATTTATAGTTTCTACTTTTGTATTACCATGGACATGGGATACAAGGACATGGACATGAGATACAAGTTCAAATTCAGACTGCATCTCGTGCGGCTAGAAAAGTCCATCTTCTTTCTTCTTTGTAGATGCAGTATCCCGGTGATTCCTGGAACAGTTAAAATATTCGTCGCGCTTCCATATATTCATCACTTTGTAACTAAATTGTTGCCAGTAGAGTTTCGGAGATAGGTACGAGCAATTTCACGTCGGCGACGTTTTGATGTTTAGGACCGTGACGTCGACTATCCCTTCGGAAGTTATTATTGCCACGAGGAAGACCTCACGTACCTTTTGGATTCACCGTATTCGACGACGTACAGTATTTTGCCTACAATGCTCTGTCATGGTTCTTAAGACTTTTATGGGCCGCCTTAACGCTCCCATAATAGCGCTGACGGAGCTTTAAGCCGCCTCGAAGCGTGCTCGAAGTTGCACAAAGTTACCGAAGTCGTCTGTGTCGGCGAACGACTTGAAGGTGAACTGTTGCGAAAGGCGGCACAGGTCCGTCTGTGGATTATCGGCCTCGATGGGTGTCCACCAGGACATTTAGAGCCCCGTGCGAGAGCAATAGCGTGGAGAGTGTTTATATGTTGGACCACCCAGAATCCATCGTGAATTTCAATTCCGCGAGTCGGAAAATTTCAAACACAACTCCTGTGACTAATTCGCGTCCCTTTTCCTACGAGGGATGAAAGCCACCGACGCCTCAAAGCCGACATTTCGTATTTATCTCCGCCTGAACTTTCGCGATGGATCTGCCCACATTTACAAACTCCGATTTTTACGCGTACAATGGACGATCCTAATAAAGCGTGTAAATCCATGTAATTGTAGTCCGTCGATATAGAAATCTCATGCCAAAAATAGTACATATAAATTGATGTAACACGTACGTTGTATTCCATTTCAGTCATTATGCATAAATGCAGATTTCTTGCAATTTACAAGACGTTATCTCGATCAGAACACAATAACGTGACACACTCGTCGTCGCATCGGAGTCCTTGCCCCGGTCTCGGCTGATGCAGAATTCAAATCAAAGATCGTCATGACTCGCTTTTCGCATGAGCGCGGATCTAGGCTCAAACATCCGTCTCAGGTCACGGACCCACGAGCGAGCGAGCGAGATACATCGCGATCGAATTGCCGATACACCTGCGCGAAAAACCTCCATACGTGTCGCCTTGCCGCTGCATCTCGACGCGGAAGACCGACAAGGTCAGCACGGAGTGGAACGTTCTCGCGGTTATAGTCGGATGTGAACGTTCGAGCGACGTGTCGCGCGCGAGAACGCGCAAGAAAGCCCACGCGGAAAACTCCCGCATCTCACCCACGTCACTTCCTCGCGATTTCCTCTCGATCTTCCTCCGCGCGGTAGGAAGCGACTGATTTACTCGAGCGGGGAAACCACGCAGTCTCGTCACTCGAATAAATAAATCAAACGATGTATCTCTCAGTGGGACGACGTCCCACGCGATCGAGCGTTCTGCTTCTTAGCTCACCGATTCCGTCTCGCGGCGAGGAAAAAGGCGCGATTTCGTCCAGTAGGTTCGACAAACGAGTTTTCATCCGCACCGGACGGCGTCCACGCTCCGGTGCGTTCACGCCAAGCGTTTCCCGCGTGTTTTCCGCGCTGATCAATGACTCGAGATTGCAGATCGCGCTCGTTGGCGTCGCGTCGTCGCGAGCGCAAGCGTCCCGCGGCGCGTGAGCGACCGGTCGCGCCGGGACGAGGTGCACGTACGGGCGCAACGCGCGTGCCGCATTGTGACATACGCGATTACCTTGGACTTATATCTGTATAAACACTGATGCGTATAACGAGGCGTAGGACTGCAGTCATTGTCGACATCGATAGGCAGTTAATGGCGCGAATAACTCGCGGTTTCGATGTCGCCTGATATAATCTCGAGCCACGCGTATGCGATAAGCGGTCCGAGTACGCGTTAATATTCAATGCTGCTATTTATTTAACGCCGCTGCGGCCGAGACGTCGTTTGAATAAGACTAGTCAATACATAATGCGCGTCTGACATTTTTAGTTTCGTCGGGCACGTCGCCGTTATGAAGACAGTGATATTGTCATCATTCGGCGTCGCATATAAATGGCCAATATTTCAGGGGATGCGTACTGTCGAGATAACGTCGATGGAAAATGAATGTACTGGTTTCATATTTACTTCTACGCGAATATTTATCGTGAACATCATTGCTAAAAGAAACTGAAGTCGGTCTTGACTTTTCATTATATCAAAAGCGAACGTGTTTCTACGAACCGAAACCATATCGAAAGTGAAAGAGCCTTCTGAAAACCTCTCTAATCGGTCCATCGCTGTTCTAACAGCTGAAGATAAGTGCGAGCAAGTGTCATTAATTAGACCGTGCGTAAGTTTCCGCCGACTCTCGGCGGATTTTTTATCTTATCTTTGTGAATGTACGAGGCGTGTGTGAACGCACGTAATGATGCGTGAAGCGCGATGCACGCGTATGAGTGCGTAACGCGGAGGAGAGAGGCTATTATCGGCGTGAGCAGTGTGCGATAAGCGCATAATTAGATATACGGACACGAATGCGCGGTGGCGAATTAATCTCGCTTATTAAATACCGTCGTGTCTATTAAATCGAGGCTTTTAAAGAAAAGTGCTGCGCCGTTGCGTATCGGAATACGCAAGTTAATAATATCCCATCACCCTGTCTCGCGCTGAAAGAGAAGGAAAGAAAAGAGAAAAAGACAGAAATATATACGACTCGACGTTTCATTGCACGCACGCTGGAAAAAAGCGATCGTAACCGGAGGATACGTTAACGGCGATAAGATCCATCGCATTACTGAAACATTCTGCAGATAGATGCGGTTTATGCCTAGGTCAGTGGATAATATATGACGCAATTAATACGAGCTGGAAACAATCTCACGCGCTCGTACCGTACCGACGATACCGTAATCGAGGTTGCCTTAAGTCAAGTCGCGTTACTCGGATTCCGACTCGGTCTGATATCACGCGCGCGAGATAACGATTACACGCGCGAACCATCGGAGCACCGCGAGCACCCTCGCAAGCCGTACGAAGAAAAAGAACCCTTCGATGGGAGGCTACCTTGCACGACGGATATTTTTCTTCTATCAAGCCGATCGTATCGCGCTTTTTGTTTTGCACTCTTATGCGCGTAGGTCAGTGCGAGATGCATATAACGCAACTAACGCGAGGCGTAGGTATGACGAGTGCCTCAAGTATGGAAAAACAGCTTTCTCTCTCGACAGGTTCAGGTGGCGTATGTACACACGCGGGAATTAAGCAGACAAATATACGCGCGCGGCGTGGTACGCGTAATATTCTGCGCGTGTGTGTAATATGTGCGCGCGCGCGTGCATCTAGTCGACGAGATATTCGTTATGCGAAATAAAATGCGGCGAGCGTGTATTACCGTGACTATTCGCTATACCACGTGCAATAAGTTTCAACCGCGTTGCAACGTTAATTCACACTTTCGTTTCCCGGCTTCCACGCTTCCATGGAGATACGCGGACCCGATTGTTAATTACAGTGTGCAAGTCACGTCAATCGGCGCTCTCGATAAAAGAAACGATCGCACGACGTCAGGACTGCGTATGCATTCCGCCGATTACGACCGCAATTTCCGGTTAATTGATGCGCGGAGCGAGATGCGTGTTTTCAATTATCATCGACAGTGTAGCGACTCAGAGAGAGAGAGAGAAAGACAAGAAAAAGGGATAATTCCGAAGTCATTAATGTTTGCGCGCCGTATAAATCACATCCCGTTATAACATCGTTCAATTATACATATAACGCGCGTCGATCCCCCCACAGATTTGCACGTCGCGCGGGTGCGATCACGGGAATCGCTATTTATAAAACTGCCGTTGCAGCTCATTAAATATCCGAGAGAATTCTCACACAACTGCACTCTCTCAATTTATAAATCATTTTAAATCAATATACAACCTTGTCATACAATATCGCTTTATTTTCTCGTTTATCTTTTAATCGTCGCGAATTATCTTTAAAGTCGCAGAACAATTCGCGCGATTTGCTGATTCGCGCGCAGAGATCTGTAAGAGACGCAAAAAGAAAAACTAAAATTGTTTTTAATGGATTGAGAGTGTATTAAATGATATCGATTGCAGACATTAGCGGAAGGAAACGGAAATTCGACAGTGTGCTTCCTGCAGGACCATAACCAGCCGTTACTCGCGTAGACTCTTGCGGGCCGTAATGCGAGTACACGAGACGGGAGGAGCCGGGGCTTGACTTTAGTAAGAGTTTACGAGGGCAGGCAACACGGGGTTAATTCAATCAGCCTATAATCCCAACTCTAACCCTGATTACCCCCGGAGAAAGCAGCCGGCAGTTCGAGGCGATTCGATCCTGATTAAAAGGTTTCGTAGACGGTTTCGGCCCGGCTATCGACTATTGCACCCGAAGAGAGGAAATTCCTCCGGCATGCAATGCAGTAGGCAATTTGCTTTTCGCGAAAAATGAGTCTTGCCGTAATAATTACGTGTCATTAATTAAAATGACGCGTAAGTAAAAAGCTGCACCGTCACGACGTATAAAATTCAATCTACACCACGGATGTGGTGTAGTAAATCGCATTATGTAAAGTAGCCGCCGTCGTTTCTCGTTTGAATATTTAACGCGCGTTTGAATACTCAAAAGTGGTCATAAATATTACTTATTTGAAGGCACATTCGTGTGCTGACAAATGATAAAATTGGTTTCTCTCCGTAATAGTCTCATAGAGATATAAGCTTCATTCTTTTCTCAATATTTTTCCAATAAATGCGATACCTAATAATCATCTAATAATCATAATCGAAATGTTCGCCATTAATCTCGTATTTTTCCATTCGCGCTATTTTTAGGCTCTCATCTGTGAAGAAAATGAGGAAAGGCGCCATTAAAATTAGTGGCTCACGGGTCGTTCATCGCTCGAGTGGAGTAGAGACAATAGGACATTCGCTCGGTGATGCATTCGACCGTGCACACTCATGGACGAAAGTCCGTTTGAAAATGGGTTAAGTGCGCTTAAGATAATTTCGAGTTCTTAAAAGCTATTAGTTTGTCCGCGCTCTGAACAAATCGCAGACCTGGACGCATCTCCGGGCCGCTCGCCGATGAATGCATGGCGCTCTTTAAAAGCACATCAAGATCTTGGTTACAACGGCACGAGATTTCCTTGTTGCCCGCATATAATATAAATATTCTTTCTTTCAAGCTTGCAATTTAACATCATTATCTTCTTAAAGCGCTCTCTTATCTTCTCATTGTACGCCGAGAATAATAAAAGTCCTGTCCACTACAATAATTAGAGAAAAAAGCACATTGAAGCATTCATTGCGAGATCTTTGTCTGGAGATACAATTAAATACGACAAGAGAAACTAGAGGCACATACAAAAATTAAACCTTTTAGTAAGTTGTAGCAATTTCAGAATACATATTCTACAAATTATTACGATAATCTCGATTCTCTCACATCATTATTTTTTTTATTTAATATGTCTAATCAAGACTACGTAATTATGTGGGAAGAAAAGCATTGATTTCGTTGTTCAAAGGCCACTTGATTTTAGCTGTTCAGATTTAATTACAAGACACATGATATCTGTGAGAAGGGAAAGTTCCATATCGTCCAGTTCTTCCTTATGCGATCCTAAAAAATTCGAGTATCTGTGCCCATCCCACCTGTCCTAATCGACTTATTCGCGTTTATCGTAAATTGCTGGTGCCGATCTTATCTTCCGCGGTATTATAAAAGCATTAGCCGTCATAACGGTGGATCGTTTCCTCGCGATAACATCTATCACAACATGCGAGCGAGTGCAATTGCGATTAGGAGGTTCGTGGAAATTCGCATTTGTGGAGCCAAAATGCAATATTTTTCCCCTTCTTTATCTACCAGTTGCAGTTGATGAATGGCCGGCCGATAACGATTACTCGGTACTCAAATAAATGATGTAATTATCACAAGTATCAATAACGATGTATCATTATTATCTTTTTTAATTTGACGTACGTACGCGCATTTTGATCAAATTAATTCGCGAAATTTATCTCACTTTCGCTATCATATGAAACATTTCTCTGTAATGACATGTTGCCGTATATAATAACAGGAATAAATATTTTAGCGCGCTCCGAGGATTTTTTATAAATTATACATATAATATTTCACGCAGCCTTCAGCTGCTCGATACCACGCGTTTAACACGCATGCTCACACGCGACGATCTTTCTGAAGTCGCGTGTACTGCTCGGGTAAGCTGCGCTTTTATGAATAATTTATCCACATCGTCGCGGCACCGTTCCATCATTGTTTCGTGCCACAGTATCTGCGTAGCTAGTATCCTTTGTACGTGAGCGGGTTTAATAACGAGACGAACCTGCCGGCCGATCGAGTGCCGAACCAACCGACAATGACGACGACGACGATGATTTGTGCGCCGCGCACTTACGAGCGATTTTGATTTGAGGTCGGGAACTTCACTTCCGGGACTCATACTGATGTCCCGGACGACAATTCGAAAATCAACGGTGCGTCACAAAGGGGTTTATCGTAGCGAACAGGCCGAATGTCGCTGGGAATATCGCTCTGGGCGTTAACATCGCGCGCTATCTCCTCTGCTGTAACACAATAACTGTGTCATCTCTGTCGAGTCTCCGTCTCTGTCGTTCTCTCTTCTCCATTGTCTGTCTCTCTTTCACACGCACACTGCTCGTCACCTCTCGATAACCGACCAACGCGAGATCCTCTCCGATACATCCCCGCTCTCTTTCTCTCCGGCGCATCGCGCGCTCGCTTGCGTCCGTCCGCCTGCGTCCACGTACTGCCACCAAGTTGATTGGATCCACTTAACGGGGTATACGCCATGTGACATTACTGCTCTATGGTGTATGGCGAAGTGTGTTGTTGCGTTGCGCCACCATAACCCGGCGAGGGACTGAAACGACTCCCGAGATTGCCGTTGTCTGGGTCTCGTTAAAGGTCTGGAAACTATTGGGGATAGTTCGGCCGAGACTTTCGTAACATCTTGCTATAACGTTTAAGGATATATCTCGGCGCGGCGGTGGCGACGGGAGCGCATACCCGGGAATAGTTAGACGGAATTTAATACGGCGCCGCGTTAACGCGCGCATGATTAACCCCCAACGATTCCAGTCGCATTGCGCAACTTGGAAACGCGTGAAAGTCGGTTTGTTTCGCTTCACGCACTACGACGAATTATAATAAGCCGCGTATTAAGGAGACGCGAAGCGAAGTCGAAGATTCAACAGTGATCACGATCAGGGATTAAATTCTGCGGACTAAATCCCTTACGTAACTGAACGTGATTATTACCATTAGAATGAAATAAAAATCGCTTCGTAATTCTGCAAGCTTGACGCGTCGCAAGCTGCTTCGACACTTGCTTTGTTCGAACGTTGCACGCGTTTGTACACATCGCTGGCACTCGTGCACGGGCGAAGCATGGGGCTCCATCGGAGCTAAGTGGGCTTTGCTAAGTAACAAGGACCGACCTAATGACTCGAAAGATCCAGATTATTTTATTATCACGTCGCCCGTGATTTCGGCGACGTGGTCGTAAAATGGACCCTACATCAGCAGTAGCTGCTCCATCAATGAGACGACAGATAAGGCTCGCCTAAACGGAACGTTCCATAATTGAACGCGTTAGATAGAGAAACCAAATTCTCTACCTTACGGTTTTAACAGAATTTTAAACTCTCGTCGAAAAGTCGATGATAAAATCAAGCGAAAACTTTTGACGCATTCTGTATACTGATCACATGCATTTTCATGCGCGTCATCCAAACAGGATCGTGTTTCGTCATTTAATCCCTACTCAGCGTGTCGGTCGCGCAACGCGATACGCGCCCCACGTGGATTTTCGAAAGCGTGCGCGCATCACCCTGGTAGCTGCACTGCAGAATTCGAAAGTTAGACGGATCCGTGTCCTTGGCCGTGGCCGGAAGGTTAAACGGCTAACGGTACATCTCTATTCACGTGGCGGCCGCGCCACGTAATTTGGTACACGCGAGGTCTCCACGACGGAGAGAAGCCGAGGCGGCATTATCTGTCTTGTCGTGTTACGTGTCTTACAACGTGATAAGCCGCTGGGGACAACGTCGCTGTACAATCGCAGCGTCGCTTCCACCGCCGTCGTCGTCGTCGTCGTCGTCGCACTTCAGGCGACAAAGACGACGCAACCGCTGCGCCTGTTGGAGGCCGATCGAAACCAGTCACGAACGAGGATCTGCCAGCCAGCCAGCCAGCCAGCGAGGCTGGCAGCCGCGAGATGCGATGCAAACTCTTTTATAACGTACGTAAACGTACGTCATCTCGCGCGCCAAGATAGTAAATATCGAGGCCAAGCGAATCGCGCGCGATACGAGCGTAAAAGCGCCGATGTGCCTCGCGCGCATTTTATATGCGCTCCGAGGCGCATGCACGCACGCACGGCTCCGCAACCTATACTCGGAGATTATGATCGTTTCTTAGGAAAATTAAGTCGTGGCTCTTCGCGACTGCGAGGTTGCGCGTAGCGGCGTGGCTGGGAAAGTTCTGCCACGCGTTACGTTAATGGATGCCATCTTCCGTTCGCGGGAGGACGGTACGCGGCAGGGTCACCTGCTTCGGTTATCTCGCGAGTTTATCTGGGGGTTCGAATGAGTGGTCAACGCGTGATTAGATTGCATACGGTCGATCGGACCTTGTTCTAGGAAATAAACTAAACTATCGAACAATCGACAGAGAAAATTATTTCGATGTTACGAATTACATAATACATAATACATTAAGGGGGGAGCCTGCTTTAGAACGTTGAAAATAAGGTATAATTTTACGAATTTTTTGGGAGAAACTATACAGCGGATCATTATAAAATTTTGATGCATTTATTAGTACATGTTTAAAGATAAAAAAAATTATTTTTTTATTTGAATATATCGCCTGTAGAGGTCGTCCTGGAGGCATCTTAGTGCAGCCGGCATTGTAAATTGGTGAGCATTCTCCTGCCTCCAAATTTCATCCAAACTGAAAAATTGAAATATTTTCTTGTTATTTATAAATTCCCATCGTCGATGAACCTTTAATATTCATAAAAACATTAAGTTAAACAATTACTTTTGCATGAAAAAGTTCAACAACTTTGCCTAAAAATCGTACTTTTGTGTTCTAAGCTCCACCATTTTGGCACTTTTCAACTTTTTTCTTCTCTCTTTGGTTTATCGACGATGGGAATTCATAAATAACGAGAACATATTTCAATTTTTCAGTTTAGACGAAATTTGGAGGCAGGAGAATGCTCACCAATTTGCAATGCCGGCGACGCGGCTGCACTAAGATTTCTCCAGGACGACCTCTACAAGCGATATATTCAAATCAACAAATAATTTTTTTTATCTTTAAACATGTACTAATAAATGCATAAAAGTTTTATAATGATCCGCTGTATAGTTTCTCCAAAAACAATTCGTAAAATATACCTTATTTTCAGCGTTCTAAAGCAGGCTCCCCCCTTAATACATTAATATTAGGTACAATGGAAGCTGTTTTTGCGTATTCAATCGCGCTCTGTTTGAACCATAGACATAGTAAGAATAGACCGAGCGTGTTTTCAACTTGGCAGTGAATCACAGGTAGAAAAAGAGAGAAAGCAGGCGAAGGATTGCTCTCTCTCTCTCTCTAAGGAAAGAAGAGTGGGGGTAAGAGCGGAGAGTGGGGAAGACGCGAACAGAGAGAGAAAGAGATCCTCCACCTACTTTCCGTCCTTTTCTAGCTTCACGTTTTGCGCTTCACGCTCGGTCTATTCTTATTATGTCTATGGTTTGAACTTTGTTATTTTATCCAATTTTATTTGGTATACCAGCGCGCCCCTCTCTCAATATTTCAGTGAGAGCATTTATCCCAGAAATGGCGTGTACGCGGAAACGCCACGGTTGATTGGACGGCGAACGTGAATCTCCTAAATTCGTAATCGAGGAGAGCGACGGGGAAACGTGGATACGTCGCGGCTGCGGCTTAATTATGCACAGCCCTCGGCTCGTGCGGCACATCGCACAACGACGACGACGACGACACGAACAGAAGCGCGTTTTCGAGCCAATTTTCGTCAGTCGTAATCGTGTAAATCATAGCACGCTGCTGGTTGCACGCGATCCTGGGAGATAGCGGCCCTTTAATTTAATGTAGTAGCTTTCCCAGTCACTTTTGCGTGCCCGTATACCCGATGCGCGAGTATCGCCAGCGCGCGAGTGAATCGCGTGCTTCGATCAGTATGCGACGTGCATACGCCAGAATACATCGTCGTGCAGAATGCTTAGACGCGAGGTAATTAAGTCGTATATAAGGATGCACGGTAACTTGGAAGCGCCGGAAGGTTCTGCGCGGCTTCGTTCCTCAGCCAAGTTTTCCACCTCAGGCAGGGTAATATATTCATGACAACAAGCGCTTTTGTTGTACGATGAAGCATAGAATAGGAATTCCGTCGGATCTTCCTTAACAGGATCTTGGAGGATGCGCGGTTCGCGCAGACAGTTCGATGTGCACGTACACGAACAATACGCACAGGTAACGTTTCCATCTGCAAAAATTACCGACAGGCTCTTCTTTCTTACCGGTCGCGAGTGAATTATAATTGGAGACGTTACAATGGACCGAGACTTTGACGACGAGAAAAAGCGTGACGAACGATCATCGTGGTTTACGCAGCTGCGTGCTGAGCCGAATAATAAATTTGTAATAGCACCTTTTTTCGCCGTTCGTTGACAAGGGGACATCAGCTGTACCAAGTTATAAGCGTAACCCTTTCGACCCTCGCGCGACGAATCGCTACGAAGGGTCCTTAATTAATTAAGTCCTCGACAAAGACTCAGGTGTGCTGCGAAATCTGACGGTCCCTGGCCGACCCTACGGCGGCGCGATAATGGCGACATTATCATACGCATGACCTACTTAGCCCGTGGCTACCGTCGTGAGATTCCTAAATTTGGATCTATCCTGAAGACCTCAGGTGTTTGGAAACTGACGGCTCGATTGTTCCGCTCTAACGACGGAGCCTATTAATTCAATACGTTAATATCGCGCGAGGGATAAATTTACGCTAGGGTAATGTAATACTGTAACGTTATACGATAGTGTTGATTGATCATTCCGAGCACATCGAAATTAATACGTACATCACTCGAGTCGTAATTGAACCAAAGTATCAATTGAATAAAGTGCATGAATTATCTATATTCTATTGGTAACACAGCGGATAAAACAGTGGCTCGTTTGCGTATGATTCTAATGGACGTTCCACTCGGCAGAGTAATCGCGTCGTCGTTTAAGTTTAAGGAGAATTAACTTCTTACAGGCGCTCGATAAATCTGTCCTTAAAGAGTTTCCTTTGCCTTCCTCTCCTCTGAGATTTACGATAATGTTACTAACCTCGTTCGTTTTCGGTATCAGCGCATTCCGCGTTCGAGCGTGCCCCTGAAAAATTCGTTACTCGGCGAATAGCGTTTCCGTGTGGTGCTCCGAGCACGCAGAACACTATCTCTGCGGCAGATATAGGCAGAAATAATGGTGTTTGCTCGGATCCCGAGATATCATTGTTAACAGTGGACGGGCAACAACCTCATATTTCGAAAAGCAGCGCAATGCTACCGCGTTGGATATCGGTTTAAGCTACGCTCCGGAATTACCTTATATCCTCGGTATTTTAACGGATTTTATTTTGCTTTTTTTAATGAAGTGAGGGACAATGGCTTCCCAACCATCATAAGTAAAGCTATGGATAGGGTTACTTATCTTGATGCGTGCGTACATGTATATAAGACACACGGAACCGGGAGTCCTTATCTAAAGTAAAGTTGGAGCGTAGTATTTATTTGTGCGGAAGCGCGTACATGCTCAAATGGACGTATCGGATGCGCCGAAGCTGGCGAGCGCATTAACGTCTACGACCTACTTAGTGAACTTGCAGCGGCCATAAATCAGTTTACGTTGGATCGCTTATCGATGGTGCCACGTAAGCGCGAGAAGAGGTAGAGCTCGCGATACCGGATAGCGCATCGCGGTTAACGCAGCGGTTTCCTGTTATCACTGTAGCCGCCTGATAAAGGCTCGCCTCACCGACCACGTGTCTCGTGAGAAAGTTTCGACGTGATCGCCGGACACGATAAAGCCTGTCTTCTGCCAGCAAGATATCGTCGTTTCGCATTTCACTGTTATTTTTCTCGTTAAACGTCGTTGAAAATGTATTATTGCGGTCAAAATAATATTTTGTCCGCGCTGCGACAGGCGTATGCGCGCGTTATCAACTCCGATAACGAGCGCTTTTACAATTCACCGATTCCTCACGTCCTCCTGCATAACAGCATTGCTGCCGATATTCGGCCAGTATCTCGTGGAGAAAGTGTCTGATTGCTATAAAAGAACGCTTTTTATCCACGCTTCGTTGCTTTATAGCTCCTCAATTACTCTAACAAGCAGAAACCTGTGCCGCGTAGCTAACAGTCATCCTTTCTTTCAGCCTTTTCGCGAACAAAGATTCTTTCCGGTGAGCCTGTGAGTGCAAGATTTAATGCGCAGTGAAAATGACGAGTCTCTCTTTCGGTAAGCTTACTTGACAAGCCAAGACCTTCTGTAAATCCGGAATAAGCACGTAATATATGACGTAGCAATTCGGTTCGTTTGATGTTGTGTTTTAGAGCTTGGCCTGTCACACCGGTAATCGTATTTGCTCGTTCGAAGACAAAGATTTTAAGTTTTTTTTCCTCGCTGCGGCGGCCGGTCAAAGGCATTGCGAAATGAAGCTCTCTGTATGCCAGGTTGTCATTGTTGCAAACCGCAGGTAGACAATGCAACAACGGACATAGTCTCGAGTGCAACCGGCGTACCCTCTCCGGTCATTGTCGAATCGGAAGGAAGAGTCTCGCTTTGCAGGCGATGTCCTTTTCAAGCTTCTCGTCGTGACGTCTGACTGGTGGCCGGTCAGCTTTGCACACGTCTTGTGTATGTGTGCACATATACAGATAAGCTTCGAGGATCGGACTGATAACGTTAAATCTACCGTACGATCGGTTACGTGATTGGTTACACACGATGTATTATTTCCCGAGTTGCGTGCCACGCATATGTAGACACTCAATCATATGATAAGGTGTTAATCAATCATTATAAGTATAAGCTTATATAAGGTTTATTTTAAATAAAAGGAATATAAAGAGAGATGTATAAATGTCTTGTGTAATATTGCCAATCGTTACATAAGTCCTGAGCGTAGAAAACATATCTAAATGATGACTTTTGCACATGTTTTCAAATATAATTCCAACTAATTTTCTTTTTGGTCTCAAACTTTTAGAAAATTTTAAGATTTTAGTGATTTTTCCTCTCGCTTTTTAATCTTTTACGAACGAAATTAGTCGTCATAGTTAAGTCTGACAATAATGCATCGACATAAGCATTAATCAAGAAAAGGCTGTTTGCTAAATCCGCTTTCAAATGAGGACTAGGAAAATTATTAGTCGCATTGCGAAAGTCACGAGTCTTCTCTAATGACACGTACGGTACGACGAACCTTTAACAAGTTTCCTCCATATTACCTCAAAATTGGTTTATTATCTGCCCTCTTTCGGTTTCCCTCGTCAGGAGATGCCGGAACACGTGCGCGAGTTCGCAGTGGGTATTATGTGTTTCGTGAGAGAATCTGACGATGTCTATCACATTCACTAAATATATATATATATATATATCGCTACACTTGATATCACAATTTTTAATCTCTTCAAGAAGCAGATGTATTCAAGTCTAGAATTTCATAAGACATTAATGACAATCTATTGAATAATATCCTACATTTCTTGTATTTATTTAGATATCAAGCTTTTTATTGACGTTTCACGTCCTCAGCCTACGCTTTATGCCTAACGACTGTAAACCGTTTTTATAAATGACATATTCGTGTCAGAAGAAATTAAATTGCGATCTTAACGATCATTAGCAGTCCGTATAATTGAGTCCTTACTGCGCTGCGTCACAAAATACACGTAATTCCCAAGCTGCTAGTTACACGTACGTGCAATCGCGGAAAGTGCGTATACCAAGTATCCACAAATGACGTTATGCAACACCGCAAAGTTTGCGTACGAGGAGTTTCGTTCAATTTTCGCAATTAGATCCCTGGAAAAATCGTTGTGGCTTTTTCGAGCGTTTTACAACGTCAGGAAAATGAGATGCTGCGAGGTTTGCACGGTACTGGTAATAGCGCTCGCAGCACCGGAGTGCATATTGCCATATTAATAAGCAATACAAAATTTACTACGCAGGCAAGAGATACATAGATCATTTTACGACAATTGGTTCTAAAAGCGCAGCTTCATAGGCAACTCTCTCTCTCTCTCTTTCTCTCCTTTTTCCATCTCTTTCCCCTTCTAACGTACCGCCTAGAAGAAACTAAATAGCGATCTTAACGATCATCGGTACCGCGCATAATTCAGCCCTTACAGCGGCGGCGGTGCCGCGAGATCCATACGATCGTCCGCGCCGATACTTTCGCCTAGCCCTGAGCTAAATCTCCCCGCGACCGTCCGATTACGAGTCGTTGGCAGTAACGTACGCAGAAGCACTAAAGCGCGAGCGTGTCTGCCTTAGTGGCACTTTAATGCCACGGTAGCCACCTATATACCTGTACACCCTGTCTCTCTCTCGTAAAACTAATTGCATCAGGCCTCGTTTATATCGCCTCCCCGCGCGCGCGGGACTACCTCTCCTCCCCCCGTCTTACCGTCACACGAAGCTTGCCTAACAAAGGTAGAAAATTGCTCGAAGGGGAGTCCCCTCCTGCCCCTCGGCCTCTCGCCCCTTCACCAGGTCTGCCCTCCTCCCCTTTGCCACCTTCTCCTCCTCATTACTGTCCCGTGCATACATACACCGTTGCGCGCGTATGGTCAAAGCGTGGACGACGAATGCAATTGGACGATGGGACGTAAAGTTCGCGGAACCACGTGCTGCTGGAAGCACCATCACCGATCGTTACTCTCTTCCAGGTAATGTCGGGCACTGCGATTTTATCTGAATTTTGCTCTGCTGTTCACTGTATGTACTTTGATAATAGTGATTATACGATTCGCATCGTGGTATCGGTGCGCACCGACGAGCGCTCGTTCGATGCAACCATGCGCGCGCGCGCAGTCGGGCGTGAGCTGCCACGGCGAACTACTTCCGAGATAATAATTCGAAGTACCGCATAAAGTCCTCTTCTCCCACCAAGGGGAAATTTCAACGATTGCGACTGCCAGTAGGTCAATCGACCGTTTGCACGGCGCACGCAATGCTCTTTGGTCCAGGATACGTTAAGGATTCATCGTACTCGAGAGGCGTTTACACAAAAGGCACGGTGGAACGTCGAAAAGCTCGAAGCTCTATCGTCCGTAAAATACAGTTATTTATCTCCTGAATTTTATTAATTTTTACGTATATTGCAACGTTTAATCAGCTTCACCCAACATTTTTCTCCGACGCATGATTGACTCCTACATTTCTTCTCCGCGATATTATCACGCGTGGGTAGGTCTCTGCCGTCTCTTTTCTCGGTTGATATCTTTGTTTCGCCGGTGAGAAGACGATGAGGCTATTCATAAACAAAGCTATCGCTGGCGGAACAGCGCGCGCTCATCGCTCGCCGCGCGAGATCGCATAACGTGGCGATTAGCAAATAATAACGGGGCCAAGGTTACTACGAGCGCGCTGCGTCGTTCGCCGTTTGCCGCGAAACAATGAGGCTTCATGCAGGACGAACAGACCACGGCGTATAATCCACGGAGTCGGTTCTGCGTGCAAAAAAAAAGAAAAAGAATGTTAATTTCCCGCGAGGGACCATTGTTCTTCGCATTTGGCCGGCTCGCGTTCCTTCGCGACCTCGGCTTTTCCTTCGTTTCCACTGACGTTCACGGATGCATCTTCGTACGTTTCCGCTTCTCACGGCTGCACTCGCCGATCGATATCGCGCTTCGCCGTGCCCGGATGCAGGAATTAAGGTTTCATTATGCATTTATGCACATTTACCGCACCGCAGCTATTTGCCTGATGTGCAGGCAAGTTTGACCGTCATCTGACGAAGCAACGTCCGATAATTAATTCGTTACGATCGAGCGCCACGAGCGTTAACCGCCGACATCATCACTCATCAGTCAATATTTGAGCAAAAATTGTTTATACCAAAACGCGTCATGAATATTCCAGATTTACGAACGATAAATTTGATTTTACCGTCACGTCGTTTGCAATCCAACAACAAATTACGCACGCGTATTCCAAGATTGCGTAATTCGGTCGCGCAAAATGAACATATACTAATTATCCGAACGTCCCTGCTAATCGCGCTGTCCTGCATCAGGGAGCCAAGCCGCGCCGCGATTGCTCCTATGATCGATCGCCCGATCCGTTGATTTATCGATCTCGCGCGGCAATCGCGATCTTGCATCTCGGCTGCTACCTGACAGCGATTTCTCTCTCTCTCTCTCTTTTCTTCTTCCCGGACGGCGGTAATTGTTGTCGCTGTCCCACGTGCCATGTGTAAATATCGCGCGATAAAACAGCTGGGGGGACCCAGTTCCGACTTTCGTGCCGCACTTTAGGCGTGCAAATCGCCTACTCCGGCAAGCACGTGATCAAGAACGTGACTTGCTGCTTAGCCGGTGTCTTATTCTGCTCGCTTACGTTACGTGATCTTAAGCTTCTTTAAATGAGTGTCCTCTCGATATTTACATGTAATTTTACCCGAACGTGTTGGCAGTCGGAAAGCAGCAGAAATAAATCCTGCTTTGCCACACTTCCGCGCTGCTACGCGTATCATCCTCATTTTCACCCTCGCGAACGTCGCGGGACGTCCATTACGACGTCACAACGAGCGGTGCATGGGATTGTTCGCGCGTTACGAAAATTGCGGTTCCGCGAATTTTCACGGAGAATTAAATATCCGCGAGATGCTATCGTTTCCTCACACCTGGCAAAACGGCGTTCAGGGTTAAGCAAGCGTAGCCATCGGTCAGCGCGTTTCTTTTAACCGCCTATCAACAGCTGTGGAGGCAATTAAACGGCATTAGCTGGCAAGGGAAGAGAAGAGAAGAGGAAAACAGAAGAGGCAGGAAAAAAGAAAACGTTGGAAGTCGGCCGGGGGATCGGCGGCCGGTGGCGGTACGGTGGACTCGTGTCAGATGTTAATTAAGGCCAAGGAGCGGAAAACGCTGGTCTCTCCCGCGGAGGGTGTCGCAAGCCGAGAAATGGCCGGTCTTTCCGCCCCACCATCAGCCGTCCACCGTCCGTCGCCGTCGCCACCGCCGCCGCCACCGCGGCGATATATAGGTACCTCCTGCGAGAGCGTGTGCCGGGATTTTTATCCTGCGGGAGTTACGACGGCTTTACAGCCTACCGGTTGTCCGTCGTTATGAGGCGGCCTATGCTCGGATCGCGGTTACCACTCGGTTGGCTCCCTTGGCCACCGGCCTGGTGATCGCCCGGTTAGCCCGTCGGTGGGGGATAAAAAACGAAGGCAGGTCAGGAATACTGCGGAGCGATTGCGTCACGGAAGTCGATGCTCCGACGCGGCACGGTTTTCGACTTCCAGCCGAACGAAATTTGGTCGAACGATGACGGAATTTGCTCGGTGCGACGATGACGGATGCCACTGTAGCGTGGATGACGAAAGCGCCTCACGGACTCGCGTGATCTACTTAATGTCGTAAGGCCGAAGCACTGATGATGATGATCGACCCCAAAGCGCGAGTTAAGGGGGGAGCCTGCTTTAGAACGTTGAAAATAAGGTATAATTTTACGAATTTTTTTGGAAAAACTATACAGCGGATCATTATAAAACTTTGATGCATTTATTAGTACATGTTTAAAGATAAAAAAAATTATTTTTTGATTTGAATATATCGCCTGTAGAGGTCGTCCTGGAGGCATCTTAGTGCAGCCGGCATTGTAAATTGGTGAGCATTCTCCTGCCTCCAAATTTCATCCAAACTGAAAAATTGAAATATTTTCTTGTTATTTATGAATTCCCATCGTCGATGAACCTTTAATATTCATAAAAACATTAAGTTAAACAATTATTTTTGCATGAAAAAGTTCAACAACTTTGCCTAAAAATCGTACTTTTGTGTTCTAAGCTCCACCATTTTGGCACTTTTCAACTTTTTTCTTCTCTCTTTGGCTTATCGACGATGGGAATTCATAAATAACGAGAACATATTTCAATTTTTCAGTTTAGACGAAATTTGGAGGCAGGAGAATGCTCACCAATTTGCAATGCCGGCGACGCGGCTGCACTAAGATTTCTCCAGGACGACCTCTACAAGCGATATATTCAAATCAACAAATAATTTTTTGTATCTTTAAACACGTACTAATAAATGCATAAAAGTTTTATAATGATCCGCTGTATAGTTTCTCCAAAAACAATTCGTAAAATATACTTTATTTTCAGCGTTCTAAAGCAGGCTCCCCCCTTAATTCAATGCCATGCACGAAGGGAACGTTACGGGATGGTTAATGCCGCAGTGGCACGATTTATATCGGAGGCATTCGCCTGTTTCATGTCACGTTTTAATAGAATGCTAAAAAGAGAACTTTTAACTGCTTCACGTTTGATTGATCGTATCGATCGTTGCTATACGCGCTGTGTCAATAAAGACGTCGCTGGAAGTACCGAGCAATCAAATTGATTTGTGATCTGAGCGCATCTGGTGTATCCTTGATTTTAAGTGTATCTCGATATCATAGTTGAAACCGGGTCATAACAACTGAGTTATTATGGCGTGTTCGACGATGGTGCTTACATGGCATCAAGCGCTGATCGAGACAAGTTACTTATTAACGATCAAAATCATAATTAGCGATGCGGGTAATTGCCGATCGGTTATCGAGGCTCCGCGACGCCAGCCTTCCTCTCCAGGGCTCATCTCGGCTTGCGAAACGTTCCGCAAAGCGTCGTAACGCGCGGCGACTCGGCGGCGACGAGCGACGCGGGGAACCGCCGTGCCATGAAAATTGAACGAGAATTTCTTCTTGTCCCCGTGAGTTCTATGATCGCCGCGGCGGCGCGAGTAACGGCGATCCAAGTATAGGACGATAAACTTTCGAGCACACAACACGACGCGGTGCAAAATGCCAACAGCTCCGTCGGCGATCTCTGACGCAAGATTTCCCTCCCCGCCGTCTCTTTCCCGCTCTCGCACGCCTCTCGCTCGCACCTTCGATCCCGCCACGTGTACGTGCGCTGCAATCCTATAGCCAATGATTCGGGTTGAAGGCACGACTTTTACGTCGAATCTTCAGCTATAAATGACACTAGACTTTTTCTCCTTTCAATTTGAAAATAATATTTCATGAGTGTGCTCTGCAAGTGTTTTTCCATTAAAACGTCACGTTTCGTATCGGATATGCGCAACGTCTTTCTCGGCAAGACTTTCAAATGTCAGCGTCATCGGGATTCGGATTCCACGAGCGTAGCGCGATTCGGCGTTACCCACGCGCAGCTCAAAAGGAAGAATTCAATCCGTGGGTCTCCCTGAGGAAACGTCCGCTTAAACCAGGTGCCAGGAATATACACCGGTGACGTCGTTCCTGTAAATTGAAGTGCGACGTCTCGCCGCCGCCGCCAGGAAAAGCACCTCCGGGGCGCGGGCGAACAACCGTGCTGCCGGGGTTCCTTGACTCCCGCATCCTCGTCGGCGATTTTTCCGGCGGCGGGCAACGTTCACCGTATTTGACTTGGTAATGCTAAAGGTCTCGTACGGCCACTCGTTTTTCTCTCTTCTTGTCTCTTTCTATCTCTCTCTCTCTCTCTCTCTGTTTTTCTTTCTCTCTTTTTCTTCCTCCCGCTTGCCTCGCGTCGACGCGACTGCGCGCCCACACGTAGTGGTAGGTCCTGACACCGTCTTCTTATCCTAGGACAACCGCATCGCGCTCGAGGAAGTCGCCGGAAAGCGCGACGTCCGAGGAGGCGCCGCGTCGAGCACGCGCAACAACACGACAACGGCGGTTTTGATATCTCGCGAAATGGCGTGCTCCTCGCATTTTCCATCCGAGCTTCCGTCGGCGGGAATAGCCCGGATTGCCCAATTGCAATCGCGGCTCCTTCGTTCCGGGCTCTCGTCTTTCCGGTCTCTCCTTCTTCCTCGTTCTATCCGGATCGGTCGCTCTTGTTCCTCCCGCTGGCCAGTT
Organism: Ooceraea biroi; assembly: GCF_003672135.1. Taxonomy (NCBI): domain Eukaryota; kingdom Metazoa; phylum Arthropoda; class Insecta; order Hymenoptera; family Formicidae; genus Ooceraea; species Ooceraea biroi. The sequence continues at coordinate 6,640,945 of NC_039509.1, forward strand.
TGTACACTGACCTTCCGCAAGGCCTTATCTGCCGCCGTGGAAGCGCTATGAACGGAACTTTATGCGAGCGTTACACTTTGCGATCTTCGCCGTCGAATCGTCGCCGATTGTCGTGCACGCGCATTTTACGAGCTCGAGGCGGAAGCCCCGGCGACGCGTCCCTGGATCCCGCGGAAATTGAATACCCAAGATAGCACCAGAAGAGTTCGCGAGTTTATCACGCCGTAACGCGATACTGAGTCCCGATAGGAACTCACGCGAGTAATTGTGATGGCGCACCGATTCGTATTACGTTGCTGTCGTCTTGTCTGTTTCACGATTGATCGATTTTCAATGGCGCTCCACTTTGGCGAACAATGTGCGACATCGTTGGCTTTATCGCGTCCTAATATCAGTTCATTAAAATCCGCGCGGAACAATTTCCATCGCTTATTAATTACTCTTCAAGGTACTCGAACTCCAACAAAATTCACTGAATATTCGTGCACACGATATTTTACGAAAATGACGCATCGGTGGGCCCGATGTCATTTTCCATGACGGAAATGACGGAAAAGGTCGTCATAAATATCTACGGCGGCGAATTACGGCTGCGTAATGCGTTGTAAAATCACAAACATCGATCGGCATGTTCACGACGACGTTGTCTTTTCGGAGAGACATTTGTCGGTGGCGAAAGGAGGAAGTGCGACGAGGCTCATCGTCGTCGTTTCGAGGACAATGGAGATTCCACGCAGGGAGCGAGAAGGAAATATTCTCCGTAAAGGCTCTCCGTTGTCTTCGACTTGCAGTATTTCGACGAGCAGGTATACCGACGAGCTCCTGTTACTTTTACTGGCCTTGCGAGCCTTGTGACGCGTAAGTAAATTTCACTTTAGCTGACGATGCGTTTCATCGGCTCCGGCAGAAGCGCATACACCTTCGCACCGGAAACTTCCTTTGCCCTACACTCTAGAATATCGTGTAACGTATTTCGTCACGAATATAAAGAAAAACGCACCCGTACGTGGAATACCGTTTTTTTTTTTAAATGGCTTAGACGCCAAGTTTGGCGCTGTCCATAAATTATTATAGAATCTCTTTCCGCTCAATGTTCATCAGATTTTATTTTTGGCGATTAATAATGATAATGAAGGTTGCGTCGACAGCGCAATTAACCACGGGTCACGTAAATAATAAGTAAATAGATATTGTAACGGCCGTAATAAGAAAGTACCGTTGTCCTGATGCGGTTATAGCGGGAGTTATGTCGCGTCTTGAATAATGTCAAGGAAGAGAGAAGAACGGGGCAAAAAGATGTAACAGGCAGGAGGTAATGCGATGAACAGCGCGGCATCAGCCCGGCCGTTAGTTTATTGTCACGTCGTGGCAGTTGCACTATGAAAGTATCGCAGTAACGCGGTTCAGTTATAGCTGTTCACTGACGCGAAGCCTTCAAGGTCAGCGCAATCATCTCCTTCGTTCGCTCGAGCAAGTCCGAATTTTTCTTGCACGGTAATGCGAAATGCGCGAATGCAACCTATCATTGGGACTCGCGGGCAATCCCCCGTGTATGTGAATTTATGCGGCAAAAGCAAAAACAGCGCGATCCGCCGCGGCTCGATTTTCCGTCTGATAACGATCTAACGGATGTGCTGCGCTTGCTTTAATGCGGTATCTGTCACGATCGTTATCACCGGTTAACAAGCGAGCGCATCGCGGGTTTACATATCCAACCTTTTACGCTCTTATATTATTGCGTAATCGTTTACTACGAGCAATCGTAAAACATGCGATCTGCGCCAATGACGCACTTTTTCCCCGATTATCCGGCTTGATGCGACTGCGCGAACGAGTTTCGAGCCTACCGCTCGAGTCCCCCGAAACACTTTCGACGCGTAATCAAACGCCGAGGCACGATGAGACGCGAAAATAAAAGAGATGTTCCAGATCGAGGAGCCAGCCTCTCGCTCTCGGTTATTGTAAGCTTGGCTTGGACAAGAGCGCAAAAATAATTTAGTCCGCGCGGGGTTAAGGGTTTATGATAATTTAAAACCGGTATAGTCGCCGCAAGTCGTCGTCGCGGTCCAATCTGCTGCGCGTCCTCCAAGGATACTCGCAGGATGATACTCGTTCTCGGAAAACGGTCCTGCGTACCGGGAAAAATTTGATTCACTCGAGAGCTACCGCGGCTACCGGCGGTGCGTATCTCGTGCACTCTCGAGCGCGAGAGATCATCTCATTACGTTGCAACGATCCTCGGGAGAGGCCTCGCCGAAACTCGCCGATCAGACTGTACAGGGTCGTGCAAGCTCGGACACGTTTTCCTAACTTCCTCCCTCGTCCCGCCGCCGCTTCACGACGACAAAAGAAAAAGACTCCTCTCCCGCACGTTCCACGACTCTTCACGATTCGGCGCCGAATCAGCACGCAGTCGTTGCACCGCGCAGCGCGCGACTTTTTGCATAATTTCTCTCTCGGAAATCTTTGCATAACCGCGATCGCGTCCAGATGTGGCGGCGGGCACCACTTAGCGGACTACGACGTAATATTTATAGACCTGCCCGGACCTCTTTCCCTGAGGTCAAGCTCCGTTACGGCGTTCTTATTTAAATACGAAATTGCCTCTTCGCCGTTTTCGAAAATTAATTAACGTTACCGCGGCTGGAATGGAGATGAACGGTAAAGAAAGAAAGAAAAGCGCAACTATAAACGAAACAGGATTAGCTGCCTCTGACGTCTTTGTTCATCTGCATTGTCGACGAAATTTATTTTGCACGTAACATTTGCGATGCGAGTAACAAGCTTTCTCTGCGTAGAACAATGAGAAATTTATTATCTGGGAAAGGAATTATGCAACTGCAGGCAATTTTGCGTCTGTTTATTCAGATAACAAAGATACACTGGGACGCTTATTTCTGTAAAGAAACCTCTTTTTTCTTGTGACGTTGTGCTTAAGATTCTGCAGTCGCTTCTTACCGCATTAAACGATCCTCTCGAGTTACGACGGTGCGTTTCAGTTTGTTATGGTCAGAACTGTTGGCAGGGAGTGTACCGGGTCGTGCAGGCTGGGACACGTTTTCCTAACCTCCCTTTCTTCCCCTCGTCCTCCTCTTCCTCCTCCACCACGTCCTCCTCTTCCTCGCCCACCCTCTCCTCCCTCCTGACCCCTTCTTTTTGCCGTCCCTTTTCCTTCTGCGTCCCTCTCTTTATCTCCTCGCAGAGTGCAACGATGACGAAGGGACCGGAGGGACGCTGCGGGGTAGCCTCGTGTAAGAAAGAGACGAAAGGGGCTGGAGCGAGCGAGTATACGGTACCCTCCGTCCCTCCTGCACCATCCCCGGGTACCCCGTCTTCCTCTTTCCTCTCTCCGCGCCTACTCGGGACAGTGGACGAGCGGAGCATTATAACTCGGGCCTCCCCTCTCTCCTTCGCTGCGCACAACCTTTCTTTCCCTTCCCCCTCTCGCCATCTCCCTCGCCCGCCCGTTTCCCCGTCCCTCAAGTCACTCTTGCCCCCTGCACGAACTTCCCGCTCTCCTCTCCTCTCCGCCGCTGCATCACGACGAGATGCAGGGACACGCGGCTCCGCTTCTCGCGAGTAAAACCGTCCTTGATCCCCGGGCCACGCTCCATACGATACGAGAGAGGCATGGAGAGGCTCCTCTACTACTCCGACTCTCCCTCTTGTTCAGCACGTGGTCACCACTGACGTCACGAGGCGCACTGCTCGACCGCGAGAGCGTCGTCACGAAGAGAGGCTTAAGCTGGTCTCACATCGCGGTGCACGCGGTTTATCTTGGCTGTATAAAACGCTTCCAGCGTGGACGCTTTTCAGAAACGCTCGACACGAAGCCTGGAACGGTGAACGCTGTTCACTTGACACAGTATTACATAATTGATAGCAAAGAAATCGGTTAATTGGGTCTGAAAAAATGCCAGAGAAAAGTTTCAGTTTGTACATGTATGATATCGAGATGTAAATTTTATCCGCGCCATTTGGAGCAAGGAAACGTACGGACACTTGATGATGACGAAAGGCACGATGTGGACCCAGCATCAGGTGGATGCCGCGCATGATGCGCGTTGCTACATACGTGCATACTGTCTGTCACTGGATGCGTATCGTTACGTGATCTTCGGTGTGTTGTTACACGCGCAACCGATAATTATCCCAACAGCGTAATGGCAATAATTCCTTACGTGACGCGCCTGGATATTCGCGACTCCCCGAAGTGAGTCGTTGCGGTAATCGTTCGTCGGATTTTGTAGCGCGCGTTGGAAAGCGCGGGAAAATTATGTGTAATAATCGGACTGGTTTACGTAATGCACGCAGAATGCTCGGCAGTCTGCGCAGTGTGTACGTTAACTTTAGGGCACAACTGGGCGATTCAATATTTGTATCACGCGAGGCAGAGTAAGTTTTAGTTGCAAGTCCAGCAGGTATCACTTAGTTTCGTATTACATTACATATAGAGGCTTCTCTCGGTGATAACGTGCTGAACGCAAGCTGGCGCGTTTTATGAGATGTTTGATTATGTTTCGTATCAGCGAAGCTCTGTTTGTGTCCATAGCGCGTGTCAGTTTCGCTTCAATACTATCGGATCATTGGATACATGTAGCTATCTTTGAGCGTCTCTCTATTCGCATCCTGAAATTATCTTTTCCTGGAAGCCGACTATGCAGGACCATCTTTCGACCTTTTCTTTCATCTTGCATCGTATCGAGGATAATCTTGAGGTCCTCGTTCGTATCGTATAGATTTATTCTTTGTTGCAAAGACTTTTCAACTCTATTAATATTAGCGGAATAAATATTAAGTTTATTCACTACAATATTCGCACATGAAAATCATCCATGAATTATTCCGTAAACCTTCAAAGATTTTTTCGTTCTATACGAACGAAAATATATTCCTGCGTTTTCGTCGAATTTACTTTCAAAGGTGTCGCGAGCGCAATATCTGCATTCAACTGTCGACCTTCGTGATCTGTCACCATCGCAATCGCGGCGAAATACGCTCGCGGCGCGAGAGCAGATTGACGGGGAAAAAATCGTTTGAGATTCCGGAAGGCGTTTTCCTGAAAGAATCTTTTGACGCGAATGCGCGAGTGACACGGAATCGCTTCATTGTTGTGCGCGCGAAGGCGAAAAGCTGTGAGGAATGATGAAACGGTTTGATGCAATACACCCTTCGGTCACATAAACCGTGCCAGGTGTTCGCGTGTGGGAGAGGCAAATTACGCCCGGTGCTCATTGACAATAATTTATTTCCATATCCCTCCGTATATCGTTTGCGTTACGCGCATTAACGGCCAGTAAATTATCGTTAAACCTTTTTCGCGCCGTATCGATTAATCCCAGCGAATTGAACTCGCTGCGAAGAAATCGATACGCTTCTTTCGATGTACGTAATTACTTATTTAAATCACCGTTCTGTAAATGAGCCAATTAAATACGAAATTAATTTCAAACGCACGCTGTATCCATCATCCTCATCCCTCTCTCTCTCTCTCTTTCTCGATGCACCGCGTAATCGCGTCGAGGCGTGTTATCCATCGAATATTTATTTGTTTCCAGCTCATCCCTTTTCTTTGTCCAACGTATCCGCGAGCGCAAATGTGCTTGCTTAACAGTTCATTGTGCCCAGCTCTCGGTCATATTAATCACACCCGTCCCATGTATATATCGCGTTAATACGCGACTTCGCCATAATAGCGATATTATTACAGCAAATATTTGCCTCCATGCTCTCTCTCTCGCTCGGCGCAGCGGCATCAATCTTGGAAATCCCGAGCATCTCTCGTGGCGTGGCTGGTGCCGGAATAAACGTGGCGTGGCGAGCGCGAGACAGTAACGGTACCAGCGGTAATTTATTCCTGCCCGATGCTGGAAAGCCGCTCGCGCGTAGTACGCGCGTCGAAGATGCACGCGTCGCGTCCTCGCAGCCGCCACCACCGCGATCTCGCGTGTCTACTTTCTCCAAGGCCTTCTTCCGTCGATCGGCTTGTTCTTGCTGCGCCGTAGGCGCGTCCTCTGCCTGCTTTGCATAAAAGCACGCCCGGAATAATAATACAATGCACGGTAACATTAAACGGGCGATATCGCCGCGCACGCGCGGGATAAATCCGCAGGGTGAATCCGCGGCGGTCTAGCTGACGCCATTTCTGACGCCTCGGTGGTTCATGCGGTGTATGGCCGCGGTGTACGAAATCGCGTACATATTCATGCGCGTCCCTCGGCATCACCGCAGTCGCCGTTGTTTACGGCCGAGATGCAAGCGAGCGACCTGTGGTGGATCAAACTTACGAGCGACGCGCTCTATACTTAGTATCGATTTTTGATTACCCGCCCGGGAAGTATGGAAGGGGTGAAATAATTTATCGATCATAGTAACGATCGTAGAGCAACGCCGACTGACGCGATATCACGGCTGAGGCAATTTCGAGCTCACGATGGCATCCTCGTAACCGTCACCGATGACTGGCGCGATCGCAGCTCGCACCGGCCCCATTGAAACGAATTAATTCAACGATAGATCTCCCTGCCGGGAAAGTCGGCTGTCCTTGCGCCGGCCGTTCTAATCGCATCGAAATCCTTGATGGCGTGGGCGTGGGGAGGGTAGAGTCGTTCACGGTTTTCCGAGGTAGTCAGATTGAATGATGTCTGTGATTTCGCAGCGTGACAGGACCTCGGTGCGAATTCGATGCGTTTCTCGCGACTCGCAAAAAGCCATCGTGTCCCCGCTGTCAAAGTATCGCCTAAACAAAGGCTCGTATCAGCGTGCGCGCGCGCGCGTATTGCGTTATGGGTTTATAGCTCGGAACTTGGTGGTGGCGCGTACGGAACGTAGGAGAAACACGTACATACATGTATATAGGCGAACCTTAGAGATTGTAGGCTTGGTGTTAGGGAGCCCAAGGCCAACACCTGCATCATACCCCACCATCGATACCCCAACACCGACGCCGAGCGTATGCGCTGCCCCGGACAGAACTGTACCAATACCAGCTCGCTCTTAACTACCATTAAATATACCGGCACTTTGTCCTTCTTCTTCTTCTCTTCGTCCGCCTCCTCGCCCCGTGGAGGGCCACGCCAGTACGACGGCGAGAAGCAGACAATTTATGGTTTCATCCCGGTAAGTTAGATAGCGTTGGAAGCTACCCATCGATAACGAGAGGAGCTCGCGCGAACAATAAATTTGTAAATGGATATTAGAGCAGCGCCGTTAGGTGATACACCAGCGATATATCGAGATTGCTTATTAAAAGAATGTTCAAATACTGTAGGATTACGTTCTCTCCTTTCTTACGCGCCGTTTCTTCGGCGAGCTCAAGTACGCCAGGTTCCAGGAAGCTGAGACGACTGTATAAGGAAGCGAATCACCTCGGGAAATAACTGTAATGCACTTTTGCTCCGTTAATCGTTCAACGTAGATTTTTCGATTCGCGATAAAACGGCGTACGTTATATTAGAGCCTCGGGGTAGCAGGAGAAGACAACGCGTTTGTGTCGGCTTTTCGAAATCCTCCGTTCGTTTATGCATTAGCGAGAGAAGCCTCTCGTGGTGCAGCTTGTATTGTCCAAGCTATCACTGTGGTTCTTAAATAAATATTGGCCCACTCGAAAGTTACGAGAAGTATCGTTTTGGGACTGTCGCTACTCCAATCGTTGTTAAACCATCTCCAGAGTCCTTGGACCTTTCTACCCTAGTTCCCGATGGACCTTTTCACCCGGATCGTATAGTCCCCGAAGGATCCATGGTCGACCGGACTTTGGACCGGTAATGAAGTTTCTTCTACCTGCGTGCACAACAGCACGTAACTGCTTTAGCAACACTGTTTTCCCTTTCGCTTCCTACGCATCTCGGACGGACGCGGAAGGTGAGGGACAGAGAAGAAGCGAAAAAGAGGGCTGCTCGCGCGCACATACGCACGCACGAAACCAACAGAGAAAGAGAGAGAGAGAGAGAAAGGAGGCATCGGAGGCTGACTGGCGCGGCCTGTCCTACACTTTATAGTGCAATACGTTACGAGCAGCCTGCAGCGTGGGCCGACGTATCTGCCCAGCTGTCCTGGGCTCGCTGGACCCACGTCCTCTCCTCCTCGGTCTGCTCGGCCGATCCAGCTTCGCGGTAGCACAACTCCGGTTCCAGTTGACTAGTTTCTCTCCGGGCAGTCCCGCCGTCGTCGCCGTTCAGAGCTGCAGCGTGGCTGGCTAGCTGATCGAGTTGGCGTTCGCCAACCGAGCAAGCAACCAGCCAGTCAACCGGCCACGCTCGCGATGGCATTGATGCGGTTCACCGAACGGCGAAAGTAATGCACCGTGCATTCGTGTGCACGTACACACGCGCGCGCACCGATCGTCAGCGGTCGGTGCACACATCGCTAATCCGTCCCGCGTGTGCACGACAGCACACCCCGGCTCGTTTCTAGGTTACTACGAATGCGTAAAGACGACGACGACGACGTTTACGTGGCGGAGACGCCGAGGCACCGTCGCGCCTTTCGCCGTCGATCACCGTCTTCGTCGTGGTCGCCCGTCGCTGCATCGCTCTTCCCGTCTTTTGCTTGTCTTCTTACTCGAGGGGTTTTTCTCGAGGTCGCGGGGTTCGTGGAATCAACCGAGGGCGGCGGGCGAGGTTCCCCGCAGCAGAAAATCGCACGCGGTATTCTTCGCGAGCGAGCGAGCGGATCACGCGATGCGATCTCGAAGGTCCACGTTACAGAGAGAGAGAGAAAGATATCCCGTCCTCGTCATCGTGCAATTAGATCGACGCGCTAAACGATCGAGGAGTTGCGTAATGCAGCATTACACTTCAGCAACGATGATAATAATAATACTGATAGTTATTATCTCAACCAATTCTCGCATTGAGTAATCGCGTTATTATTAATCACCTGCCGTCATCGTTAGCGGAATGGACGGACGCTACGCGATCCGATCGAATGACAATCATGCAAATAGCGTAACGAACCATTGCCTCATTCACGACCAAGTCAACCAGACGCCGATCTCGACGCGGGCCGGTCCGCTAACGCCGTATCCAGTATCCGCGTGACAGGTTATCGCGCGTCGATCAGGAAAATGCTGGATACGCGGGTCGCGGAAGAGAGATGCGTGAATCGTCGACGATGAGAGAGGATACGACCGCCTCGCCAAGGACGTGAACCGAAACGCCACGTCGAGCAACCTCCGCATCTCCGTGTCGAACCGGCCTGTCGCTCGTTCGCGTGCTGCTGCGTCCCGTGGGCAGCAGCGACCGCTCGTAGTTTTCTCATTAATAACTCCAGTCCGATCGCATCGTTGCGCGCGAACGACGACGACAACGACGACGATCTATGTAAATCGCAACCGGTCCTAAGCGCGGGCGCGCGAGTAGCGCACCGCAGTCCTACGCTCGCGGACAGCTCCGCGAGACATTTCGTAATAATTCCGCGCCGCGTGCGCGCTCATGCGTGCCACGACCTGGATCTTTCCTCTCTTTCCGCGCTAAATCTCCCCGCGGAGTAAACGCTTTCGATGCTGCGCGACGTTAAACAAGCGAAGCGAGCGCGAAAACGATTCTCGATTCGGAGGTCTTGTAAGATCGAGGCTTCTGCCGCATTCGAGTTTGGAAGATCGGAGACCGAAAGAAACCTTTTCGCGGCATATATACGTATATATTTAAAGTTACAGCTGTAATAATAAGTTGATGGGTGATTTGTTAACATAAAGGTGATTTGCAATAGGCTACTTTTACCTTGTATAGCGTGATTGCAAGGTAAACAGCAAAACGTTGTTAATATATGTATGTATATGTCTCGACAGTTTGAGGATTAAGCAATTTCGTTCGTGATACAATAACGATGTAATATCGCACGTGGAATGTGCTCGGCAAACAATTATCCAGTTCGTTGCACATTCAATATACGGCTGGATCTACGGATCCGGCCTGATATTTATTGACTCAAAGGTGCAATCTCCCGAGCAATTTTTGCGTATCGCTATCGGAACAACGTGGAGACGTGATTATTGCAACGAGTATTGATATTGCAGGAAGTACAACGGAATACTTTGTTAAAGGCGCGTTTAATAAAAGAGCAACGCTCCCACCGACGTTACCTCTTGAGTTATCGTGCAGGAAGAGACGCAGGTACCTCTAGCGCGAGGCAAAATAAATAACGCTCCTCTTGCAATTCCAATACTCGCAGTCCTCGACTTTGAGATCGCGCTGCGAGTGTCCAATAGTCTATAAGTGCGCGTCGCTGCGCATGCGGCAGAATTCATCAATCGGAAATAGAATCCTCCGTAATTTGCAAAGTCGTTAACACTGGTAGTCGGAGCAATTATAACGGGACGGCTCGCTCCGCGCGATCAATCCTTCGATTAGCGTGCTCGCTTGCGCGCGCGCGCGTAGCGTGTAGCGTTAATTGGATTACGAGCTATCGATTCGACGGCTAATACGATCCTCGGTCGCTGGATCGTCGTCGCTGAGAAACGCGGCTCCTTCACCTGCTCTCCGCTGGCATTATCGTCCACGCTAACAAATTGTTTCTGCATATTAACAGGCGGCCGCTGTAATCGCGGCCAGCAGTCGTAAACGAGTCGCGAAAAAGAAGCATCGGACCGCGTGCTACCGTTTCCACAAGCCACTAGCCGTACATCGGCCGGTTCGTGAAAGAGAGCAAGAGAGAGAGAGAGAGGCTAAGAAATCCATGACAGTCTCCGTGTCGATTCGTTTTTCTATTACAAGGAATCTTTTACGCGCGTATCTCGCGCGGACGCGCGTGTGTTTGTACGCGACTCCTCCTCTCCCCGTCCCTGCCCCCGTCACCCGCTAAAGTGCGTTTTCTACGTGCTCCCCGTCGACGCGTCTGTGTGTGAGCGCGCATATTCGTGTCTTGGGTTACGACAGAGTAGGCCCGTTATCGGGGCCTGCTGATTGCCTTTGAACAAAGAGGGCCCCTGCCTCGCGGCGCACGCCGGACGAGGAGCGCGATAGAACGAGAGGAAAAGAGTAACACGAGGAGATTGTTCGTGATGAGGTGGTTAGACTGGTTCACGCACGTGTGTGCGTGCTGGAAACACGGTCCCCGGTGTGCGTCTTAAACTGCATGCGCTCGCGCGGCCAAGCGAGGGGAGAGACCTCTCCGTCTCCCTCCGTCTCCGTCCCGCCGTCACTTTGCCTATTTTCTCACTCGGACCAACGCCGACCCCGCCACGTCCCTCTCGCCCCGCTTGTGCTCCCCTTTCTCTGTCTCGCTGCGGCCGTCGTTCTCTCTTCCACTCTCGCCTCTTCGTCTCTCCCGTTCGTTCGTTCGTTCGGCTGAACTTGTTCCTGGGCAGCGCGATGGTGCACGCGGAGATTGAACGCGTTCGGGCGACGTGGCGGCGGCGGTGGCGGCGGAGTGTTTGCGGTGCTAAATAGCAGCGCTGCCCCGCACGCAGCAGCGATAGTGTGGTAGTAGTTGTAGCAGCAGTAGTAATACTACTAATAGTATAGATGCTAGGTAGGGGCAGGAAAAGGGTGAAAGTCGTTGGAAAATCACATCAGGTCTTTCTCCCGGGCGCGACGTATCCCCGAGAGAGGGAAAACAGGTGCGCGCGCGCGGCACCGATAGCGGTCGGCTATCTAAGCGCGCGCGCGCGCGTTAGAAGATAAAATTGAAATACAAAACGAATATCCGCGCGCGCCGCGAGAGTACAGTTATAAGCACCGGAGGAGAGGAAACCGGCGATCTTTTCATGCCGCAATTTATGGTTACGCAACGAGCGCAGTAGCCCGCGCACTGCCCGCTCCCGCGCCTCCCGCCGCGCACCCTTCGGAGATAATTTATTTATCGCTCGCCGTATCGGCGACCCTCAGGATTGTCGTGTCTCGCTCTCCTAAACTCTCTTCAATTCAAATCTGTCCTGCTCTTTCTTCTTCCTGCATTTTTACAGCAGGCTGCGACGGGCGAGGCAGTGCAGCTTCGCAATATCCTCCTCCTCTGCGCGTCGTTAGAACCGCGTCGCGCGCAATCGGCAACATGACGCAACATCCAAAGCGAGTTCAGTTGTTCCGTAATGCGCGCTTTTGTTCCGCGGTGTGCTTACGATTTGACGCGAGGTCGTGCGGCAAGCCGAAGCGGAGAGAACCTACGACGACAGCGTGTGCGTGCACGAGCGTACACGCCCGCTCGTGGTTACTCCCGAAGGTGTTAATGCGTGTGGAGGCGGGTTTGCTGGCTGCTGCACGCTTGCTCGCTCGCTTTTCTCGTCCCGTACGCTCCTCTCCGCCGTCCTTCCTCTTCGTTCCCTTGTCCTGCTCTCGCTGGCACTGGTTTGTTTTGGTTCATCGAGTGCCGTGCACGTCGTGCGTGTGTGAAGACTGTTAAGTGTACACGATGCGTGTGACACGCATGTGAGGAGGCGCACTCGGTGCGGTACGCGTGTGCGTGGATAACAGCGCGCACGCACGCCGCGGATAGTGTTAACAGCCGTTAGTAAGACGTGCATGAGCCCGATTCCCCGCTGGAAATTATTGTCGTGAACATCGTGATGCAGCGACGTCGTGCGTCTCATCAGAAACGCATTTAATCGTCGCGTAGTTTGTTGCGTAATTTTTTTATCGGGGGCTAATATCGCGACAATTGATGAGGCGTCGATGAATTAATTGTTCCTCGTAACGGCTCGGTGCCTCATCGCCGTTTATTTGCTTTTGCTCGTGCGCTCGCCTCGCCACTTCCGCGTACGGCCGCTACTACTATCGTATCTGTTTAAGCTAACTTTATCGAGGGATTATCTGCTTTCGCGGAGCCTTCAGTAAATTACCAGCGACTACGAGATCCACTTGTTTCTTGTCTACGCCAACACCGGCGAGATAGGAGCGGCTCCGTCTCTATCAAGCCGCTGTTGGCCGAGAGCTCGCGCCTCTCTTTGCTGAACGCCCGCGCTTCCCTGAACTTGAACTCGTCCAAGGTCCAAACCCCATCGCCATTACGCCAGTACGAATTCAGTCGTCGTCTTTCCTTCTCTTTTACTCTCTTTTTCCCTCTTTCCTTTTTTCACCCGTCCTTTCCTTCGGCTCACAAAGCACACAATAGCACCCGGCCGATGCCACTGGCGGTTATGGATGAACGGTAGCGAACGAGAAACGACAGTCAGCAAGAAGAGCCAGAAAAAGGGGAGGACGGAGAAGCGACCTGCGGTAAATCGCCCGACAACCAGAATCTTCAAGCAGCTACGTTGGTGACGCAGTTACGGTCGCCGTACCGATGGGACGCGATTATGCTACTAATTTAAGCCCTTTTCTTTCACTGGAATCCGTTAAAGCACTGATTTCACCGAGCAAATCTGCGTCTTCTTTTCTTTGCCGATCTCGAAACGTATTTTTGATGATTGGACAGTTTTGATGGATGCCACAAAGGTTCTACGCTTTTATCGATTCATTCAAATTATGGTGATTTTAATTCTACAATCTCGAGATGCGTAAAATCATATCTGATCTACGTATGAAATCGGATTATCGAGCGTCAGCCTCACACGAGGTGGAAGTCCGACAGTGGCAGGCGTAAATAGCCTCGTAGACAAACAGGAATCTGGAAAATCCTGTTTTTCATTTCTGCTCTCGTCTTGGCCGAGATAAAAATATTATCGATTCGACGGAACGAATCCCTCGTGTCGACGGCAAAGCCGTTCTCCTACATCGACTCGGGGAAGACGACGCTGAAATCAACGCGCGCCGTAATAATCGGGTTCCTTGAACCGCGCGCCGTGCTATAAGGTAGCCGTCGCGAATGCTGCTGTTGCTGCCGCTGGTGATGTTGCTGTTGCAATTCGGTTCCATGAATCCCGAGACCAGTTTAATCCGCGTCGAGTCCGTCCAATCTTCCTTGGCCGGCACTTCCTTGAACCGGAGAATGAGTTGTCAGTAGCGCCTTCACGTCGCGGCGCTAACGCGCCGGTAAGTGGGTGCGCGCGTACGTGTACGAACACCGAGTAGCCACCCGTTTCTTCCTGCGATCGCCATCGGCCATGATCCCGCGTCGCGACAGATGTTCTATCCTGCTTCTCGTCGCGCCGATCGCGGAGCGATCGGTATCGATTTACGAGCGACATCGCCTCGGCGAAGCCGCGCGTCCAACTTGGAACGCTATCAATGACGCGCGGATTTTCAATAGGAACATTCATTTTGTGTGTGACGGAATTTAATTTAAGAAAGATTTTAAGATGTATCTGCTGGTAAGGTATCATATATTATTCACTCTCTTTAATAATACAATTTATTGATATACTTTTCATCAATTCACTTAAATTCCGACTGTATATTCAGATTTCAATTTATAAAATATTATTTTCGAGTGCCAACTAAAGGCATACCCTACGGCAAAAGCGGCAACAGTCTCCGGTGCAGTTCAGGTAATCGCGACAAGTTCATCAAATCTGGCTTCTGGGTATCTATACCCGCATAGATCTACCTGAACCCCCAAAAGGATTCGAATCCATCAGGGGAACAGGTGTCAAGAGACCGAAAGGGACGAAGCGAGGGAGGGGGCACGAAGCGGAGAAAAAAGCCACGAGAGAAGGAGCATAGTCCCCGGCACCCAACTCCCCCTCGTCTTATATTCCTCGAGCGCGCATCGAGGGCCGTCGCGCGCAGGCTTCTCTCAAGGATAACGAGTAATCCTGGATAGTGGATCCGCCGATCTGAGGGAGCCCACTCTTTCCCTCCCTTTCTCGTCCGGTCTCGATTCACCGACCACGGAGACCCTAGAATCCTTTCCAGGTACCGTAATTACTCGGATTTTGATCTGTGGCGAGGCGACGGCAGGATGGTGCCTCCCCGAAGACAGAGGTGTGGAAGGATCGAACCCGAGGAGGTCACTTTTTTCGAATTTATTGCTAGGAAAGCGCGGGCAACACGATACCGCTTGTAATTTCTCGGTTCGGGGTCCAGCTTCCCCCGTCCGGTGTCTGTCTCCGTTCCTCCCTTTCTTCACGTCCCCTCCCCCGCCGTTTCTCTACCTCACGCTGCCCCCTAGAACGTGACTCGACGAAAGGTTCGGGTTTTGTTTTGACAAATCCTCGAGTACGTGTGCGTCGACTCCTCTCGCCCGGTGGACCCTCGTTTCTGGGCTCCGTCCTGGGCTTTTCTATGTGGTGACCCCCGCGCGCTCTATCTGTGTTCGTGCAGAGTCCCCCGCTCTTCTCTTCCCCTGGCCCTTCGAACTGACGTGTCTGCACGCTGACTGAGGGAGGGACTGAGGTGGAGGGACAGACGGGTACTTGCTTTAACTTGCTCGTCGTTTTGTCGAAGTCCCCACCAACCTGGTTCGATGTAAACACGAGTGGCTGATAGCCGTGAGGCCCCATAGCTGGGGCGAGGGGCTGAAGAGGGCCCGTAAAAGAGGGACAGCTAGTGGAGGCGCGAGTAAGAGCGAGAGGACCCGTTGTGGGCCCGAGCACTGCCGAGCCGAGGCGAACCAGACCGAGTCGAGATACAAACGAAACGAGCAAAGGGAGAAAAAAGTGAAACACGAGGGAGGCAAAATGCAGCTGAACCCCACTGGCGTAGCCGCTTGCAACTCCATACGCGATCTTTCAACTTTAGGCAACGGCGAAAAATATACTCTTTTAATGCACTGTATTTTATGCAATTATTTTCTTAAGATATAATTAAGCGCAAGTCTAATATTTTATAATATTTAGTTACCTAATTAATGAGATATTTCTACATGTATTAGTCTTAACTATTCTACAATGAGAAAGAGAATATTGCCGTACTCGCATAAATTATTATTAATCATTGTTATTCTTATATGATGCATAAAGCCTTGATAATTTATTGTAACAAGGATAGCAACACGTTGTTTTTTAACGTTGAATGCTGTTCACAAAGATTTGTGCATCTCCTCGTTAACGGCTGAAATAATGTATATAGGCCATTGTATTATAGTTGGGGGTAGCCCATGATTGTCCGGTATAAAATGGTGAAAAAACACATAGACGTCTAAGCTGACCCCGTTGAAACGTGCGAGGGGGATGGTTTTTTCCAGATTGAATAATGTCGAACCGGTTCATTGTGTCTTGTGTGCAAGTCAGTCCTCAATAGCCTAGAGGTCTAGCCGGACAAGGGCCCCGGGACCCAACCGTATTCGTTGAATTGGGTCACAGCGATGTGCTTGATTGTATTTTTTTGTCCGCGTCCCCTCTTCTCTCCAGCCCCCTCGTTTACCAGATCTCGCTTTCCACTTGTTCTCCATTTCCTCTCTCCTTCTCCCTTCTGCTTCCACGTCATCGTCGTTTCTTCTAGGATGCGTCGGGAGTGATTCTTTCTCTTTTGTTTAAGTCGAGACGCATGGAGAAGGGACGCGAGAGAAGGACAGGCGCGGTTTGGGGGGTAGGCGTCATTATGAAAATGATACTGTACCTGTAGCCAAGGGGACAGACCGCAGACCATGGTAATTACGCGTAATGAAACGCCCGGGTCCACGGTGGACGAGAGAAGCGGCGAAGAGGGCAATTGACGACGTTTATACCTACACGCCGTGGACCTGAAAACCGGGTAAACTGCGACGCGATATCGCGTGTAAATAAGTCGTAAAAATCGGCGCGCCCTTCTTCCATCTGGACGATTACACGTGAAGTCCTCGATGGCAGAACGCAGGAGAAAGATTCCACGTTGTGACATGACTTTTTAAAATTTTCTCTTAACTCGATGATATTTTTCACTTCACAGTTTAATAATTAAACTAGAGAAAAAAATATATAAAAAAATACTTTTCACGTATACGTCATTTAGAGAACGTCTGAAATAAAGCAGTCTATATTGTATTTTATACTAATAATAATAACGATTGTGCAGCGTGTGCGTATGCATGCGACATCACACTGATCGATCAACAATGACGCACTGCACGCTCAAATTTAGTCACGACATCCGGTATCCGATGTTTAAAACGCATTACGCCAGTCATTATTCGTATAACGGTGTACACGACATCTTTTTACATCCTCCCTTCGATTTACACTGTCACCTTCCATCTTCCGCTATCTAGGATGTCGTACATGTGGCCGGTCCACATCTGAAATTCCCCAACACGTGTTCTACCCGCGGACACACAATGTTTAGCCTTTTGTTTGACGTGAATCACCTTTCATGCGACGCTCAGAGCGTAGCGCCGGCGTGTGCGTAAAGTACTCGCGTAAGTCGGCTGTATGTGGATGTTCAACAGGTACATGGAGCCCTCTCTCTCTCTCTCTCTCTCTCTATCTCTGTTTCTCTCTGTTTCTCTCTCTCGCTAACGCTGTTCTCTATACGGAAACGCTGCGTTACACACGCGGCTCCACGCATGATGAAGGGCTTCCAGTATTGTCTCCCACCCCGTATGACTCGCTAGAGGCGAACCATAAAATAGTCATAGAAGTGAGTTATGCCGTGACCCTCGAGCGGTATGACAAACTCGTGTACCACACGACTTCTGGGCGCACTACCTGTATTGACGCTTGCCACTAAATGCGGGTAATCTAATGTTTATGAACAATCCCGCGATGCAGTAGTCTCCCGTTAATTGAATTCGCGTTTTCTCTATCGAGAATTATTGACTCTGCGAACGAGCAGCTATTAAACGATAGTCGACGCCTACACGATTGCGCTTGACATTCCGCGGGTGGTTTAGAGAAACATAAATCTTTGTCTTATTGGAACCATGGTTTTATCTACGGATGCCACCGTTTTATTAACTCGTAATAACTGACCTCTTCACGACCACGTTCGTATACGTAATGTAGAATTTTCTTCAACGTTATTGAAAAGCACAAGAAGTAAAAAAAGCTTTCACGTATTATACAATCACGATATACCATGACCCTACTTTCTAATTGTTAAATACGGTGTTTCGCATTTGCCATGAGAGTTTTACAGATAGACGAGATAATATTGTGCAGCCCGTTATTCGCGGACCTATCTATAAGCGCGTTTGTTGTTACTTATTTAATGGTCAGGCGTTGTTATACAATGGACAAGTGTTTTCCTGATTCCGCGATAGCGCTATCAAACGCGATTTCGCTGCTCCAACTCCTTACTCTGTTCTCTTTGCTTAACACTCCCTTCCGAGATAATGATCCACGATAGCGCACACGAGTCGGATGATATAGATCGATAGACTACAGAAAGAGACCACACGAAAGGATCCGGCTACCGTATGCAACGCAGCGTCAGTCAGCGCGGCCGACGAGTACGTCGACAGAGATTGAAAGCGACAGCTAGATAAGTAGAGGTAGAGAATAGATGCTTAATCGGCGAATAACAAGTAGATTGCCTACCTACTGTGGCAATCGTTTCCAAATGGATTCGATGGATCTTATGGACGGCTCACTCTCGGTATCGGAAGTATTATATATCGCAGCGAGAAATAATGCGCTATATTTATAAAAATTGACGAGAACACGAGAGAAATCAGTACTACTCGCAGGAATATTTATCAACGAGCGACGCTAAACAAGTCGCAATAAACTCGCGATTTTCCTGGTGATGCCAACCACACGCTACGTGATTAGTGTTCATGACTTTTTAATACCACTTATCACATTGCGTATCTGAGATTTGTATCTCATTCGAAAGACTATCCACGCGTTTAAATAATATCTTGGAAAATCATGCTAATTCAGATATACGATTGTACTGGAATATTATGTCGCTGATGATTCGTATACACGAGCTGTCACGTAGCGCGGTGAAGAAGAAAACAATACACACGTACGCAACGTGCACGCGACGGTTTATCATTCTTCAGTTGTTGAAAGCTCAGCTCGTGCAACTCATACGCGCGTCTAGTATTTCCAGCTGCTGTAGAAAACGAAATCGTTAGCGGAGCCATTTCTTCGCTCTCGTTGCTCCCGACATGTGGCTAACAGTGACCCAGATCTAAAGTGGCTGATAATTACGGCGAGTTGTCAGCGAGTAGCAGAAGTAAATCTAAGCGTCTACTGGACGACGAGGGATCGTTCTCGAGTGGCCGGTATGGATGGCAGGTCATCGGGTGGCGGGGAACGAGTCAGACGAAGAGAGAAAAATCAGAGAGATGCAGCGAGAGAGAGACGAGGAAAGAGAGACGCGAGGGGGTATAGTCTAAATCGAGAATAGAGCGCGCACATCATCCAGTGTGTCCACGCATGCACGTTTGGGATTAGCCCAGTCGTCCTAAGTAAGCACTTTCGAGCTTTGAATAGTACAAAACGATGTCGTGTCCTAAAACACAAACGGGACCAACCAACAGAAAGCAGGGCGGAGGAGAGGGGAAACATGAAGGCCTTGCATCCAAACAATGATTTACGTATTTTTTCCCTTTTTAACATCTTTTCCCGTTTCTAATCTTCAAGCGATACGACATGAATAGCTTGAGTCCGAATGAGCGTAAAACTTTGTTGTCGCTTTTTCATAATAGTACCTTTACATGTCGAGCAATTTTTCTCGCCTGCGAGATACTTGTGCCTGCTTTTTCATTATCTCTCATTCTGCCTTCTCCACTTTTCTCACGTGCTATGAAACAGCCTAGAGTCGCAGTATGATTCATATTATTTGCAGAGAACACGGCATCTCCTCTTGCGCGCACTTCTCTTTCCCTTTCTCTACAGGTCGCACGTGCTTTCTCCGTTCCTCCATCGACGAGTGACATAATTGCGCAGCGCCCCGAGGCTACTTCACCTGAGTCACTCGTCTTCACTTTCTTTTGTCTCGTTACCAACGCCGATAACGCTTAATGACCCAATCAGCGCGCGTACCTCCTTTTCGGATGTTGAAATAATCGTCCAGCTTATCTCTCCGTACGTTATCGAAAAAACTTTGCGAGAACGCAAATCAATATCGTCACGCAATCGCTTATTAGAGAATCTTGTTGCGCTTTTACTTCTAAAAGCGACGCGCGCGAAGAAATATACGATTCGCGCGGACACAGCTGCGTTTTACGTTGGACATATTTCAACAATATCGATGTCGAAAACCTTCGCATGCATACATGAGCACTCACCGAGAACCTGCTTTTTAATTGCGCGCGTCACTTGACACCGTTTCACCAACAACCGTCACCGTTCGCCCTAGTGGGTGACGATCTTTGCATCCACACGCACGTATACGTACATGTGTGCGTGCGCATGCAAAAATACACTCGTATAATAGTAAAGGAGTAGACAAGTCTGATCTCCGTCGTGGCTACCGTTTCACAATAGGGTGTTTCTCCGTCCCTCCCATCCCAGCTTCTTATTTTCATAGAACGGCAAAGGTGTAGCTTAACACCGGGATCTGCATATCAATAGCTCCCCTACTAAGTTCGCAGGTGTACCACCCCATTCCCTACAAAAGAACAAACCTCTGGGACAAGTGTGTTACGGCGAACGCTACGGAGAAACGGTTACACCACGATTTTGTTCCATCCTCTTTCTATCTCGACCGCTCGCCGTTTCCCCTCCGTCTTTTGATTATGGCGCGGGGACCAGGAACGAGAGAAGGAAGCTTCGCATTATCGAAGGGTCGGGAATCGAGGGTAGCCGTGTATGGGAAGTGTATGGGAATCTCACAGGTGCATGGTTTTCTAAGAGAGCGAAGGACTTCGCCCCGGGCGAACGTACGTTCGTTCGTTCGTTACATACGGGGGTGCACGCGAGACACACGGGCGGGGTTACGACCGTGATGGTGATATTAAAACATAATATCCTATGAGACGGGAAAGCGCGACGTGTAGGGATAGGATGGAAACCACGGAGTGATGGAAGGTGATGACACCGCTCGAATGCACGTGCATGGGAATTCGATACTCTTCGCTTGAAAGACGGAGAGAACGAGAGAGACGGACCAGATGGGTCAAGAGTGCTATTATAAAGTCCCACCGGTTGAGGATAGAAGCCCTGGAAATTTCAATCGCTTCTGTAATCCCGCGTCCATCGATATGTCGCCGTGTCAAGAGGCGTTATTCGTGATGTCTGGAAAGGCGAAGCCGAACGTCACAGTTTAAGAAAACACAATATTTTTCTTGTATCAGTCATAAATCGTTTGATGCATATTTAAATAAAGTCTTTTGTAATTAAGAGGAATGTAAGTAAAGCTCTCTTAAACTGGCGTCATCAATAAAATGCCGCAAATGGCTCTATCGATGATACAATCGCGATAAAACCAGTCGTAAACACTTGTACCACCGACCATGAAAGATTTCATGTTTGTCGAATCCTGTGACAGGTACGATGGTTAAAGATAGCGAGCGCTTCGTTAACGGAGAGCGTTGAACCTTCGAAAAGACGAAGCTCCGTCAGAATTGTCACTTTGGAGCACTATGGGTTCGTCGAAATTCATTCGTTTGCTTACATTGCTTATCATCACGCACCGAAACATTTCAGTGCCGGCACGTGAAAAGAACTACAAGCTACGCGTCGATCTTTTTAAGCCTTATCAGCACTACGACCCTATTCTACAATATGTGAATACATTACGATAACAGCCTACTTTGTGATGCTAATCAAAGCTTGTAACACGATAATTCTCCAACTTTCCTTTTCGAAATTATTTAATTTAAAAAACCCTTCGGTTTTAATAGCTTGGTCTTTTGTTTCGGGGGAAGGAGGAGCGAAACGGAAATTATCTTCAAAGATTCACAACAGTTTTAAGATTGAGTTTGCACGCCTGTTTCTTCCGAACCCATCCGAGAGAGCAAGAAGGAGAGGGAGAGGATAGGGTCGAATAAAAAAGAAAAAAAAGGCGAACATGGCGATCTCCGGGGTCCGACAGATACGCCCCATTCTCCGCAAAGTGCGATAGCAACGTTTTCCGTTGTAAATTTCCCTAAAGCGCGAGTAGGACGTAAATCGATCAGACACTGCCTTTGGCTCGCTGTGGATGAGGTTTTGTTCCTTTTTGGGCCCTGCTCCCGTACAAGAGGGAATCGAGGGGCCTGATGAGTCACGGACGGTGCCCCGCGGCGGCGAACTCTCTCGGCAGCGGCTCTCAAATTGTTTTCTACACATTTTTCGCATCCAGAGAATAATATTGATGCATCGCATCATTATTATACTAATAATGATAAGTTAGAATTAATGGGATTCTGGCTAAGAATTGTAAATATATGTTTATCTCAAGCCCGACAATTAACTTGTACAGGTAGTACTTTGTCAAATTCAAATTTCCGCGAAATGGACAAAGTTTACCTGAAATTGTGACGCAGTTGCAAATTTTCTGCATGCGTTAGGGAAACATTAAAAATACGAGGAAATATAATACTGTAGTGTTACTTTTTAATTCATTCTGGTTGGGAAACACAAATTTATAATTAAATTTAAAGATAATTCTTCTCGCGGTGGTTTGCGAAAAATTGTCACTGGCTGATTGTAACTGCCATGGATTTGCCTGGCGTGCATGGCGATGCAGGAAGGACGAGACTTGAGAACCCTGACACGATAGTCAGGGGTTTGGGTACGTTAGGAACACGTGCAGTCTCGAACGGTCCAGGTCCCCCCGTAAACGTGTTCAGATGGTACTCGAACGAATGTGTGAGTTGAGATATAGAAGCCTTTTTCCCCCTCAGCCTCACTTCTCCGCCCGCCCGCTATCCCGCTCGCTCTCTCTCCCTCTCCTTCTTTGCACTCTGTACTCCAAGTTATATCCGAGAGGGGAGATTTGTATTTGTGCATTGGACGTATTGTTTGTGTAGGTTGGCTCCTCCGGCAGGTTAGCCACCTGTTGACTAACCTGAACCTTGGGTCTATCCGCACGGACCCCTCCGACGATGCTGTTTTTAAAGTACCCTTCCCCTTCCCGCACTGATCAATCCTAATCTTTATTTTGCCCTCGGGGGTTACAGGCCTGACCTGACCTGAGTAACTCGGATCTGCGTATTTAAAATCGATGCTAAGGTCAGCATGCTCAGCTTGGTGTCATTTCCTTTCTCTCTATTTACTACCCCTATTTCCCTAGAAGACGGAAAACCCGTTAAGGCGCGTCCGGACGCGTCAAAGTTTCAACGAAGTTACAATTCTGCGAAAACTTGGGAAAACTCTTGTCAGACGAGGATCGTCTTGGAGAAGTCGAAGTGGTTTTAGTCGAAACGTTTGTTCATGTTGCCTTCACTCGTACGAAGGCACCACGAACTCCCCAGGGAGGCGATGTGTTCCTCAACGACGTTGAGGTCGTAATCCTGAAAAGGTACATGTAAAACAAAGACTGCAATATAGTCTCCGTATATAATGCGAAACAATACAAAATCTTTCTCAAGTTCCAAAAAACATTGTTCCATTGTCAGTTTGACAAATGAGATATGTATCGAAAAACGGACAGTTTCTAATTTTCTAACAGTGATGACAAATTTTTTTAACTACGTTCTAGGTAATGGTCATGAACTTTGCTTAAGTCATTAAAACGAGTTAGACTCTTCGAGTCTATTATTATAAAGTGAGTGTTACAGCGCGATTTACATTACCAGGAAGCAGTAAATGCAAATCGGTTGTCACGGCGTCGCGATCCGTGATTGAAGAGAGGCGCGAGTGTGATTTGTCGTGGATGCGCGGAAGTGAAAAAGACCGGTTAATCGGCGAATGTGTATATATACGGCATATAAGACGGTAGCCTGAAGCGCGCGACCCCAGTCCGCAGGACGAAGTTTTTACGATCTTTTAATTGCGAGGCAATTAAAACGGTAGTCGATCGCTCGCAATCTCATCTGCCAATACACACGAAGTCTTCCCTAACTTCTAAATGCCGGCCGCATTAATCTCGCGCTATCCTTTGGGACTTTTAATCAAAGCGCGTTTCCTCAGGTCTTCCCTTATCCGCAAACCTGTTTCGCCACGCAGTAAACATGAAAGCTGCGCTCCGAGTGATGGATCGCGCAGTGCACTTGAACGTCTCATTTTTATCCACGATGACACGTCTAGCGATCCGTAACTCCAATCCCGCCACTTACGGCCTTACACTGTTTCATTAAGTTAACAAACAAATGGCTTCAATTAATCAAAAGCGCCTTTTTGATGATCGTTTTGATTTCGATCCTTATCGACCCAATTAATTATAGTTAAGTGTCGTTTAATGTTCACTATGATATCCGACGTCGTATTACATATTAAGACGCCAAAGATTACATCGGACTGGTCGATACAGCACTTTGTGCTGCATCTGCGCTACTCTGTCGTCTTATTCCTGAATTAACATTTTGAGGAAGCGATTAATGCAAATGCGCGCGGCGCATCGGAGAACGTGGTTTCGCAGACAGAATCGAACGTGATTTGTTTCGAAGCGAGCATGCAGAGAAGAGAAAGAAGATGCTGATTGGCGCGCGTATATAAGGTAGCATTCTTGTTAGTTGCGACCTCAGTCGACCTCCACGGCGACACTATCTCGGCAACGAAGATATTCATGCCGGAATGAGATTTCCATCCGGAATTGCCGCTGGCCCGGTTCCAACTGGATGTACGGGATGCTCAGCCATGCACGGCGATTCTTCGCACAATTCCGCGGATCGATTCAAACGATATTCAAAGCTATTCCTGATATACACGGGAATATCGTCACCATACTGACGGGACTACAATGGAGCCCGTTTCGGGAAAAATATTTAAATCCAGCACACTCTGACTCACGCGACAGACTGCATTGCTGAGATGAATCCAAGTTTTCGAATGGAAGCGTCTGTCTATTGAAAGTGACTCAATATCGCACGGACTCTTACTTTACCTATTGCAGTATTGTCATGCCTCAGCTCGGTTACTTTTTAATGAAAATGATTAGTGAACCTGCACAAATACGACGCAGCCATGCGTACTAGAAACGATTACGTAAGAAACGGAGCGATTTAATCTGCTCCGTTTTATTTTCTGACGGAAATGGTCGTGGCAGTCCTGTTGGGAACAGTCAATGAAACGTTCGTAACGATTGTATCGCTGACACGGTATCCGAAGTCGTAATTATCATGAAGTAATGTGCCGTATGTTAATTACGACGCGGCTTGTTTGTCTCGGAGCAACACGCGTCGCAGTGGTACTCGCGGCTTGACGCAGCCACTTCACGCGCAAAACAGCCAGGAAAGCGAGAAAGAGAGAAAGACAGGAAGATGGTCGATAAGCGCGCTCAAGGGTGCGATTATGTGGGAAAATAGAAATTATCTCATCTAACAGGCGCTTGGCACTCGCGATATCACGCAATGCCGAGCGCCGAGATACGGGTTCCGTTTTCCTAATCGCGGAAAATGGTTATAATTAAAAGGACCCTAAGCGAACTAGAAGAGCAAGAGAGATAGGGAGAGAGAGAGAGCAAGCAGGAGCACTCACATGGACTGCACAAGTGTACTGGCACAATAATGCCCGGCGGCGGCCGTTCGCTCGCTCGCTCGCCATTGGCCGACGCCTAATTTCCTTTCCGTTATTCATAGGCAACACGCTCTATCTCTGGTCTATCTGTTGCAGCTTTACGGCTAATTAGCGAGTCGATCTACTTGCGCCGCGCGGACAGACCGCCGCAATAATTAAGCCGGCCGGGGTATCGTTGCGCTCTCGATTACTTCTATCGATGATTGCGGTTTAATAAGGCCCGTTAGCGCTCTGTACCAATGAGCCTCGCTCGCGTGTTGCAACCGCGATAGTTATACGCGCGACTTGCTCGCTAATAAATTGCATTAGCAACTTTTGGCCGGCGATTAGATTCCTGAAGGCAGTCTTAGATTCTCCTATCTTATGTAATATCCCATTTCGAGATGCTTATTGAACGATGCGAGAAAGTACTTTAGGGTGACTGCTGACGTTAGTTTAGCTTGAAGTATTTTATACGACTTCTCGCGGCTTTGACACACACGCGTATGTCTATTACAGTTAGATAGCGTACTGCAATTTGATGGATAATGAAACTCGACATTGAGAACCGTCTGAGAATTATATACAATTTTGATAATTATGAACCAGTGTGCCGTCGAAATATTAATTGCGCGGAATAACAGGCCCGGAGATAAACGTCATTAATTGACGATGCGTGCGCTACGGACTCACCACATAGGTACGTATGTATTTAATTCAATTAACGTGTCGTTGCGCACGCGTGCGACACAATCGTTATGTTCGATTACGCGCGCCGAGGATTCATGCATCACGGTGGGATTGTGCGGGAGAAAATCATTGTTAACGAAATGTCGCGGTCTGTTAACCCACGACAATCATCGCTGAGTCAGCGTTTTAGCAAAAATCATCGAGCCGTTGATAGAAGCGAAGTGTCTCATTTTACAGTACGCTCGTTCCGTATCTTATGCAGCCTCGTAATATTGACACTGTGCAACAATGATCCGATCGGTTTGATGATTATCTTTCTAACGGTATCTCTTCTATTTTTTTATCTACAGCGAATTGTATATCTCCTGCTTACATCACTGCCAATATTACGCGATAAAAACGGATTTAATAGGTGGTGACTAATCTGACTTTAGAAATACACTTGGGAAAAATGCATCAAACGCAATGCAAATGTATTGTTTCGTACAATTTGCAAAATTGATACAGATAAAGACGTATTATATATTATCGTGCAAGTACGTGGATCAAGGAAACAGCTTTACAGTTAAAGATATATGTACCTTGTGCGACAATTCGCATTATGCAAAAAGATCGGATACAACGATATTTTCTGATCTAAGTTGGGTACACAAACACAAAAAGTCAGGCACATTGCGGATTGCAAGAACAAACGGTCAATAACATTCAGAAGTAATAATAACGGGAAATCTCGTTACGCGTAATCGATGTGCCTAGTCTTATTGGCACACTGCATCTCGCGCAATAATATCGTGCGGTTTGATTTTGACAGAGACACCTGAGTGATAAAAGTTTTTGTCGACCTGCTGTGCGGGGATATCGTTGCAGAAAATTGTCGTTCGATTGCGCACTACCTCGTAATATTGTAATCTTACAGCCGGACAAAGAAACCTTCGCGTGTCCGTGAACGATCGAGATTGGACGGTTGATAGTCGTAACGGTTATCTGGGTTATCTCACCTGCCGTTTATCCAAGCGATTTCGTCATACGGAACGTGATGGACGGAGGTGATATTTTGTGTAAACGCTTCATTGCCGGATAAATACGTAATAATCATGTAAAAGCATGTCACGTAAGCTGGAAATCTCTCTGTCGTCTCAACAAAAGTATTATATTTAGGACAAATTTTCGTATCTAATATCAAAATGAACATTACATTACGCTGAAAAAATCAAAGCATTCTAAAAGATAACGTAAAACCGTATTTTGTTTAATGCAAGTTTTAACTGCGGAATGACCGCGTCGGTGGTTCGGGCGCAACCAAGCCGCACGACGCGACGCACGAAATTATATTTAATCCGGCGTTCTTTGAGAGGAAGTAAAAAAGCCGCAAGCTCCCGTGCACACACCGCAGACGTCACGGAACAAAGTTATGGTCCTGACGTACGCAAGTAACGTAACCGGCGGTCGGGAGATGTCTATCCGTCGCCGTGTTTGCCGCCGAGAAATCACTTGGAAAGGGAGGTAGACTTTTCGGGCGGCAAAATGTACAATGGGGACTGTGAGGAAGTGCACCTTAGCTTATGCATGATTTATGTTTTAATCACGGTTTACAACGCCGCGCTCGCCCACGTCTGAGATGCCAACGCCGCTGCGACTTTGCATAATGCTTTTCAGCTGAATACAATATGTGAAACTGTCGTTTTGCGCAGCGAACTTCCTTATTGTGCATGAAATTTTGTTTACCTGTATCTTCGCTCTCGTCGACATCTAACTGCGACATTGTCGTTTCGACTGTATCAGACACAGCTTTACCTGCTTATCTATCTGCTTTTCAATTTTTCTTTTTCCTCCGTTTTCCCATACTTATCTGTCTCAGGTAGTCGGGGTAACTCCATTAGTCGGAAAAACTGTCCGCAGGCGAATTGGTCTTTTCCGAAACCATATTTCTTGGATACATAGTATAAGTTATATTTTTACAAGTAAATAAGCATTGTCTTTTTCTATGAGAGAGAGAGAGAGAAATGGTACTGGAACTGGAAAATGGTTTTATAACAAAGGATATGACAGGGCAAAAGAAAATCTATTTGTCTCGAAGAAAGTGGAAGTCACTTTGTATTGTGTTGATGAATAATAAATTTATGTCGTGTGCACGTGTAAACTAATACTCGAATAACGAATAATTATTATTCCAAGGGCAAAAAGTAAATAATGATAATGCTACATTACGGCGAGATCTCTCTCTGCTTTTGTGTTTGGACAAGATCGCTGCTCTTCGCTCGATCCATCACTCACGATAGGATGCGCAAGCTCACACGACACGTCGCAACCGATCATCAAACCGGGTAGAAAATATCATCCAAGGCACGCCTAGAGACGTCTCTCTTTTTCTCACTCTCGCGTCGGCAACGCACTCCAGATAAATAATTGCGTGTCATTATGCAAACGGCCTATACGGAGCCATCATCGCGACGCAGGCACAATGAGAAGCTAATGACACGAGATAGCTAATGATCCTAACCGCCGTACGTCGGTACGTGCAATCAGAGGGATTGGGTAAGGTTACGGTGTCATGGTCAATCGTGTTTGTATTACCAACGGATCGAAGAAGAAGAAGGCACCTCTCGTCGGCTTCACCGTCGAGAAAAAGAACGTTGCATCTCGCATCGAGCGTTGCGGCGGTTGCGCCGCGGTTACCGCAGCGCGAGAGTCGGACAACCTGTAATCTCGGAATTAACTCTTTTTTCCCTCTTTCTTCCCTCCTCCCCTCTCTCTTTGTCCACCCCCTCTCTCACTCCTTCTGTCCCTTTCTCGCACGGTTTCTCTTGATGGCGAGTAGCCAGGGGACAGCGGCGACCGACGCAGAGGGAGAGGAAGCAAGGCCAAGTTTAGATCATCGACGACGACGACGACGGCGTCGGTCCCGCGAGCAAACTTCGCTCTCTAAGCGAGCGCGATGGCGTGCTCGCTCGCTCGATCGCTGCCTGGCGAGGTTCCTAATGAATGGGAGGCATTCCTTTCGTAATCTCGTCTCTAATTGCACGTCGCGTAACGGCCTTTTCGATCGATCGTTAAGGTGCCTCGCTCAAGGTTCCCGGCGAGAACCCCGACGCGTATCTGGATCTCTATTTTCCCCTTTTCCTCCTTCCTCTCTTTCCTTCTCTTCTTCCCTCAACCTCGCAATAGTTGCCTGCGGGTTTTATGATTAACGACGCTAATGGCACCGAGTCACGGCGCGCGCGGAGACAATGCGTCTCGCGCGCGATGCGATGCGAAGCGATACGACGTCGATGCGATGCGACGCGATATCTTGAAAGTCGCCGCGGCCGATGATCGATCTAACCGCTGATAGCGCGCGGGAACTACGATTGTCGGCGATTAAGGAGTCATAATGGCCCGGCATTATGCATGCCTCGACGGAGAAAATTGTACCGATTACCGATCGAAGGATATGTAATTTTTTAATTAAGACACCGCCGAGAGAGACTCGTCCGCGTTTTTACACGCCATGCACCGCCGTTTCTCGCAGACATTGTCGTTGACATTGCCGTTTCTGATCTGTCGCTCTGCATTACTCACGTCCCGCATTGCGAGGATCATTGCGGAACACGACGATTCGTGTCACGTGCGTTCTGCGGAAAAGTCCACGTATCGATCTCAGCGGTTTGAGTGTAGCTCCCGCATCTCGCTTTTACAACGGTATCACCGTTTTGACGCACGTAAGAGTTATTCTTTCCCGGAATAACAGCGAAAGCGTTAGAGAGCCCCGCTCGAATAATACAGGTCCACAAGATGACCTTAAAACAATACGTGGCGTGACGTTGAGATAACATGCGCTCGGTGTGTGCACGCCCGGTGCACGCGTGCGTGCGCGTACGCGCAGCTCCGAAATGTAAGCACGGCCACGTGTTACGAGGCAACACGTGTCGCGCGGTGCCAGTGAAAATAAATCATGTGCCTCGGGGGTGAAGGAGCTTCCAGAGAGAGGGCAAAAGACCTGCCGCTGGAAGAAATTCGAGAAAAAGGCCGAAGTTCGAGACCCTTGTCAGCTGGTCTTGTTCTGTCTCGTGCCATCCAGGGATAAAATGAAGAAAAAAAAGCGAGAGATGGAGTGGACACGGAAAAGGATTGCAGTGCGTTGTCGCGCAGCAAGATCACGTTCCTGCTTTGTGCGGTGGGCGAGGTAGACGGCCGCATGTAGGGATTATATTTCAGAAATGCGGCACGAAGTTTGAATTATTCTTCAAGTGCGCAATCAAGTTCTAATTATATTTGCGTATTGTCGAGATCTCGAAACAGATAACAGTGATAAATCGGGGAAGATATACGCGTGACGGAAGGATCGGCGGCGCACGTCCGTGTTTCCATGCGGGAATACGAATTTACGCCGGCTCGGAAGGAAACTTACGAGAAGTCTTAAACGTGCGCCCCGTTGAGACACCATTAACGTTAGCAGCCGGCCGTTTTATGGACAACTTTGTAAGGAGCATTAAAAAATTGATCGTCGAGCGCTTCTAACGGCCGCTTAACGGGCATAACTCCTTCTCTCTTTTCCTGTAAATCGATGCCTGTCAGAGGAGTGACTGACAAAGGAAAGAGTTTGCCCTACTAGCGTCCTACAAAGAACAACTTGTAAATTTCTACGGGCGCGTTAATGTACTTTTTACGCTTGTAACTGGAAGGTCTTCGCGTTTTATGTCCCCCGTCATACGACACGCTCTTACGCGGACCGGCTGAGCAAAACCTCTCGTAACAATGTTGCACGCGGGAAAGAAAAAAAAGATTCCATAAATCGATGCCTGTCGAGTGAGCGACTCGAAGAAGGAAACGATGCTCCTCGAAGAAATATATTTGTAAATTTGTACGATCGCGTTAATATACTTTTTATGCTCGTCACATCTCGACACAAGCTGTTTGGTTTATGGTCTACGCGACGAGGCTTCCACCGATCGTAATGTCAATCACTAGCTCGCGTCAAGAGAGATTTTATCTATACGACGACGATTTCCGTTGAACAATTAAATATCATGAAAAAGAACGCGTAGAAAGAACCTCGTTCTTTTAATACTCTGAAATTACTCATATCCGTGATATAATGGAAAGATCTATATTTGATGTTGCGCAAGAAACCGCAATCGAACAAGAGAGATTAAACACGATAGATCGGAGCGAGCGGAGAAGAATGAAAGCGAGGAATCAAAGCGACGTAGAGATTTACGGAAAATCATCTGCGGCAACATGCAGCCTTTTGCGGCGACAGCATTGATGCACTCAGCGAATGTTGCAGGATGTTCGTGCAAGGTGCACGGTGCGGCAAGACGATACTTGCGCGATGACTGTTTTCCATTCTCACGGAAGAAGAAAGACTCAGCTTTGGTGGTGCAGGTGGTCACGGAGGCGCATCGCGCGTACGCGTTTACCAAAAGCGTGAATGCTGACGTCTCAGCAAATCCGAGATTCACTTGATGAATCAGACAGATAATTGCACAATATGTACGTGTTGCTTTTACGGCTAATAACTTTCGCGCGTCCTTACGCGGAGAAGAGACGAGGACTCTCATCGTGCTGGAGTTTCTCGTAATGACGTTGTGTAATTTTAATCGTAATTCAAGGTTTCCGCAATCCAAAGCGTTACAGAGGAGGCAAGAAGTCGATAGATAATCTATAGCTGGATAGTTTGCGTGTAGTTTCGCCAAAACAAATACCGTACGCTCCCCAACATGACAGAGAATTAGCACGACTGTGCACACTGAATCATCCTAACATCTCTGCTAATTGCAAATCGATTGGTAATAGCACGTCGACGCGAATGTTTGTCGAGGAGACAGGATCAACGGTGCATTATCGGCGTCTATCATGCTGCATCTTCGATCAAATTATGGATCATCTACACATCAATCAACGCGTCACCCGATCTATCTCAAATCTCCGTAATGTACAAATATTCCTTGTCGCTTATCTGCATATTTTTCATACAAACAATTTGAAACTGATTGCGTGTAGAAAACTCTTAGTGAACGCCAACGCAGGCTTACACAATTCACAGACTCTGAGCGATAATCATCAATTTGTGTCCGAAACGGAGAAAAAGAGGCAGTCACGTCGAAACTGTCAATTTTCCGATCCCGTACTCCGGAATTAGCTAAGGGACGTACATCGGATCGCAATTACCGGTGACTCCACGACCTCCCTGCTGATTGCGAATCGACTTATTACGAGGCTGCGTACGTACGGAAGCGGTGTTTGTCGCCGCTGCTCGGTCACTACCGAGCGTTACCACCACGCGTGTATCGCGCGGAGCGTACCAGTTTTGATAACAGGTCTTGAGAAGCGGCGACCGGGCGCGGAGTTGCGGGCGCGTTCGCCAATCCGGGAGCAGTAAGGCAGTGGACCAAGGTAATCTTGAAGCGTCCCGGCGGTTATCCGCGCTGTTTGGCGTGATCTATGTAGTCACGTACCTGGATCAATATCAACGTACATGTTCGAACACCAGTATGTGCGCCAGCAGGGAGGCATACATTGCGCTTCGATCTCCACCTCGTTCTCCTCCATTTCTCTCTCTCTCTCTCTCTCAGAGTCACTCTCCCAGGCTGTTTCTCGCGGCTCTTCCCCTCCGTTGCCACTCACGAACATATACGCGGCCAGAGCGTACGTACGTACTACGTGTCTAATTAGCGAGGCAAACAGTGTAGTTTCTAGATACCGAATGGTAAGTACACATCAGAACGGTAGTTCGGGGTAGCGCGAGGGGCAGATGCCCCGGCGAATCGCATTGTCGATCCGGACGTGCGATCGTGGCCGCGCTTCGAAGGTCGTTCCGTTGCGTACTCCACGGCTGACATCGCGGAGTGCCCGGCCGTAATTCCTGATTGAACTGCCGACCGTTGCTTAAACGCCAGTTAATCGGATCAGGCCGCTGCATCCGGAGGCAGCTGGTCGCTCTGCGAACGTCGGGGGTAATCGGCAAGCGATGTCGAATTTGTTATCATTTTTATGGTACCGCGTGGACGAGCACCGGTTATCGGGGAGTAGATACCGGCTAACGACGTCCTGATAGATACGGAATCGACGTCGTTCATGCCTGCAGACTCTCGCGTGCGTGGTGCCTGCGTTTTGTATTTCGCGTCTCTGCCGCGACTCGATTAATATAGAGATAATGTCTCTAATAAGAACGGATCGCGCGAGGAGGAGCTGCCGGGGACCGTGTCCGGGCCGTTTCGACACCGGCCCATCTCGCTGGCCGAGTAACGGTAGCGTCCGAGATGAAGCGAGAGACGAGGGGGATGAGGTGGATGACGACGACAACGATGATGATGCAGGGCCCTTGAGTACGCAGGCCGGTTGCACCGCCGCGCGAGCTGCACCGTCCGGCGTGCATTATGCCATCGTGCAATGCCTATCTCATCCAAGGCCGGTTGTACTACAGCTACGCGCTATATTGCATATCTCGGCGGAAAATAAATCGTTGCGCAACCGCGGCCGAGGCGCGATGGAGCGCGAGGGTGCTGCTCACTCGCGGTGGCATAAAATTATTGCCTCGTTTATTCCAGGCAATGATCTCATTGCTGGCTCGGCGCTAATATCGGAACATTGATCACCGCGGCGACGCGGAATCGACGTGGCGAGTTTTGACGGAAAACATTCCCTTTTTATCGCCTTTGAACGAACTTTGAGTAATGTCCATCGCGCGAATGCAGTCGGGATTGGCGGGATTTATTTTGCAGCGCATGCAATAGGGACAGCTTGGTTTCCTTGAATCGTGAATAGAAATAATAATAAAGATAATAGTATAAACAAACGCCTCACGCGCCTGTCACCGCGGTTTAATATAATTTATGCCGCTTCATAATCAAGACGGGAATGTAAACGTTGAGCCATTCTATAATTAAATAAATAACACTTATGAGATACGGTACATGGAGTATCCTACTGTATGCGCGAGCGAAGTTGTCAACGCGATAAAATCGGGTTAATTCCGGTAATTTTCATAAATACACG
This sequence comes from Ooceraea biroi, assembly GCF_003672135.1. NCBI lineage: Eukaryota > Metazoa > Arthropoda > Insecta > Hymenoptera > Formicidae > Ooceraea > Ooceraea biroi. Next base: position 6,674,876 of record NC_039509.1, read on the forward strand.
ACGATATATCGCGACGCCATTATGCGGGAAGTGTTGCTGAAATATTACGGACACTTTCGTCGGAACCACAGCGATTCATTTCCTTCCACGTCACGCGCGAGGCGTACAGTGAGGCCCGATCGTCAATATCCACTTGAAAATATATAAAAAGCTCGTTAAACCGAGACGCGTGTATACGTCGCCTGCTGCGGGGTACCGCGCGCGAGCGCGCGCGGACTTGGGGCCCTTAAATTCGGAGCCGAGGATACGTATATGCACCACGGCGAGAGGAGGAACCAGTGAGAGTCGGGTATAAATATACCGAGGGAGCGGGGTCCCTCTCGGACCAGAACCCTAGCAATAAAAAGGAGGGTACCGAGGAAGAAAATAAGACGAAACAAAGTATATCGGAGAACCGGCTCATCAGCTGGTTGGACTGGTCTGTTGTGTTGTCGTCCTCCTTCCGCCCGCTCGCCACGCTCGGCTCCGTCTCCCTTCGTCACGAAAGATTGTTACTGCCCTGAATTTTATTCGGGATACGAACGAACAGCTTCGAGAATCGCCAGGGTATCGAGTCCACGTCTGATAAATGGCCACTGAGAAACGCAATGTATTAAATCCTCTACTCTCTCTCTTGCCTTCTTTTTTGCATCTAAAATTATACAGTACAAGACGCGCAAATATATTTTCTCATCCACGTGAATTAAATGTTTTATACATAATAATCAAAGTTTGATCGATTGTTTTGATCAGTTGAAGTTGGATATCCGAGATTTATCTTCATCGCAATACGTGATTAAAAAAGTGCTCAAGGGAAAAGGAAAAATAAATATAGAGCGTTGCAAAAATCGTGCCGGACGCGTCGACGTCTTTCGGCACGCTTCAGCACGATGAACTGCTCTCGAAACCCGCGTTACGCGGCGAACACCCTGTATTTAGAGGCGACGGCCTTAGTGGCTCGATCGAGGCTTCCGTAGCGACGCACGGCTTCTTCCTTTATGCAGTCTTCTTCAACGGCTCCTTGGCAGCCTTAGGCCCAGGAGAAGCCTTCTGCCCTCTCTCTCTCTCTTTCTCTCTGTCTTTTCCTTTCTCACCTCCTCTCTCCGCGATCTCCTTCTATCTCCTCCCTCGTTCTCTTCTGGCGAACCTCCGCGCTTTTTTCCCTCCTCGCGGGAGCCGTTTCCTCCTTCTCTCCGCGCGTCCACCTCGATCGCTCTCGCTCTCCTCGCCACCTCTTCCTCCGCCTGCCTGCTCCCTCGCATCGCTGTCCTCTGCTCTCCTTTTCCCCGCGTTAGTAGGAAAGCCAAGTGGTCCTTTTGCTCGGCGTTCACCGCTGGCGCGCGCGGCCGGGAGGCATATAATTTTCTCGGTGTTTTTATTGCGGGGTAACTTGTCTTCAGGTGAGCCGGTCGAGAGGTGGAGGTGGCAGAGGCCGCGAAGGTAGAGTACTACAGGCACAGCTAACGCGCAGTAGCTTTACCCTCCTCACCCGTTTCCCTTCTTCCACTGCCTCTTCGGGCTCCCTGCGTCCCGCTAGGCGAGTCCCTGTCTCTCTCCCTCTCTCTTCCCCGCGTTGCTTTTCCTCCTCCTATACCCTTCGCGTCTCACTCTCTCTCCTTCTCGTGGCTCGGCCGCTTCTCTCCTCCGTACGCCTCCTTTTCTCCACAGGTGTCTTTGTTTCTCGTCGTTCGCCGTCTCGTCTCCTCTTACCGATCATCCCTCCTACCCTTCATGCGTCTCCGCAACGGCAGCGGCAGCTACAGCGGCAGCATCCTTCGAAGCGCAAGGATTTTGACCCTTGTTTCGTGTTGCTTGCGTTTTGCCGTAACTTTCCTGACTTTGTTTTTCGCCTCTGGGTGGAGAACCGCAGAGGGAGAGAGAGGAGAGAAGAGAAGGAGAGATAAGGTTGATAAACCGTCGGTTTGCCTGCGTCCTTCTTTCCCGCACGAGCTACCTCGATACCGACGAATTCGCGTTTCCTTCCAGTTTCGTCGATTCACGTTTCCGCCGACCTAGTCAAAAAGCTTGCTAGATTCGCGATTCGATTGAAGGATTTTCCTTTTATTGTCGCCAAGTCCTTGAAGTCGATGAAGAAAAGTTGATAAGTTGAAAGATGATCGTATCGTACGAAATTCGTGACAAACTTGAAGAAGGAAAACTGAAAGTAACTTTCACTTGAAACAGTTCTTCCACGTATCTTGCAGAGATCAACAATGCATTATGCATTCTAGCAGCCTTGGCTCTACCGTTGCGTTTACGTTACGTTCTATCGTCTACGTCCCGACGTCAATGCAATAAATCCATTTGAAATTCAGCGCGGAGCATGTATTTTATCATCGTGCGTACGAAACTTGACTGCGCCCAGGACTAAGTCTTGCGCTACGTAAATCTCCTTCCGTCCTGCCAGCTTTAGTCAAATCTATCTCAATTTATGATCCCTACACCCGCTTGAACTGCTGCATTGGCTTTCCTACGATTCGCCGCTACGCACGTCCGGGATCGTCGCTCGTCCATTCGCCGCGATAGTAATCGTAACGCGGAACGCCTTGAATGGCGACGTGCCATAACGTCCATCCACGTAATTAGACGGCCAAGTCGCGCACCTGTGCACTCCCATGACGTGTCCTACCACTCGGCACACAATCTTGCGCTCGAGTGGCTTGCCGCGTCGATAAAAAATCTCGGGCTCGATTTGTCAATACAGAATCTCGATGGAGATTAGTCACGTGCGGACGGTAATGCCTCGTGAACGCGAGACGCACGCCGAAGTGTCCGTTAGAACGGATCTATGACCACTGCGATTAGTTGCTCAAGGATCAACACTCTGATATCTCAGAAACCGTCTTAGCACGACCGTCTTGGGAGGACAATACCTCGCAGTCTGTTGGGAATCGCAGGCGTGGTGAATAGACTTTTTTTAACACAAAACAATCGGCTATGTCTTTCTTTTGCAAAGGTTTCTGCCGCATATACCTGATCCTTTGAGTCATGGCCATGCAATTCTAGGGAAAAAGAAGAAATTCATCGACAGTAAATTCATTTTCAGTATATTTACACGGCGTAAAGTTAAATTTAGTTACTGCCGTAAATCACACGCGATTTCCCGAGTCGGATAAAAAGATTGCATGGTGGAGTCGCCATAAATACGTCGGGCGCAACACGCGCGTCGCAATAATCGACGACCACGTGCGCGCTTAGGCGACGTCCGAGCGCAGAAGCATTCACCGGATTCCAATTTCGCGAGACCAACGGAACCCCATTATACGTACGTCAGAGGCGGAGACGTGCATCGGGAGGCCCTCGGTCAAAGCTCGAAGTCGTGCTGCTCGTCCTCGATCGATCGAAGCGCATCGCCGTGGGGATCTCTCGCTGCCCCCGACTCCTCTCTCTGTCCCTCTCATGCTTTCTCGGTCTCTCTGATTCCTGCCGCTCGAATCCTCGTCTATCTCGAACGCGCTCCCGGTAGCTCCCGTTTCGATCTCCCCGGCTGTGCGCTGCCTGGTAGCGCGAGTAACGCGCCAACTCGCGTAGCATATTATTAGCAACATCCCCGGTTGCCCGATCGCCCCTGTGGGCTACCGTACCTCGCACCACGCCCCTCCGTTCCTCTCGACGTCGAGGAAAAGAAGCCCGAGGAAGAGTGCGTCGAGCATCTCACGTGTGTGGACGCGCTACGCACCGCGCGCGTCGCCCGTGTGCTGGATACACGTTACGCACACGTTAAGCCAGCGCGAACGCACGTGCACACTCACGGACATCTCGCGTATGTGTACATATGCACGTGCATACACTGTAGTAACAGCAGCCCCATCAGCGTGGCAGCAGAGAGGACGGACATAAGAACGAAGGATGAAGCGAGACGGTTGGCAGAGATAAAGCGCAGAAGAGAGAGAAGGAGAGAGACACGGAGTGAAAGAGGAACGGAGAGAGGATGAGAGTAAAGGGGAACATGAGGAAGGGAAGGGGCTTATTGTTGATCGCTAATTATCCTGCCCGGCAATTACATATAATTATCTGACACGCACGCACATCAGCGTGTCCCTTCACGCTGTGCTTCGCGATATTGGACGTCTGTGTGCGCGCTCGCGCGAGTGTGAGCGTACGGTTCGGAGTGTCGAGGGTTGTGGAGAGAAGGCGAAACCGATGTACCCGACAGCGTGACGCCGACCGTAGGGCTATTCCTCTTTTTTTCTCTCGCTCCCCGCTCCCGCTCCGCTTCTCTCTCTTTTCTCTCCGTTCGTCTTGCAGACTCTCTCTCTTCCTCTCGCTCGTATCCCCATCGTTCTCTCCTCCGGGCCTCTCCGCTCTTACGCTCTCGCTCGAGAACCCTCCTCGCTATCACTGTCCAATCTCCTGGCTTTTATCGCTGCAGCGACGTGGCTACCGGTAGCCAGGGGTTTTCGGCCGGACGTCGGGATGATCGAGAAATCGATTCGTGCGGACGATCTTATCCCTCGATGTAGATGCTGACTCGCTGTTGTTCTTTTCCTACGAGATTTTTGATTCTCAAACTGTCACCTGGCCGACGAATGATCGATGACGACGTCACCATTCACCATAACAAGTGATGGACATTCGGAGGTGCTAAATTAACGTATTAGACTGTGATGACTATATGCTTGCTACATAAATAATCCTGTAATAGATATGTACTGCGCGATGAATGAATATTATTAATGCAGCTTACAGCTTCCGTGATCGCATTGAAAACATGTTATGTTATGTTATGTTATGGGTTCCCCGCGTGAATTAAGTACAGCGGTATTTTAAAATTGAACGTGCTTAACTCGATATTAAATTAATCGGCCGATCGTATAACGGATATTTTATGTACTAAAAATTGAGCTAATCGTTTTCCCGTCCGCGCGGAGCGATCGCTCGGCTCTAAGCAGATTACGCGATTAGATTACTCGCTAAACGGAAAAACCAGTACATTAACATTGTAGGCATACACGAGAGAGAAACCAGTTTATCTTTTCACGCTGGTCCTCGCTCGCGCGTACAGTTCCTTTACGTACTTATCGTCGTCGACCGCTGATCCTGAAATCGATACGCGTTATCGATGGGTCCATTCCCCCGATGAAGATCGAACGCGTCCATCTCCAAGGAACTACACAGCGGACTAACGGTACACGCACGTGCATATATGATTGCGTTAGCCCGATGGACTTGTCGATACCGCCGCAACACGCAACACGGACGCGCACTAATACTCGGGCGAATCATTTCTTGCGACGAGCGACCACTTATACATCCACGACGCCTCTCTGCGGTCTCGAGCATCTTCGACGAAAAACTACGTCGCGCATCATGGCAAACGGAAGGTTAAACCATCCGAACGGCCGCATCGTATCTCTCGTTCTTACACGAGAAAATGATCGAAACGTCGAATTACGCTGATAGAAAGAAAAACGCCAAGTACAAGGCGATCTCGGTGTTCCTCTTCTTGCTATTTCTTGCTCTCTCTCTGTCTGTTGCTCCCACTCTCTCTCTCTTTCTCCTCGCCTCGCGCATAGAGGCTCCACCGAGATTCAATTATCGCGCTCTATCGCAGCTCTATGAGGTGCGTCCGCGTCACGATCGTTAGGTGCGAGTCACCGAATGATGCGCGGTGTCCCGGTGGCGGGTAATGAGGTTCATTATCCTAATGCGGCAGCCAGGCGGAACAGGATTTTGTACGACACACCGGTGCTGGTGATTCCAGGGTCAACGTGTACCGGGACGATCCTTGGCGCGAGCCACCTCGTTCTTCGCGAGTGCGGTGGCCACCTCGACGACGACGATGTCCAAAGAAAGATCGTGATACGAGATACCCTCGTGAGTGGAAATAGTCGCTATCATCGACGCAGTTGGGCCAAGAGTGATTTTTCACGGGAGAGCGCGATAATTCAGCCGGGGGAGGATTGTACACGCAGTCTTCGGGATGGGGGCGGGACTCGATGGGGTTCAAGGTGAATTCGTGATCCACCGATCCCGCGTGCATTATCGAAGCTGGACGCTTCTCTCTCGCGGTCTTTCGTCCGATTCGTGGGATGCAGTCTCTCGCGGCGGGCATCCCGTTGCAGAAAACGGGCGTCGTTCGCGCAGCGCTGCCAAAGAAACACCATAAAACTGGCGCGAGCTGAGTGTGCCGAGCGGTGCGCGGCGGGGAGAAGGAGGAGGAAGCGCGCGAGGCGGTCGTACTCGACGTTTTAGCGGGAAGAAACGGGAACGGTTGCAGGGAAGTTAATGGGCAGCGTGCATTTAGAAGACCGCCGATCGAGCGGGCGCGGAAAAACCGATTATTGCGGACGATTGTAGGATACTACGCCTAGAGGATGTGGGCAGTCCGAAGATACCGCCTTATGCCAATTAAAAAAAATCTACCAAGTGTACAGTTACTGTAATCTGTCTCTCGCGGTCCGCATGTTAGGCCGTTCGCGCGCAAACAGAAGCGAAAATAGATACGTGTCGAGCGTGATTGAAAGTTGAGAGAATTCTTCAATTTAAATTGTATCGCTCGCTATACACCCGGCGCTCTGCATAATGATGAGAAAAATAAACGCATAACAGAGATACGGGATATGCAAAGTTGAATACCGTTGAACACGAAGGCACGAAAATAGGATGGAATAGTCTCGAGTCAGCAAAACAAGCGAGGCGCGCAGAAATCGAGAGAAGCAGATGTCTCGCGGCATCTCTCCGCGACGCAAACAGAAACCATATCACCGACCACGTATTCGCGCGGAGGGAGACAAGAAGCGCGGAGCGCATCGGGTAGAAAACAGAAAACGTTACGCTGGCCGCGCGTTTACGCGGGGTAAACGAAGAAGTGTACAGAACGGCCGCCACTTGGCGAGCGTTTAGTGGAAAGAGATCGGCATGGGTTGCAATAGCGGAGGGACGGAGAGAAAGACAAAAAAAGGGAATGATCCTCGGCGAATATGCGCGGCCGCGTTCAACCGCGCAGGAGGATAAAGAATCGGGGCGCGCTAGGCGAAGAGGAACGCGCCGGCTAAGAGAAACGAGGCGAGGCGCCACTGAGCTAATTACCACCCCTGTTTTGTAACCTAAACGGCCGCAGGGCGCGTACCTGCGAGACGTATCTCTCTCGACTTACGACGACGTTTACCATCCATCCAGGCGAAGGGTTCGTGCGCGCGCGGCAGCATTGTGCTCGCCTTCGCGGCGCGTGTACGCCGCCTCCTTGAGTCGTGTTCGCAGGAAATCGCGAAATGGATCCCATTTCGCGTACACCAGCGGCCACGGAAGTCGAGCCCGTAGGTGCCTCGGCTGACGCGTCCAAACAGACGCCTGTACGCCTTCGCGCTTCGAGGGTGAGCTCTCGCTCCCGTTTCTAAAGAACATTGTTTGGATCCAACCGAGGGAAGTTAATACCTGACGCCGCTCGGAGCGACCTCGCAGATGCATAAGTGGCTTTCGGGGATCGTGTTTCCTCTCTCTATTTGGCGTTCTCCAGCCACACGATTTCGTCCCGTTCTTGTTTCTCTGAACCGCTCGCTCTCCCGCTGCGTCGTCTTATAGAACTACTTGAGCGTAGAACGTAATTTACTCTCGCTGAAACTGGTTAACAGTAACATAAGCTCGCGGTTTCTCTCTTTCCATTTTACATAAAACAATAATAAACGAGATGGTTTTCGTCAAATTGCTATCGATACTTCATTTAATTCGAAAATAATTATTTTATTACATTACGATAAGGGCTTCTAAGTTCTGGCATAATCGTTAGTCACGACTGTGAGCAGTCACGACGATACTTTCCTTCGCGCCTGCTGCGCAAAATAATGGCGACTCGGGAGGTTTCATTGTCACTCGAGGGAGAATATTCAAATTCCTTCTCGGCCCGTAGAATCGATAGTCGCGTTTCGCGACAAATTGGTGAGTCTCGCGTTTTCCCGGATTTCCCTCTTCTTTTATTCCGGTACACGCCACTCGACGCCACTCGAATCCTTCGTCGCACAGGACTTCGACGACGGCTGGTGCGGTGGGTGGTTCGGTTCAAAAGGTCGTGATTTTCGGCGCGATTTCGTGTTTCGCGGTTCGCCCGAGGTCTAATGATCCATGTTCCCGAGGACCTCGGCTGAGTGTGGCTGAGGAGGTCCTTGTTCCTTGCCAAGGTTCTTCTGGATCCCGACTTAAAGACTGAAGTGGTACACAATATCGTCGCCGTGGGGTCAACGACACCCCCGCCGCCGCTTCTTTCTTTTTTTTCCAACCTCCCCGATATATATGGCCCCCTCCCCATTCTCCTCCCTCTCCTCCCACCCGCTCTCTCGCGCGCCCGCTCGACGGACCCTTTCTTCAATTAAAGCCGAAGGAATCGACGGAGAGATGATTGAACATTGTGCGCCACAATGCAGTAGCATGTACAGGCTCGCTCTCCGCGCTCAGCGAGAGTATGTAATACATAGGAGCAACTGGACCATGATTGACGACGTGACGTTTCCCTCTCGTCCCCTCCTCCCCGTCTCTTCGCTCTTTGTTGTCTTCTCTCTTTCTCTCTCCCTCTTTCCCTCAGTATTCTTCCCTCTCCGCCACTTCGAGAGGTAGTAATCCTCCGCAAGCTGAACATCGCACTGGAGACGCACAATCCTCGAGGTTCCCTTTCTCGCTTATTCACGTTCTCTCTCGTTCCCTCGTCTCTCCTGTCGTGCTCTCCCTCTCTCCCTTTCTGCAGCCTCCGAGAGAGTGCCCCTTCGCCCTTCCGCTGTCTTCTTCCCTACACCGTTTCGATCTGCTACCTCTGCGGTAATACCAGCTTTGTCCCGATCTTGGTCCTGATCCTACCTCTACGTCGCAAGGACACGCTCCTTCGGGATCCTCGAAACCGGAAGATGTTCCGCTCGTGCGGATTATATCGATGCAAGTGGACTCTCGCGCGAGATAGTCCACCCTCCATACATCACGGCCAGTGAACTCGAGGGATTCGATGAATCGATATATCGCCGTTGGTAGGCTTTCGACACGCTTATCTCCGCTTTTTAATTCCGGGCCGTAGGATATAAATGTGCTTAACGTCGACTTGCCTGACCCTTGATCCAAATATAATGATACGGATTTATGGATCTCGGCAGTCGTGCGCAATGTTAAATTATAGTGTCCACGTACATCGGGTACTTAATCTATCGCATCTAAAACAATTGGCAGATTACTGCGTATTATTACGACTCGTATTATCTCCATCTCGTATCGTTTATCGAAATGCGATTGACACAACGCGACATCGTTTTTATTAAAAAACTCCCCGTGTCAGGTGCAAATCTAGTACTCGACCGCTTTTGAACGATACGTGTATCACGATTCATAGATCTCTATCGTCGTAGGTTCATTAGTCATCACGATGAATTGTCGATGAAATTTACAGAAAGCCAAGTGCTTCGCGTTATCCTTATCGCGGTGATGTATGACATCACGTGGCCGCGATACTCGTGCTCCGCTTTGTGTCTCCTGCATAATCAATTTTCAGCGATCCGATCGGACGAGGGAGTCGTGGCGGGAATAACCGCGCGTCGGAGTACGTTGCCTGCGCGGAATGAAATCGCAAGCGTGAAGGCAATTCCTTAGGTGAAGTTCCGAAGTTGAGGTGAAGGTAGGAACGTGCCCGCTCCAGGTCAACCAACTCAAACGTATGGTTGAAACGCCCCTTCCTCCTCCCTCTCGTTCTCTCTGTCTCTCTCTTTCTCTCTTGGTCGCAAGTTGTATATGCCCCCTCCAGCGTCCACCCGCCCTCTCCTACTCTCAAATCAGTGAACTCGTGCCATCGAGGTGCTCATGTCGCGAGATTCTGCGGTTTCGCCTTTGTCAAAATCATTTTTCAGAGTCGCGATCTTGTAAGTAGCTAACAGCGTGAAAAAAGTATAAATGCAAAATTGGAGAAAATGAGAAATCATAAAGTCGCGAATCTATTAAAAGCTACACAATGAGAAATATTATTCTTAAAATCAAGAGGATTACAGAAATTTGGTAATAAAACGTTTATAGCGCGCGTAATTTACAAACGATACATATTGAACACAGAAAATGATATGTATTACGCAAATATGATGAACAAACATTCAATTTACAAATAGATGAAGGGGAAAATGATATAAATGCGTGTCCCGCGAGCGTGGCTTTTATACTTATTGTTTGTGCATAGGAAACCGAAATGCATAACACGCGGAAATTCATGCTCGCATAGACGGCTGTTTAATTGCGACGTACGACACGCTCGGCGCGCGCACACACATACGCGCGCAGCTTGCTGCAGCACGCAGCAATTTAAACGCACGTATCAATTTTCAGTAGCGAGTAAGAACCACCCACGCGTATGCTCTTCATACGGCAGATAGGCGCTCTCTCATAGGAGCGTACATTCTCGATACAACGAACCGTTAATTGCCGCTTTATTCCGGTGTCGCGTGTAATTAAAGCGCCGTTAATTATTCACTTACGCCTCGACGTTTCGACATGGTAATCGTACTCAACAGCGATATTTTTCTTACTAATGACATTCTGCCACGATGGATGACTCATCGACACGCGCGCGATCGCGTTCTACCTGTGTGTCGGTATTCGGTGACGCATCATGAAGCAAAAGTTCGTTTGTGCGTCTGGATGTGCACCTAATTACAACCTATCAATTGCACATCCGTCGAAAGTACCACGACCGCTATTGTTCCGTTGCCCTTTATTAAAACAGAACCCCTTATTAAAACGATACTGACCACTGCCATCTGACCGTTTGTTAGACAGTGGTCTAAACCGACGCGTTTTACGCAATCGTCGCGAAAGTGGGTTAAACGCGTAGCGTAACGTAATTGAGCCGATCTTAACGGGCGAGCGGTTAAGTTTCAGCGTTTCCGTCGCCGAACCCGCGGGACCAATGATGCACAAACTTACGCGTTCTGCTGACACGTAAATGCTCGATTAATGCATCTCGCCCCTTTCTCACCGGCGTAAACATGTGAATATACTGAAATTTGCGATAAAGCTTCGTGCATCCTTGGCAAACGAGTTTCCGGTAGTCTATCGAGATGTGCATTTACCGGCAAGATTTACCAGTGATGCGATTAAACCGCTGCTGGCGTATGTTAGAATCGCAAGCGGAACATCTGCTATTGTATTCGGAAGAAACGGTAATAGTACAAGATTTTGATCTCGAATCGTCTGTAGTGTACGTTATCTTTGTGCTATTATTTTCTCTTTCGCTGATGCATTATGATGAAGCCGCCAGAGCTCAGCCAAGGGAGAGAAAATTAATCGTCCGAGAGACACAGTGCGACAAGTGCAATTTTGTCCTTCGTACGGTCAAGTCACGTAGACTTGACCTAGTCTCTCTTTCTCTCTCCTAGTGGCTGGTGGCGCGAACCAGAACCAGAGTTACCGGTGCCGCTCCAGTATCGAAAAATTTCAAGGTGTGCGCTCGCTCGCGCCCGACATAATTACGGGGCCGGTATACCGCGGGCCCGCGCATTTGTTGCAATTTGTCAGTATCCGCCCGCCTGGTAATTGCCATTAAATCGCACCGTCGAGATTCGATCTCCGGCTGCTGCCGCTACTGCCGGCGCGTTATTACGCGCCGCTCGGACGGTGTGACATGTGCTCGCGGCGACTTATCATACGCGTGATCGACGCGGATATCAGACGAGCCGTCTGTCCGGCCAGACGACGCGATCCCACCACCGTGGCTTCTCCCTTTTCTCTTGTCCTCTCTTTCTATCTCGCGTTTCGCGCGCTGTCTGCTTTTCCGCAATTTCCAGCCAGGTCCAAATGGGCCAATTGCGCGTGCGATATCGCGTGTTTTCGAAACCGGCGGGAGGACTGGCGGAATCAACGCATTCGGAACGATCCGCACGCAATGCTCTTTCGACCGCGCTCCACCGTGTAATTCTCCCTATCTGACTGTTTTTATCGCGCGGGCGTAAATCCCCGAGAGTGCAGCTCGTTTGCGAAACTACGGGGCCCGGTGCACGAATCGCGGCGAAACGTCCCGGAGGAAAGAGGCTTACGAGGGGATTAAACGCCATTTGTAAAACTGATCGCCCAATTAGATGTTTTAAATTACATTGTGCGTTGTAATAACGTCAAATGCTTTCCGCTTGTGATGCGTAATCATAGTCTCACGGTTCTGTTCGTGTAAAACATTTCCTTTTTGAGGAATAGCCGATCTCGCTTGTCTATTATTAGAAAATTAGCAATTTTCGAATAATAAATGGATGTCCGTAGTAGGAATTGCGGCGAAACTTTGATGGTATTGGTGTGCATGCGATTGCCTCTTCCGATAAACGCCGACAATTTTCTTACCCAGATCTAATGAGCCGCACAGGAAAGCACAAAAAAAGAGGTCTGTTATTGAAGAACCCATAAAAGTTTCACGAAATTTCATATCTGAGAACCATCCATCTGTCGATGCAAAATGATCGGAAGAGACTAGCAATGTAATAAAACTTTCATGCACGATTCCTTTGAACTTCCGATTGAAAGATTAGTAGAAAGCGATGAGCGATCGACGTATTTGGAAGGAAATTAAGAAACGCTCTGAGATTTGCTACGTAGCGTAGACAGATACGTTCTATTTAATAAATTATTAGTATTAATAAATTTGAAAATATCTAAATATTTTCATTTTCAAGTATACATTTTTCGCATACGAATTTTCTGTTATTGAAAATAATACAGTTGTACAGATTGCAGCAATTTGTCACTTCAGCCTTGTGCAAGCTAATGCAATTCCACGAAAGGCCCGTCGGGTAAACTTTCAAACCAACCGGCGATAAGACGGCACCGCTCGAGATAAGCAGCACGATACGACCTGGCTCGTGGCCAGCGAACAGACATCGCCGTCTTTGCGGCGTTCCTCGTGTTAGGAACGTGTCTATCGTAGCCGTAATCCACTTGGTACGGATAGAAAAGCGCGGCCGAACGTCAATCCTCCGTCTCACCTCGCTGATCTCATTCTTCCCTTCGAGCATCTTTCGTGCGAGACTCGGTGAGACTCATTACTGGCCGCTCGTGACTGCCATCTTTTCCTCGACGATCGAGACGATCGATAAAAATTCTGAGCGACGTTTGAACAATGGCAGCAGCGGCGTTTCAAGGGAACCGATCAAAAGCGCATTACCGCACGATGCGTTTTTAATCTCGTCGTAACGAATCGCGCTATTGTTTTTACGCCATGCTAGTTTGCCTTCGATTCTCGCCTCCTGCGATTGAATATGTACCTCGTCGATCTGATCTAACTTGAGCTTCCGCAGGAGCTTCTCGCACGTGGACCTCGATCAAGAATCATTCGTTTTATGCGCGTGCAGAAGATTATAACGGCACAGTTGAGCTTGAATCTGGAGTACTTCAGTGATTTCATCATTCTCGCATTTGATTGCAGCGGAATTAAAGCAGTTGTACGAAGAATTACAGGTTTGCACAGGTGGAATAATCAAAAGCGCATTAGTACACGATGCGTTTTTAATTATGCCGCACAGAAGCGCAGTGCTCTTCGATCAATCGTCTAGCGTCTGTATAGTCAACCGCAGTTTTAGTTTCTATGTCACGTTCGCTCTTGCGGACCTATCAAACCGATCTTACTTCAACGGATAGAAATTCGGTGATTACAAGGAATTCGGTGGAAACCAACCGAGGAAAAGAAACGCACTACCGGACGCTAAAAGCCGCCGGCGGAGTAAATTACTTGTTCGCTTCGCGTTCGCGCTTTCGACGGGAAGTTTGATCGCAATTCAACTTGGTACTCGGAGTTCTGCGATTCGTGGCATTCAGGAAGCGGGAGCACACTGAGGAGGAGGCAAGCGGGAGACACGAAGGATCGGAATCACGATAGTAGGCGCAACGCGGTGACTAGCGCCATGAGACGTGCACGGATTTATGAACGGAGTCCTGGCACCGTTCCAGGATTCCGAGTTAGCATTTATCCCCGTCGCGGCGCGTCGCTTTTCACGGGGCGCAATCGAGTATGTATAGGTGGCACCGTGGGGTCCCATCCCGGGTGGAAAGGGCCTGGTGTATTACCCTACAGAGCGCTAAATTATGCGGGAGAGAGCTTTTTACTACCGCGGAAATCGTCGTCTCAACTCATCCCCGTCTCGACCTCGCCGGAACATTCGGCCCTCGGTTGGGAAAACGGCAGAAGGAGATTTTGGTGCAGCGAATCAAGAACAGCCCACTAGATGCTGGATAGCGTAAAAATGGATTACGCGCGATGATCGATCGTGTTCCCGCGGTAAACTCCTGTAGGAGAAAGATCGTTGCTTACTGCCGAGATTGATAACTATCTTTCTTTGTTCATTGAGTTTCAACTACGATTAACTACGATTAACTGGATAATGCAGGCATTATGTTGGAATCGTTCGAAAAGTCTTCATTTATCTTCGTAAATATTATCGTAGATATTTGTTATCGTTTTTATTAAACAACAAATCGATTGCAACGTCAATGCTTCTTCGCGATCTCCCTTTGCTAAAACATTAATAACAAATTTCTCATGGCAATGTGTTATATCTAACGCTCTCTTATACCATTTTGAATCATTTTAGAATCTTTCGAACCTATTTAAGCAAGAATCACATGAGTCACTGGGTCTTCTTTCCCCACTCTTTTCGATTTCTCTTATATAACGGATCTTTTTCTGTCCGCGTCGCGCTCGACGATTATGAATACGTTTCGAAATCATTCTGAAAACGAAAAAGATAAAGATCTTACGGTAATCGTGTCGCGTGTAAGCCGATCGGGGCATCGAATCATTGGTGGCACGTACGAACGTCCAATTAAAAGTGGCAGAGCTCGAACGAGAACGGTCGGAGCAATAAGAACAAGCGAGTAAACAAGAAATAATAAAGACGAGCCCGAGGAGGAGACGGCTTAAGAATACGGTAGCCGAGCTAAGTTATATTTGATGCGTTGATAATTAGTTTCGAGAGTGGCTCGGTCTCCTCCCTCGTTCGTCTACCTCGTTCTCTCTCTCTCTTTTCTTCTACTGGTTCTTTCGCGCGGTCCAAGCGGACCTGTCAAGTGTACCATTTATTTTCCAACTCGAGAGCCAAGAAACTGAATCCTTGTCTCACTGAAACTTCTGCTTCGCAAGGAATGGCAGCGAAAATTAAGAGAATCTGATGCCAGTCACGATTTTCTAGGAAAATGGGAAAATTTTGATTTATGATCAACGTATCCTAATGCAATTTGCTTTCGTTGATTTCTTTTTACGTTTTTACAAAACGCTCTATAATATGCTTACTATAAATCATAGTTTTTACTCGTATGTAGAATATGAAATAACGTAAACGCCAATAAATAATTTTAAAAATTTCTGATCGTCTCTTAATTGAATAAACTTTTTATATCGTAACTTTATATAAATTTCGTCGTTTCGTCGGTTAGCATTATGAATCTCATATGATACGATATTCAGGCATGTCACAGATCCCAATTCGGTAGCTACGACGCCACAGCACGTTCGAGTTATCTCGTTGCGTGCAGCGATTATCTACGGAGAATGAACCGTGGCGCGTTGACTTCGACAGGGCCGGTTTCAGAGACTCGCGCGCGAGGATCCGAAGGACACGAGGAAGATCCACGTCGTGCCGTAACTTTGCGGGTCAACAGTTATCTCTCTCGGAAATCTGTCGTTCGTCCAGGGATCATCCGTATTCACCGCTCGGGCGACCGTCCTAAAACGCGAAGATGTCACCGGCTTTGTCGACCTCTCCGGTACGGGCCATCGCAAATTAGAAATTTTACCGCGGCCCTTGAACTTCTCTCTCTTTCTCTCGCACGACGATCCGAAAGGATATCTCCCGAACGAGCGGAGAACGATCGCGGGGAGTAATCCCGTTGATGGGAACGAATCGCGGCGGCGATGATTATCCCTCCGATGATCACGGGAAGCGCGAGTAATGGAAATGTGCAGTCCGAGAGCTGTATTATATAAAATTATTATGTTCGAGTTATTATATATCGTGGTATTATCGGAAACCGACGCCGGCGCATCGGGATCCCTGCAGCGTGCGGGAGAAAGCGCAACTGCGTCGTACGCTGACATAATCGCCCTACGGCTCGCTCGCTCGCTCTCTCGTAGAATCTCATTTCTACCACTACGAGACAGCGGAGACGCCCTACCGTTAGCCGTAGGATCCCCTAAGTAGGTTTAACCTGTCGCCGCTCGAGGAAAATCGTCGCGGTGTCCCTTCGCGCGCCCACGCCGCGACCCGGAGAGACCGGGGCAAGGAGAGAAAGAGAGGACGGCTGTCCGTTTCGCCTACACATTAATCCAGCCCTGGTCTTTAGGACTCGTATGTAAATGCGACGCTATATTTAGACCAGTATCTCGGGTGTATAATACGTTCGGTTGGAGGATCCTCCTCCCGGAGCCTGGTGCCGCGTACATAGGTGTGCGCGCGCGTACACGGACGTGCACGTATGCGCGAGCGGACCGGTGTGCGCGCGGCCGGCCAGCCGTACGTACACGTGCGTGCGCCGTTGCAACTGCGGGACCCGCCAAACCGGTTACCCACGCGGCTCCTCGACACCAACACCAGCCTCCGGGACACCGACTCCAACACCAAACGGGGTCCCTCCGCGCGCGTATCGTTCGGACGGGAACACCATCCTCCAGCCGATCGTCCGTCCGTCCGTCCGTGCGTCCCTCCGCTCTTCCTCCTACATCGATCCTCACCTTCTTCGTCTCTCTTTCTTTTCCTCTCTCCGTGCCTCGTCCCTTTCTTCTCACTCTCGTTCCCTTCTCTCTCACCTCCTCGCGCCAACCGCGGGATATGCACGATCATCAAACCGCGCTTACTGCCGAGGTTACACACCCATCGACCCGAAGGTGCCTTCCAATGGACAGCTGGAAAACCGATTGGGATTTCCTAGAAGTCATCCGGCGCGACCTCCACGGCCTTTCAGCTCCCTCGCGGAGTGAGCAGACGCTGTGGACCATCGCGGTGGATTATCGCGCTTTTGATCTCTCGGCTTTTCATACGACCGTCTGAAAAGCGCCATTGTCAATGTGATACTCGCGAGTGCGCGATGCGATCGCGCCTATCTGTCTGTCCGTTTTGCGGAGAAAAGCGAATGACACAGGGAGAGAGGGAGATGTTGGAAAAATTGCAAAGCTCCTTTCTTGTACTAAAATAAAAAATAAATGTACTTATCAATTTATAAATAATTCTCTAACTCACCTTATAATCTCTCTCGCATCAATTCGGAAATAAAAGATAGGTAAATGTAAATAAGGCCTTATAGGGCGCGCATTCGTTCAAGGATCCGCAGCATCGAAAATCGTGCGAGTCGTCGAACTCTGGTGCACGAAGTAACCTTGAGACTTTCGTCACCGGAGGGGGGCACGGCCTCTTAATACTTGACGTAACCGCATGAACCGCGAGTGGAGGAAGGAAGGACGGACGGAGAGAAGGTACGATGCAGCGTGGGTGCATGTATCTACACGTGCACGCTCGAGTGCGTACGCGGAGACGATTTATTTATGGTGCGGGCGACACACGCGCGGATGGCAACGAATACCGTGGATTCTCGCGGACACGCTCGGATGTCTCGATAATCGGCGTCGGCGTGCACCGAGACAACGCGCGCAGGAAAAACCACCTCGAGCGGAGAACGTGGAAGTCGGCATGGATCCCCTCTTTCCTACCGCGTTCTCGCGCGGAAAATATTCCGCGAATATGCGTCTCGTGTTCTGCCCGTTTAAACTTCATCCGTCTTCGTCGAGTTTAACCACGGTCGCGCGACCATGCACGACGGACGCATCGAAAAAACCGGCAAGATCCGTCCCCGGACAGAGACGGATCTCCCGTTTCAGTGGCGAGCGCTTGTGTCGCCCACGGCTTTTATATTTCGCTCTGCCGGGAGAGTGGCGAGAAAAACCAAACTCGAAAAGGGAACTCGCTCCGGTTCGCCTGTCCGTTTAATCGCGCCTTTGGGATATGTTCGAGCGACTTCATCAAGTCACGTTCGCGCCATCGAACGTGGGGTCAAGCCTCAGTTCCAATTTCTAAAATGAAATTTAATTTTGGAGATGTTATCGTGAGGAGTAGAAAAACGATTCCATGTCCCACTTTTTTTTACAGTTGTCTTATTAGGAAGAGTGTATATCCTAATTCAATGAAGATTGACGATGATCTCTTCGAGGAGGAGATCTTTTCCGGTGACGCGAGGAAGGCGTGATAAGTCAGCTCGACTGCGATTGACGTATGTACGCACATGACGTGGCTTACGTACGACGAGTGACGTGTAGCTACGACACGTGGAGATCGGAATGGCAGGTCGACTGTTTACTATTGGGTTGGCCAAAAAGTAATTGCGTTTTTTTCCAATAGATGGACATACATGTCTTGAAATGTAACTAACTTTATTCTAAACCGCAAATTCATTATGTAGGTTAACAACTCACAGTTCAAGCTTGTTTTAGAAAAAGAAAGTACACGATTTCGTTAACAATTGTTTCTTTGCCGTCGATTTCAAAATGGAAAATCAAAAAGAACATTTTCGTCATATTTTGTTTTGTTACTTCCGAAAAGGGAAAAACGCTGTGCAAGCTCATAAAAAGTTATGTCATGTATATGGCGAAGATGCTTTAAAACTGCGGCAATGTCAAAATTGGTTTACTAACTTTCGATCTGGAGATTTTAATGTGAAAGATGCACCACGCTCAGGAAGGCCAATCGAAATTGATGATGACAAAATAAAGGCACTGATCGATTCCAATCGGCGTTTAACGACACGAGAGATTGCTGAGAATCTTAACATATCGAAATCGAGTGTTGAAAACCATTTAAAACGACTTGGATACATTAGTAAGCTCGATATTTGGGTACCACATGAGCTCAAAGAAATTCATCTCACTAAGCGTATTGACATCTGCGATTCTCTTTTGAAACGTGAGGAAAATGATCGATTTTTGAAACGTATGATAACAGGCGACGAAAAATGGATCGTCTACAACAACGTCAAACGAAAAAGATGGTGGAGCAAGCGTGATGAACCTGCTGAAAGCACTTGAAAAGCAGATATTCACCAAAGAAAGATTATGCTGTCAGTCTGGTGGGACTTTAAAGGTATTGTGTATTTTGAGCTGCTTGCAAGGAATCAAACCATTAATTCAGACGTATACTGTCGTCAACTGGATAAATTAAATGATGCCATCAAACAGAAACGTCGAGAATTGGTGAATCGTAAAGGTGCTGTGTTTCACCATGATAACGCTAGACCACGTACAAGTTTGGTCACTCGTCACAAATTGTTGCAGCTTGAATGGGATGTGTTACCACATCCACCATATTCGCCAGACCTGGCACCATCAGATTACCATTTGTTTCGTTCTTTGCAAAACACCTTGAATGGTAAAACCTTTACTGCTGATGAGGATATCAAATCGTTCTTGGAATTGTTTTTTGCTGAAAAAGATAAGAACTTTTTTAAGCGCGGAATCATGAAGTTGCCTGAAAAATGGCAAAAGATAATCAAACAAAATGGACAATATATTGTTTAATAAAGTTTTTGTTTCCCATGAAAAATTCGCCTTTTATTTATATAAAAAAACGCAATTACTTTTTGGCCAACCCAATATTATTTACTATTATTTACTATTCGTTGCAGGCCGTTGAAGAGCATTTCATGGCCTCTTGTGCGCGATAATTGAACGTTCAAGAAGAGGAATCGCGAATGCAAAACGCATACCGTTAATAGAAAACAATCACAGATGGAAATTAGGTCACTCTTGAATTTTTTCAAAGTGTATATGTATGTTCTCTAATGACAATCAATTAAATTTAATCCATAAATGAATTAAAAAGATTGCAGAAATAACAATTTCAACACGCAGGTTATCGCTAGAAAAATCAGGGGATTTTCAAAAGTAAAAAATAATCTTCTTTTTCGCAGAAATAGAAATGTAATATGATTTATGCTTCGCGACGTGCTATCGGCGCTGATAACGTTCGTGGATAATCGCAAATTAGTAACGCAAATTCTCAGTCATTTAACAAGCGAGAAGTATCGACAAGATGCATCGAGTCAATTTGTATCGTGCATAAACACGCTGGTAGCAATTATAGAAAATTTAATAGTCAATTACGCGGCACGACATTAAAATCATTTGTTAAACTTGCGGGAAAAATTGGCGATAGGAACGTCAATGCGAAGCTGAGCCAATTATATAAAGTTACTTCTGTATTGGTGCAGGCATGATCGATCAGTTCTGTAAAATGGTTTCACAGGTACTAATGTAAGTCGCTGGTAGATAGCTCGATAAACTAGTTCCCGTTAGGGATGACTTGCGCCACCGTGACATTTTTATTAATACACTTTATCGAATCATGCCGTAATTATTTCCGCGTATCTTATGCGTAGTACGCGGTCAACACACCGTCAAAAAACCGCACGTCACATCTTATAAACATTATTTCAAGTAAACGTGATAAAACCATGTAATAACACGCATTCTATATTATTATCAGTGTCAACAAAACATGTGTGCAAAATGTGCAAGCAATAAAATAAAACGTTTAAACGGATCAAGTATTAGATGAAAAAAAATGTTTATCATAGATCAAGGAATACCGCAATAAATTAAGAAAACATGAATCAGCTAAACTGAATTTATCTTGAAATTTTCAACACTCCTCGGTATAGCTTCGAAAACATGCATGCGTCTAATCTCATGCATCAGAAACTGCTGAGGGGGAAAAAAAGGAAGACGCGTTTGATTAGACAGACCGCTATGCAAGTGCCAGATCGCTCGGTGGTCGAGATATCGTCGGAAAATCGTACGTCTTAGACTGATGATGAGACAGTGCATCGGATAACGACATCGCAGACTGCGCAGATAACTTGGAGAGCGTTACACTTCAATTTGGATAATTGATGTACATCCTCGGCAAGGAAGGGGAAGTTATTAAGACGCCAATTTAACTCACGCAGCCAACCGACCGGCCAATCGACCGGCCAACCGGCCGGCTGGCCGGTCGCGGTCACCTCTAATAGCACGTCTTCGATCGAATACGGTGCAGCGAGAGGAGCAACTGCGTCATACGCTCTCGCGCTAATAAAGCGATTCTTCGGAGCGTGCGCGCGCCAACTCGCACGCTTCGGCCGTCGCGAGGGCAAAGCGGGTGCGGACCGAGCGGAATAGGAAGCGAGGCGAGGCTGCTAGTGGCCGGCCGGGCTCAGAAAATGCATTCGATTCCGTCGTTATTGTCCAGTTTACCGCAATAAGTTTCCAGGATAATCTGCGCGTAGATGGAGAAGCTAGCAGCCAAGGGAGGTAGCAAGAGCGGATAATGACAGGCCCTGACTCGTTAGGTACCCGTACACCGCGAACAAAAAGGCCTATGACCGAACCAGCCGACCAACCGACCAACTCGCCCAACCGAGCAAGCAACGAGTCAACCAACCGACCGACCGACCGACCGACGAACGGACGGAGAATAAAAAGGAAAAACCAGGGCGCACCTGTGCACCTAGCAGTAACACTTTACTGCCTCGATGATGTAAACGTGAACGTAAATGAGAATAAGTGGCTGGACTTGAGAAAATTGCATGGTACACTGTGACCGTGTTCGCGCGAGCGCGAGTGCGACCGTTCATTCGCGATATCTATATGTACGCGTCATATCTGTGCGACGTATGAGACGATTTTTACGGTGACGTGGCTGATCTCTCCGTTAACGCTCCGTTTGCTCGCTTATCAGTTGATCATTTTTTTCCCTTTAGCCAATTAAGATTATAATATGTCTTCACCTATGGCCTTTCCAGGCGGGAATAAATTTGATTCGTTTTATGACCAGTCGATGGTAGATCCCGGTAGTTTCTTTACGACGCGACGAATGAGCGAAAGTCTCCTAGGGATTTCGTAAAAGTCATCTTCCATGACCCGTGCCGCGGGGATAAGCGTGCCGTCTGCGTGTCTTGTGACAGGGTCTGTAATATGGAGGCATACCGAGTCGCGGTTAACCAATTATTCATGTTTCCTTAAGAGTGAACCATGCGTGATTTATCGTGTTATGTATAATCTCCCTGAGATGTTCTGTAGCTTCGGAAACAATCTCCATTTGCAAATTAGTAATACCGAACTTATGAACAATAGAACAGCGACACGCGAGGATGAATTGCGGCACAAGTTGCGGCGCAAAAATGTACTTAAACATTTGGAAATCTGTATTGAGAATCCCGAATGTTGAAAGTCGATTTCTCAGGTTTCTCAGGTGGTGAAAGTTATCGATGCGATATCAATAATAGGAAATGACGAATTAAGGAATGGTGTCTCGTAAAGGCGACTTTATATCGCTGATATAAGTTTATTACGGCGTCACGCGCGCGGGCCACGGTGGCCGTGCGTATCGTCGATCTGCCGTTGCCCCAAGCAAACGAATAAGCCCGCCGGCGAAAAAACGTGCCACGGGGGACTACGACACTCTTCTAAATCCGTCGTCACCGGCGCGGCGGTGCGACAAAAATCGCGGGCAGGATGATAAATTCCGAAGCACGTCGTAAACGTGCTTTACGGCGTGCATAAATTACCAGCCACAGAGCTGCGTATCGAGAGCGGCTTTCGCTACTGCACCGAGAGCAACATTATCGTGACACGACAATACCGATATCTCTCTCTCTTTCCTTCTTTCTCTCTATACATCTCTCTTCGTGATTCGCGCGCACATACGCGGCGCGAGTCGCCGCGGGGTTAAACGAATAAAAGTGCGCGCGAGCCTGCATTCGCGTGCATGTACGAGCGAGAGGGCATAAACACCGAGCCATTACACACACGTAAAAGCCGCGTCGTCGTCCGCGTGTCGTCGTTGTCGTCGTCGTCATCGTCTTCGCGAGGAGGTGAAGTTCATTGCCTCCTCGCAGATCCGCGCTGATCGCGCTGGGCACCACTGCCGCACGCTCGCGCGTACGCAGGCACACGCGTTGCGTTAGCCCCGGGTCTCTCCTCCCCGCCCCCTCGAGTGCATCTGTGTCGCTCGTAAATATACGAGTCACGTGCTGCCTGAAGACGTCAAAATGTGAGACGTAACTCAAGGCGAGGGATACACCCGGCGAGCGCGACGGCACCCACGCGGTATCCTCCGGCGATCGGTGCCTCCCATCAATCGGAGCTTTCGATTCACCGGAGCGCGGTCGATTCATCGCGCGACGCCGATGACTTTCAATCGGGTATTGTTCCTCACGGACGGAGAGCCTCCCGATTTTGCGGATTTGTACGTACCGCTCGAGCGACGAAACGCATCAATCTAGAATTATATAAACAGTTCGCTTCGAAAATATGAACCTGATTTGCTAAAATCATTACGGCGACTTACGTCCATCCGCGTGTCCGGCAGATTCGTTCATCGACCTTAGTTTCGAGAGGAGCGAGCCCGCGGACTCGTGATGTACGATTCCGCGGGGTAAGATACTGCGCATGAAATCGCACGTCGACGCGGTAATCTGAAGGGACCGATATCCGCGAGACGGCCGTATAATACACCGCGCCGCGAAAGACCAGCGCGTAATCGCGAATGCAAATACGGCAGTCACGGGTGATGCGTATCGCGCGAGTAATAGAGAAATGATGATTGGCAGCGCGCGGTAACGCGTTCGCGCCGAGGAAATGATATCTCGATCCGTGAAACGTAGCTTGACTAGGGTAGGGACACCGGGCTCGGCTTCGGTAAGTAGGTGGATTACGTTTGAGACCGACTTGACAACGCAACGCGCGGCTCGCAACAAGTTCTCGGGGAGGACGACGGTGGTGTGCAGCGGTGATAGTGGGGCCACGAGGAGAGCATCGAGAAAGAGAGAGAGAGAGAGAGAGAGAGAGAGAGAAAACGAAACAGATAGAGAGAGAAAGAGAGGCAAATCCGACGGGCGGTGAGAACGACGAGGATGCCCGGATAAGAACGTGTGCGCAGCGCGCGTTGCCACCGTTCGTTGAAAAGGGACGAAGAAATTACGTTGTGGCGCAGCTTATGCGCCCTCGGGGCACCATTATATGGTAATCTCTGCATCTCCTTCCCTCTCTCTCCCTTTTCTCTCTTGCCCCTGTCTCTCTTCCCTTCTCGTCCCTCCGCGACGCGCGTCCATTCTCTCCATCCTCGTCCACCTCGCACCCGGGACTCTTTTTGCCGTCTCCCTCCTTTCCTCTGTGTTCACCTTCCTCGCTGCGCTCTCCTCAGCCTCATCCTCCGCGGCTCCGCGTCCTCTTTCTCGCTCGCTCGGCGAAGCGTACGCGTCACAGCATTTCTCCTATTCCGTCGTTCTCTCTCCTCGGCCTTTCTCCCGCCTCTCATCTCTCTCCTCTCGCCCTGCTTGCTCTTTCTCCTCTGCTTCTTCGTCTTCTTTTCCCCCTTGCGGTCTCCCGCTCCCTCTTACTCTTCACCGACTGTTCGCGCGCACCTCTACCTTTGCCCCTCTTTTCCCTTTTAGTTTGTTTTCCGTTGCCAGCGGGTAATTGCACTCTCTCGCTTTTACCCGCTCGGCGTTTTCCTCTCGTATGCCGGTGCTCTCCTATTCGTTTCCGTGTTTTTTGCTCACCATCATCCCTCCCTGCCTTTACAGCGGGCCTGTCCCTCCGCCCCGATCTACTCTGCCTTCTGTTCACGCTCATCGTTCCTCCCCTCGCGGCCTGATTTTTCAGCGTCATCGTCCTCGCCCGCGCACGACGGAAAGAAAGCGTCCCGGGTTGCCTCGGCTCGCCTCGGGCCGGGGTTTGAATTTAATTATTCGTCGCCTCATTATACGCGGAAGGGACGAAAATTGTGCGAGTACAATTATTTTCTCTCGAGAGCTTTTTTTCGTTGCCCTTTATCGATGACTCAATACAACGGTCGCACGCATCTTTATCGCGGCTGTAACAACCCGTTGGACCTTCTTTTTGATACCTTATCAAATAGTCTTCTCGGAGCCAGACTCCGACGCAGTTGAATCGAATTAAAAATTGCGGAACGCGCGTACGTTCTCAGCGATGTACCTGAATTATGGTATTCAGCCGCGCGTTCCGAGGTATCGCGTTGGCGGACAGACGTCTTTACACAAACAATTTGCCGGGCCCCGGGGAAACTCAGGCTCCGAATTAACACGCGGCATCTGGGTGTCAAACCGTTGAATAGACAGTGATAGGCGTCAGATGCCACCAGACGAGCGTTTAGTTTCGCGCATCCCGCGAAAATTCCAAATGTTTACCCGCGACGCCGTGCTTTTTGCATAAACAGGAGGGGTTAACGATCCCTAGGAAGACGTGTGCAAGTGCAACGCTATATCCTATTGAATCGCTGTGTTATCTGCACGGTGAGTGAGTAAGAGTGACACGAGTAAGATCAGCAGACGTGAATCTTCCTTTCAACCTTAAAATGTCCATTTTTGAACTGCTGCTATTCTGATATTTCCGTCAATCAAGGATCAATGAATTAAACGATTGTATTGATCAAACAGTTCGTAGGCGAACTCTGCGGAAACTGTTCATTTACAATCCGTTAGTGAGTCTATTTGTGAGAATGACGAAATTCATGAGAATCGACTGGCGGCGCCGGAGAGGGGTTGTTTTGCTCGCAGCCCCGACGAGACGGAAACTCGCTGGATTCTATAATGGGTAAAGCGATATGCAGCCGTGTTTACGGGTAAAGACTGGAAGGTGCGGGGAGCGAGAGAAAGAGAGCCGTCGCGCGCGTATATTGCGTCGCTCTGCCCTCACCTCCCTGATAATTTAAACGACGTATGTATGCATGGGGTCGATGAGTTATGGGGTGTTAAAGCATAGGTGACTTAACCGGCCGACGTGCGTACGCGCGCGTGAATCCTACGAACTTTGCTCCTAACGCCGGGATCGTCAATAATGCAGTACTTTACGCGATATCGAGCTGTAATCTCTGCCGGCGTTACGAGTGGAAAAGCGCTCGGGAAAGGAACATTCTCTCGCACGCTTTCGATCTCTCTCTCTCTCTTTCTCTGCAAAGTTACATCTTCTCGGTATATGCGTTACACACGATGTGAGCGAGCGAGCGAGCGAGCGAGTGAGCGAGTAAAAGCGCATGATTCGTTCAATGTGCTCATAAAGTTTATTCGTTAACGCACCGACTCGATGGGAGATGCAACTAGGAGTATCAACGGTCCTGCGTGCTATCCGATGAAAAATTGATGGGATGAAAATTTAATACCCCGGCGTATGCGTCGAATTGCGCGGAGTGAAAAGGTCTGTACGTTTTCATCATGCGATTTTCGAACGAAACGATCAGCCCGAGCCGGCGCATTTATCGCGCATAAGTAGATTAAACGAGAAGCGATCGTTTTTTCCTTCTTCTGTTAATTTCGCGCATGCTATTACATAGTGCTGTGGATAGCGGAAAATTGATACATCTGCATCCGACTAATGTTTATTATTACCTCATACTAGAAATATTTCCATCACACAGATCGCAAAACGAAAGAAACCTGCGCGTTTGGAGTTTAATTCAGCTCGAGCGGTTTAAATGAGGGTCATCATCGTGGCCTTTGGATCGAGCGCGGTTAAATACGCGTTACATAAACTCAACAATACCGCCGCCTAACGACTAACGATAAAATTTAAGAAACAGTATTGTGTGCCGAGTCCCGCTCGCGTAGAAAGGAGTCGTTAAAGGCTGCTCAACCAGTTGAATTGGCGGCTCAATGTGGCGCGTGCTACCAACACACTGCGTCACGCACGAAACGTACCCGCGCGCCGCGCGCGACCGGTGCTCTCTTATTATATTATGCATTATTATCTACTTATCGTGCTATTGTCCGTATTGACTTCATTGGAGCCGATTCTGGACAAGCCGGTCTCTTCACCGCGGACAATTGAGCGCGTCGAACGGACTGTGCGCTTTGACAGCGTACACACGAGAGAAAGGAGGAGAGAAAGAGAGGGAAGAGAGGGAAAGAAAATATCAATTAAAGCGTGCGCCTTAACTGCGCTGCATTGCGTTCGCAAGTTGTAATAATGGCAGAAGGAATTCAATGATACTTTTAAAGCACATCAAGTCAAATTTATACTCATAGCTCCCGACATTATTGTCTCGAATGTCGATGACCAGATTGTAATTACACTAATATCAGCAATGATTTTTTAAATATTTTTATTCCATAATTTTTTCCCATCTCGGTAAGGAGATCGTTCTCCCAGCAGCGTCCGCTTTCTCGTAACTCACGATTGATAAGTCCACCTCGTTATTTGGTCGCTTCAGGATCTCTTGTGCCACGAGCTACTGCTATCTATTATCCGTTTACGAACTGACACAGTTAGCGTGATCTGATAGCGCGCAGCGCGCCTTCTCGTGCATGCAAAGCCTAGCGAGAAATCGAGCGTGCTTGCGAGGTAACGAGCGAGCCCGCGCTCGAAACCTCGCGCGGAAAACTAAAAGCGATCGGGAGCGTTACGGGTTTTACTGCCCTACGGGATTTCTTATCTCATTGCTACGTTACGTAACCGGCGAACCAGTTATTGTACGGATGCAGGCATTAACCCGTTGAAATAATACAGCAACACCATGAAATAAAGCAGCGCGCGTGCACAGTCGCGTTTGAAAGGTGGACTGACGTAACATTCGTCCAATTTTTGATGAAATTGGTTTAACTATACGGCACTGCGCTAAACAACTGCCGCTAAAACACGTGCATTTCGATGTTGAAACCATCCGAATCTGTATGATTATCATTTTTGTTGTGATCACATAAGGCGTGTATCCTTTTTGCCGGCGAGGCTTTGTTCAACAAATGGTGCTGCGATGCGTGATTAGGTGTTATTACGGTAAATTATAATATAGGTTTTATCGCGTTCGGTCTTGGCATCGATCGTTATTACGAACCCGTTGGATCTTGCAACGATTGTACGGCAATCCTGACTTGCAATTTGTTATGTCGAATCATAGCACAAAGAAAGTATTGTTTCCGGAATACCAAGAGCCTTCAGCTTTTCCATTTCGCTCTCTTGCTTTCGATGTAATGAAAGAAATTTCTCAATTATCGCGACGACCGTAAAGTGGCCGCTCGGTCACGCATCCTCACGCGGCGTACGTCGACGCGTTATTTTTTAATTCCGCTGTAGGGCTGCCCTTAATTAACGTGCCG
The DNA here is from genome assembly GCF_003672135.1 of Ooceraea biroi. Lineage (NCBI taxonomy): Eukaryota > Metazoa > Arthropoda > Insecta > Hymenoptera > Formicidae > Ooceraea > Ooceraea biroi. The sequence goes on from NC_039509.1 coordinate 6,702,917, forward strand.
ATGAAGCAGAAACGAGGGACACGCACGCGCACACACAAACCGAGGGGAGAACCCGGATTAATCCGTCGGGCTCCCGCCTTCGTCGTGCTTCCAGGTTCACGTGCGAGCGGACGTGCGACGCGAAGAATGCGCGCCCATTGTGATCTGAGGACCTAGGGCTTCCAAGTCGCGTAATATGTCGCATAACGTGCGGTAACGTTAAACCGAAAGCACAAGAGAAGCGAGAGGAGCAAGAGGAGCGCCGGGCTTGTAACCCAATAGCAACGGTGCTGGGCACACTTGTGGCATGCGCCAGTTTCACCCTGGGGAGTTCTTCTTCCTTCGTCCTCCAGCACCTCCCTCTTTCTCCCGTCTCTCATTTTCCGTTCCCTCCCTTGACGCTTTGCAGCATTACGCTACTCGGAATTAAAAAGTAAATCTGCAAACAGATATCATTTGTTAAGCAGCAAAGTTAAGCGTCGCTTTCCGTAACATTTCACGGGGAAACTTCTGACGGCGTGTAATAAGACGTTTCTGCGAGTCGCAGACCAAGTCCCGGGATCTCGTTGCAAGCCACGTTATAAGCCGCGGTTCTCGGCATCGTAGATCATCTTCGAAAAAATCGGTGCCGCAGAATGGACGCGTGTATTAATTGATCGCCGCGATCGTTAACTTTAACGATTACATAAATCGTAATCAATTGTAGAACCGGCAATTACCGTCCACCGGCAGAATCTTACAGATTATGAGAATTGATGAGCCGTAAACGCACCGCGGTTATCACTTTGTAATTTCATTCGACGCAGCTGTGGATGCGGCTTTAATGGCAAAGGAATCGCATGAGATTGGCGATATATCAGACAATCGACTCAAGCGCGGTGTACAACGTCACGAGCCGTGGAAGTTTATCACAGATCTGTGTATTTTCTTCCAATAAACGTAACTTCAGGCTAAAACGCATTCAAACACGCAGGAGCGCGGTGTGTCATAAATTACTCTCACATCGTCGTATATGCACGTTTTCGCGCAAGATCACAGGCGTTCGCGAAAGTCGTATTTGCGCGTAACGTGGAAGTTGCGGAACCGTAAAAACACGGACAAAAAGCGTTCCCGACGATCGAATGAAATTGCATGTGTCGGTCCACGCGAGCGGGAGTGGACGTTTGCCTGATTATGCACATCACATGTTCGCCAGTGCCTGCTAACAAGGAGCTATAAGATCTGAGATCCGATCACGGCGAGAAACGAGGGAGTTGCACTTAATCAGTATGCGTAAAAGTTCTAATGTAATCTATTCCGCGTCTGCTGGTGAGCGCGCGCGGGTGGACGCGTGGCTGTTTATATGTAATGATCGCGAGGTCGTCATATCGAGGCAACGCGAGCGGAATACATAATTTCGCGGCAGATAATAAGCCTGCCCGACTAAACGCTCGAAAAGCGGATCGATATCGGGGCTAAAATAAATTTAGCTCTCACACCAACGTGGAAAATGGTCGTTTGCAGCGATTTCAAGCCTCCGGACCGCGATCCCTGGACCTGCATTTGTAAATGAAATATTGATGCAGGCTGTGACTTGAATAGTCAGTTTCGCGTTACGAGTTCTATGATATTGCGAAACTATAATGAATCGTACCTCGAACGGTAAACTTGTGCATTCTGAGGTGAGCGGAATTTTTCACGCCACTTTTTTCATGCGTCCTTTTCGTTTATTCGGAGACATTACACGATTTACCGTTAGACGTGAATAAAACGGCAGCTCGCTAAGAGCCTGGACGTTTCAATACGATGAGGATACTGATGACCGTAAATCGACGACGCAAGTCGCGCCTCGGGCATTTATACCTATTATTGCCTCAAGCGGCAGAAGACGGATGAAGACGCGCGCGATTTCTTGCGACTGTCGGGTGCCGCTAAAAAGCCCATTTGACCTCACCGCATAGGAAGAAAGTTCATCACGAGACGACCCGACATTGTACATCAGATCCCGTGGCACTCGAGCGAGTGAGCGAAGCCGAGAGCGTCGAGAAAATACCGCGCAAAAGGCATCTTGCCGGGAAATGCGATAGTGGAAAACCGTGGATTGGAAAACTGTATATATTTGATAGAGAAAAGAGTAAAAGAGTCGAAGACGCGCGTGGCTCCGGCTTCCTTGCAGCACGTGACGACTGCTAAAGTAAGTGGCTGACTTAAGTCCGAGTCGAGCCGAACACAGGTGTGCGCGAGCGTAATCGCGATGTCACGGGCGAGTCACGGCCCTCTTGCCCCTCATTCTCTTTCTCTGCTATCTCGAGTCTCCATCTCCGTCTTTCTCTCCTTATTCTGCCCTTTCTCCCGATCTCCTCCCGCTACTGCTATTCCTTTCTCTCTTTCTCTCTCTCGCTCTCGGTCCCTCCATCTTCTCTTCTTCCAGCTGCACGGGCTCTCGAACTCGCGAATGCTTCTTGACCGTAGCGCGCCTACCTTTTTCTTGCCATTGTAATGTCTCTTTTTATCTATTCACTTCGAAGGTTACTCGTTTCTTCCTGATTGACCCGGCGAGGTGCATTAAGCCAATCTCCTCGTGGCCGTTGCATCAGAGTAGCCGAAATTTCGGGGGTTCGACTTCCAAATGTTCGATTAACTCTTTGGTCTGCTCTCTTTATGACGATAAGCAACTTTTGTTGGGGCTGTGCTTCCAACATGACTATATGACTATACTCTCACTTTTTTACGTTCGTATCGGTTATAATTATCACTGCATAAGTGCATGTAGTCGCCTTATTGCGCGACGACAGTATTCTCATGAATCAGCCAAGCGCAAAAAATTGCGGGGCAAGAAGTTGCAAGTTAGAATATCCAAGAGCGCTGTCAACATCGACTCGACGCGACCGCATGCCGAAGTAAAAGAAAAATAAACCGCAGCAAAAACAGCACGTTAATTAAAATATCATTATATATCGTATATTGCATCTTTTTGTGTAATTAAGTAAAAGGTACGAGCTTGCCGTTTGTTTCTGCGAAACGAGAGCCGCAGCAAGCGGTGCAGCGGCATTAGAAGACGCCGCGAAATTACCGGTTAGCCGCGAATCTCGCGGAAAACGCGCGTCCTTGCGCGTGCACATGTGCAGGGTTGTGGAGGAAGCGCGGAACCTCCGGCACGCGTGCACGTAACTCGCTCCTCGCGGCGAGGCGCCTGCCGGTCGTAATTTCAGCTAACCCCGAAGCCTGACCCCACACACATGGGCCGAGTGTGTCACGTCACGTCAGCCCAGAATACTGGCAATAATTGCGGCATCGCGAGCGAGCGAGCGAGCGGGTCAGAGCACGGAAAGAAAGGAGGAGAGAAGATCAGGAGCATACGCGGCGGAGAGGGAGGAGGAACAGAGGCCATGTGGCAAACAGTAGTTGCACGTCGAGATGCACGGAGATCGAGAAGGAGGAAGAAAGAAAGGGATAGAAAGAAAGAAGGAAGAGAGAAAGAGAGAGAGAGCCGACCCCGGAGTCATCCACCCCTGAAGAAGAGAAGCCGGCGGTAGCCGCTGCCTGCCTGTCCGTGGTCGGCGCGCGGGGTTAATCGTCGCGACTTTGTAGATGAGATTGGATGGGGCATTAAACGGTGGACGCCGGGACCATCCCGCCGCTTCAAATTTAATTTGACCCCCGCGACTTCTCTCGAATTAATAATCCCGCGCTTGGATTCTTACTTCGGATCCGTTGTCGAGGATGATTAGGAATTATCGTTTATTGCGCAGCTACGTTTATTGCCCGCCTCGTGCGGCGGTTACGTACTCGCGTCGCGTTTCGTACGAGCAGCCGGCGTTCGGCTGATTCTACGACCACCCGACATTTATGTCGGTAGCCGATAATGAACGGCTAATTCGTTCATAAGTAATTGGCAATATCGGTTGTACGTGTCTTTTCAACAGACGGACATATTCCGCAATTCCGCATTTTTCCCGATTACTCAAGTGTCTCGTTGCTTATCTGACTTCTTCTTCGATCAGTCTTTCCTCCAAATATAATCTTCTTGCATCTGAAACGAGCGATAAACTCCGCTGGCGCCGCTGTACTGATGCAGTACGCTCAGGTTTGTCGGCGGGGGAAGAGGTGGGAGGAAGATAACAGAGGGGGACCCGGTGGTCTGCACTCGCGGTAAACCTAAGCCTCAGAGTCCGCAGAAGGGAAACGCCGCGCATAACTGAGGAACGATGAGAGGAGGGGCAGGCCTGAGTGCAACGCGTGCACGTTTTGGGCGGGGTAGAATAATGATCCGCGCAAAAGAAGAAAAGAGAGAGAATGAAAGAGGGAGAGAGGGGCCCAGGAGTCATCGAGTGACACACGCACGACTGCCACGCTTCGTGGTCACGGTCAAAGCGCACGCGAAACGTCGCCGACGAATGGGGAAGGACACGCTTCGATTGCTCCCGTAAGCGGAGCACTTCTCGCACGGCTGACGGGCCACGCGAGGATCCTGCGACGAGGTTTTTTGATCGCGATCCCGAAGACCTCGTTGGATTAAGTTTCGCGGTATACTTGAAAGAAAATCGCCGTCAGGTCATTGTTTAGGTGTAGGACTGTCGTGGCGTAGAGAGATGCGCGGTGACAAAGTAATAATAAGAAAGGAACACTACGTAAACTCTAAAATCACGTTAAACGCGTATTCTTGACTTCTTGAAAGACGAACGTTTGTAAATTGTAAAAAAAGAACGCTTAAAATCGTGATCTGATTTAAACGTGTTACTTTTTACTGTAATATAAGTACTGTAATATAAGTGCAAGATGGAAGTACGTAAAAGATAGTATTATACCCGAGTGTAACATCGTACTTGAACCGAGAATCGATTCAGAATACCTTTAGCAACCTGTAAAGCCGGCACCAGCGATCTTAATGCGATTATAATTAGGACTATTTGCCCATCTTGGATCACGAATCCAAAGATCCCGCAGGGGTCGTTTGCCTCGGCGGCCGGCAAACTCAAGTCGACTGCGTCTCTCGGGTTTTCTGGAAGCCGTAGGGTCTGTGTCTACTGGGTAGACCAAGGATGATCTCGTTACTGCGATTGTAACACGATAGCTGTTCCGATCCAAAACTGCCTGTACACGCGTGTCTTCGTGACGACGATGGCCGTAACTCGAAATCCAGGATGCGCACTGAGGTTCAGCAGCTGTTGTCGCGACATAATGAATGTTATGAGCGGAACCGCGTTGCTGGCTTGCCCCATGACGAGCACAGGTATCATCCGCCTGGTTAATGTCGCATAATTATGACGCAAAAAATAGTTGGAGACACGTCATCGTGGCTCTATTACGACGAATAGCACGTATTTCCACTTGGCGCGCGTCCCGCCTCGTAAGAGTTTAATCATTTCTGCAATCGCTGTAGCTTCCCTTTAATTAGGGCTCACTCGAGGTCGAGCGGACACCTGGGTAAACCGTCCAGAACTTTGTGACGAAACTGTAGAAAAACTCACTCGCCTCTAGAGAAGGTTTTTTTTCCTTCGCTGGGTGCAATAACGTTTCTTTTCGCACCTTGAGCCGAGGATTTATGAGACAGCCGAACAAACATTAATTAAGGATATTAAGTTCATGAGATCAGAATTAAATAAGATAAATGAGATCACTTTTTTTCGCGTACTTTTTTTAGTTTTTTCTTCTTGCTGGAACTTTTCATCGGAATTGAAGTTACGGGCGAAGAATGCGCGAAATATTTCTCGCGAGGACATTGACCAGAGCATGGAAGTACGTTGTATTAATTTTGATCACATGTTTGCGAATGTTGATTATGTCTTTTCGAAAAGGAAGATGCGGATACGACTTATGCACGCCCACCACCTTTGTTGGACCCTTTTTCAATCCTTTCATCGACCCTTTCTGAAGGTACCTAAACCAGAACAAAAGGGTATTGCTTCTGTTTCAAAGCGAAGATTCTTTGAAGTATCATTCTGTTTCTTTCTTCGAAAAAGAGAAGTATATGTATTCTGAGAATAGGTATTTAACATTTATTCCCAGAAGAAATAATACAATACCCGTTTCCGCATTTCACTGTGACATTGTACAAGATGAAAAAGAAATGTACATCATGAATAGTTATGAAACAGCAAGATGCGGCACTTATTTTAACCAAACGATTTTTAACGATTTTTTTTAAACTGGAAAGAAGTTTCAAAATATGATAATCTCTCAATACAAAATGCGTTGCACTCTATATTTCTACAACAAACCTCAAATACGCGTCAATAGATGAACAGCGATGTTTGCACATGTAAAAATGAAATTGCCGGGCTCATAATTCTCATTAGACCTAAATAAATATAATTCTTGTTCGCCAAAACCTACGAACAGTTACATCTACGATCGTACTACGTCTTCTACGTCGAAACGACAGCCTCGAAGTTTATGCGACTCATCGCTCCGCACAAAGAAAAGGAACAGTCAGAAAAAGCAAAGAAAAAAAGAGAGCAAAAAGGAAAAGAAGAGAGAAAAAAGTAGAGAGGAGAGAACCTCTCATTAGCAAGGTAGCTCGTGGGGGCCATTGACGTTCGCGTTTGTGCAATGCGGTGCAGCGCACGCATGCATGCGTACACGTGTAACGCACGTACACGTGTAAATAACGTGCAGCCTCGATGCGGAATCCTTCGCGTGGCTTCTTGCAGGGTGACATACGCCCACCCGACGACGACGGATCGTACGCGCACGACACAAAGGGAGCTGAAATTATCCAGGAAGCGAGTAATCCGCGACCAAGAACCTATGCTCACGCGTAAAGAACGTCTTTTCCCGAGCGCGGGCCACGCCACTGGCATAAAGGGAAGAACCCTTACCGGGGTTCGGCCCGGCGTATATTGCCGTAATTTTCGTCGCGCGCGGGGAGAGAAAGTGGTTTCTCTGGTCGTGGACAAGCGAGGGCGTCTCTCGACAGTGCTGTACACAATCTCTATATTGCAACGTATAATCAAAGAAATCGCAACGTTCAACGTATAGTGGCTGCATAGCATTGAACCTCTTTTCCTGTTCCTCCGTGGCCGCTCCTCTTCGCTGGTGTTTACCGGCCGTTCCGCTCATCATCTCTCGCACCTCTTTAACGTACTTTGAATAGTCGTCGGTACGTGCGTCCGGCACACTCGACTGCGTATACAGAAACTCAGTATTGAATATTTGAGGTTGAAACTTATCATGTCACGAATTAAAGAAAGAAGATTAACGATTCGAAGTAACAAATAACATCTGTTCTTTCGAGTTTCTCCATGGGATACCTTTCACCAGAGGAAAGAAAGAAGTAGAAATTCTACTGCGTACTTCAAGGAAATAAGGAAAGAAAATAAGGAAGGTAGAAGAAAATAAAGAAAAGAAAAGAAGAAGAAGGAAAGAATCTCCGGAGAATCGGATTTCTTATTTTGATCATTGTCTATGACTGAAGTCCCTTTAGCAACCAGACACTAATACTAGTCACTTTTCATCGCCCGCCGTTTTTACGTTTGGTATAATGCTGGAACATTTGTAACGCACGAAATAAGGGCGGAACAAGTGTTCTGTCTAAATAATTCATTATTTCTATACTGCAAGGTTCTACCGTTCGACGTGCCACAGCAGTTTCAGACGTCTGTAATCCACATGTTCGACGCAACTTGTGTACAGTACGGCACGTCTCGCGACAGACGACTTCAATTTATCTAATACGCCCAATCAATTTTATATACTGTCAAACCCTGTGATTATTATGTGACAATCCCACCACGCGCGGTCTATAATTGCAGAAAAAGTGGAGTCCGCCAAATTATATCCTTAATATGACAGACTGAAGAATAGGGGTGGCTTCCCGCGTTGAGCGCTTGTCATCGTTTTTTTTATAATATATTATTAGAACGGTAGAGAGACTGTCATAGTAAAGAAAATAATGATGAGAGACATTCCGTTTTTTTCTCTCCATTTTCCCGGCGGACGATAAGTATCCGTTTCGTCTCTCGGGGGAACGATATTTCCTCGCGATTTATACTGTTGCACCGGCACGATGCGCGCAGTAGTTTGCGGTAAGATGGTTGCGATGCGTTAGATAAATTCCCGCATGATCGTATGGCCTGCGAAAATAACCGAAGATGAGTATCGATGTCGAAATAAGTCAAGTTTTATGCCATCCCATTCGGTGGGGTCGATCGACACTGCACTTTATCGTACGTATCTCACAGATGCCATTCGACGAGCTTTCAGCAAGTTGTTTTTGTAGTTAAACGAAACACGGACAAAGCGATTCATCAGCCCTCGGCGTTGATTGTACCAGAATCGTCGCCTCTGCGGCGACGAGTCGTGCGGCAGTGGGGTGTCAGATGTACGGTGCCCTTAGGGGAGTTCGCGCCCTCCCGCAGAATAATATAATATTCAATTTGTATGTAATGAATATAAATTAACGAGGCAGCTTACTGATTTGTCTGGCGCGTCGGTTGGTTTGCAGGATAAAGGGTTCGCGACATCGAGGCTGCCAAACGAACAAGAGTAATTCCAAGAGTCGTACAGACTCGTCGTGATTCGTCCTCGTTAAATCGTTAATCGCAATGCAACGTTGTATCAGCAGATCTTTGCAAAATTTGCGAGGAATGAATTCACGCGCGCTCTCGAATTTCGCTGGAGAAACTCGCGGCTTTCCTGGATAAGATCTAGCTCGTCAATAATATTGGTGGCCCGATGAAGTAACACGCGTTGCATAATTCACCAGTGCCGATCGCGGGCGCACATACGATCGGTAATAATTGTTTATCGGCAACTTCGTAGAACCGATGAAGAATGGAGCATAATGCACCATTGTGATGTTAATTAGTACGTAGTAGTAGCTACGTAATGCAGAATCGAAGGAACGATAGTTACTGGCACGTGCGGGTACGGTGCACACCGTGACCTCCATTGTCAGAATCGAATCCACCGATTCAATGCACCGGAGGCGTTATCTCGTGGCATTTGTTTTACTTCGACAACCATCTCGGACTCGCGCGTTTCCCCCGCACTCCGCGCTTCACCATCCGATCGATCGATCGATCGATCAATCGCTTTCGCAAGAACACGCCGCGCTAATTGCTACCCTTGTGGATACATTAACTTCGATACATTTATGCATATGAAGCCGGGACTTCGCTGTCACAACTGCATATCGCTAAATCGTAGTGACCGATTCTTTATTATTTATTATTCAATCTTCATGCGTGTAAAGATTTGCATACGAAGGAACATGAAGACATGAGTATACATATAAAAAGTGAGAGTGCAAAAAACCAATATCGAATCCTACAATCTTCTTAAATAATTACTACGTGGCGCCATGAAATGGATGACAGATTCTAGCAGAGCAAAAACTTATGCGTATAAGATTCGAGTTTTATCTTACTCATCTTACTTATGCGCTTTAATCATGTTTTTGCGTTTATTATCGAGCATACCAGTAAATGCTACAAATGTCTGGAAAAAAATACGAACGGGGAGCGAAGGGAAGAGAGAAAGGGAGGGAAAACGAGAGAGTGGAACCACCGCTTAATCGGGGAAGGTCGAAAGCATCAACGGGTCGATACGTATTAATTAAACCTTACACCTACACTCTCGACTTCCTGCCGCAAATACTACGGGATTATCCAAGCGTGAAGAGCGATCAGTCACTATCTGCCATACGCGTCGGCAATCCCTCGCGGCCGAATTGAAGCTTTCGAGCGCGCTCGATTCGTCCGCATGACACATTCGTAGCGATCCCCAATCGCGACACCCCTTCCTTTCACGTTAGTATTTATATTTGGAGCCGTATGATGCGTTTACCCATCCCTCGAAAAACCACCGCCGCCAACACCGCCGCTGCAGCCCGAAATTAGCGGCCCTCTCCCTTCCTGACAGTTGCATTTAATTTTCCCGTGTACGCGCTGCCGGGCAATCCTTTCTCCCATATGCACGTTAATTCGTGCGTCGACCACGTGCCACTAGAAAATTCCTTCGTACGTGCCGATATTATAATACTTTCACTCCCTACGGACCGACGTCGCGTCGCGGGGTGGCTATGTCGTACGTCATATGGCGTGCACTTTGCGAATTGCATCCCGTGCGGCCTGCTCCGCTCGGAGCACATGACGAAGCCGTCACGATAAGCGTGCCTGATGACGAAATTACGCTAAAGTCCACTATTAGATGACCAGCAGGGGGGCAATATGGAGTATCCTTCAACCTGCAATTTTTTTAATTCCGCGTCGCTAATACTCGATACGTGGTTGGCTGGTTATTTATTACCAGAGGAAATTAGGGACAATTGCGAGTGGAGGGAGTGTACGTTTTTTCTTCCTTTTCCTTTCTCGGCAATGACATTGTCGATGTTAGACGTGAAAATGCGAAAACTGTAGGTTGCTAAAATAGTACAGTATCAAAGTTAAATATAAATATAAATAGGTTAGACAGCTGACACCATTGGCAATATGCGATTGTTGCACTCGACGTTTATGCCTCCTAAACATCATGTGTCTTTTTATAACAGTATTTTTTTAATTGCAGTTGTTCTTGAATTTCTTGAAATATCTCTAAACAGTTTGCCTCTTTATTCGTCGTGCGCTCTCGATAATGTCATATGGTGCGTAATTGGAAAAATATAACGACGTTTGTCGTGATCGGAACATATGACACATCTTTTTGCGTTAAATGAATAATGAGCTCAGCTAATAAATGCAGCACATGGTATTATTATGTGGTTAAACGGAACAATAAATTATGCATTGGTTTTCAGGCGACATATCCAATAATCACCACTTTATCGGTGAGATCTATTATTAACAGCAAAACGCGATAACAATCTGCGGAAAATTAAAGATAGATCAAAGTAGTTGCTTCTGTTAAAATAGTGTTCCTAAGCCCACTTTGTTAATGATGACACATATTAACGCTCCAGAATTACAGAAAAAGATAATTTTAATTCTATATAATCACATGGAATATTAGTAAGTCTGAAAGTAGAACATCTGTATCTACCAACAAGATTCTCACTTCGGAAGAAGGTCGATGCGATTTTATGTGCATGAATATATCATCGCAGGGAAGTTTACGCCCTTACCCTCATAAACTAGAGAGATGCAAAAGTAGAAAGTAGACTATTCGCGCAATCAAATATCGCATTTTAGTACAATTGCCATGGTGCGATGTTCGTGATCGTCAGGAAAGGAGAAGCGATTCTTGAACGCATGTATAAATTGGTTTGCTATAGAAGCCACTCAAGCTTGAAATTGCTCGGAATCATTAGCATCATTCGCAAAGCTATTCAGTGCCTACGGTAAAATTGGAGCAGCAACGTTTATCGCAATTTTGCCGTTATTTTTCACATCTAATATAGTATATGAATTTTCTCGGAACGCTTTTATTTCTCTTTCTTGAATTTGAAGACACGTCAAGACCGTTTAATCAAATTACAGTGCTACGTAGGAAGATCTCCAAAATTCGACATCCACGATAAAAATAAAGAGTAGTCTGCTGACGTGCTTCGACCGAGAAAATCACGTGTCGTACGATAACATTGAACGAGAAGAAGGAATTTCTCGGCGTTCGCGCAATTTCGAACGAACACTATTTTCTACGCGACGCGGACGGGTAAACACGTGCCGTGAGATTGTCCGTAGCACCATAGGGGATCGCATCTCCGTGTAAATCGACGCGAAGAAAGCTACACCGTAGAAGGATAAAGAGGGAGGAAGAGCGCGGGAGGCAGCTTCAAGGTGGCAACAAAAGGGAGCATTGTGCATTGCCGCTTACGAGAGACTTAAGACAAAAGCTCCCTATCTCTGTCTCGTCCCGTATTATGCGCTCCGAACGTGTCTCCGAGCACCGAGATCTTAATTTGCATGAGCACCCGCCCGAGATAAATGCGCCGCGCAATAAAAGTCCGTAAATCCTTCAGTCATCAGGCACACGGAACGAACGGAGGGCTGACAAGATCCGGAACGGTCTGGGATTCTCAGGGTGGAGGATTGAGGGGGACGAGCGCGATGAGATAGCACCCCTTGTGTTGCCCGTTATTTAAATTAGACCAATAAACCTAACCGACGGTCTACTCCCGCACCTCGAAAACCACCGCGTTCGACCGATCTGAAGCAGACGAGCCGTCGAAGGCTCGATTTCCGAGGAAATGGTATCCTCACACTCTCTCTCTCTTCCTCGCTACGCGCGATTTGCCCGCTGCTCGAGCTCGGATAAGTCCTATCCTCGCCGGTAATTGCGCCTACATCCTGCACCGCGTCTGGTCGGCGTAGTTTCGTCGGCAGAGACGCCCAGCGATCGCGATAAACGGCCCTTCGGCTGAGGAAATGGATCATGATCGTCACGCCGATAAACGTAGCTGCGAGTGATTCTAGACCAAAATTTGTTCGCGTAAAAGCTTTCTTCATGCTAGTGCTCGAAGGAAGTAACAACAGATGAATTTAAATTAAATGAAATTAATAAAATTAATTACGGATCGATATTTCATCTTGCTATTTAATTAAATAAATACATAATTATGCAAATGCATGCTATGTAAAAAAACTGATTGCTCTCTCTTCTCTTTGTTTTTCTTTCTTCACACAAAATCGTAAAATAATTATTTTCGGCACGACGTGTTTCTGTACTTCGCGTCATCGTCAATTTTAACGCCTCTGAGTAAGTTCGCATAAAGTCCCATGCCGGCCATGTACTTATCGCTTTTTCAGCCGCGAATTTCCTTCATGGCTACTTACCGTTCCCGTTCGCGGGCGGTAACTCGTGTTTGGCTGTACAAAGGCAAACAGCCCGTGCAATAGCGCGCGTAAGCGGCTGTAACTTCGTTGTAACCCCCGTAACGTCACTCGTAACCCCATAAGGTACCGCGACGTCCCTCCTCCTCCTCTTCTTCCTCCTCCGCATGGTTTACACGTGCTCCCGTGTAGAGCAACGCCTCTTGGCTCATTGCCTGCTCGTTTTACAGCCACCGCCGATATATAAAAGTGTTTAAATCCACACAGCCGCTGCACTAAACGAGGTTGGCGACTCGAGGCTCCCTTCTGCTATTCGGCGAGTTGGCAGTTGCTTTGAGGGTACTAGTTAACTTTACGATCGCCGCGCGGAGAATTTTTCGCGGTGGGCTGCCCTCCAGAGAAAATTGTCCTTCTTCGTCATTCTTCCCGCTTCCCGCTGAGAATCGCGTTACGGAGTTGTACGCCTAGAATGCTAATGATCATTAGTGTTCGAACGATCTCAGCCCGTTCACTCCAATGTATTATACTTCATGCTTGCCATTTTTACTTTGTGTGGCTATATTGAGGAAAGCTGTATCCCTTTGTATCCAAGAGATAAAACATACAGGTAAAAAAAAGCGACAGCACATTAAAGAATATAATAGTAAATTGGAATAGTTAGGAACTTGAAAATATGGAAAACTACAGAAAAAGCCAATCGGCTTTGGCCCTTTAAAAACTTCTAGCTTAAGCTTCTTAATAATAAATTTAAACCGGATGAATGTTGAGAATGTTGTATACTAAATCTCTTTGCCGGATTTTCTTTCGTTTTCTTATTATTTTGCGCCTTACTGTGACCATCCTGCTGCTTTAGCATTAGCAAACAAAATTGCTGTAATGTCTCGAGCAATGCTTGTCGAATTCGCAGAAACAACGTGGGCAATACCGTTCGCTCATTGGCCTAATGTTTACGGCGAACAGGCCACGTGGTCCGTTACAAACGCATTACGAGTCGGGCGAGTCGAGCTCTCGGTGGGGTCTGTACTTCAAGGTAACACGAAGAAGTTGCATAGAAAGGAGCGATACTTGCAGCCAGCCGTTTATTACCCGTTTTTGCGGGCTACGGAATGGCTTCGAATTATCGTTCGAGAGTGTAATAATTTGCGCAAAAAATATCTACTCCTTTGTCGTCGGAGAAACCGTTCGCAGAACTTTTGCGAGCCGCTTAGTTATCCTCGAGCCTGTAATCCTAATCCGATCTTATCCTTATTGTTAAGCATGATCGGGTGCTCGGAGGCGATCGACGGTGGCGTGGGGTATTTCGCAAACGGCGCGACGCAGAATAGAGCGATCGTACCTCGGTGCCGTTGCATCGTAGTGTATTTAGCGTCCTGCCACGCCCTCCGCGTAATCGTTCGCGGCAAACTGAAACTCCGCAGCCGATCCGGCGAAACCGAACTTTATTTCGGGTCGACCGCCACGTAATTATCCGCGAAACTCTATTTGCCAACGATGTAACGCGAATCAGACGGTTCACCTCTTTGCGTGCTGCTCGTAGACGGACGGACCGAGCGCAGCTCGGTAACAAACTTACCGCTGCGTTACCTTTCCGCGTAACGAGATCCGCCGACAATTTGCCGCGCGCGCAAAGTATACGCGCGGCCGATCGGCGGCGGTTCGACCGCTCGGAAACACACGCTCATTAACTATTACCTAACTCGATTCCCGTTTCATCATCATCATCGTACCGGTAACGCGGTAATTTTCTAAAATAATTTTATCGTCCGCCGTCTCGTATCGGGGGTTGGCGCGCGTACTCTTTCCGACACGCCGGAGGCGCCTCGTTTGCGCCGCGTCGCGCGCGCGGCATCGATTTCGGGCCCCAGCGAGAGACCGCGCCCGGCAGGGTCATTTAATTGATCGACTATCGAGCCGGTCATCTCGCTGATGACTATAATGATCGCCCCGGCCGAACCTCCCTCCCCCCGTGGCTATATACGGCAGCCCGGTATTTTCATTATCACGGGCGTGCCCACACACGGAAACGCGCGGGCATCTGAGCGATGACGCGCGCGCGACTGTGTGCGCGTCCGTCCGCTTTCATCCTCCGCTCATTTGCATATTTCGAGCGGACCATCAACAATGGCCCCGGCCGCGCATTGCGGCCTCGCCCGGTCAATAGATTAGCCTGATTAGCTTTATTAATTTAAATCGAGCGCGCGATAACCGTCTCGGAAGCGGCAGTGTCGCGACGCTCACGTGTAGAGCCACGTTTTTGACGTGACAAAGTACGGACGCGGTAAAAAGCGAACGATATTATCTCTCCACAAATCTCTTTAAAAATCCTTAGTGCATGTTTACGACACATGTTTACTGTACATCAGCAATTTGCGAGTAGAAAATTCGACGTACAGTCCATTCCTTGGTGTCACGAGGCGCAGCCGAATCTGTGTTCTTAAGTCGTTCCAAAATTGCACGCTCGTTCGCAATGCACCCAATGCGTTTTGTGCTTTATAACACGACGTAATAAAACGGACGGGCAGGGATAATCGCTGAACTTTTCCGAGAAAACTGCATACTTCCACTGATTAACGCTAATGCGGCTCGACGGACAAATCCGTCGGCGAACATTAGAGGGAACATTAGTCACGGCCAGTGAAAACCGTAGCCGGATACAGAATTAGGTACTTTTATCCTAAGTACGTCGTACAACGAGACGATGCACCGCGCTGTGCCGGTAGAAAAAAGGCGCGCCCGTGGCGTGACACACGAATGCGATGCAAGTGCTGTTTGCGTTTCGCCTATTTTCCTTTGTTATTACCGACGCCGGCACTCAGCTACGTAAATATTTAGCCGGCAGTGACGTGTGCGCCCGGCAGCACCGGCCGAATATTTTTATTTAACGATTGCGCATTTGTTTATCTGCATCAGCGTGAATTCCGTATCCAGATTCACAATGCGGAAGCGGCGTCGGTTGCCACAATTTTTACAGACTCGCAACAATTGCGCGCGAAAGCGCTCCATGCGGAACGAAATTCTTTTTTCCACCACATTTCGGATTTGTGGTCAGCGGATCGGTACGTCGGATGAACGACTGTTATTTTCTAATGTGAAGTCGCTCGTGATCGTTTCCTCGTTTTTCCTCGTCTCTTCAGTTATTATTTTCAATTTTTTTCCTTGCTTGTTGCGTTTCACGGTATTGATATAGCTTTTCCTATAAGTTACGTGAAATTGAAACCTTCTACTCACGTACATTATTTGCACATCGTTTCATATCGCATATTATTGATCGACTGTTTAATTATTCATTAAAATACGCATCCTCCTGCATTCGTAATATTGCTCATTGCTCATCTCTTATCGTTTTATTTCACACTGAGATAACAAAACTCGACGGTAAGGGAAGAAGATATTTACGTTGTGTCTCGATCAGTTGTAATCGAAGTTACACAATCGCGCAGTGCAAGCGGCACATCGCAAGCCGCACGTGATAACATTAAAGACGCACTCGCATGCGACGTCAATCAAGACAGGTACGCGGAAGTTCACCGAGGAATAGTAAGCTAAATGGCACATACAGTAACAGCACAATGGCCGATATCGGCACGACAGTCACGGATTAAATACGTGCGAAATGCCTCTCGCACGGTTCTTTGGATCTATTAAAAGTTGAATGCGCACCAAGAGCGCAACGCGAATTCCTGTCAAAGATAACACGATTGCACAGTCGACCAATTAGGAATTCGGTACTTTCGAGTATTCCGTACATAATGTCTAGCACTTGGTTTTATCATTAGATCCATATTAACGTGACGAGCCATGCGTGACTCGAATGCGTGTTTAATATCGATAAATTCCGGCGACGTTTTATTTTCCGCGTCGAGCGCACGAAAACCGCAAGCAAATTCCACTTAACGAACAATAATACGCGGCCTGTCGCCTCTCTTTTTTCTGCAAAAATTTTCTGGAATTAAAATCGAGCGTTGGGTGGTATGTACACGTGTGATATGCGTGTATGTGCGTGTGTATGTAACGCGCGCTGGCAACGGCAAAAATTATTTACTCTTCCGCTTCTTTCCCATTCAATCGCGACGCGGATTATGCGCGCGCGAATAAACGATGAGAAGGCCGGATTAATTTGTCGGTGACAGCTCGCAAAATTCGAACCGATGTCCAGGTACGTTGAACCGCGCGCATCGAATAATATCGCAGCAATCATATTACGAAACAGGCAAATACGTCAACGCAACGTGTGTACACTGAATAATGCATTGTTGGTGCAGCTAATGCACGGTCAGCTACCGTGCGGATACCATCCCCGTGTAATTGGGAGCCGTGTTTGCGAATCAAAGTCATCATCGGCCGTCATCGTGGGCATGCTGATGAAACGAGCAGACGGCAGCGGCTCCCGTTGGACAAATACTGTTTCCCGTGCGCGAGGCTTAAAAGGTTGCCGAGCCTCATCGCTCCCGATGCGCCATTGTGAGAATCATCGTGCGAAGTAACGTGACGTTCACGCGACCCAACAAAGCCAAACCACGAATCGGTCTGGGAGATTCCAATAAATAACAGCGGAATTATTACCCTTTTATTGAATGATACAAAAAGGCGTATAACACTGAAGAACGATATATGTCCCGGAAACGTATCTTCATACGCAAACGGTACCTTCGAGGTTCATAAGCTCCCAGGCAATATTTCCTCCAGACACCGCAATACTTTTCAAATTGCCCGACGAGATATCGTCCTGTCGTGCCGTCTCTCCCTGTCTTCTGTCGTTCTTGTTATAAAGGGACCCCGATTTCCTCCTACATCCTCGTACACCATGTTCGTACGCGGATAGGTGGCAGGACATACAATAATAGTCGGACGAGTTTTATAGGTGCCGCGGCCGCCACCCGGCGGTCGAGTCGCATAAGGGCCAATAAGGCGATGGTGGATCCGCGTCTTTCGCCAGAATTTCAGCCGAGACGAAATTACATTCCGCCAGCTCCTCGGCTGTGCGTCCAAGATTTTCCCTCTGCGTGCGCGTACTCGTGCGTGGAATGCGGCCCCACGGGGGAGGAGCGGAGAGTCCCCAGACGGCGTAAAAGTCGCCCGCAATTAGCCGGTACGATTCTCCCCGGCGCTGCGTCGAACGTCGCCGAACGTCCCGGAAATTTATCTCCCAGCGATAAGGGGAAAGTAAGAAGATGGACCCCGGGAAAATTTATTTGAATGCCACGAACGATTTCGTTGGAAATTGTGATTCGGGTCTAGATGAATCGACTTCCTAGTAGCCGGAAAGGTAAACTGTCGGGACAGAGCATTACTTGAATACCGGCAGTTACACTCTACGTAACAATAGCACGTAGTGCAGAGGCAAAATCCTGAAATCCTAAAGTTATTTTTATTTTTTAGTTCAGAGAACATTTCCATTTTTCTTTTCTCTCTTTTCCTCTTAAAAAAATGACATTGCTTACTTGCAAAACGTTTTGCTGACAGCAAAGAAAATTTTTACTAATTGTTAGATTTGTTAGATTGAACAGAGAAGACTGCTTGATGTGTTTTTTACATGGCGAAGATCGAGCGATCAAAACTCTTACCATCCGATCAGCAGGTTTTGCCTACGCCAATGCCATGCGTAACACGGTAGCAGGTCCCCATCCCACACCTGCGGCTCAGTCCCTGCCTCTCATTATCCCAACCTGATCTTTCGAAAGATATACTCGATCTTTCGTTATTTATCATGAGGCTAACGATCAGAATTTCTAAAGACTTCGTTTGGAAACACCTCGTTTTCGTGTTAGCCTTCATATCAATGCATGAGAAAGAGTGAGAGAGAGAGAGCCTGCTGCATATATTACAATAAAACATAAAAATCAATATTTCATCTTGATTTTAAGAAGGTTGTTGAGAAAGTTAAGCATCTTAAATGCATTATTACAGTATATAATTTTTACAACATATAAATTTTACGTATAAAGAGAGACGTGTTTCACGTCCTATGTATCTTCTCTCATTTAAAATCGCTTCGCTTGAAACGTTGATGAAACTTAGATATTGAATATATAGTATTGAATATTATTCAACTACTAAAATTTAATATAATTATATTGGTAACAGACACACAGATCTCTTTGTGCACGGAACGAAACGTGGTCCATAATCAAATTAACATTGGTTCGATTTTTTCACGGAGAAACGTACAGCATCATGGTCAAAGTAGAAACGACCGAATCCGCCTATGGCGGCTCAAATCTGAACGCTTTCTTTTCTTCCTTTTCGGCTCCCTCTTTCGTTCTGGTCAGAAGAAACTCATTTTATTCGGTGGCATCACAGAAGATCAACCAAGCGGGAAACCGGTAGCTGCTCTGCCAGCTTAGTCGGCGACTTGAGCTGGAGACAGGTCTGAGACTAAACCCACATGTGCGATAATAAACTACCGTGCTGCGTATAATATGTTTTAAAAGCTCGGTGCGGCACTAAAGTCCTTTCTCTTTATTCGCTTCCGGGAAAAAACTTTTACTTACGACACAAAAGCGCAAAGATTCCTTTAATCGTTTTACAAGAAGGATTTGAGTTTTGGTCGTTTCCACTATCTCTAATAGCTATATATATAATGACGTTGTTTCAGAGGTAATGAAGCGAAATTTCGCTTACTTTGGAACAATGTCACTCAGAAATTTATTACTTTTAGAATTTTCCTCGAGCACTTTGTCCTTGCCATGCTTGATTTCAATTCCCGTAAGGCGCTAATCGCGATGACATAATATTCTGCGAGTTGCATTTTCCAATTACTCTTAGTCAGAGTTAATTACCATGTGTCAACATGGTTGACTCCCGGCCGGAGGGCCCAAGAAACGCCATACGAACTTATTAAACATATGCTCGCGTTTTTCCTGACCGCGCGGCGGACACCCCTCGACTTCGGAATGATAATAGCTCGTAATCCGTCTAGCCGTAGCGCGCCACACACGATTGGGGTTGAGGGCCGGGAGTCGCTTCCAAATTCACCTACGATGGGGTCGAAGCCGGGGCGCCCTGTATATTCTATTTGTATACATCGTGGTCCTCGAATAGAAAACACCATATGGTGCACGCAGGTGTACCCGAAGGCGATTAGGACCCGTTCGCATGAATTTACATTAATACGCTTCGGGATTTACGTCGTTTACCGGATTTATTATTTCGAGCGTGATTCGACGCTTTTCGTTACAGGTAGCGTACTTGGTCTCTACGTTACCCCCGAGGTAACGTGGTTCATCATCCGAGGTCTGTTCGGTTGATGATCGGCCGAGTGATTTCTGATTAGATTAACTATCGTGCACAAGTTTAGTACGCGTAACATATTGGAGAAAAGTGGGGACATGAAATATTAATTCTCATTTTCTATGCGATAGGCAGATTGGGTAATAATCTGATAAAGAGTGACGGAAGAAAATTAATGAAGTAATAACAATCATTATTTCATTAACTTCATCACTCCGTAGAAATTGATAATGATTATTGATGAATTGTATGATAATGATTATTATTACAACAAAATTATAATGTTTATAAAATAGCTTTCTAGTCTGAATTTTATGTGTTTTATGGCAATGAATTAAAATCTGCATGAATTTATCAGACTATTATTTATCCATTAGCAGTTCTCGGCTCTCGTTTTCATTCTCGATGCATTATCTCCGGGAAAATATCCGGGAGCACCGTGTGGTCCTCCACGCGAATGACGTCACGCAAATTTCGGGTTGACCCGCAGCACACACGCGATGCCCACCTGTGCGAGTGTATTTTAATTTTGCGATCCCGCGGCGAGATTACAGGCACCCGATTAGGATCCTCGTGGATGCATTAACGATTTCCATTAGCATAGATCTATCGTAGATCTTGCATAACAATCGGTCCCGGGATATTTGCATACATGCATATACGTGCATGAGTAACTATGGACACACGTGGTCGAATTCACAGCGCGTGTTCATCTCGTCTTCTTATTTTACATTTTCCTCGGAAAACGTAAAATTTGAGCGGACCAAACTAAAAATATTTCTCTCAACTTAATATCAATCTAAGCTTGTTGTTCAATCAATTCATCATGATTCACTTTTTAAAGATGCTCTGATGATGTTGAACGATATCAAGTCTTGGACGAAGGATTATTATACAAATGCATCTATATCTGCATTGATAATATTATATAATGTCATGTAAATTTATGATATACATGATCTCTTTCTTTATCCAATTGTTACATAAGACGATAATTATTAACACCGACAGAGATTCGTAGAAGAGCGTACTCTTTCGTATCTCTGATTCACGGCTGCGACATTTTGAAGGAGAAAAGATTACACCATCGTATGTGTACACTGCACGCATTTACATGGCGTCGTCGGCGTAACGGGAAGACGTGAGTCAGCTCAATTTGCCGACGAACTCTGTCTGGAGAGGAGCAGGTATACGGAATTGGTCCGTATGAGCAGTAGCGGGTGCGTGCACCCGTCGTGCGTGCTGCGTGCGTATGTGTAGCTCGCTTACAGGTATATGGGTACGCGAGAGCGCGATGATTGTTATTGCGTAAAGTCGTTTGGAGACGGCGCGGAGTGGCAATTAACGCTCGGCGAGTGTCGAGCGCCAATCCGATGCAATATTTCACCTGGGCGCCTTATGACATGATAAACAAAGTCATTATCGGCGCGACTCGGGGGCAGCAACGAACATAAAGCGGGTGAAACTCATTCATCCGTCCGTAAATGAAAAATGAGAGAGAAGAAATCGAAGCCGATTATTGTTTAAGGTTGCTACACCCGCGCGCTAATACCGCGAACGCACGTTTCGATCTCCACGTGCTATCGCGATCGTGCGCATTGTTATAAATCCGTGGCTGCAAAAAATTTTTATCCCCCCAGGAGAGAAGGGCGAAACTTTTACAGAGGGGTACCCCTTCCAAAGGATTAATTCTGCTATGTTTTCAGACGAACTAACTTTACGCGAGTGCTTTAGCCGTCCACGTGTGTGATGATCAAGAAACAGAGGGACGATTAGAGAGATAATCTGTAAAGAATAATTTTTACAACCAGTATAGTATTGCTGTTCGTGTTCCGATAACGGTAGCTTGAATGTATTCTCATCCCTTCAGATATCAATTTTACATCAATCAGCCGGTAGGTATTTTTCTTGCAAACGACAACGGACGATGATTCCTCCGCAAGAAGGAACCGATTCAATCTGGCTCCTCGATCGTACGACAAATTCGACCTAAAGGGAGGATCAACTGTCACCGCTGATGAGCAAGGGCTTCGAAGGGCCGGCCATGGGGTGCGTTTTATATGGGAACGCGGGAAGTCCCGACATCTCGACGCCAGAGCGTCGAAGGGAGACGCGGGATTTTATGTCCCGTAACTCCCTCGGGAGCCCCACGTTTATGTTCTATCCTGTCATCATGATGTCCACCTACACGCCGGACAAAACAAAACACTATCCGAGCTCCTTTTCTTCGTCTTTTTCTCTCTCTCTTGCTCTCTGCTCTTCTCGTCCAGTATTCTCCCCTCCCTTTCCTCCACCCCATCTCGCTGTCGTAATAGGAATTCGTCCGCGAGTAGGAAATGCCACGCATTTCTGCGAGCAGGAAAGTGTTCAAGCTCTGACTTCCATTCCTCTCCGCTTTTATTTCGTCAAGGCGATGTGTCAGGACGACCCGGGAATGCCTGTCGACTTCCTTTGAACGGCCAGGCCTTAATTGCGGCTGCAATCTAGCTCAATTGATATAGATGATGCACAATCTTGATGCGATTGGATCGACACTTTAATCGGCCGATAGTATTAGCCGAAAGAGTGGTGGATTCCGAAACTGTTGTTCGCAGAATATACTTTTCTCGTAAGAAAGAAGTACGCGATATAGTGGCGCGTCATGGATTTACGACTCTTTTTTTATCCAGTTGCGTTCCTCGTACCCGCATCCATCATGCAACCAGCAATTCTACCCGCAATTCTAATCCCGCGTATTTTTCGTACGTAGCTGCGCAATGAAACTGTTCGGAAATCGCGGAAATCACTGCCGGAGGATTGTATCCCGCGTGATCGTTCTTGTCAGATTGCGTGAGTCGCAACGGCCAGTGAAATTCTCCGGGAAATAAAATGCCCGGGGAAAACGTAGGAATCACGGCAATAATTCTCGAGCCGGCAATGGTACGCGTGATAACCATAACGTGCGGGCGCAACGATCATTATCGGGATAACTTGAACCGAGCCGTACCGTATGCGGGATTTTACGTCTCATTTCGTTCGTGGCGAGAAGCCCGCGCGCTGCAGATAGACGCGCACACTTTTCCGTACAGGGTGTACCGGATTTCCGCAAGTTTTAATTCCCGCTTAAACGTTGGCAAACAATATACCGCTTTGCCTCCTCTTGGCACGGAATTTCGCTGGAAATTCGAGGGAATTTTCTCGCAACTGCTCTGCGTGCATGAGATTTCACCCCGCAATCCCCCCCGAAACTATAAGAATTCACTATTTTGCCAATGTGTACCGTTGCGAATATTAATGTGCAAATTTATCATTCAGTGCACAAAATAAGTGAAAATGCATTTACTTATTTTTTGCACTAAACGATAAATTTTGCATTTTTAAATTTAAACTGAAAATATTACGCAATTTGCCGACATCGAACGGTCGCATCACCGTTCATATCAATCAATCCATATCGATTACGGTCGCAGCGTTGCGTTCAGCCGTCGTCGTCGCAAATTGCGTTCGCCGTTGGATTAAATGCAAATTTCGGCCGCGATTGCTTCGGTCGCGAATTACAAATCACGCGTGTTACGCGATTCCCGATGCGTTATCCGACCGTAATTACATCACGCGCGTCGTCGATGCTCGCGCCGGGCTCGCAACCGGTTGCGCCGATCTCGGCTGGTCCGCCGAGCGACAAAAATCGCCTTCGTCCGGCAAAGGAGACATCACGGACGAAAAAGCGTCGGGTCCGCTTCAGCCTCGCGCGAGGCATCTCCCGGGGATCAGCTCGTCGTTAACATCGCGCCCGCGTACCCACTAACACCACTATCGGTGTTACCGATGCGGAGTAACGGCGACGCGCACGCGGCACGTCCCGCCTTATAACCCGGCCGGCGCATTATGCCGCTGCATCACGGCTATAATTTATTTCGTATTACGGTCTTCGCCCCGTATCGAACTGCCCGGCCGATCCCGCCGCCCGCTGCCCCCCGAGTCGACGGAAACTACGACGTTTTACGAGCGACTGGGTCGGCCGAGAGGTGTCATCGGCCACGTCACTCGGAGCGTCTATCGGCAACGAGCGGGATAATGCAACGATCGAGCGCTCGCGTTAGGCTCGCGTTTAGCAATCCAGAGTGCACCGGGCGTGACCTCCCGTGAATCCGAGGTCGAACGTACGCGGAGCAAGTTCTCGTCCACGTATTCTACTTTGTCTGAATCGCTGCAACGAGAACATGCTTCTTTTGTTCTAAAGCCACCTACTCGGTATCTTTCCCAGCTATTCTCGCACTTGCGATCAAGGCAAGCTGTACGAGTTATTGCGTCGTTCAGCAGTCAATATTGAATAGTACCGAATGTGTCTACTTCACGAATATCGTTATTTCTATATTTCACATTTAATTATGTTCTACCGACGTACGTCTCCACACCTGAAAATGAGGAGAGAGTTTCGAGAGAATGTTATGTCGTCGCTCTTTTATACGCACGAAATGGCACTATTAGAGAGTAACGTTCTCCACACAATGTGTATTGTGCGCCGTATTTTACCGTAATAAACTCACATCCGGCAATCTTTACGGAATTCGGGGCGAGATTCGGCCGTATAAGATTCACGCGCGGGCCCGCGCGGCCCGTTCAACACCTGCGTTGATCGCTGATGCATGTCGCCCTAAAATCTCAGTGCCGTCTGTCTCACCTTCGCAGCCATAAAACTGATGAGTTATTAGTACGTTAACGAGCGGCCGCTCCCTCCATTTATTTCCGATCTGCTCGGAGAGAGTAACGAGCGGATCGTTCCGCGTCGCGTATTGTCCGAAAAACGGAGCGAAATTGAGTTTCGAGAGGGCTGGGGATATCACGGTCTGGTACTGTGCGAACGTAAGGGACGGACCGCGACGTTGACAGTCCCATGATTCCCCCGATATAAATGACTAAGTTGACACGTAGCATCGCGAGTATGTGTGGATTCGTTACAAATTCTTTTGAATTTATTATATGTTACAATGACCTCATTTCTTCTTGTTGTAATTGACTCAGTCATCCTCAATTTGTACGCCGCGTTTTGTAAGTATCTCTTGTTAATTAGCTAGATACTTCAAAGAAGCTTGAGGGAATGAGCGACTTCGTCTCCGCTCCAATCCAAGGACGTTTGCTACCCTCAAGTGCACGTCATTGACGTAATCTGCGTGTGGAACGTCATATCCCTCATGTGAAAACAGAGTTGCAGCATCCAATCGACTGAGGACACGTAGACGCATTACTCACTCGTGCAGAGCAAAATTCACTGATTCCATCGGAGATCAATCAAAGATAGCTTTGACGTTAATATATTGGGTTGGCCAAAAAGTAATTGCGTTTTTTTTTATATAAATAAAAGGCGAATTTTTCATGGGAAACAAAAACTTTATTAAACAATATATTGTCCATTTTGTTTGATTATCTTTTACCATTTTTCAGGCAACTTCATGATTCCGCGCTCAAAAAAGTTCTTATCTTTTTCAGCAAAAAACAATTCCAAGAACGATTTGATATCCTCATCAGCAGTAAAGGTTTTACCATTCAAGGCGTTTTGCAAAGAACGAAACAAATTGTAATCTGATGGTGCCAGGTCTGGCGAATATGGTGGATGTGGTAACACATCCCATTCAAGCTGCAACAATTTGTGACGAGTGACCAAACTTGTACGTGGTCTAGCGTTATCATGGTGAAACACAGCACCTTTGCGATTCACCAATTCTCGACGTTTCTGTTTGATGGCATCATTTAATTTATCCAGTTGACGACAGTATACGTCTGAATTAATGGTTTGATTCCTTGCAAGCAGCTCAAAATACACAATACCTTTAAAGTCCCACCAGACTGACAGCATAATCTTTCTTTGGTGAATATCTGCTTTTCAAGTGCTTTCAGCAGGTTCATCACGCTTGCTCCACCATCTTTTTCGTTTGACGTTGTTGTAGACGATCCATTTTTCGTCGCCTGTTATCATACGTTTCAAAAATGGATCATTTTCCTCACGTTTCAAAAGAGAATCGCAGATGTCAATACGCTTAGTGAGATGAATTTCTTTGAGCTCATGTGGTACCCAAATATCGAGCTTACTAATGTATCCAAGTCGTTTTGAATAGTTTTCAACACTCGATTTCGATACGTTAAGAGTCTCAGCAATCTCTCGTGTCGTTAAACGCCGAATGGAATCGATCAGTGCCTTTATTTTGTCATCATCAATTTCGATTGGCCTTCCTGAGCGTGGTGCATCTTTCACATTAAAATCTCCAGATCGAAAGTTAGTAAACCAATTTTGACACTGCCGCAGTTTTAAAGCATCTTCGCCATATACATGACATAACTTTTTATGAGCTTGCACAGCGTTTTTCCCTTTTCGGAAGTAATAAAACAAAATATGAGGAAAATGTTCTTTTTGATTTTCCATTTTGAAATCGACGGCAAACAAACAATTGTTAACGAAATCGTGTCCTTTCTTTTTCTAAAACAAGCTTGAACTGTGAGTTGTTAACCTACATAATGAATTTGCGGTTTAGAATGAAGTTAGTTACATTTCAAGATATGTATGTCCATCTATTGGAAAAAAACGCAATTACTTTTTGGCCAACCCAATAGATATACTTTACAGCAGATCTTATAGTTGCTTGTCGTCGAATGTGGCGTGTGTGACGGTTAGAATTACACCTTTTCACGGGCGAGAAACTTCCACGGCTCGATCTGCATTTACGTACCAATAAGCGTAAAATTGGCCTAACTGCTCTGTGAGACGAGCACGGAGAAGGGGCGAGAAACGAGAAGAGAGGCAATCATGTGTAATTGAATTCATCTTTGTGCGGAGGGGGGACTCGGGCCGTATGAATATTCAATTCCTCAATTTGCCGCGCGAGCATACACGTTCAATTTAGCGAGAAGCGTCAAGGAATACGGAGCGGGTGGCTTCAGGAGCGCGGCGAGACACCTCCGTCGACGACCAATTAGGATCGGTCTCTCGTGTACCAAGAGACAAACCGCTTCGTACCTAGTTTGACAGCGTGTTTCCGCTCGGCAAACACGTTCGATCTACCTTACAGTCTCTAGATATTTGTCTTCAAACAGCGGAGTCACACCCACCGAGAGATCGAAAGAGAAAGAGAGAGAGGGACGAATGACGGCGCGAAAACGAACGTTTTATTAGGATTGATTGCGGCGCGTACGGCAAGTGGCAAGATCGTAACGACGAAATTTTATTGCCAGGAAGTCAGTCCCGTGCCGCACACGCTTACCTTACGTAACGTACAACGTACGTCGTTAGTTTCGCCCGGGACAAAGTGTGATTTCTACACCATGTGTAATATTTATATAACGAAATGTAGAAAATGTCTTATGTGCAACGCAAACCGTACGGGATAACAAGTGCGTGATATTCGCGGGTATCGCGGATCGTGGATATAAAATCCGGGATTCACGAAAATTACACGTCGCGTCTCGAAGCGTTCACGCTCTTCGGCGCGTGAAATTCCAGCAGTGTCTAGCAGCAATTTCATTCCGCGAATTCACCGCCATTAATTTCTTACAAACGGACGTGTAGTCGTTTAAATAAACTGCTCGTGTAACGATTTTCCAGACGGGCGAGCGGGTGGAAGCGCGGACGTTTGTTTTAAAGAGAGATTTTCGCCGTGTTTTCCTACGGCGAGTCGGATTCACTGGCACGTACACACGCGTGTACACGCGCGCACGTGCACGCACGCTGAACGGTTGTACTTTGGAGCGACTCCAGAGCCGAATTTACGCCGGTATATAATGGCGTCGTGCGGGCATTACTTACACCCGATGATTACAATTAACAGCCATTCAGAGAAACCACCCTCCCGGGCATGTACGCTCGCTGTTTTACTTTCCGTTTGAGCGATGCGAGCCGCCACGTGACCGCAATCACGAGGCTGTTTGTGGGTACTTACGCAACTGTTTAACAAATATATGAGGGCGTACGCCACGTTACGCATTTTTTCATGGGATTTTACGGGATTAGTGACCGCGCGACGCGATCTTTCCAAACGTATCCGACGAGAGACGATGATTAAATATGAGTATCCAGCCATGACGTCGCCCCGTGTATTTAATTGTCAAAATTGATTTTTCATTACGTTGCACAATGAGATTTTAATTTAATTTTGTTATGTGCAAATTTATCCAAATGATAAAAGAAATAAGAACGAGGTTTCATAAATAATCTAAATTTCCAATTGACTATTCAATAGGGGCAATCAGATCAGTATCTCCGTCTTTATACGCTGTAAATTCCGTAATAGAGATAAATAAAATCGACGTATGCTGTACGTTAGTCACTAATATACTAACGGATACTAACGGTTAGTGCACACGCTATAACGAACGTGATAAACGACACAAAGTTTCTCTGACTTTTATCTTCGAGAGTAAAAGCAATGCAAAACGTCCATGATACACAGGATAGTAAATGTAAATATGCGGTTCTACCGTAGCAACGACGAGCTTAAAAAACGTACCGTCGAGGTAATGCATTCCGATGAATATTCAACATGCGGGATCAATTAATGTGAGAGGTCTGCTAATTTATATCGTATCAGATAGCTTTCTTTTTTATCAGTGCAATTTTCGCTTCTGTTCGTTCGTGTATTCGATTAATCGTTTCCTCACATCCCTCCTCGTCTGGCAACTGTACAATGAAATAAATTATTGAATATATATTAGGTTATTTAGTCAGCATTTTTATTATTACGTTTCTTACAAATTGCTCGACCAATCGACAAGCATGCTCTCTTCTCGATATCCAGATATTCTTAACTCACGTACGGAGATCCCGCACCCTTCCATCCACTTTAGGTTCCCTCCTTCGCAGCACGTCGATCGCAGGTTGTAAAACAGTACATCTGGAACGAGAGTCGAAGTAACGGATCGCTGTCCGTAGGCATTAGGTTTAAGTGTCCGAGTGGCGCCGCGTCCGCTCCTAGACGCGCTTGCCTTTCGTCGGAGAGATCGCCGTCCCGGATCACCACGGTACACCCGTGATCTTTGACTGTGTGATCCGCGCCACGTAGGGGACATTGTCACACGGAAAAGCCGTGGAGGCGGCTGCCGGATTAACGTCACTCCGACTTGGGTAGCCGATGCCAAGAAGTGGCGAAAGGTTACCCGTTGATAGATGAACGTGATCGGAGGTTTCTCAATTTATTTATGGCCACATAAATAATGATGGACGCGTACGCTCGTAAATAATAGTGACATAACCCGCCGTGAATTTCTTATCTCGAGGTACTTTGTGTTGATCCTATAAATTACGGAATCCAATTCTGTTACTATAAAATGAACAGTGTTCGAGACTCGCGTAATCGCGTAATCTAATAGAAAGTATCTCCTTGTCGATCCGCCTATTTTATCGGAGATTTATCGGAGATTTGGTATCATAAGAATTATGCGAATTTATTTTTCATATCGTATAACTTTTGACTTCAAACGAATTTAATATTAATACTTCGATCATAAAGATTACAATAATATTCATCTACTAATTTGTTCAAATCTGCTGATTCATTGGGACTTTTCACGTAGCTAAGAAAATAAACGTTCATTGAATATTTACATGCGTGGTTCTCCTTTTATCCCGAAAATATTTTTCGACGCTCGCGTCGTTATATCTAAATCAGGTAGTATTCGTTGCGTGAAAAAATAGTGAGGGTTTGCATACGCGCGCGTCATTAGACGCGGCGCATTACGTTTTGTTCTGCGTTTAATTTTGGCAGTTTTCGTCGCGCTCGCTAACAAGCATCGCCGGCGCCGAGCTGTGCGCCACAGCGGCGGCGTGTAATTAACAGCACTAATTTTAATTGCTATGCAACAAAGAGCGGATGAGCGTCGGATTCCCACGGGACTCCCATGAGCGCTCCGTTGATGAACGATAATTTCGGCAGAGTCCCTTTCGTCCTCTCTTCTCTCTCTCTCTCTCTCTTCCTCATCTCCTATCTCCCTTTCTACTCATTTTTACCACTCGACGGTTATTCGATTCGATTCCTCATGCTACATCCCTCTCCACGAAAGACGCGATTTAATTCTCGTGCATGCACGAATTGAGAAAAGGTGGGGCTCGTTCGGGGCGGAACCAGATTGCAATTCGGCTGTTGCAGTTTCTCGCATGAGGAGACACGGTGCAGACACGATGCACAACTCCCCCGTTGCGTGCCCGCTTAATGGCATTTGCGTATCTCATTGGCGGATAAAGTACGTTTAAGTTTCACTGCATCACGACTGCATTGTAAGTACCGATAAGCGGGAACGTCAGCTTGTCGAAGGGAGTTGTGGCTCGGAATTATTTAACGATCAACACGCTAGGACCGGCTCCGCGAAATAAAAAATTCCGGAAAATGTTCGATAGGATCACCGACAACGATGAAACGGGGTAAATGCGGTGGCCTTCGGGAACGCACGGTCTGGATAATCACATCGGACACTGATCGGTGGCCAGACAGGTGAGCCAGCGATGAAAATCCCATCAGGACGGTAGTCATGAATAAAAAATTTGTATCGGGCTATCAGGGCATCTGGTTGACCAGACAGCCCGCATTAAGGCTGATATCCAGAAACACTCTGCGAGATTGTTATGCTACCCCGGTCCACCCTCCGCGCCGCTCTAACGCCCACAAATTCGATGGTCCGGGTAAACTACCCCTTATTGCCACGCTGATCGACTCTGACGAGAGGGGTAATCGAGCCCGTTTTTTATCCGTCATTTTTCCTTCCGTCAAAGCAAACATAGTAAAAGCGATCGATTCCGCGTCATGCAATCCGTTTATACGGTTTTACCTTTATACAGTTCGTTTTCGAGCGCATATTCTTTCAGGTAACAATGTATCCTTCATGCGAGTTTTATATAAAATATTACGTAACGTTTTTCAGGATGTATAATGAATTTAATTCCGAGTTTGATTATATCTTCCTTTGCGAGGCGCAACGCGCATCACGTGCACGTTTAACGGATACAAATGACGTGCCAAACGAATATAATCGTATTAGGTCGTCGTGCGAGCAGTTTCCTCCCGCTGTTCCTGCGGATCTGACTCTATCTAGCTTCGTTTTTATCCGTCGGATTTTAATCTCGTAATGTCAAAGCCGTGCTTTGGATATCGGGGATCATTAGTCAAACTGTCATACCGATATTAATAGTCCGCAAGTATCGAAGTATCCACTCCATGGAAATGCATTTCATTTATTTCCTGCCCCGCTAGAGTGACATTGTTGAATGACTTCGGCCTCTTTTCCCGATTTTTCTCCCGGCGTTGTCGGGTATCCGTCTTACGCCATGCTTTCGCCTCTAAAGAGTGCTTGAGAATGGTGAATTTGCACCTTTCCGCGATACGGGATTGCTTTATAGACCATTACGGCGATGAAAATGTGGAGATCGAATCAGAATCGTGTGCTGAGTTGTCACTATGTAAGGCAGGCAATGTTATATAACACGAAATATGTAATCTTTATTATTATAATTTTATGAAGAATATTATATAAAAACTAAAAGACCATAATATCACTCAAGTGTCGCGGTTTATATCTGTATTTTCCTCCCGTATCACTGTCGTTTTAACGTTACGTGAATGTTAAAAGTAATGTACGGTCGTCGCACAAAATTGGTTATTTATTACCGTTCCAGATATATCATTTGGGACGTAAAAGAGACCGTGAACGCGATTCATTACTAGAAAATGCACCGGTAATCGCCATGACTCATAACTCGCGCCGGTTGACGTGCGCCAAGCAATCCAAGGAACATATATCGCAGCGGTCCCCGTAAAAATGTCCACGCTGCTATTCTGTCATCGTGACCACGGGCACTTTCTAATGCCGCTTGATAAGATCTTATCTCATTATTTCACCTATTGCCGCCCGCTACCAGGATCCGCGATCGTACAAAGGAGCGCCGTCGAGACAAGGTAGCCACAGCTGCAAAGTCGAAGTTCGAAGTCGCGCTACTGGAATTCACGGCGAGGCAGTTCGATAAAATCCGACAGGTTTACACGCGTCCTTGAGCCTGATTAAATTCCGAGGTGATTCGCCTCGGCATCGTACGGTTTCGACTGAGAAGGTATTCAAAATCACTCGAGCGCAGGTTTCAACCGGAGAAATAATCTCGGAATAAATCTCGACTAACCGTAGCAACAAGGTGGAACGAAACTCTCGCAACACTGGTAATGCAGCGAGATGCTGTCGCGCGACAGGAGACGCGTTTTGCATCTAGCGGAAAGCTCTGCCCCGCAATGCAGCTGGCGCATCGTCAACTGCGCGGTTTGCGGATCGCGCGAGCATCGCGCCGACTTCCCGTATCGCGGTATCGCCAGGGACACAGCGGCCGTTGTACACGGAATAATTAGCAACATCGTGCAAGGTGTACAGGGGATCTAACAAGGTTAGCTAGTCTGGCTGGCGTGGGGGCCTTACGCGCGAGAAGGCTCCTACGGATCGCGTCGTTGGGGCTCCTCCGAAGGGGCCCAACGGTCGGATGACTCATCAAGGCCCGGGACATAACGATGCTCATGGCGACGATGATGATGGTGGTGGCGGCAGCCGGAGGAGACCCCTACCCACCAAGCTACCCCTCAACAGTAATATAACGTAACGTGCGCCCGTACACGTGTACGCGAGCGCGTTCTTAGTCATCGAGTCATCCGGAACTACACGCGGATCTTCGTTTTTTCCTTGCTCCCCCTCGTCGCCTTACGGCCCTCCACCACCTGATACATGCACGTGTAAAATAGGCGACTAGAGGCACTGATGTCTAGGTCAACGTACCGCGTGAATTTACTGCCGATCGCGTGAGTCATCGTTGCGAGCCGGCGTCAACGACGGACGTTGCACGACGTCCCTGACGCGAAACGGACGCAGTGTGTGGGCATCTAGGAATACCGCCGCGTTTGGCGGGCCGGTCTTCGTGGAATGCGCGGTATTTTGGGTCGACGAACTTCGACATTTGTCGCGCCGGCGTTGCATACGAATACATTAACCCGGCTCCGGCTCCGGGAGACTAATTTTTATGGACTTGGGGATCGAGAAGTATCGCCGTCGTCACCGGACCGGATGCACTGTATCTCGCAACGAGAGTTTCACGATAGATATCGATCGACGGACGAGGCGATAATATGTTGATTAAGGATGAACTGAATAATTAATTTTGCTCGACAGAAAGAACGCGTATGCTTACTCTTCTAAATTAAAATGTTATTTCCGCATCTTAATATTTCAGAAAAATATTTCAGAAAAGAATCACCGCGCGAATCTCGATCCATTAAAATCTCGATGAGAACGCGCGAGCCAAAGAAATACCAGGAAAATTTATTCGAGCGGTCTCGTCATTAAGCCGTGCACGAAAAACACCGTAACTTCCGGGGAGCTCCTCGGCGGTGCGAGGATCGCCGTCGGTTTTCCAGATTGCAATAACAGAACGCTTTTGTTTTGCACTTCGCCGACAATGCGTTCTGCCAGCCGAGCCGGCCACTTGCGGCGTAGCTGCCGGGCAATGATACATGTGCAAGTGGAACACCGCTGCTAATTGGTTAATCGTGTCCATCAGTGCGCCGGAGAGAAAGATAGGGAGGCCGCGGAAAGCCGAAGGCGGTGGCCGGGATCGCGCTCGAATGTCGAGGATCATTTTTTGCCCTCTCTTAGCCAGACTGCACCGGAGTAAGCAGTAAACCAAACCGAAAGTACCATTCCGCGAAGCCGGATCACGAGCGAGACCGTCCGCGCGTGAGCGGACAACACGAATTGATAATGTCATCTACGACGGCGGAAAATTGATTCTAGAATCGACCGCCCACCTGTCTGTCCGCTCATTCCTTCTGCTTTATTATTTATCTCTCAGCATTATTTCATAAAGTTGAATTTTTCCATGATCTCGTATCGTAAGGATAAGGATAGACGTTACAAATCAAGAATCAGACGTTACAAATTTCTTCTCACATAAATAGTACGTACACTATAAGAGATTAGATTAGAAATACATATGTCTGTCGCAACGTTCGATTCTTCTGTTTCTTCGCCTCGGCAGCACATTTACCGTCTCGCCTGAAAACCAGTAGTCTCTGATTCATTTGGCGAAAGCATGCTCGAGCTTCGGCGTAAGAGGAGAGGGACAAATTGCACAACAAGACATTGCCCTCTCAGTGGAGGACGGTTCCTAAACGTGACGCATAACGTGACGCGGATGAAAGCAGAAGCAGGTGACACAATTCTGCGAATGAATCGTGCGCTATTTCTGGCTAAAATCGTAGCTACGTGCGTCCATAAGAATGCAATCTCGCGGTGCGATAAGATAATCGCGAATAGCTACATCGCGCGATCGGATTAACGTTATCTATGAACATACCGTGAGGGAACTCTCGTGCTATTGATCTATATTTCGGGAAATTTACAAAACACAAATAGACTTATCTCCGTTTTTTCTCTTTCTCTCCTCCTTTTTGTTTGTTGCAAGGAATAGATTTCGAAATGGAATTGAAGAACTGGTCCAGTATTTACCGAAATAACGCAACGTCGTAAAATAATATTGACTATCATGCGAAAGCTTGATGAATCACGTACTATTTTTAGATACGGAATCTGATAAGCGAGATTTACGTTGCATAGGTGACGGCACATTGTGACCTGCACTGATACATTTCCAACTCGTGATATCTCGCATATGATTTAATAAGGGAACTCGAATAACATCAACATCCGACCAAGCATTACTACGACGCGATTCTCTACCACCCTTATCTTTGTCCAACAGGGTCCTAAGATCTGTCTTGCACTTGTTTGCTCGTGATAACGCTCCTTCGTCAGTGTCCCGCAGCTAGAAAATTTACCTCGCGGTGATTGCATTTTTTTTTCTAGTCGAACGGACCACTGAAACAGCGAGATAACGAGTGCACATAGCCCCACGGGCGAACGATGCACGTACGCGCACGTACGCGTTCGTATTTGCGGATCCCGCGGGGGTGGAAAAAATCCGGGTACCTCTCTCTAATTATTCATCATCGTGTCCGAGAGGAAAGA
This sequence comes from Ooceraea biroi, assembly GCF_003672135.1. Taxonomy (NCBI): domain Eukaryota; kingdom Metazoa; phylum Arthropoda; class Insecta; order Hymenoptera; family Formicidae; genus Ooceraea; species Ooceraea biroi. Next base: position 6,737,824 of record NC_039509.1, read on the forward strand.
AAAAACGAAAATTGGCGAGTCCGCTCGTTTCCTCTCGACTAATACTTTCATCCAAAGAGGATTCCGCCGGTCGGCTGCCGTGGCCCCGGTTTGGATTAACGAGGACCCTATGCGCTCTCTTCTTTATTTCCTTTCGGCCAGAAATATGTTTTTCCAACTCGGCGGAGTAAAGCGTGCGGCAAAAGAGCCTGAATTCAAACGTGTCGCAGGAAGCTCGAATTCGTTGAGTCGGAACGAGTTTCAATCTCCGTATTTAAACACGAAGAGATAGTCGAGATACGTTCGATATTTAAAGATTTTTTACGATGCTTTTTGTATAAATTTGACCATTGATAAATATTATTATGCAGCTAACACCATAGTACTTTTTGGGGGTACCGAGCGTAAAGTTACGCCCGTGTTCGTGACCAGAAGTACGGTAGGATAAATCAGTCATGTTAAAAGAGTTTGGGAGAATAAATTCGCAAAGTGTCATTGACTTCGCTGTGCGAGCATAAAGATATAATGAGGCGAAGTGAAAAGGAAGGAAGCGATGATTGATGTGGTATCACTGCCCCATAATTTCGGTCTAAGGGCTCCCTTCTCACGAATAATAACAACTTCCGAGAATTTTGCATCACAATTGCCAAATATAAATGATGAATATGGTAATTGGCGAATCTTCTTGGTTAACGTTACGATACTTCAGATTGAATAAACGGTGAATAAACTGTATTTCCTAACCACAATTTTTTAAAAACATTTCATTTCAATAATACAATTTAATACAATTTAAATGATATCTTCGCAATGTTAATGACGATGTTTTTTATTATGACAATATATAAATTATATAATGTTATACATTTGCTGCACAGATATTTAATTTTATATTCTGCAAAACCAATTTACGAAACCAAGATGTTTGGGAAGAAACGCCTCTAAGAAAAGAGAACTATCTAAATAGCTAAACGACAGGTATACACAGATCATTGGATGCAGTTACTGGAATCGAATCAAAGAAAACCAAGATTTTTGGGAAGTAACGCCTCTAAGAAAAGAGAACTATCCAAATAGTTAAACGACAGGTATACACAGATCATTGGATGCAGTTACTGGAATCGAATCAAAGGAAACCAAGAGTTTTGGAAAGTAACGCCTCTAAGAAAAGAGAACTATCCAAATAGTTAAACGACAGGTATACACAGATTATTGGATGCAGTTACTGGAATCGAATCAAAGGAAACCAAGAGTTTTGGAAAGTAACGCCTCTAAGAAAAGAGAACTATCCAAATAGTTAAACGACAGGTATACACAGATCATTGGATGCAGTTACTGGAATCGAATCAAAGGAGCACTAGGGAACAAGAGAGATGAGGTTGATGGGAAGGGATGGAAGTAAGAGGAAAAGGAAAGCGAGGATCGTAGCTTTACTAACCCATAATTTCCGAAAGAACTGCCTCCGGGCCCACGGCCGGTGGGGAACCGGTAGACGATTCTGTGGATGCGCGTTTATGCCTCGCCTGCCCTCCGCGCCCCCGCGCATCTCGAGGTCAAGGAACGTCTCTTATTTGGGCCCCACTATTGAGCTCGGCCGCGAAAAGGCGACCGTGCATAGCTTTCCCCATATTCCTCGGTTGCATCGCGAACTTAGAATAATTCATCATTACTTTTTGGCTTCCCGTAATAATCCCGCGTAACGCCCACCGATTACGCGCGCGTTGACCATCGCCGCCGGCGATTTCCCATACGGCAACACCATAGGGCTCTTCTCGCTCTCGTCCAACCCACCCCCGTCTCGCTCCCTCGCATCGCGTTCCGCTCTTTCCTCCCTGCCGTTCACTATCCACCGTTTCTCTTTCTTCCACCAGGCCAGACATTGCTCTCGCATTTATTAAAATGCACCGTGTAGAAGGCGCACCGGAGCATCCCTATTCGTGGCTCCCATAACAAAATTACTGTGATTAGCCTCTCCCACCCACGCTAACCACCGCTCTAGCTTGTGCCCTAATTCTATCCTCACGACGATCCGCAGAAAACGCACGCGTTTCGCTGTTCTTCTCTTTGCCCGTCTTTTGCACCGCGATCCAAGGTTGTTGCTGCCCGTGCCAGCCACCCTTCGTAATTATTTTTTCCGTGAACCGTGTCGTTTGGCAGCCCGAGACGATTTAACGGCATAATTTCTAGTTCCTCGTACTGATTTATTCTGACGTTGTTGAGAATCTATCATTTTATGGGGATTTTAATCTGCCTGCATCGTAACCTTAAACGACTCTCTCTTCTGTCTTTATGTCGAATTCTCTAGGACTCTTTTGGGCCGAGCCAGCAAGGGTTTTACGGTCGATAAAAAAAAACCAGTTGCCCACTACAACGTGCTTCTACAAAAGCGTATCGTTTCCATTCCATCAGATCCGCCTATCGATATTATTCCGATATACTGAATGTCTATTGTTTACTATACTCTATAATTACGTGACTCGAATAACCCGTTTAACGCTAATGTAACTTTCTTCCAGTGAACGTTTTTTCATTCTTATTATTTGTATAGGTGTATTCTATAGGCTTGAACATGTGCGATTAGATAAATAACTGGGATTGCATAAAGAACAATTAATCTTTTGCGTACAATTTAATCTTATTGTGTAAAACATCCAGTATTTTTTATACTCAATTTTATGAAAATAAAAATACGATCTAAAATTCATGTTTTTATTATAAATCGAATACATGAATCATCGTAACCGATGCTACAAACATTGTCAAAGTGATCTTCGCGTTTAGCGCATATTTATTCGAATTGCACTTTACATTATTGAGAAGTCGTTATCCATCATTCTAAACCGATGGCACCTAAAGGACACCTGTTTGAAAGCATCCTTTCGGTCCCAGCAGAGAACCGAAAGTACAATAGATTTGGCATTACTGCCGATATCAGCTTTCCCGAAAGTGCTTTTCCATGCGGGAACATCACCTGCCGATTTATTTGATCAATTCTTTCGTTTTGCCAGCGAACTCGGTGCATCGAAGCAGAATTTTTCCGATGCGCAGTAGAGATCCATCGATATATATCCGGGGTTTCGCCGTACGGGCGAATCCTCGAAACTCTCAGAAAACCTTACCCAATTCCAAGAACTCGACGTGGAGGAGTGTGAGGGAAGACTTCTTTTTTTGTCCTCTCCTCACAAGGAGATCCCATAAAGATAGGGCTCCGTCGACGAGCGGGACCAGTTTCGGGGGCCTCACGCCATTTATTACGTGACGCACTGCGGATCTTTTCAAAAAAACAGCCTAACGAAAATAGACGGTGGAAAGAAACCAGGGAATGAGAAAAAGAAGGAGGAGAGAGAAAAAGAGAAAGAGAGAGGAAAACAAGTAAACAGACTGGACAGACAGAGAATCACAGTAGAATCCGCCATTCGAAGAGATTCTCGAAAGGATTCATCTTTTGTGTTTTGGGAACTGTATGTATTCGCACAGTGCACCACAATCTGCGACTGCTGCTGGCTTTTCTGCTTCTAAGAACTCCCATTTTTGCACTGTTCAGTACTGGGTCACGTTTACCACGCGAAGTGTGGGTCGAGGGGACAAAAAGGTTTGACAGAGCAAATCCACTTCGGATCATCCGTCAGCAAGACCCGAAACTGCGTAGTATCGGTCAAAGATTATTATGAAACCTGCTACATTCACAAAAGGACGACCTAAGAAATCCCTCTGCCATGCGATAAAGAGTCGGGTCGAAGGACATGCGTTTTCTGTTTTTCCGAATTTTTAAAAGGATTCGAATGAAATAGAATTCTCGGTAAACAACTTAAATTCATTGTTTACTGGAAATAATTTTTAGGTTTTTAGGTATTTTTTTAATTTTTATACAATACAATTTCATATACATTTATATATATATTGTTTTGTTTTTTTCACGAAATTGTAAGAGAACTTAAACATAAAATTTATACAGTTAGATAATAAGGATGAGTAAATTACAAATTTGTTACAATACCGCTGAAACTGGTTTTGAAAGGGTGCGGCAATGATAAGCGGCAACTTTGGATGTAACTGTTCTCTCAAATTTCCTCGATATCGCGTGGCTATGTTTTTATGAGATCCCTGGAGAAAATCTGAGGTACCATGGAAACTGGTGTGTGTAGAGACAGGTAGCGGAGGTGATAGACGTAAAAACGAAGGGGGAAGAGGAAACCCAAGCTGGCTGGACCTGTTGGGACTTGTCCTGACTTGCAGGTGCATTGCCAGCTTAGGTTTAGGGCAGTAGAAGAAAATAATATACGACAGGAAGCAGGAATAGGGCAAGGAAAAGGACAAAGACAGAGATGGGCGCGTCTTTTACGCAGTTGAAAATCACTTTTGCGTCGTCGAGATGGCCTCCTGTCGAGCTCGTCAACCCAAGCATAGGCATTTTGCATCGCAAGTGGCTGCTTGTCATCGACGACCCATGTCGCGCATTCGCATTTTGTAGACGTATTTTTTCCGATTTCGCAAAAAATAAGAGTGTGAGAGGCAAGATTCCATCGTGAATTATGCATGAGAGCGATCTAATCGGACGACTCTGACCATTTTTAAATACCGGTGTGTATTTGAAAATATTTGTTGCGGCGTTGGAACGGGTACGCGTGTATACATAAAAAGCACAATTTCGAAATCAGGCTCGAGGCCCGGTAGAAAATAAAAAGCGAGAACTCGAAACGTGCGCTCACGACGGAGACGGCAACGGCGGTGGTAATAAGAATATTAAGGCTGGCCTTAAAGAGGTGAAAAAAAACTCTTACCGTCCGTCTGGCGTCTGTCTGTCTGGCGACTGTCTGACTGCTCGCTCGTCCGCTCGTCTTACGATCTAATCTATTATTGTTATCAACTTACACTCAACATTTTCCGATGTAATTAGTGGAACTGTAGGTGGGACAGCAGAGACTTTGACAAGTTGTCATTTCTCCCTCGCATCGGGGATTTACTTCAGTTAAAATTGTCTTTCTACGATCGTAACAAAAGTGACACGTGCGTTTTCGAGTATGTATATAATAAAGGAAATAAAGTGTGTATATAATATCCGAATAATTAATGTTGTAAAATTGGACTTTTCTAGACAGAACTAAATGAACGTTCAAGTGGAGAATGTAGAAGAGCGCCTCTCAAAAGATAAATTTTCATAAATGCTACATGATGTCGCCATAATACGTCCCGCGCGAGAGTGTGCTATTGTAATCCGTAAAGCGCGCTTCCGCAGATTTACGAGAGTGTCCGAGTTTGTAGGCTTTGTATTCTCGCAGTCAGATAGCATCGCGCGCGTTTAATAAATCGTATGCACTTCCATGTCGACCATAATGTGTGACGAATGAGTAAGTTTCGTGGTTCCGTTTAAGCGCGACGTCAGGCACTGTCACTTTTCGGCCCTCTTTATTTCCCATGTTCTGGGAAGAGATCGGCCGGATCTCTCGCGGCACGTGAAATATATCGAGGAGCATTTATAACCCGCTCGAAGCCGGCCGTTGTTGGCGCGTTATCGGGCAAAAATATCGGCCGGCCCCGTGCGTAACCTCGCGCATCCTGCATGAAAAATCGCCTTTCCGTTTCCTGGCGCGTTTCCTCTCGAAATGTGCCGTCGCTCGGTCGCCTCACGTCCCATCGCTTCGTGCGAAATTAACGAGATCGCGCGCCGCACGAAAATGCAAGTCGGCAGATCCGTGCCGCGATTAGAAGCGCCTCATTACCGAATTATGCGGCGGCCGACTTCCTGCCTACGAGCATCTCTTAATTACGCCGCGCACAGGCTAAAACGTCCGCCGGATCGCAGGTATCCGAAAAAAGAGAAATAATTCAGGTCAGAGACCTTGCGTTTCAGCGAACGCGTGGAACACGTGTTAAACGATCAGAGATGCCAGATTCCGGCCGCTGCAAAGTGTCGGAAATTTGAAGAAATAACGCGCTGGTAGCATGCGATAGCATGAGTTGGAAAGATGGGAATGGTCTGGCGACACACACAATCGTATCGTGTCTACGTGCGCACACCGATACGACAGATAGATTGTGTGCATCTCAAGATCCACTTCATCCCCTACCATTCTACCAGCGGCCGGAATATGGCATCTTTGAATAAAAAATCTGATTGCATTAGTTAGAAATCTGGTAGGTTCAACCAGTCTGTTGGAAAATGGACGAATCAGAATTCTTTTAGGAATTATCCGATTATAGTACAGTCTATCAAACGTTCTAGTTATAAAATATCCAGTCCTAATATCGTGATAACTAGAAATTCTGCTTGGTTTAACCAAAATGCATTCTGTCATATACGTCTTGTTGGTATAATCAAAACATTTTTCTCAGTGTGAGTAGACCATAGTATAACTAGTATGGGCACTCTCTGTCGGCCCTTCGATCTTTCCGTTCTTGATCACGTGGTATTTCTGCCATATTTTTGGACTAGATCCAGCTTGATTCGTCACAGCGTATCACCACTGTCACTAATTTCACACTACTACACATATAACAATTGTCTCATTGGTAGTTCCCAGAAAATGCTGATGATTCTTTTAATTCCCAAAAAGAAGCGATTAACGCAAAGCCAAACAAATGACAGTGTCCATATTAGTTATGGTTAGATTGAAGTTGATGCTGAAAGCGACAAAGGGACGAAGCGGAACTTGACGGGACAAAGCCTGCGAATTGCAGGTAGCAATCCGGAGAATCGAGGTGCCAAAATGCGTAATTTCCCTTTTGGCAGTAAGTGGACAACATATTCGTACAGGGGAAATTTCTTTGAAAGTCTTTATTTTTAGAAAATAAACTTTAATTAACAATTCATTAACAGCGAATGCAATACATGCTATATCTCTCAATAGTCTTATAACAAAAAGAATAAGGACTTTTTTAAAGAAATCTCCTCTGTACGAATACTTTTTCTACTCACTGTAAATATTCATGACGCATGACGTTCCGGTATCACAGGAGCAAAATATCGCAATATTTCTCGAGCACATCGCATAAGCATGACGTCACACCGGTCCGCTTTATAAGCGTGCACGCATAATGCATTGCGCAATATCGCATCTCAAAACCGCAGCTGTGATTTGCATCGGCGTCTGGCTGATACGTCGCAAAAATTTGATCCGCTGCATCGCATGATTCAACGCGAAAGCGAGCGATTCCCAAGGAGTAATTAGAGTCTCTCCGACTTGATAGTTGACCTTGACAGCTTAACATCCCGGGAGACAAAGGATCCATGCAAACGGAATCCGCAAGCTCGCCACGTCTCCTTCCCGTCCTCGATCGCGTGACTAGCCGAAGCTAGCGCACTCATAATAAAATTACGATGCACACACGAGAGTGCACAGTAAGAGAGCGCGATGTCGTCTTCGTTAATTCGTTTCTCCGCGTGAGTCATCACGCAGGTCCGTTTCCTCCCGCCGCGAGACGGCCGGTGAACTTGATTCGTTGTAACTTCCTGCCGCCAACAGGGACGAAAAGGGCCCGTGCTTTGGGCCGTAAGGACTTGTCGGGCCGACCGGTTGCTAAGCCGAACCAGTTCTTTTGAAAAATCACGTGATTCATCTGCCGCGCATTCTGAGCAATCTACCTGATCTTTCGCGGAATCCGCCCCGATATGCCTTTCGCCTGCGATGAGTCAATGATCACACACAGCGTTTTTGTACACAAACAATCGCTGCAGCGCTTGCACACGTCGCTCTTTCTCTGCGGCGCATTTCCTCTCGGATGATCTAGGAATCGATAGGCGATCGATAGATCGCCCAATGGCACGATCTATCGATTCCACAGATTCACGGATGCATGTATCATGTTCATGGCGAAAGCGCTTTGCATCGCGCTTGTTGCGCCGCAATGTTGCTTCGAACGTGGAAGGATACTCTCACCTACCAGTGTTATCTTATCATCGATTCTACGCCGATACACGCGCGCGTAGCACGCACATTCCTATCCCGCCGATGGCGGACTCCGAAACTACTGCGTAACTCAAATCATTCTGGACTCCTGATTTGAGTCAATAAAATGTGGATTTTATTCGGGACATTGACGATAATGCTTTTCAGGACAAACACTTGAGACGGTGTTTACGATTCCTAACGCGAGACAAACGGGTTGGCGTGCTGTCGCGCGATTGGTAATTTTCGAAAAGCACCGTTTGCCTTATGACCGGTATAAATAGGCAAGCGATGAAAACAGAACAGACAGACACGGACATAACAACAGAGAGGTAGAGACGGAGAACCGAAGTGCGGAAACGTGTAGTGTAGCGAATAATCTGCGATTTCCCGACGCGTATATTTAGTCGAATTGTATTAGTTATATTAAATATATTAAAAGTGACCGCAGTGTTTCGTGCCGGATTCGCTTTATCTAGTGGACCATCTTGTGAGTTAGAAAGAGAATTTCTCTCCTACAAAAATAAACAATAAAATAAAATAATTTATTATTTACACTATTACAGATCACCAAGTTATAGTTGGATTGAAATTCTCTCATTTGATGCGATTACACCATCGTATCTCCCTCTCCTCGTGCCATTTCTTTCCCTCCCGCCTGGGAGGGCTTCTTCGCTAGAGAGATGGCAAAAAGCGTATTTTTTCCATACGAAAAATGGAAGGAGCACGATAAACATATTCTACATTATAGACGTTATCGGTCAGAGATGACATGACTCATTGTCTGTTCTCTACCAATGGCGGAAAGGAACAGGTAGCAGCATTCGCCTGGCCAATCCGGCTACTTGCAAGCACAAATGATGAGTCGCATTGGTGGAGGACAAGTAGAGGCGTGTGCCCCTCTTTTGTATTCTGCTCCCCCGTCTCTCCGTCGATAAGCCTTTTTAGGCAGAGCGCAAGAGGCCGAGAGTATCAATTTGACAATTAGCTTCATCGAGAACACGTCAGTCCTGATTTCGTCTGCCTTACCTCTTAGTATTCGAAGACGTAGACTGAAGACCCGAGGACCAAGTGACAAGACCAGAAGTCTATCTCGGTTGCATAACGCTTGCTGTTCGCATTGGTGAGTGGCTCTAATCTCATTGTCAGATCGAAAGTTAATCTCGAGTATATCAGAAAATCCGATAGATTCGCTAGGAACGAGATGTTGAGAAAGGTTATTTCGATTTAATCATTAACGTGTTGACGTATTAGATACGCAACTTAATTCGGTATTTCTTTTTAAGAAATTTAAAGAAATTAAGCGTTTATTTACTTTCTTCTTTTCGTGAGAAGATTCGTTATTAACTCGCGATAAACAGAGATAAGTATTAGAAAATGAAAGTATTAGAAATATTAAATATTTCGAACATTGATATGTTTATTATTAGTTTGGGTAATTATGTACTTTAACGGACCTAGCCCCAATGACCTTGACCTTGACATATGTTGTCAAGGTCACCCTCCTGAGTGACCTTGAAGAGGTTTTAGCCATCGCTCGTTGTTTATTAAAAAGTTATTAACAAAAGAAGTTTAATAATTTTGCACGAATTTTCAGCTGTCCACGCGAAGCAAGGACTTGAGTTTGACATATATTACAAAGGTCACCTTCCTGAATAACCCGCACTAGGTTTCACCCTTCGCTCGTTGTTTGTTAAAAAGTTATTAACAAAAATGTTTAATGAATAAAGCATAATTTTACGATACCATATACGTTTACGAAAGAGTATATTTGATGGAATTTTAGCTTTAAATCAGAAATAGGTTTAGGTTAGGTTATATTTTCCGAAAGTGGAGCCCCGGACACATACGCTCGTTTTCAGCCCGCTTCGCGGGAGGGGCTTTGCCCCTCCCCCCGCCGGAATCCGTGGCGTGTACGAGGTGATCAAAATCTGCACGGTGAAATCTGTTACACTGACCCCGGCGAGGGGGGGGGGGAGGGGCTTTGCCCTCCCGCGAAGCGGGCTGAAAACGAGCGTATGTGTCCGGGGCTCCAGTTTCGGAAAATATAACCTAACCAGGTTAGGTTAGGTTAGGTTAAGTTAAAGTAGAAAATACTTTGTATTTAACTGTTTGTGCTTTTGGTTAAAGTGAAGAATACTTTGTACTTATATTAAAAGAAACTATTCTATATATTAACAATCCACTGCTTTAAATGACTTTCCTTTCTTCGTTCATATACATATTCGTCGTTTATATCTTTCAATATTCAATATTCTTTCAAAATAACTACTATATTTTCGAAATTTCTTTTGTTAATAACTTTTTCATAAACAACGATCGACGACTAAAACCTAGTGCGGGTTATTCGGGAAGGTAACCTTTGTAATATATGTCAGTATCATGTTCTTGCTTCACGTGGACAGCTACAAATTCGTGCGAAATCATTAAACTTTCTTTGTTTATAACTTTTTAACAAACAACGAGCGACGGCTAAAACCTCTTCAAGGTCACTCAGGAGGGTGACCTTGACAACATATGTCAAGGTCAAGGTCATCGGGGCTGGGTCCGTTAAAGTACATAATTACCTTAGTTTGTAATAAAGACTCAATTTCTTCAAAAAAAAACACCGAATTATTTTGCATATTTATTAATATCTTTATGTACAAACCGGACAACAACAAAATCGGAGAGATCGAGAGTGAACAAGAGAGTGCACGAATGGAAACAAAGAAATGAAAGAACGGATAAAATTAAAACCGAAATTAAAACCGAATAATAATATAATCTATTGCATTTGTTTCGCAATAAATAGAATCCTTACAAGGAGAATCGATATAAAAGTTAACGTATACAAAAACCGCAACTTAATCCATTCTATGATAGCGCATCGCTTTCAATGTCATTTCGTAAAATTGCGTCATTCTATCGAGCTCCGTCTCGTAGCCGTGACCGAGACGAGTTATAAAAGATCATTGTAACAGTGCGGTTGTGTCTTGTCCAGACGACGAAGTAATTAACGCGAGTAATTGTAAATTGAGCTCAACTGCCATCAAAATTACGACTCTTGATATCTCGAAAGCACGGCTTTGTCAAACGTGTCCTATTTTTCTGTTTTCGGATCGTGGCTTCGAACTTTAGACGTTCCTCGCTGTCAAGGTGAAACTTCAACCAAACCATCACCACCTTATCGCGGTCACGAAAAACAGCGTCAAACGAAAAACAGCAGGTAAGCGACCTTACCACACATATGTTGAGACTCCGTCTAGGACATCTTCCAAAAAAACATTTTACGTCACAGACAACGTCAGGACTTTGCGTCTGTCAAATCGTCGCGCCTCCTTCCGAAAAGTGTCGTGAATAAATGACGCAATTTACGGTACGCGAAAGAAATCGAAGATATTAGGCGTTGCATCAACTGCGTGTTGCCGTCGGAATACATCGGAAATGTATATGTATGTCGAGGTGCGCATTGATAACGTAGAAGATCGCGGTTAATATTCGTGTTATCTTGAAATTAGTTGATGATGATACGGTCTCGATGTGGCTGAACTGCACTCGTCTCTATTGGATCTTGATGATAGCTGGCGGCAAATACTTATCCTCAAGTGCGTGTACGTACCTGCATATTATGCCCTCGCAGCCGGGAACGCATATCCGTGCACCTGCGAGTACTTAGTCAATTATTGTCAGTTCATTCATTTGCGAGCTCTTTCTTGTTTGCCGGATTACTCGCGCAAATATTTTAGCAGTTTGTATGCAATATTAAGCGTCCTCCGTCGTGTGTGCAGCAGCACAATATTTAACATTATGGACGTCAGTCAATAACAGATTTGCGTGCATCAAGACTTGCCGTCGTGCGTAAAATTGAAACGGCATCAGCAGCGAGAGAAAAAGTCAAATTGTCTCAAAACGTTTATTAAACTCGACGCCGTCGTATGCATAAAAACATCGCCGGATGATCGAACCGCGATAAAAACGAATTTTGCGCCGAGATTTTGTCCGCGAGCGTAACTACGTTCGATATTTATCGTGACGGTTCACGGCTCCGGTGCCTCTTAAAAAACCGCAAGAACGCGGCAGACAAGAAACCTTGCGGCTAAAGAGCGACGATTTCGTTACCACATCCGCAAACACCCTCGCGAAGTCTCCATTTCCGGCCTTAACGATGATCCATCATTTGCGTGCGACTATCGTTCGTTGATACGTATACTTGTAACAGAGAGAAGTTTCTTAGTCTACCTTTCTTTAAAAAAAATAACTTTTGATCCGACGGGTAATTTAAATAATTTCGCATCGTGTTCGTTTTACGCTGCTTTCCATGTTCCTTATATTTGCTACTGACATATTTACGATGTCGAGAGATTTGGTGAAAATTACCGTTCGCAGCTAAATCGATCGATATCAACAGTAAACTCGAGTTTACTGCGGTGCTTTCATTTCATTTCAAGGTGGAAACGCCAGTTTTGCTCGGTTCGGCGGTTTTAATAATGACACGATAATTACACGTGTCGGAGTGCCGAGCGAATGGAGTAATTTCGTACGTGTCTTCCGCAGTTTGATCGTTTCGCGAAACTAATACGCTTCCTTGACACTGGCACACTCGCTTATCGTGGAAATCGCCATGATACGTAACGCGTCAACGTGTCCGAGGCTTTCGTGACTGACATTACGGAACGTTCTCGGAATCAACTTTTCTCTCACTCCGGCGCGGAAAGTTAGTTGGTGTCTACGTAGGTGACGATTTAAAGTCACAGAATTGCAGATATTAGACCGTACACCGTGTGTACTCTATAATATACTTTGTATATATTTGCATTACTCGTATGAACGGGAGTTACGTAGGTATACACCGAGTGCGTGCATTCAAGATGTTTGCTTACGCCTTTTATCGCGGTCTCTCTTTCTCTCTCTCTCTCTGCTCTATCTATCTCCCTTTTTCTCTCTCTCTGTCTCCCGAGTGAGAGTTATCAGCGATAACGAGGAGTGTACTGTTTGTTGAGCATCGCTATGCAATATAAACGCATTTGGCTGAAGACTCCGAATTCCAAGTCCTTTGTGTGTCTTTACTTCTAGGAAATTCATTTGTCTTTTTTTTATTTAAAATTATTAATAGTTTCCTCCTTCGATTATCAAACTAAGTATTTAATAAGTTGTATAAATAGCGATGATGAATTATATTTAAGACGCAAACGGATACCACGGGCGATTAAAAGCAGAAGATACGTGCCCGCGATTTTCCGGCTCCGTTTTCAGTTTCCCATTATCATTTCGACCGTTATCTCATCAGCCACGTGTATAGTACGAGGCCGTAGAGTATTTACAAAATACGTGTTATACCGTGTATACTCACAACCGAGCATACGAGCACCTAATATTTGCGGAAAACGAGCGTGCGAAATCTGGTTCGATGAACTGCCGCCGGAAGGGTGAACGCACCAATGACCCGATAAAAACGATAAGAAATGCAATTCGTAACATCAACCTGATAAGTTGAGTCATCTTTCGAACGTGATTCTCTCATGTTGTGTGCTTTTCGTCACGTTATTTCCCACGTAGTTTTATGCCGAGGAAGATAAGATTGAGTACGCATAATTTATATATTATTTACGAGGCGAGTTTGTTTATTCGTACAAAAGAAACGTATAAAATAACGAAAAACATGCAGTTGTAATTTTTCTGCCGCGCGTGATGCAGCAGCAGAAACAAGACTCATCCTCTTGTGTCGGTCATCATTATGAGGGCCGTTTAATAACGCCGCTCTTGCCGTTAACCCCGTAAACGACGGCAACAACGTGTCCGTAAATATGCTAGGCGGGACATGAAACCCGTTCGAACATGTTCACGGTGGACGCGTGTCGCGCGACGAGCGATAACGCTCTTTCCCGCCGCGATAATTGCCCCGATAATGAAGGCGCTTCGTTAATCGCGAGGCCTTTTAAACTTTGGACCTTTCTTCCTCGGAGCGTTTTCATATTAACCGGACAGGTATGCACCGTGAATCGGCCGCGTGAGTCATTCCCCGGATAGCATCTTCCCTGGACTCGATTTGAGCAAATCAACCGTCGTTCGTACGTCCAACGAAAATACACAAACGAGCCTTCCGACTGTGGAATAAATTTCATCAGATTGCATTATCGGATACAGATTAATGTGAGGGATTAGCAGTCGTTAGAGCGCGATTAAAATTCGAATTGGAATTTGGCCGCTTGAATATCCGCGTGTCTCCCTGCCGGGACCTTTGAATATGTATTAAACCGGGCTTTCAACACTAGCTCGCGTGGAACGAGAACGTCTCGGCGTTAGAATTCCGCGGAAGCCGGATTTCCATTCCGTCAGACGAATGAAGATATAGTGCGCTTTGCTTAGTTGCGAGCGCGGCACGAGTCAGATGCGCGTTATAATTTATTATCGCGGTACGCTCGTACGCCAAAACGGGACTTGGAGCGAGAAGGCCTTCGCGCGCGCATGCACGCGCGATACGCGCATCCGTCTTTCATCGCGAATTATTTTTGCGCGATTAAATTCTATCGCGAAGGGCCGCGGATGTTGCTCGTCCTACAGCGTCATCCCGTTCGAGGGATCGGGCGTACGCGCGCGTACACTCGAGACAAAGTGGCACAGGTTCCCGGACCGATGACCAGCATCCGCCCACGCGACCGCGGTGGTCGTTCTAAAAATATACAGCCCGGTCCGCGCGTACGGTGCTACCGGTTTTAAATCTCGGCCCCTACCGGTCGTGGTAACCGGCGTTGCACGGCGCGATACTTTCCGTCGAAATAAAACGACGGGACGGGGTTGCGGAGGACCTGGCGGTTGGAAAGGGTTGCCCAGCGTTTCCAGCCCGCTAAACTCGAGGATTGTTGGCATCGATCATCGTGTAAGCGAGAACTGATCCGACAAGACGATAAATCCGAGTGCAATGGAACTTTTATCAATGAAAATTGATAAGAACGCACGCGTGCGAAAATTGAGCGAGATATCTTATATATCGAGAGTCTTTCTGTGTAACAACTTGATGAGAGATTACGCGACTGAATATCGCTGATCTCACTATGTAACATCGAAAAATATTTTTGCTTAGATACGTGAATGAAACTGATTATCGAAAATTTGATAAAAAGCGACTTGTCGCGACATGTATTGAAGAGAATAATCGTTAGAACGCTGCGAACGATCTTGAATCTTATTGTCTGATACAATAGACAGCATCTTTATTACCTTTTATATTAATTACGCATAATTATTTCAATGAAATATATATTTTGAATTATCGGTTTGCAACAAAATATTAATATTAATATTACTACTGCACATACACGGGTTTTAGCTATGACGTAATAACTCAATCTTATCTACTGAAATACTTGAAACTCTTTACACATGTTGTGTAACATTCCATAATTCCAATCCTATTCTTTCTATTCTCTCAAACAACACTCTTTTTAGTCCGAATAAAATAATTTCACATGCACATCAGCCACACGAGAGTATCAAAACATCCTCCAAAGTTCTCGCGATCAAGCTCAACTCCGTTAAGCGAATCAACTTCCCGTATAATGACGGTACAATCAACTCGTTTCCCCGCTCGAGTCGCCTGTTTCACTTTCACGTACATTAGGACAATTGGTTTCGGGGAAGCGGCGCCTCTCGCGTAACGAGCGGTTCCCGTAAGACGCGAGGATGCGCCAGGCGGATCGATCCCGTCCGGGGAAATTAGAACGAGCTGCAAGTTCTCCGCTCCGAGGGAGCCAAGAACCGAAAGTTTCCGCGCGCGATGGGACTCGCCTCGCCGCGGCGCGGTGCACTTGACTCCGCGCCATATCTCGATCGCACGATCGACCGATATAAGCGTCGATTCGCCGATATCGGCACGCCATTCCGACGACGAACGGGCCACGGGTACGCATCTCTCAGCACATCGACTCCGGTTTCCACGGTCTATAGTGGTAATGTCATCTCTCTGTAACGTCACCCCCGATGCGCGCCGAGATTCACCTGGCCTTTAACTCCCGCATCTGATATATCCAATGACAGCGTCTCTCCCTGCGCACCGCACTCCTGACATTAATCCGTCCTCGTTCTCTCTGTCGCTCGTACTCCTCTCGCTTTCCTCGTGCACACACCGTGCAGACGTCGATCGCAGACCATCGATTCGAGTGGCGCGCGCGTTCACGCTTTCGAGACTGTTGAAACACGTGCGCGCGCCTCCATTGTGACTGCGCGTTGCGTTATGCAATCCGGCGAATGGAAATTCGTGGAGGTGAAGTGCACTCGATTTTTTCGCCGGATTCAATCTTGTTTTGAGTAAAATGAAACGTGTTTCCGCGCGTTTTCAGTGCTGAAAGTAAGATTGATAAATATCGGGGGTGATATTTTTTATAGAGCGCACGGAGCGTGATATGACACTCGACACGACATTCTTGAACGGTCTCATTCGCGATACGACTGTATTTCTCGTCGCAAGGTGCATCATTTATAAATCCCGACGTTACGCCAATCCCAATATCACCCAGTAAATATAATATAATGCAACAGTATTTTTTTAATATTATTGGTAACACCATTTTCTATTTTTTTTTTTTTGAATCGCAAATGGTATTCCATTTTTCGAGTTTGTTCTGCATGTCCGCGCATACAATCCAATATGCTCATATTTATTTATGTGATCGCGTTGTAGCGGTTACTGGCCGGTGGATCAAATGCATCGTGAATCAGCGCGCGCAATAGAAGCATATTGTGTTCTTGCCTCTCTGTCCATCCATTCATTAAGCCGTACAAAAAAGGACTTAACAAAGCACGGTAACATCATGAATATATCGTCGTCACAAATTATCGGGAAATTAAGCATGAGTCTCACTCATGTCCGTTTCGCCTATCCGGTCCTAATTAATTATAAACACGCCCGAGCTCATTAACTCCACATGTAGTCATTCGGGCGATTAAAGTTAATCTTTGACATTGCAGACCGATACTCGTTATCATCCGAGCCTCTATTATTGTTGTCACAAACGAAGAGAGTTTGACGGTATCGATGATGTCGTCGCGATAATATTTATCATTAATATCGACTCACGCTCACGATATTTCGTCATTGCTCAAATCGAAATTACACATTTGTTGAAACATTATGCAATATTAATAGGAAAATTAAGTATAAAAATAAATAACACACACACACAATTCAGAGTGATTTATTCCTTATTTTAAAATAAAAAAATAAAGCACAGAAGCATTCTGCTTGAAAAATGTGCTCAAATTTTTTGCCTTCTCCAGAATTTTAATTTTAATCAAAGTAACGCAAGTATTCCCGGTTTGCGACCGCAGCCACCCCCGTACCCCGGAGTCCCTGCCTGGTCGCGTCAACTGCGCAGTTGCGCTCGAGTGTCGTTTTGTGTCATACGCGCCTTTACGGCTCCGAAGTGCACGCGAACGAGCACCGGTTTGCTCGTGTGCGTAGCCTCTCACTCTCTCCCTCGTCGAGATCCCATTGCTACGTGCTACACGCTCCGCTATGTCCAAGACCGTGTCGCGCGCGCGCCGCAGAGATGCACTTGCGTCTTCCAAGCGTGAACAGAATCGCTTTCGGTATCAACGAACGTGGAAAAATTGCGACAACAAATTGCGAGAGATTTTATTTAAAAAATCGTAAAATGTTGCGTATTTTAGATTTTATTTAAAAAATCGTGACGTCTAACTTCGATTAAAAAATAGTAATCAGCGTTTGATCTCTATCTCCATTTCGAGATCGATTCGAGAGTAATTTTATTAAAGCTCATCCCTTTCCGCAGCGTTAGAGGGCTCAGCTTTAGGACGCGAAGTACCATTGCTACGTTTTTGATATGTTTTTCGTACTCGATATCAGAGATCTCGTGTGTGTCTCTCTGGTGGCTGAAATACATACCGAGGGCTGTAACATTAGCGACCGAACGGAGCTCACTCGTGATGTCCGAGGAGCGTACACCGTACAGTGTATTGTCACGCGCTCCTCACGCATTCCCCACCCCAAGTATAAATCGACTACCCTCACCACCACCACTTGGTGTCTCACCACCACGTACTGCGCGCGCACGTGTCCCCACTGTTCGACCAATCGGCCGCGCGGGCGACGTGGAGTGAGGGAAGAGCCGGTTGTGGCCGCCGTGAGGCAGAACGTGCGGACCGAGTGGCTGCGAAAGCACAGAATCATTACCACGCCAGACCTCGAGGAGAACAGACGTGTTTCTCGTTACCTGCGCTCAGTCGAGATCTCCGTGTCGCTCTGCCTTCTCTCATTTCGCCCTCGTGCTCGCCGTATTCGCGTGCGTCGACCCTTTTTATGCACCGCGTGTGATACATCGCGCCAAAGAGGACAGTCAACGTGGCTATTCGTCGCTCGCCGTTGTCGCCCAGGTGAGCAACAGCCAGGACAACTCGGTCTCGTCGTGTCGCAAGCGCGGACGGGACGAGCTCCGCGGACTCATCGGACGTTACGAACCTCGCGTCTGTGTTGTACTCGTTGACGTGTGACGTAGACCAACTGGTGCGACCACAGACATCCCGCGGGGGGGACATTGCACGCGAGGCTCGTGCTCCGAAAAACCGTGCGCTGCACACGCGATCCTGTCGAAGACTCGTGCTCCGTGTCGCCGCGAGTGTCCGCCGACGAGCGGTGCGTTCGCGAGGGACACTTTGCGTCTCGCGACTCCGAAGAAACACGCGAGAGTCGCAACGTCGAAAGTGATTCACTCTCATCGTGGCGCGGACGGTTGTTCCTCGAGTGCCGACTGAGGATCAGCTGCGAGAGAGGGAAAGTGTGTGTGGCCCCGAATCCACAGGGGGTTGCTGCGTGCGCGCACCACGTGCGATCCGTGGCGATGAACGTTGAGAGCGTGCGCCGGTGAACTGAACGGTCACGTGCGGCGTCTAACAGAGACACACACGCGTTTACGCGTCGCGATTCAGCATAGAGATCGTTTCGTTTGTTGAGACTCTCGTCGGGATTTTCGGAGGTGCGCGAGGAGACAGAGAGACGTAGAGAGAAGGAGAGAAGTATAGATCGTGTGCTTAGTGAACTCAACCACGAACATTGATTCGTTTGCAGTGCATTGACTGCGGTGGACACGGACCTCTGCCCAGGGTGCACCTGCCTGTGCCAGTCTTCATTGAAGACTGATTGAAGAGACTCACCGAAGACAGAAGTAAACGCATCGTTGAAGAAATGGCTATCCCCTTTGTTCAGAACGATGATAATAACAACGAGAGGTCACAACTCGAGGAGCAACAGCTGAAGCTTATGTTTGATCTATACGTAAGCCTGCACAACGTCCTCCGCAGCAGGCATGCCCAGCACACAGCCTCGCGAAATCGTGAGTTGCATTGTTTATTAGAATATCTCTTTGCTCACATCGAGGATATTCTCTTAAATGTAATTTACATGCTGCGATGAGTGACCTGAATCGCGTTTTATAACGCGTTTTTACTGCATGTGCTGCGATCAGACGTCGCCGAAATGTGAAGCAAAAATAAAGAGTAAGAGTAGGAGAAAGATTGTAACTGACAGGACTTGTCACGTGAAATTGCGTCTCCGGTCGAGTAGATACGCTCAGCTCTAGATTAATAAAATTGTTCGATTTTTGATAGAAGCGATTCGAAACGAAAGTATTCCATACTGATTGTGTAATGAATAAAGAAGTTGAAATAAAGAAATTGGAAAAAAGAAATTGGCTCATAGTTTTGTATGTAGATTACACAGAAAAACCGAAAATAATTGAAAAAAATTGATTTTGATAATGATCTTGCATATTGATTTTGATGATTTGTTGCGAAAAGCGTATAATGTAATACAGGTATATATCGTGTGAGATCTGTCGCTATGACAGTCCGGTAATACGGTGAGAGTACGGTAGATTAAACATGACAAGTGTGAAAACGGATTTGTTACCTATCAATATATATTCTTGAGGATGATTACTACGAGGTTAAAGATCGCGACAAATCGCGTATCCCTTGATGATGTGTCGATTATACAACACAATCCTTTAAAATAAAGGATTTAAAATAAAGTGCAGCATAGCGTGTTATACGTGTCTCTTTATTTAAAACTGTACTGTAAATTATAGAAATAATGAACAAACATACAATAAAGAAGATTGCTGCCTCTTGTAAGAATTGCGATTATGATTATTGAATACATGTCAAAAGTGAAATAATCCCTTGACTCTTATTCACTGATCATTTTATTCATTTGTCACAATTTCATTTTTTCAATTTTTCAATGTGAGCCAACCCTTCGCTAAAGCGACTTATCAATCGTTACACTAGACAGATCATCAAAATTACTCGATCGCCGAAACTTATCAGATTACCAAAACTATCAACTCGCCAACTAACAAGATATACGCGGGGAGGCCGATCGATAACATCTCGGTCAGAATCCCGGGGTGCAACACGTGGTTGCGGTGGGAACAATTCGGAGTAGCGCAAGAAATACGCGAGGGACGTGCCGTGTGACATTTTAATTTCTGCGCGAGAGGTGATTAATTTCTTACGCGTCACGAATAATTCATGTAGGTTGTTGCGAACAATATTTCCTACTATTTGACAAAATACTTTGAGCTGCGCTTTCACGGTAAAATTTGTGCTAAAAGATCATTTAAAACTTCATAACTATATCATTTTCATTTTTTATAAGTGACACACAGAGAATTAGACAATTATATATTTGTACAATTTTACTAATAGTTATACGTAACGCTAGAGACGAGGATAAAGTTATTTTTCTGATGTATTTTGTTTCCGAGAAATTACTTGTTTGAGCAGGTTTTAGACTTTCCGTAAAAGTGTTGCACCATATTGACAAAAATCGCATCATTGATCGGGGTCATTGTCCCTTGAGTCACCGTCGAAATATTTCGTTCGGTTCATTCCAGGTAGCGAGATCTAGCAGACACTTGATTCTTGAAGTTTGCTGATGCCAGATACTTTGACGTCATTCTAAATGTTAATAAAAATCACAGAATTTGATTTCTTGCGATAATATGTATTTCAGGATTATTTTGATGAAAATTGGCGATATTATTCTTGCAATATTATTTTTGTTAATTTCATATTTAGGACGCGCGTATTGTGAGATATATAACTAGTAAAATTTTCATGCACGTGAATATGTTAACGTAAATATATTTTTTAATCTTGACGTTGTCCAATGATATCGATAATTTTGAATGAAAAACATTTCTGTCGAATAGTCGTTAGAAATAAATACGTCGCCAATACACATCGCTATAAATCGCTGCATAACATTCATCGCGGCTACAATTTTACAAAAATCGCCTACGAATCTATTCGATCGCATCGGGATGCAATCGAGTATCTCTCGCCCGGAACATCTCGCAAGATCACGATGGCTCATATTCGGTGCACAGTAAAATTCAACTTTACGACAGTTTAGCGAGAAGTGGGGGAGAAAGAGACACGGACTATACGCGGGTAGAACAGATGTAGTGTGGGTGTAGAGCACCGAATGAAAGAGAAAGAGAGAAAGAAAGAGGGACAGAGAGATAGAGAGAAAGAGAGTGAGTATGGTAGACGATGTCCGGCCATGACCCTGCCCCGCTGGTTGTGCCTTCTTTACAGAGAAAAGAGAGGAGGCCAGAGGAGCGAGGAAGATCACTGATGTGTGCGAGGGGACACGAGAGCGAGCAAGAGAGAAAGAGAGAAAGGGGGAAGAGAGAAAGAGAGAAGTTGCTGGTCAACCGCAGCACACGCAGTAAAACGCGCTATAAAACGCGATGCAGCGTGGTCCCGGTTGCGACGAAGTCCGAATCTCGAATGTCGATCGTGCCGACGCACCTCGCAGAGAGATTGCGGCTATCAACCGCAAGTGCGTGACATCATTGATTGCTTTCTCTCTTTCTCTTTTTCTCTCCCCGCGCCAGCATACGCCTCATCGCTCTGTAAATCAAGTAGAAAATCCGCAAGAGCTGGTACTCGATCCCCCGATGAAGCCCAGGTAACGTGCGGAGCGATCTCCTGCCGATAAAAGTGTTATTACAGCATACACCTCTCGTTGCGATACGCGTGCGGAGAATCGCTGTCGCGTATTGATCGACCGACCGATCGATATGCTGGAATAACGAATCTGCAACGTGCGTTTTTTAAGTTAGCCAGCGCTGCGATGTTGAAATTTTATCTCGAGCGGATGTTAGGCGAGAGCAAGAAGATTTGCTTCCTGCATTATCGCGTTGCGGTTTGATAATTGCGATTGAAAAGTCTTTGTCGTGCCCGTCGCGATACTATAATTTCAATATTGAAAAACGTACGTACGAAAGACGGAGAGAGAAAGATAAAAAGAGAAACGGAGATAGGTCGCGTGTGGTAATGCTTACCGCACACTGTTCTTGTAACACTTCGCGGGTATTCGAGCCGTGTCGTTAATGAATATCGTCGCTACAACGAATAATTTATGGAGATTTAATCTTTCGACCGTGACGGATAATGTAATCCGCGGACAAATCCCCTGCTCCATTGTTTAATATATTTTATTGCATTTCGCTTGCCGCGGATAAAGCCGTGGGTCGGCCAGAACGCAATTATGTGACATGCACAATAATCGAATGTTCAATCGTAATATATCGTTTTAATGCGACCGCACATTGCTCTTATTTTGCCATTCGCGTAATTTTCATTTACTGTGTGCACTGTTACGGCGAAATTGCGTAATTACAAATTTCGACGCTCAATTTACGAGACATTTATCTAGCTCGGGAATTAATCCCTCAACAAGTTTACGTAATTTATTAGAAAATTTCTCGAAACAAAATCTCACGTGTGCTTTATCTCTTTAGAGGTTCCAAGAAATAATAAAATTCACCAAGTAAAGGAATTACTACAGGTAAATAGTATGGGAATGCAGTAAAATTAATATTTTCGATTATTCACGAAATATTAAGTATTCAATGAACAATTTCGATAAGCGATCTCCCGCATCGGTAGGATTACGCAGTCGACGCACTGACCCGCGAGGGTACCCCATCTATCCTGCGCACGTTTAAATCACACGTTACGATGCCCAGCCCATTATTTCACGAACGGAAATAGTGGCGGACTGCGCGCGCGTGCACGAGGGTCAATAACCATAGTTGCCGCGCTTTCGCGAGAGAAGATGCAGAATTGCCGCCGCGAGCACTCGCGTGGTCGCATCAAATCGGGGGTTGTTATTTATAGGAACAGCTGTGGGCAGTCCCGCGCGCGGGGTCTCTCTTCGTAACATTTGCAGAAAACTTCCCCCTCGTCATCGAGCGCGCGAGTGCGAGCGCCAAACGCCAAGCACCAAGAGAGTGTGGCAATCGCGATTACGCGCGCGTCCCGAATGTATTTTAAGGCCGCGATCATCTCTCGCACCCTTTTTCAAAGATGCAATCAATTCACACGACGCTTACTCTAATGGGGCGTTTATCCGCAATTTATCACGCTCGAATGGCAATAATTTATTGACTGAAAGCACCGAAGGAACATGATACACTTGTGTTCGCGCAGTACTTGATTTGCAAGGCAATTTCCGAAACGAAACGCTCGAGATTGAAGTGACAATTCGAACGAGGCGATTTATCTCGCTTCCTCCGCGCGCTTCCTGTCCCACAAGTCGCTTGACTACGACGAATCAAATGATCGCGATCACTCTAATCGGAGGAGTTCGATTTCTCGGTAGAGAAAGATCAGGTGACGCTCGTAACGCGATATGCACTTGACACTGAACTTCGTATTACATTACCTTCTCTCTCGTAAATCGTCGTGTCGCAGCACAGCTGCTCGCACTTTTCGCGTAGTAGATACGCGTCGGAGAATCACAGAAGGAGTTCTAAGTTTGGAGCAATCACGTCATGCTGATGCAACTCGTTCAACATTTTTCGCAATCCCTTCGCTGACAAATTACAAAAGCGCCAGAATATATTTTCCTTGCCATTTTTTTATCATTTCTAGAAAAGTACAAGTGTCAATCTAGAACACTGTTTAAAACACTCGAATCAAATGTTATTTCTCGAGGCTTATTCGAGTTAGAAAAAAATTGTGGGGAAATTCGGATTTAATTAGAAATTATTAAATAGATGAGATAGATCGTAGAAAATGCTTCATCAGCGATAAACTGACACCGTACTAGACACTATGACTTGCTTGACTTACCAAAGATATTCCGTTCAGCAGCGCTCAGGTGGGCGATCGATGCCGTCGGGATGAAAACAGTGACTGGAGTCTATAGACCTCATGAAATATTGAAAGGAATTGGTCATTGCAGATTGCCGGGTTTCCGCCACCACCCGCCATTCATCGGCGAGAGCGACTGCTATTGACAGAATTGTTTAAAAATTCACCGCATCCCTCGCGCGACGGAGACTCCGATCTCTTCCTGCCTCTCTTTCCCTCATCGATGATCCGTTATCGTCGCGTGTAAACCGCGCTTTATCTCGTCGCAAGGCAGACACTCGAGAGCGCGACGTCGCTTCTTTTTATCTATTCGCCCGTCGCGCTTATCGAATTTTTCTCCCTCTCTCTCTCTCTCTCTGTCTCTCTTTCTGCTTCTCCGATCCTCCGCGTTTTCCTCTCGGAGACGCCTCGTTAAACGTCGATAAATCAGTATACGCGCGAAAGCAACGTCGGAGAGTTGATAATAAACGCGTGTTCTGCCGGTTTCCGGGCGACGCAGAAATGAACGTTTAATTAATTGTCGATGCCGTCGTTGGTCGTTACGCGAGCGCTGATGATTAAGATAAAAGACCGATCGCTGGAACACAGAGCCACAGTTCTGATAACCGTTCCACGTTCCAAGTAACCGGAATCGTAACAAGAAATTATCAGATAAACTGCAACTCTAGTTGTCAAGCCAATATATTTCTGCGTTTCTATAATACAAAGTACAGGTTTTCCTCTGACAAATTCCTATAGCATCGACATACGCAAGAATAATGTGGAAATTCATTTACATTCTTAAATCGCTCATCGTGATCATACTCGTGCTAATGAGGTCATTGCTCGTACCCCGGCAAATGAATATTTATCTTTGGCGGACGCATCTTTCCGGTTTGCTAATTAGAGCGCTGATTGAAGCAGTCAACAGCCTCTTCGCCAATTTCGGCAGTCTCCTTAACTACCTGCGGCCATTAATATTCATCGGGGAGAATACCCGCGTTGCCCTTGCTCGTGTGCTCTCTAGCGCGCAGTGTAAAACATTTTTACGGTCTCTTGAAGCCGCGTTTCTCCGGTAGACCGGGTCTGGTGGATAGGGGGCACGCGTATCCACCGGCTCATGAAATTCGGCAGATTTTATCTGCGCGGGCCCTCTCCTCGCGCCTCGCGATCGCGCCGACTCGCATTATGCATTTATCGCGGCCGGTCATCGAAATTTCATCGAGCGTGAAAGTCAAGTGCGCCGAGTTCGTGTGATCCCCCATGCACACCGCGTAACTAATCGTTCCTTTTTTTCATACGCGTTATTAAGTCTTTCCTTTACAAATTTCTCGCTTTCGTCCCTGCCCCGCTATCTCCGTCACATCGCCTCGTTCGCTTATTAAGGGAACGTGACACGAGTCAGTATCGCGCACTGTCTTCATTAAAGTGCCGCGTGCCATTTTTAAAATAGACCCTCCCGTTGTGTCGCTGACGCTATCTCCCGCATATTTTGATGAAGTGCAGCTAACTGAAGGGTCGGTGCGCAAAGACGCTCGAATACCACACCGATTAGTGTGCCCCGCTCGCTCTCGCGCGATCCTCGCGCTCTCGGCACTTCGTAAAGAGCGGAGAGTCGAAAATAAGCGTCCGCTTACACGGCACAGGGGAACGATAAATACTCGTGGGCGTTTGAACTCACCACTATAGAACTCAACGCTGTGCACTGCGATTATAGTCGCGATAAAATAATCGCAATATTACGCGTATTCTAATTTTAAGAAATTCCATATATTATTGCTTAACAGACATAGGAAGGAAACCTTTTAATCACGAGCAAAAGAAATCGGAATATCATGTCACGAGACAATAAAAAACAAGGAAACGAATACGAGACTCGTGCATATTATCTTCTATTGCTTTGTCTTTAAGAGCACGCACGTGAGCGATGGGCTCGAATCACGTTCCGCGGATTTATCAGGGACGGTAAAGAAAACGAATGGAAGGAGATGTCGACGGGGAAGGAACACGGAGAATCGTGACGGAAACCTCGCGATAAAGGAACGAAACAATTGTGAGAAAAGAGTGCAACGAGCACACGGTGCAGAGAGGACGCGTTATTTAATTTTCGCGACTCACGAAATCGCATACGTGTCCCGGATCTCCTGGACATCCTCGATCGCTGGTCGCTTCCGCGAATCGATCTTCGGCGAAGCAATTTCCGTTCGACCGCTACGAGAAACTCGTTCGATTACTACCGAGAGGACTCTCGCGGAATAATGACGAAGGCCGGGGGCGACCGTTGCGTTGATAATCGTTGCACACCGCGGTTCCACGCCGAAATTGCAGCCTCCGTAAGGAGCCGAGGACCGGTCGAAACGGTAATACGGTGACCGCTGAAAAATCGCAAGCCGAGACGGAAACGAGGCGCGCGCGATTAAAATCGCGAGCACCCCAGGCGCACTAAATCCGCGACGACCTTTACGATTCTTGCCGAGCGGACTCGAGGCGGCGTTGATGATTAATTGCACGGCGATTCGCATTGCGGAACTAATAGTGTGCTCGACCGAGGTGGTTTGAATCGCTCCGGGAGCGAGTTGAGCCCGTGCGTTTCTGCGTTTGCATTCTCTTCGGGTGTAAAAGCGTTGCATAATCGTCGATAACCGGTACCGACCGAATAATTCGATCGCGTAGTAGGAGCAACGGTTGCACCAATTGAGGAATTCAGTTATTCAACCACGCACATGCTCGTTCTCTTGCGAAAAAATCTCTTAAACAAAAGCAGTGCCTAGTCACAACTGATTCGAATCGATCATTCTGACGTTATCGCAACAACGGCTTTATTACCGAATATTGCACAGCCGTCACTCGTGATCGACAGAATAATTTAATCCCGAGTGCGGTCGTTGGGCAAGAGACGGGTACTTGCAGAAAGTGCACGCCTAATATCGCTCTCATCGTAATCGCGCACGGTGTCTGATGCAACATTATATCCGTGTGTATATCTTTTAGCGCATTGATTGCGCAATAGTGCATGCGGGATAACGCGCGCCTGGCAATATCGTCTCCATGCTGAAATCACCGATAGATAATGACGCTCCCTATTAATCAGCGATAAACGCAACGGCGTGCGTATGCGCCGTGAGCCCGACCTTTTTGTTCGCTTTGCGATTCGATGCATTGATTCTCGATACATCGTCACGTGTAACCTTTCGAGCGATGCACGGGCTTTGGAGAATCCCTCGAAACCGCCGAACGTGCATTATATTGGACTATGCACGAGTTCGACGAGCTGTATACCCGCGCATCCGCAAATCTGAAAAGCCATGGAATCCGGAGCTTTTAGTCGTTAACGTTCACTGTGCAGTCATGTGCCGATCTATCGGTCTCTCTATCTAGCGATCTCTATCTGAAAACAATGCAGATTTATACGGCCGTGATTTTACGGAATTACAATAACTAATTAGCTCCGACATTTATATTTATCTTTAGAAGTCGCATCACGATGTTTGCAGTTTTCTTGTTTAAAATTGAATTCAAAGGAATCCATTAAATATACGAAAGTAATTTACTCGAGTTTCGGCATTGTTGTTATCGGTACGATTCGATAAATTCGAAAAATTATGCGATTGATGCAGAATTAAATTTTAATCACGCAAAAATCAGTTCCCGATTCATTCATACGCCGAACACGTGCGGACAAGAGAGCTCAATGGAATTCCTCGAAGGATAAAAGTGTCGCGTTCGGCCGATTAGTTGAGCATTGGAACACGTTTGCGTCAATGCTGCCGTGTGCTTCCCGACACGGGTAAATCACGGTCGATCCGCGATAAGTCCGCGGAACGACGTAGTTACACAGTGTCGTGGCTCTTTCGTATCTCTGTCTCCCGCTGTCTCATTGTTCCGGAAAAGAGTGTTGCTAAAGCGCGCGTGGCGCGATAAAAAGACGCGTACGCGTCGCGTACGCATACGACGCCGTCTCGCAAAATCCGCGCGCGAGCGCGCGGAGGAGCCGCGTTGTCGGCCTGCGTTTACGCATCGCGTGCTTGCATGCACAGTGCTGCAGCTTCGACGCGGCCTTGAGAGGGGTTCTTTGTGCGGTTCGGCGTTCACTTCGCGGCTCGCGCGCGGTGTATGTGCACGTACACAATCGAAACTGGCTCGCACGCCGTTACATACGTACACTGTAACAAGTTGCGTTGCACTTATGTACAAAAGGCGCTCCATGACTCACGTGCTCGCATGTGCTACCGGCGGTCCCCGTCTCTCCCCTCGTCCCTCTCTTTCTCCTTTCGTTTCTCCTTCGTTGATCTCGCCTCCTATATTTGCTCCATTTTATTCCATTTGTTCTTTCTCTCTCTCTCTCTTGCTCTCTTTCTTCTCTCCTCTCCTCTCTTTCTCGTTCTTATTCGTACATACACATATAGCGTTTCTTTCTGCTATTTCTTTCCTTCTCTCTCTCTCTTTGTGTATTCTTCTCTTTGTCGGTCAACGTCTCTGTCCCACCTCCCCGTTGAAGCGTACACACAGCTCGATCCAGATATATATACGCCAAAGTGCACACACGAGACCACGAAGAGTGCATGCGGGTGTCGGCCACGTGCGCGCTGCACTTTTTGCTCGCGGGGCAACCTTCGCCTTTTATACGTCGCGCGGCCACGTCGGAGAACTTTATGCCCTTTTCAGCGATTTGCTACGACGAGCTTTTCGGTGCACGCCGTTGAACAAAGGTGATACGAAAACCGCGACCGCGAGATCGCCGTGTGTTTTTCGTAAAGCGGAAACGCTTCGTCGAGCTTTCCTTTGATAACAGCTAGAAATGTGTAGCGAGTCGAGTCGCGCTCTCAAAGCCTTTGTGACATTTTAAAGAAATCTTTAAGACGGAAATACGTGTCAATAACTTTATACAAGTCATTTCATTATTTTTTTTGGTGCACGGATGTTTTGGAGTTATCAATTTTGCTTTAGGGTCGTTAACTTACAGTTGATGATGTAATAATGTAATTGATTATAATTTACTTGTGAAGAGATAGCTGATCTTTCATGAGAGATATAATAAATCTGTAATAGTAAATCATTCTCTTCCATCTCACAAGATACCACGTGAGTTTGCAATTTCCAACAGATTTATGGCTTCTAATATGTTCGCGTATTATCTCATAAAATAAGTTGGAAGCAGATTCCGAAGAAACACGCATCTCGCTACGGGCAACTATCTCTAATTCCTCGACAAGGCCGCGTTAAGTCGTACTAGACATAAATTCGTCAGCGTCGCAGGTACGGAATAATAAATATCGGGTTCGATTATTATAAATCTTCGCAAAGGTTCCAGTGCGCGCGGACGTTCTCACGCGGGCTCCGTCGATTGGCATTTGGCTGGAAAAGCAGATAGAAAGCAACGGGGCGTCGATGCCGCGCATCTCTTATGCGCTTATATTTTGCAAGCGGTGAAAAGCGCGCAAGCGACCGGCCGCGCATCTCTCCTCCCCCGGAGCTGCCGCCTGCCACGGCAATCTCGAACGCGCTATCGAACGTTTCGCGACGGCGAGCGGCTAATCGAACGTAGGCGATGACGATGCGTGCTGATGCTCGCGCGCGTTGCACAAGTGAAAGAGCCCCGAGTCACTGTGGACGTTTACTCGAAATGTCAAGGATGCAACCACGTGCGAGCACGGCTGCTCGCGGGAGAAGAGAGAAAGAGAGACGCGGAGGCAAGACAATGACGGCCCGCGAGGCACGGTAGAATTGTAGTTTTGTCACGCATGGCTCCGGCGGCTGCAACGCGCATCCATCGCGCGATATGAAAAGTGGCCGTGTCTAAATGTTTCTGGAGCCCCGCGGCATGGTAGTCGCCTTTCCGCGGAAGATGCTTTCACTCACACGCGATGCACTTTCAAGGTTGCAACCGCGAGAGCACCGAGAGTGCGATCGCGATCTCGTTTGATAACGCCAAGTGAGCTTCCCGGACTCGCTTATCAAGCTAACGCTTCCCGTTATCCGTAGCGGAAAAAGTGACATCACCTGTGCTTGCGTGCGTCTGACATCAGTCGTACACGATGTCGATTGCGGGATGAGGAGATGTTTATTTTTAACTGCGGCTATCGCAATTAAACAATGTCAGATATCATTTGTAAAGCCGAGAAAGTGCGACGTGGTGTCGTCCAATGGAACCGTCAGCGCGCGATCGCGCGATAATAGAGAGGGAAAACACATCTCGATGGCGTACATACGCGCGACGACGTAAGCGCAACGGAAAGCGTGTCACTCGGTAGCGGAGACAGCGCGTCGAGGCTTTATCGATGAGGACTGTTCTACGAAATCGTAGCCGCGGGAGATAAAAACGCGCGTACACATCCAGACACGAGACAGGCAGTCTGCCGTGGTGCACGATAACGCACGTTCTCCAAGCGTAGATACCGATGTTTGTCGAGCTCGGAATAGTTGATTTGCTTGACGCGTCTCGATGTGATTGTCGGCGGTTGCCGTATCATGACCCTCGAAGAAGCATGCAAATTCGTAAACTGATTCTTAAATTGCATCTAATCCTAAATTGCAAGCACATGGCAACATGATATTGATTATGATTCAATTGTGCTTAAAGTACCTTCACATTTTTATATTTGAAATTAATTATAAAAATACACTTCTCGCAAACAAAGCGTATTTCTTCCGACATCTAGATGAAACGAAGGTACAGGTGCGTGCGTGAGAGTATGTCGCCCGTAATGCCACATCGCAAATGTCGAAACTGCTCGGAGAGAAGGTTGCCGTATCGCCCGTTATAAATTTTAAAGCGATCATTACCCAACAATGTCGTTCTTGCCCATACTCGGTCCGCGTTACCTTGTGCTGCGCGATCGGTGGCATTAAACCTTATACGCCGGCTAACCGTCTCAGCGTGCTCCGGTCACCGGTGGGTTGCCATTGTGACGTAATCCGCGTGTAATCAATTGTCGTTATGAGCCGTGGCGATACGAGCACAGACGTTATTACGTCCGTTGGCACACGGGTGTGTTTCCTCGTGCAAGCCGTAAAACCGCGGTCATTACTGTTATTAATGCAACTATCACGTGACGCTGCCGCTCGTTAAGTTCTCTCTTCGCCAGAGAGAATTCTGATTGCGACATGCGCGAGTCGATTATCGAACGATCGTGTCGCACTTCCAGATTTTTGTCATCAGTTACATTGGCGAGCCTCTTTGATTAACACACGATTTTGAGAAGTTCTCACAGAGCAAATCTTAATAAACGATCTCGTTTTGTTCTTGTTCCATAGATCGGGTACCGCGACAACCGGCCGGCACTAACAACCCCCAGCAACCCGTGGTGATCGTGCTGCACCCCGGCAATGCCGAGGACATGTCGACCCTGCCGCTGCCGGATCTGGTGCAGTCGGCCATGGATCAGCTGCCGCCGCCGCCGTCGCCCCATGTGACCGTTTCCGTCCCCAGCAGCCCGATGAGAGACGCGACCTTCCAGTTCCCCGAGTGCACCAACAGCAGCAGCGGGCCGTTGCCAAGCCCGAGGCCACGGCCTCGAAGACGCTTCGCATCAGAGAGCTCCATCATGGAGAGCTCCGTTATGGGTCCATCAGGCCCGATCGAGGTGAGCATCTGTAACGGCAGCTGTTGCCACCTTGGCCAGAACGAGAGGCAATCGTGGGCGAACGTGGGTACCAATCTCAGGAGCATCGCCGGTGATTTCCACGCGTGCAGGACCAAGGTCAGTGTTACACACAAGCTCGTTGTACCGCACCAAGATCCGCAATTCTGATCCGATCAAGTACGAGAGAATGCGGATCTCCGTGCGGGAAAAGAGCATTCCATATTATTCATTTTGTTTTCGCGACTTGAGCGAATTAATCGATATTCATACCGATCGGAATATCGAAATATAATTGGAAATCTAGCACGTATATATTTTTTGTATCGGATTTTATGCTTTTATAATAGGAAAGTTATAACATTATAAGTTTACCGTACCTCGGGTTATCGATAATTCCGAACACGCCAGTATTATTATCGTTTTCCTTCTTTTTTTTTTGCTCACATCGACGATACCACTATCGCTGATGGTATAGTACAGAAGCGTTTACGGTGAGAGGAGTACAGGTGTAAAACGCCTCGCATAAAAATTGTACGGTACGCGTTTCGCACGCACGGGAGCTATCGTGTAACTTTTCACTCCACGCGTCGCAATTTCATCTTCCCCCATGAAGGTTTTTATTCGTCATAAAGCCACCCTTGCGTCGCGGGTATTATAAAAGGTAACGAATACGCGGCGAAAAGTCTGCCGACGGGTGTTTAGTTTGAAATTTCGCTCGCTCCGTATCCCCTGAATTCCTATTACTTAATTTACAGATTACGTCGCGACTCTCGTAACACGCATGCGTTCCTTTTCGTTCCGCGCACGTTACAGAGACATTTTATGAGAGACATATTCACACAAATTTTTCCAAAACGCATAACAAGTTTTAAAATATTTTCACTCCATTATATTTGCAATTACTCGCTCGCAAATTACGTGTCTGGTCAGAATGCATCATAACTCATTACTTTGATACATTCACCGAGTTGGTACATCTGTTTCATTGGACTGTATCTGCTCACCTCGACGACGTCGCGCGAGAATCGATTTCAGCCGGGAACGGACCTCGGTATCCAGATCCTTCCTCCGATATCCAGGATATAATAGCGTCACGAATGATTCAGTGCGTTCCATTCCGCCGCGAAAATTCCAGGCGCCCGACTGCAGTGGCCTCGCGGATAAGGTGTGTTTCTTCCTTAAGAAAGATAGAAACCACCGTCGTCGTCGTGCGGGCGCACGGCCATAAACGCGAATTTAGTTATATCAGAGTACCGGCGATGTCCCGCGGGTGCAATAAATATCAGCTCACCATCGTCGAGACGTCTAGTATTGCCCCCCGCGTGCACGCGGCCCCGTGCCACCGGTACTTCATCAAAACTCCACCCGCCCTCCTCCGAACGGCGGCGGTCGTTCGATCAAATATGTATCGCCAACTTGGTACGGTTCTTCTCTGGGATTTTACGACTGCCCCTCTCTCGTTTGCGATCGGAAGAAAGGAAGCCGACGATTGTACTCGGCGTGGAATGAGTAGATGAAGAGATGAGTCGGAGATATCTTGAACGTGCAACCGCGCGGTATCATCATCCACGAGATTAACGCTGCATAGATGAAACTACGTTCGCGACGTTATCTCGAGAGATTCATTTTCGCACGTTGGTTGGCTCGAGGCAGGCCCGGAAGATTCATTTATCTGGAATAACTTTCTCTCTCTTTTCCGTTGTAGACTATCTCTTAAAGATATGTCAAGAAACTTATTAGGTACAATTCTCATCTCTGTTGGATCTGAATTTCAAACATTCTTTGATACGTTCTAATTGATTACGAGTGCGACTTCCCGTCGTTTACTATCCCGTTATTGGTATCCATTATTGGTCGAGATAAACATATTGCGCGACGCCAATATTACGGTGACGGTTTATCCGGTTCACCGTCCCTCCAACGTCCCTCCAACGCGCGAAAGAAACGGGGACAATAATTGCGGGAGGTTTCTGATTACTGCCTCGGTCGTTACGAGATATCCGGTTCCTCGCCATTGAAAAGACAGTAGAGGGTCGTTCGATCAAATATGTATCGACGAGCGAGACAATTCTCTCCCCGGTTTTACGACGACTCTTGTTTGCCATTGCGGATTGAAAGAGAGTGAATGGTAGGAGGACGAGACACTAATAAGAAAAGGAAGAGAAGGAAGAAGCAGTAGACGAGGGATAGGACGAACAAGGTGGAAAGGGCGTTCCTCTTTTATTCCGTCTCGCTTTTATTCGCTTTAAAGGTCCGCCGGCGTGATACCCAATCTCGGAACGTCTAATTATTGCTGGTTAAGTGCCGGTAATTGAAGGGAGCGAATGGATCCGTGAAATTGAAGAAATCTCCCCCACCCGTAAGAGATCGGGTACCGATCGGTACTTGGGCTCGGTAACTCGAGAAGCGCCTTGTTGATAATACGAATCGCCGAGGATTCCTCTACGGGGTCTCCTTGTTCGCGCGCGTCCGAAGAAATTGAAATATCAGACTAATATCACCGCTGACAACGCTCGCTCGGGGATCAGTGGCAGCCGCGTGAAATGATGTCTCATTACCGCTCCGCAGAAATTGATATTGGAATCACTTAATTCCGTCGCTCGAGACGAGACTTCGCTCTCGTGCATCATCCGATGTCGGCCGACTTGAAACATCCTGTTTCCGATGAGGCAAATTTAACGTAATGTCTTCACCTGGGCACTTTCTCGCAGAACAGCGCTGCTCGCGTCGTTAGAGCGTCGTATCCGCAAATATATCAATTAAATGCGAGCTCGGAGTTCACTTTCGAACCGTGATTTTCAACGATTTTTTCAACGCATCCAGGAGCTTCCCATGTTTCCGAGGTTTCCGGAAACATGTCGCGTAAATCACGAGCTTTCCCCCCCGTCTTCCACTCCCTCGTACCTGCTGGTCACGGGAAACCACCGACGGCACGGTGCTTTACATATGCATGGAGAGTAAGCGAGCATGTAGCGACTAAGTGGCCACATCCCCTTACGTGAAAGTTAAGTGGGCATGGCTAGCACGAGCCGCGTGGCCACAGGCCGAGAAAATTATCTTCAATTATCTCGTGCAATCGCGGCCCTCCCTCCTCCGCCTATCCGTTCTCTCTATCTCGCGCGTTTCATCTATCCCGCTCTTTCGATTAGCCTGCCGATTGATCGTCACTTACGCGGTAATCACGCAGCCATACGCGTTTTCGTTGACCCGCGTGGAGAGGGCATTATACCTGGTAACTTGCGTTTTTTATGTAATATGGGATTATGGATGAACGAGCGAGCTCGTCTCGTGAAACGTGGGATATAGTACTCCAACGTGTCAGAAACAGCGAAATAGCCGACTTCTCGCGCGTTGCTTGGGAAATTGAAGTCAGCCAATTTCCCGCAGGGGAATACCGATATTCCCGCTCCGAAACTCGTTACTCGCAAATAGGTCAAATCTTGACGTATCGAAAATTTGATCGGAAGCCTTCCGGACGATTTTCCGATTGGATTTATGTCCGCGCTGGACGAACCGCGTTTTTCGCGCAATCGACAATAATAATGAACTTCGCCATCTATAATACAATGAAACGATGTAACGGCGGCGAAGCGAAGCGCGCTCGCTCGCGCCTGACATTTATCCGGTTGTTTAAACGATCTGACCGACGCGCAAATTGATACATTAGTGTACCCTCCTCGCGGTAAGATAACGGATCTCTCGCGATGGCGCAAGCCGTGGCCGGCCGCCACGCTGCGAGGGATCCGACGCAAGAAAGTCGATATTTCTCCGGTCGTAGCCGCGCGCACCGCACGCAAACCGCTTAACTCCTCGTTCACGTCTTATTTTCACCTTCGCCGCACTCGCGACGCACTCTCCCGCTTATCCTCTTGCGGAACGTGGCCGCCGCGCTGCCTACTACGCGCAACCTGCGCGCGAATTTATAACGCTTTGTCACGCGGCGCTCGGGGAAACTCCCGTTCGCCGCGTTCCCGCTTTATTGGAAATCAGAAAATTATTACCATGCCATACGTGCCCGTCAGGTTTCGCCCGCCGGCCGCGCTTATCCGATAATTTATATAATGCTCCATGCACACATATATCTAATGCATGCTATAATAATAATAATAATCCGCTTGATAAGCGACCACCTCTCGAAAAATAGTGAAAGTCGCGAGTAATTTCTGCAATACGACGGTAACGAGCCCTCAGCGGCTGGTCACTGTATCATGTCGAAATCATCATAATAATCATCGGTGATTGATGTTTGATTATTACTGGCCGTAAGTAATATCAATGATAACTTTTAACGTGATAATTGTAATAATAATACAACTTATATAACAGATTATTTATGTAAAAGAAATGTTGCAAAGCGAGATCGCACATGGCATACATTACAGTGTGCATTCAATGCTGCAGCGCATCTGCATCTCGTTGTTCTCGCAACGGCTCTCTCGCATCGGTAGGCGCAGGTCGCTTGATCGGCAGTGGCCGCGGAAAGCGCATTGCGCGTACCGAACGAGCACCGACCGCAACTTCTGTTTTCCATCGGCTTTTTCTTACTCGGCCTCTCCGCGCGGCAAAACCTTACGGCCGGGCGATTGGCCGTTTCCACGGCAAACCGCGCAATTACGTTGCACAATAATCTATCTTGCCAGTAGTCGCGCGCGCGCCAGTAGTAAAGGCCTCTCTATCGCGGCGCACCACGTTTCCGACGAAGACGGAGAAACGGAGCGTTCATTTAATCGCTCGCACATCGCGCGCTCTCCTTCTCTCTTTCTCTCTCGTGAAAACCGCGCGCATGAACGCGCGCGTAATTGCTGGAATTTTTTACCCGGCCGATCGACAATTCGCGATAAATCGCCACGAGCGTGCCGCACGATTTTTAAGCACCGCCTGGCTCGATAGCCTGGCGCCGATTATCTCAACGCACGCAAATTGATTTATTTTGGAGACCGCGCGGCGCACAATCGAGAGGTAGGCGTAGTTCTGATTTCGTTCGCTTTGAATGTCCGCTATTATTTTTCTCGGTTTTACTTGGCGCAGTAAGTATGCCAATAGTGGCCTCGCGAACGTGAGCGCGGAAATGCGATATATTGATTTTCCTTTCGCAATGCGCATTGAAGAATTGCTTGCGGTTGCACGAGCAATCACGGGGAAATTTACGTTTTACGATTCATCCGTCATAAAGCGGAGTGCGCGTTGCGTCGTTCCTACAGTGTGCTTTCTAATCCGCGTATTAATGCGCTTTTGTATACATTCAATTGTAACGTTTTACTGCCATTGATGGTTGCCCTTGTTCTCGCTCTTTTTAAATCCAGAGAGCTGACTCACTTATTTCATGGGCGGTATCACGTGGACTTTTATTTTTGCGCACGCGAACCGAATACTACCGAATACGTTCTTCAATATCTTCGTATATTTCTGATTAGTATTACTACTTCTTAGTATTCTTATGTTATTGCTCATATCGTACACCGATGACGCATCGATCGTATCACTTGAGCTATCATTTTCTTTCGAGCCGCGAGGCAATAAAACGGCATCGTGGTTTTTCACGCGCGGAGACTAACGGTACGTCGTAGAGAGAGAAAGTCCATCTCGTGGTCTCGGTTACGGTCGCAGGTGGCCGATCGCACCTCCTCGCGCGCGTTAAACATTAACGAGCGTAGATTACGCCCCTGTGGACTGCTCCCTTCGATCTCCGTGGTGATCAGCCCTACGGAATCGACGCGCGATTCCACGGCAAGGAAGGGACACTATTAATTGACGAGCAGAACTCCCACGAGCAGCACTCTCGCGCCCTCCCACATAATTCTCCCTTAATGTGACATTCTCGTCTACTTCTCTTACTTTCCGCCCTTTCCACACGCGAGATAATCTTTCCTCTCGCGCCTATACGCGTCGACGACGAATCGAATGTTTCTCCCGTGCGTGATTGCGTGCGTGCGTGCGAGAGAGCGTCTATTCCCTCCCTCTCTTTCTATCTATTTCTTTTCGTGGGGTCGCCACGAACCGACGATGCTGTCCAGATATTATGGTCATCCCATAAAAGCCCGCCACCACGCCGATTGGGCTTTCCCCGGGCATTTATTATTGCACGTCCGGTCACGGCGAGTGGATTAAGACGAGACGAGAATCGGAAGTCCGCGGGTCGGAATCGAGATAACGTCGGTGGCGGGCAGACGAAACGGAGAAACAAAGGGAACCCTCCGGGGTTAATCGTCCCGCGGCAGGAGATCGTTTCTTCACGCGAGATATTACGAGCGCGTATCATCAAGATCTGTGATAATTCTCTCGAACTTCGGCTAGGTCGATGTAATGGATTTTTTATATACTCCTTACGTCTCCACACTTACCGAATCAAATTGCTTTTATATAGAATAACATTTTTCAAACTTGCCATAAGAAATAGAATCTTTATCGCTATCACTCAGGAGAATTCTTGTAACCGTACAAATTCTTACGACAAATCAGGCGTCTCGCGCGAAAGAATCGCGTGTCTTTCATTAACGCAAGCTTTTCCCGAACCGACTAATACGCAAAATCATTAAGATGCCAGACTCGGAGGATAGCGCAAGAGTTAATTGGGTAATAAGTATCGTTCATAAGTATGTCTCTTAACGGAATTCCTTTTTGTGCGCGGACGATTTGTACGATTCTTGGAGTCTCGCTGGCGCGATGGTACCAACACCGGTAGCCGTGGGCATCAGTCGGCGCAGCGGAATGGAAGTTAATTGGGTAATTAGTGTCGTTAATAAGCAGACTGTAATTGAATGTTTTTTTCTTGGGTCGCGAGTGGTTCGCGCGGTTCAACGAAGGAAGCCGAGAATCTCGGGGTAGACATTGTAGACTTTAGCGACGCGATTCCTTTCCCCTCTGTCAGGCGTCGTTGCCTCTCCGTGTAAATTTCCCCGGGTTAAGGGGACTCGATAAAACGACCGCGCCGCTTTTTCTTCCTCTTTTTTTTCTCTCCGCCGAAGCTTTAGCCGCAAGAGAGTGCCGGATCGTCAGTAATTCCGTCCAATTAGGACACTCCCAATTAGGAGGAACCTTAACCCCGCGCGTCGAGACCTGGCGTTCCCTTCCGTATCGTTCCTTGATTCTCCCCCGAACTTACGACTTACGACACAGGTCGCCTTCCTCAAATCTTCGCCAAAGTATCGGAGAAATCGTTCCGTTCGCCTGTTCGTCAGATATCTCCAATTGTCCATTCTCACGAAGACATTTAGCGGTATCGCGAGCTCTTATTCTTCGAACGACCTACTATTACGAGTCTACACGAGTATTGATATGATACTTGAGGCATTGTTTATGTCTGTACTCTTTACATTTTAAGAGGTTCATAATGAGAGGTCGACATTATTCTTGAGACAAGCGGATACTTTAAATGTCTCAGCAATATTCAAAATTGATACTCTACGTTCGACGTTTTTACTTGCTATTGCAGGACGCCGAAGGCGAGAAGTCGAGACTGCCAGTGATCGGCCCGGGTCTGCCCAATGCTCGCAACAGGAACTCATCGTTCACCGATAATCTGCTGTCGCTGCTGATCCCGACGCCGTTGCGCGAGACTCTCTGGGCAACGATGGCTCTGTACCTCGGCTGGAGACTCGTCTCTCGTCTGCGATAGACGCACTGGTCTCGTCCAGCCGTCGTCTCGGATGATCTTGTGGATTCGATCGGCAATTGTATCAGTTGGGCCGCCAGTGACTCCTTTTCGAGTGTCTACGATCTCAAAGTGCTGGGATCCTCGACCGGGCGCATCATCGAAAGGATAAGGTAGTCCACGGCATGTACGCCGGATTTCTCTTTGCGATCGGACGGTGGATTTGCTCGACGATAGAGCACGTCGACTAGACGAATTGTCTCTCTCTTGTTTGAACATCCGCCTCGATTTGATTGTATTTTATACGTCTCGTTTATATACATGCTGTCTCGTATTTTGCGCCTGCTGCGCGACTACGCGACGAGAATGCGCTTGGTCGATTTCGATCGGTTCCCAAGGGACCAGCCGACTGCGTGCAAGATATTGATGTATTGATCATAATGATGAAAGTAACGTAATGAATCTGCGCGACGTACTTTTGATTTTTTACTTTTTAGATATTGATATATTGATCTCGACGATGAAAGTAGCGACGAGTCGCGCGTGCTTCTGATTTCTTGATCATTGTTGATTATGCTAATCGATAATTGATGATTATGATAATTAATTTGATAATTTATGATTAATGATTACGATTATTGATTTAATGCTTGATAATGGAAAATTTAATTATGATGATTAATTGATATGAAAATTGATGAATGATCATGATCGACGATTGATTCGATGAATCGGAAGTTGCTCTCTATTAAATGTAATTCCCTTTGTCTCTCCTCGGGACGGACGGATTTACGTAGAATTTAGTAAGATCTTTGATTAGGAATCTGATTGTGTAAGATTCCGATCTCTCGATTATTTCCTATTGATTAAATCGACGTCGTCACTCGAAGGGATCGTCCGTCCTATCTGCTTACTTTGTCGCAGCGTGCGTGCTGTCTATAAATTCTGACTGTGATTGCTATGGATGATGAAGCGAGGGATAGCGACTGCGAGCTGACGGCGTCGATGCCCATGCGTCGATGAAGTGCATTCTCGCGCGATGTAGGAGTTATCTCGAACGTAAGCGTCGTTCGTGGCGACGGTTCGCCCTGCGTGAGTTTGTAGGCGGAGGACGAAGGACGGCGGAAGGGGGAGGGGTAAAATTTCAGGGGAGATAACCGGGGCGAGAGTAACCGAATTGCGTATTACGCGACACGATCGGACCCGTGACACGAAGAGGGAGGTATAAGGGTGACGGGGAGCTAAGGACGAGATCCAAAGAGGATTAAACCCAATAATCAAATGATGATCTCATTATGGATAAATAAAGAGAATTAAATAAAGTAGTGTGATTAACGGGAACGAGAGAGGGCGGACCACACGCCTCTCATTCTCTGTCTTCTCTTTTTGCGCGTCCGTCCCTCTCTTGATCTCGCCGGTAGACGAACTAACTCGTCTATGTGTAGGTTGCTTGTAGACAACACGATCTCGCGACCGAGATCGGTTGGCAGGGCGTCATTTTTGTCCATGATTTTTTCTAACGACGCTGCGACGACGTTTCGCGAGGTCCGACGAATGCCTCGTCGGGGAGAGACGATGAAGAAATCGGAATTTCTGACATACATTTCATAATATCATATACTAATATAATAACTAATCGTACGCACAATGGACCTTGCCTCATTTGAATTATGATCGATTTACGGTGATTATAGTCGATCGGCCTCGCTGGACGTCCGCGGCACCGTACAGCGGAATGTACGCGTACATAGAGAGACATCGGAGAGGGATGACGAGACGTGTATTCCAAAAATGTTCTAAGGGTAGAAATGGGGGGTACGGGCGAGAACACATAAAGTGGAGACAGGGGAACAAACTCGTGTATGTATAGAGGATTTATCTAAAGTAATACACAAACTCAGTAATAAGTCGACGTTAATAATTAAAGTAGATAATCGATAGGCCGAGGATCGCAGCATCTTGATTGGCTAGCTGCGACTCCCGTGGACAGTTT
The DNA here is from genome assembly GCF_003672135.1 of Ooceraea biroi. Taxonomy (NCBI): domain Eukaryota; kingdom Metazoa; phylum Arthropoda; class Insecta; order Hymenoptera; family Formicidae; genus Ooceraea; species Ooceraea biroi. The sequence goes on from NC_039509.1 coordinate 6,778,999, forward strand.
TCAAATGATCTCCGGTAGCTTAGCTATTAGCAGGCGTCCTCGTCCATGCGGGACGCCTTTTGCGGCACATCGGAGGGAGTATCTCTCTCTTTCCCCTGTGCCCCTTTTCTTAACTTTGACTATCCTTCTCTCTCCCCTTTCCCGTTTCTCTCTCTTTCTGTCTGTTTTTTGTCTGTCGGTTGTCTATCGATTCTCTCGATCCAACTCGCTGTTCTCCATTTTCTGCACGGTTTCCTCCGTTTCATTTCCCCGTCTTGCAAATCGACGATACGATTCTACATTGCTCTGCTGCAAGGTGGCGTAACATTCTGACGTAAATATAAATGTAACGTAATGTAAATTTCCGATCTCGAATTTAGCGTATATTGGTGGTATCGTTTGTGTTTGTTCGGCAAAACGCGTGGAGTCTCAGTTTTCACGAGCGAGCGGATCGAGCATCCGCGTTTCACAATTTTCTTAGGACTTTAGCTAGAGACGGCGGAAGGGCTAGCTTGTAGCGAAATAAAATGGAGGAAACGTGTATTCTTGAGCTTTCTCTCTCTTCGGTTCCGGACTATCGAGACCAAAACTATCGAGGCTGCTATGTACAGTCGTCCCTGCGGGCCGCGCTTTCTCTTCTCCCCGAGTTCCCGAGTCTATCGCGTTTTCCTTTGTCTCCCTATTGATAGGATTGTGACGTTTACTCCGTCGAAGTATTCCAGTGTGTAGGTCCATAGTATTTATTTATATGCGATACAGTTTTTCTACCGTCTACCGTGTAGTAAGACCGCGTTTTCAGATAGATATATACGCGCAGGCGAGATATATTACCGCCACTTTGAGATAAGCAAATCCTTGCCAGACGCTTCCGCGGGAGCGGCTTCGTGGAAAGTCAATAATGTCGGTGTCTGTAAATGCATAATCTCTAAAGAAGAAGATAGTTAATGTCATTTTGAGACGGAGATATTTAAGGGAATTCGGAATGCGCTGCAACGCTAGCGTTATGGACGGCGAAGAGAGTTATTTCGACACGCCTAAGTTTTAATCTCGATCCTATTCGCGCGAATTTTAGAGTCTCCATGTTTTCATCGTGTAGTGCTTTATTCTATCATGTTCTCGCGAGCCATTTCTCATTGTCAGGAACTCAGATCTATCTCCGCGGAACGCGAGCCATCCGTTGGGTCCAAAGAAAAAGAGAGAGAGAAGAAAAGAGCAACTTTTTAGTAAGATTGGAATGCCACTTCAAATTTATTTTATGCAAATTTAATGAATCTCAAAATTAACATTTTAAATTGTCTCACATATTTCTTACACGTAGAACTGAATTTTCAATTTTATAATAGCGGAACATTTTTGTCATGTTTATTTTAATTTTGGCTTCTATAATCGGCGTGTCAGAATTGTCAAAATTTGATCAAACTGTCAAAATTTGAATAATATTGATGCCGATGAGTGGAACTCGCGTCAACTGTCACGAGCATTGACAATCGCCGCGAGAAATTCATCTGGATCCAACGATGACTCGCTTTCTCAGTCTCGTCGATAGAATCTCCAATCTTCGATCGAGTTTCCTCTGTGCAGCTTGCTCCCTTCACGGAGAGAGCACGCAAAGGTACAAGATTATCGTGCATATATATTGATACGATGTAGATAGTGTTTGTCGTTGTATCGCGAAGAAGAGCCACGAGCTTAGACGGAGTTCTTTGTCGTGGAAGTTGTTGCATTCCGACCAAAGGGAGAAGTCCCATTTACCTGCAGTGCGGTGAAATTTGGGCGCGATGCGGCCTAAGAAAAAAAGTTTACGGCCGTTTAATCCTTTTTACTCCGTAGATAGGGAAAGGCAGAGCGAATTCGCGTGTCACCGCTGTTTGGCCCGGAGTGGGACGAATATTATATACGTCGAAGGAAAATTGAAAGTGAGAAAACACAGCGCATGTACATAGATGCTTTTCTCGGGGCCGTAAATACAATAATGGATTTCTACTATTTCTTTTTCGATACACTTGTCTCTTTTTCCTTTTCCTTTTCCTTTTTTTATTTTATTTTGTTTTGTTCGTTTTTTGGATTAATTGTAGATGCATTTAGATGTAGTCAGATACTGAAGATATAATAATGATACATATATATACATATACATATACATATATATATGTGTATATATATATATAGACAAACATAAAATATATGTATAACTGAAGACGTATATATATATTAAATAAATATATATATATATATATATATAAAGCATATTATATATTTTAAATGGTATATTTGGGGATATTATTGTTTCGAGAGATGATAATCCGTTGTGCGACGACATATATTTCAAAGGGGCGCAAGCCCGGAGAAAGTATGGCGGAGAGATGGTGTTAAGGGTAGTGGACAGTTCTTCAAGATTGATGGAGATCGGATGACGTAGCTCGAAGAGGTGGAAAGCTGTAACTGTGACTATGTGGATCGTAGGGGGTAGGCTGTTGATACGCTCACATGGTAGCTACAATCGGATAATTCACGCACATTTTAATAACGTAGTGAAACACGAGAAAAGCGGTCTTCTCGCGATTCTTGCGTTAGCAAAAAAGAAAAAGAAAAAGTATATACATGTATTGCACATTAATGACGAATGTAACAATGAAAAATAATGAATCAGCAGCGACCCGAGGCAGCCCGCCCACCTGAGATCCCCGCGCGTCAAAGCGTCACTGTGATCTCGTAATTATTAATAAAAAATCTGATTATTATAATAATCACATAAATATTATAATATTCCCCTTTCCCCCATCTGAGAAAACCTAGAGACATGTACTCTCGCAACTACGATTGCGTCTCTGTCGATTGCATTTTTCTTATCCCACCTTGTTTTTTCTATATTTTTCTTTATTTTTTTTAATTCTCATAATACGCGTTCGCGTGCGCGCGTTAGTTTGTAATTGTAATATTAATTATATATTAACGAATCTTTCATATGATCTCCCGGAGGTATCGATTTTTAGGCGAGTTCAGCGGCCGATGCCGTTCGTTTCCGCCCGTCCGCGCGCAAGAAGTCTCTTTTTTTTCTGTCTTTCCCTCTTTCTCTCTCTGTCTTTTTCTCTTCTCTCGTTCTCGACTTCTTCTGTTCGATACGGCTCGTCAAAACGAACGGCATCGGTGCTCGATTGGCCGTACCTCAATTAGATAAAGATAGGGTTAAGCGATTAAAGAGAGATAAACATTATATTTGACGCGAGAGAAGACGAGGGATAACGGCGTTGTTGTAGCGATCTTACCCGGATAGCTAGGTTTGTAACAACGAAAACTGTTTATCACCGCGTTCGCACTCAGTAATCACCTACGACATAGTACGATTATCATTATTATTATTACTATAAAAATTATTTTTATTATCATACTCTCGTTGCAAAACGTGCGGAGGCTCGTGGTTTTAAACTCCCCGCTGTAAAGAGATAATCGACTAGTCTTATCGGACCAACCATCGAGATTCGTGTATTTTTGTTTAACGACGCATATTTTCTAAGATCGAGATTTCTCCCAATATCTATATTTTTTTTACATAATCAATCCCTCTTTCTCCCGGAGATACTTCTCGCCTTTTCTGTAATCGCGATCCCGAGAAATCGAATTCGAACGTTTCGGGGGTGAGATTTTTCGGATTCACACGCTAGTGACGGTCCCTTAACAGGATTTCCTACAGGAAACCAAAAGAATCGCCCTCGATCGAGATAACGATGTCGCGTCCGACACACATGTCTCCACTTCATCACTTTTATCAGTAATAAATTATTATAATATGCCATAACGCAGGAAATATTTGATCTTTCCAGCAATATTTAAACCGGGGCGATACTTGATCGCGATCGATCCTCAATTGTCATCTTTCCTTTGGATCGACGTACGAGCAAGCGCGTTGGTCCGGGTTAAAATATCACGTTAATTTGAATGTATCAAAACTGGAGCTCGTTATACATACAAATCACACGCAATATACACGTACACAGAAACAAACATACATACACAATCACATACATTACACACGTCCACATACAATACTCATCCTCAATACTATCGTAATCGTCTAAGATCTTATATGAGAGAGAAATTTTATTTGCTCAGACTGTAATAAGTTTGCCATAAAATGACTGTTGTACGTTCTTCGGATGTGTACTCGTGTCTAGAAGTTAAGGGAATTATTCGCGATTATTCTGTCGCTCCAGCCAGTCAGGTGCCAACCGTCGTTCACGGTTTCGTTCTCCTCAATGGAGCACGCAATGACCCTCGATTTCGATCGATAGGTCGATCGTTTGTCACCGTGCCACTTGAAAACCCCGCTTTTCTAAGGATCTCTCGAGATGACTCGCTTGACAATCGGGATGTATCTCAATCTTTCATGTCGTAACATGATTCTCTATTAATGTCATCTTACTTATTTCTCATATATCGTCATTAATTACGCGGAAAAATTATATGCTTTCATTTTTATTAAATCCTTCAATCGCTAAGGTCTGACAAATTTCTTTCTTGAAAGATTTTATGATATTTATTCGATGCAAATCTTCCGATGTAATTTGTCACTCTGTGTAAGTTAGTTTCATCAAAGCGAGAGACGAGCGAGTCATACTCGGCGGATCACTTTTGCCTAATCCTTTTGCTATGTAATCTGCTCCACTTAAAATAGCAAGAAGCTCGTAAATGCCTATACAAAATACGTTACCTATAGCCAAATGTCCCGTGGACCATATAGACCGCCGCGATCTATCGTTATTTGCGAGAGGAAAAACGACGAAAAGAAAAAGAAAGAGAGAGAGAGAGTGCGAGCGAAGAAGTTTAGATCAACCGAGCATGCATGAGATCGTATGAAAGTGAAAAAACAAAAAGAGCGAAAGTGAGAGAGAGAAAGAGAGAAAAAGAGAATAACTCGATAACAGAAAGAATAAATTTTAACCGCTAGAATTTTCCCCTAAAACGGGCGTTAAACGGGGATCTCTCAAGTCGTATGTAAAGCTCGCAGCTGCCTTGTGATAGAGTCTGGACTGCAAACAATTCCGACACGTGACAGAGAAACTGTAAGTCAGTATAATGTTAAACGTTGTCAAGGGAATCGATCTATGTGTACGATACGATAACACAGAGACAAAAAGCACATAACAAAGACAATACATCTCGTCGATCAATTTTCGTCCAGCTGACCAATCCAAAGAAGCGACCAAATAAATGAGGAGGGAAATGATGCGAGCGCTTGCACAACACTTGAGGTGCTTTCCTTTTTCTTTCTGTTTTTTTTTTTTTTTTTTTCACCCGCTATTGATACTATACGATATCGATACATGCGTGTCCGTATATTGTTTTTCTTTTTTTAAATATATATATGCTTCGACTATCCCGATGCGAGTGATTGGACGGAAGATGTACGGCGGTCACGTGATATATATTACAAATATATGGTATTATCTGTAATAATCTCATCCCTGTTTCCTCCTTAGTGCAGATGTAAGCGAAAGAGAGCAGAGTACACTGTTGATTTGTTTTGTTTTAATTTTATCTCCATCCATCTTCTCCATTAATTTCGATCGTTTCGGTTCTCCCGTAACGATCCACTTCTCTCCTACGTCACTCTTCACGTTTTCTTCGACTCGACTTTTTATTTCTTTTCTTTTTTTTCTCTTTCTTCTTGCCTCCAATTAAATTTCGGCGAGCTCCATCACTCGTCGAGCAGCTTGCAAGTACTCTCGAGGCGAGCAGAAGAGCCAGAAGTCCCGAGCTTCTCCTCTCTCCTCGTTTCTTCCTGTCTTTCTGACGGAAGCAACGACGAAGCGGCAATGTCATACGATCGGCACAGAACGCAGAGATACATTTTGCAACGAATTTCTGGTTTTTCTTTTCTTTCTTTCCTCTTTCTCCGTCTGTCGCCCTTGTCTTCTCTCTTCTTCTCCAGGCGCTCTCCTCTCCTCTTTCGCGTTCTCTATCGATGTTTTTAGTTTTAAATGGACATATGGTCGCGCGATCGTCAGGGAACGTGCCTCGGCTCCTCTCGTGAAACCAAGTTCGAGAGTTACTTCGACTACGTCTTGAACTATGATTTAAACGAACGAACAATGAAACTGATATACGCTAGGAGCCGGCGCGTGCCCTGCGCGCGGATCTAATCACACGATGCTGTGCTATTATAAGTCATTACCTGTATCGTATGTTATCGATTACTTCTGGTTTTATGTTTATGAGTATTTTTCGTGTTATTAATTTTATTGAGTACGATTTGAAGTACTATGTGCGAACGTGTATTATTATTATTATTATTATGATATATTATCTATTAATACATTATTATATTAATTATTATTGCCGAATTTATTATTATTATTATATTAATATTATAATATCATTATTATTATATAGTATAATTATTATTATTATCATTGTAATCTCTCTTAGCGTTTTGTAATCATCACCACCCCCCATAGTCGATTACTTTTACGAATCGCTCTCGCGTCCGCTGCCCGACCGCCGATCGGCGAGGCGCCTCGAAGCCGCCGCGACGAGAGCACGACTCCACTACTTTTGTTCTTCTCCCTTTCACACGCTCGTCTCTCTCGTGATACGCGGCGCCTTCGCGGCGCGACGCCGGCCACTGGGAGTTCGCAAAGGGACGGGGCATCTCTCCGCTACCCGCATGTCTTTCATTGTACAGATTTTTTCACTTTTATATAGTTATCGATATATCGTAACGTTACGCAATTGCGTCGATTGCGGCGGTGGCCACTATGCGTCGCCGTACCATTATTGTACTTTTTTGATTTTTCTATTGAATAAATGTGAACACGCCAAAAGCATCAATATGTGTGTCTTGATGTTGCGCTCCTTTCCCTCGTCCTGATCCTTGTCACACGAAATGTCATTTATTTTACTGTAACATGTTGCGAAATTGATGAAAGTTGTTTAACTCATACTTGTACGTGTACAAATAGTCTAAATAAATTCGATGATGCAATTAAAATTTAATTCAATTTGTATAACCATTGCACACGAGTAGCTCATAAATAAAGTGTCAGATGCGCCTTGGCTGCTCAATTCGCATTCGCGCGGTTTGGCCACGGTATTTAGAAGCGTTCTAATGGGTTTCCTGAGACGTGCCATCTGCGAGGCTCATTACTAAGGGATGCGACCGCAAACCAATCGAGCATTGCGGCCCAATCTATTCAATGTTCTGAATCTAATGCGAACCGCAAGACGTTGCGTTCTGTATGCTAGATTAGAGCGTGGCAATTGCTTCGTGATCAGCGTAAACAACGACGTACGAAAATTGAAATATTAAAGATCAGACTTTCTCTAATATCTCGAAACCGCTCTCTCTCTCTTTAATATCTCGCGCTTACTTCTCTCACTCGTTCCTCTAATAGTTGCATAAGAGTTTTTAAATTTGAAGGAAGTTCATATGCAAATTAATGTGCGTTCTTATCAGCGTAACACATTGCGCAAATTTCATCATTAGGGAGTTCTCGGCGTATCGCGTTTGCAGGTTGCACTGCATCGGCGGATTGCGGTATCGGCGGTCTTGAATAAACGAGCGCAATGTGCCACACCAGGCCGTTCCCCGCGATATCCCCCTTCGGTTATTTCAATCCTCATTTTTACCACGATATTCGCTCGCGGGCGTCCCTCTCTCCGTGGATTAACTCGATCCGAAACAACAGCTCGAACAGGAGCGCGCGCGCCCGTGTCCGCGCGTGTAACTGAAAAAAAGATGACGTCGATGTGCAACGCGGTGCACACGGAAAACATTTGCAACGCTTCGCTATGTTTTTAATAACGTCGGCTATATATCGGCTACGCAGGTGCGGAGAGTCGAATAAAACAGAAATGCACAATTGAAACGGCGGGAGCTGTGGAGACTAACGGTCAATGCGGAACAATAGGTTTAACTGAATACGCGAACTATATCAATTATTCCTCTTTCTCTTTTTCTCTCGCGTGGTGAACAAAACTGCGCCGCGCGCATCAGCGCGTGCGATTAAATTACAAACTTTTTTCATCATCGCGTACGCGCCGCTCGAGTTCTATTTAATCTTAATGCCGTCCATCCCCATTTACCCTCAACAAGTCTGGAAATCGCGCGTGAAATGCTTCCGATCGGCGTACCCCGGTGAATCGGCGCCGCGCCGGTACGCTGCGTCGCTGCACGCGCGCGATAACTCTCGACAACCCCGGAGGACAGAGGAGGCTACGAGAAAAGAACGTGCAACGCGGGGGTTGTCGGCGGACGGGAGTTAAACCAAGTGCACATGTCGCCAAAGCGTGCGTGTCACCGGGTGGAGAAGCGCCTCGGTATATCTGGTGGCGTGCATCCATATGCAGATCCCCATTGATATGACAACATTTACATACTGCATATTCGCTCTGGGCCATATACTCGCTCGCCAATTCCCCATTGTTGGCTTTCGGCCACCAGTGCGTTTGATTGACATTATTGGTCGCGCCGCTGACACCAGATTACATTTCTATTTGCATACATTCGCGAACCAGTTTGCGTGCCCACCCGCCTGTCCGTTCCCTCTGGTTCTCTCCTCTCAACCCCGCCGCGTATCGGTATTTTTCGTCCTTCCCCCCGCACCCCGACGATTGGTCAACGATTTTCGTCCTGCCGCCGAGCCCTTCGCGCGAGCGCGCGCGCTTATATACGCGTGTCATATTTTTACTCGCACGGGTGCGACGTCGATAGACGCTGGCGAATTGACAGTGGTTGAAGTTGCGATTTTTCGCTCGATGGCGGCGCAATTCGTTACACGCTTAGGAGCTGTTACGTGGATAAATATTTATAGGGGATCGCGTGCGCAGCAATGGAATACGAGTAATACGCTTCGGCAGACAATTATTTCCAGTCAACCTACCTCGTGTGAAACGCATGAGAAAAATTAATGTTTTCGGCTGTGATTTCTGCGTGTATGTAAAATACACGTCGATAATGGCTCACCTCAAGAAAAATGCACTGCATTGTTAAATAAGCATCTTCACGTGATTATTATGCACACGAGCAATTTGTGCGCAGCCTTGTATGAAACTCGCTAATAAAAAATATATCCCGCCCTGTTCTTTATACATAATCATCGTGTAGCGTGAAATGAGCACACGTGTCGATATTTTCCAGCGATCGCACCACATCGCACCACCGAATGGAGATTTTTACGTAACGGGCTCGGTACCGAGAGGAAGATCGCGGCTTCCGTCCGATTAGGCGCCGCTGCGAAAGAAACAATGGGCAGTGCCGGCCACAAAAGGGCGCGTGTCAGGCGTTAGTGGTGGCGGTTAGCCCTTTATTGGTAACCCTTCGGCCCGTGAAATATGAACGTCGTTGCCTTTGTCCGCGGATAAGCGGCGCGCGGATATTAAACGCGAATACGCTCGCGCGCGCTGATCGCGGATGGACCGATGACGAGCTTTCCGCGCGGAGATCCGGCGATGCGTACGCGCCCTTACTGCTCTTACAGAAAGGGAGAAGTGGCACGCACGATGGCACGGGCTTTCTGAATGGATCGGTGAGCTTATGAGATTAATTGTTCTTGATCATTTATTAAGTACTAACTGCGTGGGAACGTTGGGAACATGCTTAGCAGAAATAATGTTATTCGGTCAAAATATAAAAACAACGTTGAAGTAATTAAAACGCTATGCGTGTGCAGTGTGCGTGCATATAATCTACATAAAAATTTACATCTTGTTAAATAGGCGCAATAATACTATTAAAACTATTTATTATGAATCACCGCAGCAGGTAATCTACCAAAGTAATAGATCGAATAGATAAAATACAAAGTCGTAGATCACCACGTTAACTCAACGGCGAGAATACGGGCCAATGTTAACGACTATACTTTCCAACGTTGCAGTAGTAAACAGTCGCTGTTGCAGCATGCGATCGCACAAAAAGCCGTAGAATGATTTAATGCGCGACTTATTGCATCGCGGGCGTTGCACGGATTTCTTTAACTCGCGCGCACACGCGCGCGCGGTCAAACCACTCTCTTTCTCTCTCTCTCTTTCCTCTCGCTCGTGCTACGCGTGACTTATTTTCTGCGTACGTCAGGTGTTTCGCCTTTAAGTATATTAGTGTTTTCTGTCACGCAGGAAACTGGGTCGCGCCAATAGCGCGAGATCTGGGTGATTCAAGGTGGTGAACGTGACGATCGCGCTGTTCGACATTAAAATGCGATGACTAACTTCGTAGATAAGGATAATCGTACGACAAAGTTTGATCTTACGCACGGCGTATAGTTATTGCGTATCTAGCGTACATTCACTGAATAAAAGCGAGGCAGGAAGGGTAAGTGAACGTATTGTTTCCGTATAGAATTTATCATTTCGCATTTTTATGGTGTTCACTCCCGGTGACATGAAACACTTGCAAAACATGATCCGACTCATATTACTGCTTGAATAATAATAAATCGGCAAGAGATGCACGAGCATTGTGACAGTGATGTGACTGCAGGATATAATTCATGGATATGATAAAATCATGAGTCACACGATTTTTTAAATTAGTATGCGGCGTGCATATCTCCAAGCTTGCAAACAATGCCCGAGTGAAAAGCGTCCGCGTAGTGGTGGCGCTTATCGGGAAACGTTTTGATAAAGCTGCAATCTTTATGCGACGTAAGTGGAATACGATTTCATGGGCTAACTCATGTCTAAAACAGTATGATGAATCATCGGTTTTTGATTGCGTATACCGATATTGATCTCTTGTATCAAGCCAAGAGTCGCTTTCATAATGCGTTGACCATTTATGGTAATAGAATTTCTAGATAACAGAACAGAATGATAAACATTGAAACATTCAAGTAGCAATTAATAAAATTAATAATAATTGATATTTGATGAATACAATCCACCATTGTGCAACAAATAACAAACGAAAGCTTCTATTGAGTAAAACAAATATTTTATCAAAAGAATATGGCTCTTCATAAAATATACAACATAAACCTTCACTAATTTTATTCTAACGACAACGCCAATGGCAACAGCAACAATGTTCGATGGATTACGGTGCTTCACTACGTCCCGGTGGAGCGTGTCGCCGGACAATGTTCTCGGGCGAGGATCCAGCTTAAGACGTGTCGAACACAGTGGCGAACTATGCAATGCGGCGGTTGCATCAGACCTCTCCGCATCGGGCCACCATGAATCAGCCTTTGGACAAGCTCGCTGGAGTGGTGGCGAGCCGACACGCCCGCAGGAGGCGTTCAATCACGCGGAAAAGCCGGCCGAATAAACGGTGGCCGGTATATCCCGGTCACTGTACTCACTGTTCTCTGCGCCAGGTGAGTGTTTCGCGAACGCGACAGTAGCCGCACGCTCGTGCGTGCGTACGCGCGTACGACGCGGCCGTGAGACGCGTACACGCGTGCTCCATCGGCGCGCACACCACGGAAGGAGAAGCCTAGTATCGTATCGCTAGACTGCCTGTCGCCCGTGGCTTTATCGGCTTTTTCTGCGGCCCGGCATGACTATCAACCGCGGCGGCCAACCGACTGGCCGGCTGGCCGATAATATGATTCATTTCTCATGATAAATCAGGTGCCGCCAAAGAACAGGTTGTTTCGGAGAGGCGCGAGAATTTCGAGGCTGAGGGAAGATCGCCTGGACAGGCGGATCTGTGGTGGAACTGCACTGGCGCCGATGAAAATAGGAAACTGTTTCGTGAAAATAAGAGCAACGAGGTTTCAAGTCAGAGAAGAAGAACGCGCGAGTTATGGACAGTTGGGATGAATCTGGTTTCCGTACTCTTGGAGTAAGCAGTTTCGCGCCGCGAGAGTAGCGCTCGTTGCCTTCTTCTAATCTCCTCGATCCCGACTCGGAATGGCTGGTTGCAGACGAGTCGTCTAGGAGCGCTCGAAAGCGGAATAACTGTGCAACGAGGTATACTTTGCGAAGGTAGTACTAATAGCCTGGAGAGATGTTCGGGGGATGTGCGCGCTTGTGGGCGGAAATGGTATCGTAAAGCGGCTATTATACCGCGGCTCGTCTTTTGTTCCGATAATAAAGACGGCGATGTTATTATTATTACGACTATTATTATAATATCGCGCGGCATGGAAAACACACTTGTTTCCCGGGTATCGTTATTTCAGGGTGCTTAACATGCAAGACAACCGAGGGAAGCTTGAAAACAGATTCCCTGGAGAATGCGAAAATACGAGAAGGTGGTACAAGCTAAGAAATGCAATAACAATAAACAAATAAAAATCTAGAATTGACAAGAGATAAACCATGTACTATATGAAACAAATTGGATTTATTAAACTATTTATATTTATATATTGCGATATATATTTATTATTGAATATATTTAAAATATTATTCACTTTTTATTCCCTTCCCTCTTCTAGATTTCAAAGCAGATATAATATATGATTTTATGACTAGAGTACCATCAATTCTTTCCTTCTTTACGTAACAGCCATACGTCAGTAGCCAATCTACCGAGAGATACGACCGAAACTTAAACTATGGTACATGAATAACCGGCGCCCTCAACCTCATCATCCGTCCGTCGTTTGGCAAAGAGGTTGCCAAGAATTTTTACGGACGATGGAAAAATTGTTGGATTTAACAGCTGCGCCAGTCTCCGTTGGCGAACCGTGAAAAGGCTCGAGACTAGCCCCAGGAAGATTTAAGAAAAATATTGCCCGCAGTATGTGTTTATGTTTCCCTTGCATCGGTGGAAAAACCCCGATAAAACGTGATAAATTATTGATTGACATAATAAATGTTAATAATGTAATTTAACAAAAACACCTTTCAGTTTTAATAATCATAATTTAGTTCGCCACGATTCTGCATTCGTTGGAAAAGTAGTGTACAATTAACTTCTTCCTTTCTTTTTCACGTTTTACTTCTTCACGTTACTATTCTTCCAATTTGCTTTTTGCCTTATCTTCTTCTGTATATCCTGTGATTCCTACTTCATCCTTCAATCGTCGATGCATCAGCCAACGAAACTCGCACGGCAAAACCCGTTTCCAACTTGTTTACGTCGGTGCAACTGTACAAGATATTGCACCGGCCGTGTTTGGTAAGTAAAGAAATGTCGCTTTTTCTCCGGCCGCGTGAGCTAAGCAGAGACTCGCTCGCGAGCTTTCGTGATTCACGGCGATCGAAACACGGTGCGTTATCTCCGATTCTTTCGAAACGATGCTCGTGCCGCGAGAATCACGAGTTATGCGGTTCGTTCGTCCCGCGCGCGCGCCGATTCACGCCCCGCATAATTTCCATCGGCGCATCATTAGCATACCGGCAAGTCACCACTGGTGGAGCAACTTGCCTGTGTCGCGGTAGCGGTGAGTTATGGCAGAAAGGGTTGAATTATGTACGAAATTATTCGGGCGTCGAATTTATGCGACTGCCGCGGAATATAGAGTGATATTAATTGCCGTGACAAAAAGCTATGAAGGAGAAAGAGCTGGCTCGTTTGCCCTTTCGAAAGTAATTGCTTACAGAGATTGTATGTCACGTCCAATGATGTCCGAAAGGACGAGGAAAACAAGAGTAGAAAAAGAGAAGCATAGAAAATTTCTCATCGAGATTTTTTCGCTTTCGCTAAAGTGCAACGTGACTTTAGCGGAATGCACTGGTAAGTCGCAGTTTAATAATGCTACGTGTGTTGCGGCAGTACGTGATTAAAGCAGTTGAACATAAATAATAGCTATAATGATCGCTACAATAAAAGGTAATAAATATTAAGAAATATCTTACTAGCACAAACAAATATAATTATTACCAGTAGCATTAACGTACAGAGATGGCTGGTGCGATAGCGCGCGCGTATCGCTAGTAAGATTTAATAAAACGAACGAAAGAAAAGGTTTCGAGTAAAAGAAAGAAAAGGGTCTTAATGAATTTCTAGGAAGCTAATAATTTCTCTTCCTAGATCGCGTATCACGCCCCAGGCCTTTTTATTTCGTTTTCAAGTTCGTAAATGCGTAGTCCATAGAATTAATTAACCACCTCCCGAGCGAAGCAAAAAACACTGCTCGCTTTCGTAATGAGGCTAGCAGACGTAATGTAATTTATTGTTTTCCTGCTCGATTCTGCTGAAATCGGCGCATTCATCATTATCTTGTCGCGTGTATCAATGTAATCTGTATCAGCGCTCCGTTACATTCGTGAATCGGTCTGTTCTAACAGGTTGCTAAACCGAAACGTTGAAACGAGAAACCAATTCAGCGTAAATCATGATAATCGACCGATCGCGAGAAAAATCGAAATGCTTCTAATGAAAACTACCAGCGAGTACTCGAGTCTCTGACTCGTAAGCTGACTCGTGAACTGACCGATGAGGCCGATGTATCTTATGCCTCGATCGCAATCCGAGGGTGATTACAGATCGCTTTGCCGTTGATACCGCTGTTTAAAATCCGATTCCTGGTCGCGCACGACGCAGCAGTAATTAAGCTCTCGGGAATAAGATCTACCCCTTATGCAAGGCGGATGTAATAATTAAAGCCGCTTGATTAGTGGCCTGTGGCTCGTTCCTTGATCGATATCACGATTGTTTACGCTTTGAGGAGCTGCGCTTATGACGATCAGGCTCGCATCGCGCTCGTGCGTGCAGCAGCAACACCGGTGACGGTGGTCCAGCTACTGAGTAATTATGACGCTCATTTTACGACGGCTTGCGAAATAGTCGCGGCCTAGTCTAATCGCTCGTGTTCGATAATTAACGCCATTCGATAATTAAGTGACTTCGTCAGCCGGTCGATCCGGTCGGCCGACCGGCAACGCGGAGGCGATCGAGCGAGATGAAACGGAACAGTCGCGTGCTACGTGAGCCGGCAGAGGGATAATCGGCTTATTTGCAGCGTCGAAGAGAGTCGCGCGCGTTTGTCATTCGAGCCACGTGCTGTTGCAGTGTCTCCCAAATCAATTTCGCCACCAAGACTACAGTCGCTGTCGAGAATGTATATTATCTTGGAGATTGTCTTAAAGTATTGTATTTTTTAGAACAGACGATGGATGGATACATATATTTAAGATGCGTACGATACATCTCGGAACCATTGAATTAAATTTAATTTTGTCTTGACGTCGTCTTATACTTCGTGAGACTTGTTCAGAGTGAGAAAGTTGGAAAGCAGTATGCTATTGATCAAAGTATGCCAAGCATGATATCAAGCTCTACTCTCTCAGATGATTAGTCACTCATTAATTTGTCGTAGTCGTATTACGCAGGAAAAATATCATTTCGATCAGCCGACGTTATCGAGAAGTCTGATGAAAGTCACAAATGAACCGAAACATAAAACAAAGATAAAAAAGGATGAGCTTCTCATATAAGAGTATAACGATCGCAGTTTGTTTGAATTGATTATTTTGCATTATTACTGCAACACGTGCACTAATTATCAACTAATTAGCCTTTTCATTTTTGCTCAGTCTATGAATATAATTGCTGAATATTACAGATGATTATTTAGTTATTTAGGGTTGTTTAATGTGTAAGTGTTTCGCATCAGTGCGGCGCCGATTAATTCACTCATTTAAATCAAACCGAGGATTGCGTGCCGTGGACAAATAAATTATCTGCAACAAAAATTCCGCCATCCATTACTTATAAGCAACTTAACCGGTTTCTTATCGCGTGGATACTACGCTTGCGTGTTACATTGTGACATTGGATCTAATGACGCTGTAAAATATCTACGGGGTATTTAATTAACATTTCTGATTATTTCAACGAACAGGGGAATAATATTAATAATTGTAATTATATCGCGTCACACAAATGGATGTACGTGTGAAATTTTAATTTGATTTATCGTAAGAAATTTCGCGTTATTGCGTGACGTTTTCGCGCTAGATGAAAGCTGTTCAGTGAATCGGAACGATCGTCGACCGCGAAGGAAGGAAGCTGTAAATCTGCCGTTATTACAATCCCGCATTATTTGGAGCGCAAAGGAACGATTGATTTCTTAAAAATATCTTTTGCGGTAATTTTTAGGTAATAAGGGTTTCTTATTCCCATCAGTAATTATCTCGCGCTAGGTGTTGCGTGAATTCAAACTGCATTTCAATCGCAGATTCGCGGATTTACGAGCGTGAATCGTTACGACCGAATTTCCGTCTGGTTGAGCAGCTTTTTCAGGAACTTCGTGAGCGGGAAATTAATGGAACTCAAGTGGCAAAACTCACGACGGGCAACTTATTTTGCTCGGTGCATCGGCACCGCAATTATACGTGCCACGGAAATAAAAACGGTGATGTAATCGAGCAATGTACACAGAAAATGACCGTAGGGGTGAAAGGCTAACAATCGTTAATTCAGTTCTAAAAGAACGAGTGGAACGATCGGTGAGAAGCCTGTAATTATAGGGTGCTACGAGCAGCAGGTTTCGTTTGGTGTATGCTTCTTTATTAGAGGAGAAACAGCATAATAACCGATGAGCTTTATTCAATACAAAAAGAAAGACAATATTACAAGGTGACGGAGACATTTCTCACGACGTCTGAAAAGCAAATAATATTTTGTACATTTTCAAAAACATAATATTATACGTTTTAGTAAAAATACAATATAAAAGCATTCGTCTGCGGTTACTCGTTTAGAGATTATTTAACGATATTTAATTAAAGCGGAGAGAATTAAAAGTGAGATTTTTCGCGGCTCGACAAGTCTCGCGCCCAACAAGCACTCTCTCCGATTTTTCTCCTGCGATCGACAAGCACGAGGACACGGGGGGGTTCCGTATAATTATAGCACTTTTTAAATGACGGCCCGGCCCCGCACGCGTCTCTCCATTATGATGCATGGGAGTCGAATTTCGACCCTATCGGCCAGCCGCAGCAACCCCAACGTATTGTCGGCTTAATAATACGCCGCCGCGTACAAAGTGCGGGCCTCCTTGTGCATATACGTCACTGACACCATATAATCACATCTCGGCGAGCGAGCGGTACCTCCCGGCCATGATTCATGCGCATTACGAATATCAAATACTCGGAAAGCGGGCAAATACCGCGGCCGCTCGTCGTGCACCGGAGACATTAGGGGTGGCGTTTCGCGACTCGCATACACAGGCCGACGCAATAATCACACGGGACGCCGTTCCCTGCCCCGCTGCTGCTTTTCTCCGTTGTGTTTGAAATTATATCATTGACGTAACGACAACTCTCCCTCTTTCGTTGATATGCGTGTAATGTATTACGTTGGCGCAAAAATAATTGCGGTTTTGCTATTTAAGTTGAATAAGCAAAACCGCAATTATTTTTGCAGCAATCTAATACTTTCGTTTCACTTCTTTATGGAATAATAATTTTTGCCGTGATAGCACCGTTATTTCAATACCTTTGACGAGTACAATATGTTTCTCGTACAGTAGCATTATAATATAAATAATATTTCGGTTGCATCGCAGGAAGCCGCGCTCGTTGCTCGTTGCAGCGTTATAAAGATGATATCATATCACTGTGCGTACTTCGAAGTACTTGAAATCATTTTTCTGTTTAATGCACTGATACAGGTAGTTTGATTGCAGAAATTTTTGAGATATCTACAGGTCTAAAGTCCGATGCGTAATTCATCGATGCGAAATTGCCTAGGCAACAACGGGGGTATATTTGTGATTCCAATGAAGCGTACCGTTACTCACTGTAGCGCTACCAGTGCGCTACCAGCGAGTACCGTGAAATAATTTTCTCCGCGTTCATACCGTTCCTCAAACAAAATTACGGACCGCACTTTCAGGCCGTACGCGCTACCCGCATACGTCTCTATCCCATGAACTTCTTCTGGCATAAACAACGGCACACCCATGGCTTTTTACTCGCGCGCGCACGCGAGAGACCGCCGTCCTCGGCTTAGCCGCTTGGAAGAGGCTGGAGCCGAGAAAATTCGCGGGGCTGCCTGTACAAAGCACGAGCGTGGTCGACGTACGTTCTCGAAGACAAATTAGCCCGGCGAAGCGGAACGAGCATCTAATCGAGCAGAGCCTAAAACGTCTCGAAGACGATGCTCTATGAAGATTGCCAGCCCCCGGGGCCACGAACCGCCACTTACGGAATATTATCCGCGTTAGCCGGAGTTGCTCGTCGTCTTTCACTCGTCGTTCTCCTCCGTTTTCCTTTCGTCTCCTTGCTTCTACCTCTATCTTCTCCAGCGCACCTAACTTCTTCCTAGAAGGTATCAGAGCCGCTGCTGTGTTCTTCGTTCGCCTCGCTCGCGCGGCACGTCGCGATAATTCGCTTCGCGAAAGAGTTACGACGATGCCATGACGATCACGCAGATTTCGCTTGAGTTGCTCGATTTTTGTGAATGCGGAATATCAAGGGCTGGGTGAGGTTGCGGTCACATTTAATCCCGCACTGGGCGCGGTTAACGTACTAGCGTTAGCAGACGCGATGCATCGCTTCAGAAAATAGCTGTATGCACATGATCGAAGGTGCGGCCGTAACATAATTTTATTTATAAAAGAGAATTTTTCAATTTTGGGATTTACGTAGTAGATTACTACATTTTCGAAACATGTAACACGCATATGATTTTTCGTGTCGTAATATCTACGTTACACGCGATGCTTTACTTTACGACGTCGATCGTATATCCGGAGCCGCTAGTATATCTAAGTTTCACCAGCAGTTTTAATTAAAAAACCAGCAAATCCCAGCAGCTGACAAGCGATCGATGTGACGAGCCAAGGGGCGTTCTTAGACCTCTGTTTGCACGTCGCTTATCCGCGACGATCTCGAGCGAAATCCGGAGCTTTGGTCCAGCCACATAATCCCGGTCGCATTAAAGCGTCGTCTCTGGTCGCTTTAAAAAAAGAATCAATCCTGCACCACGTCCTTTGGCTTTCCCGCGACACTCGGTTGGTTTTGCGTGCAAACTCGAGGCAGCAGGGGCGATGACATAAAAGAAGAAGGAAGGAACTGCATGAAGAAGCAGGAAGGGAATTGACGGGATAAAAGGTGATAAAGAGGAAGAGAGAAAACAAGTAGAAAGAGAGAAAGAGAAAGAAATGAGCGGCAGGCACCCTTCGGCGATGATACGAAAATACTGACACGCGTCTGACGATTGATCCGCGACACGTGTCTTCAATGCTGCAATCAGCGTGCTTGACTGACGTTGCGCGGTGCAACCCGTAGCTAGATTCATTATTTATGAACGATTTGAAAACCGATCTGCCGGGTAAAGTGGTCTTTTTAAAGACGGGGGAGGATCGCTGCACGCCAGAATCACAGAAATTGTCGGTGGTTTTGTGCACGCCAAGTAGAGGGTTAACGTTTCATAATCTTTCTAATGGACACGAATGTACAACAAGCTTGTAATAACACTGCAGCATGATTTTTTTAATTTGCAAGTTTTCTAAAAACAATATGATTTTTTAAATGTAAGCATTATGATACTCTCTACGTGTAATACGTCCAACGCGGATTGGCTGCTCGTTCCGGCCAGCAATTGGTACCGCGTATGTCCGCGCAAGGGAGGATAAGGGAAATCTGGTGGACGGTGATAGCGAAAGGTGGAGGGTATCTTTTCTTTTGTACTAGCAGATATCCACTTATCCGGCGGTTTGACCAGCGCGTCAGGATTTCACAGGCTTTTCGGGAACCCCAACGCGATCCCGCCGCAGAACCGCAGAGGGAAGGACTGCCGAAGGACATGAATTTTCATTCTCACCGAATTATTCTGTCCATCAAGCGGTCGGGAGGGCGGCGGGGAGTCAGTTTTCAATGAGATCTACGGCTACCGCGGTCCTTTTGTGCGGGCGAATTGGCGTCCCCGATTCCGGTGACAAAGATCCGATGCCTCGAATTGAAAAGTCCATCGAGAAGAAAAGGATAGCCCGTGGTATATTGCGACGGTAAGATATTGAGGCATTGTGAGCCGCTCGTGGGGAAAAATATACGGCTAAATAAGATCGCGGCGGTGTTTTATGGCGCGATGTGTGGGTGGGTGGGTGTGCTCGAGAATTTATGTCTTATTTTCGGGCCAACTTGGACATAGTAGCTACTGCAGTCTGATTAGGTCGCGCACCGTTAAAGCTCCTTAGTACGATAGCTCCTTAGCTTGATTTATCGTTTTTTGATTGTACTGCTTTGCGCGAATTTCTGGCTTAATAAACTATTAAACTATTAATATTTAATAAAACAATAAATGTTTTGCAAAGGCAAGTAACTTCGGAATACGTTGTGAAATTGTTCTTGTCTTAAGGTTTATTTGTGATTCCCTTTATAACATAATTATATTTTACGTTTTCCTGCTACACGAGATTACTTTTTTTAATCACTGACAAAACGACGACATTCTAGTTCATCTCGAGACCCCTCGCAAATTTCGCTTCTCGACTCGCCTGTTTCGGGATCACCAAGGATATCTTATTAATCCACCCTTCGTGCCGGAAAAACTCGGTCTCATCCCCGCGCGGCCTCACCTGGTCTTCGGTGGATTCGTCCACCTGCAACGCATTTTTCACGGGGATTAGCTGCCACAATCGCCGTCTCCCCGGTGGATCCTTTGTCGGGAGGACGACTGCGTTATGCGTCGTAGCTGCTCCTTTGCATCGGCACCGCCAATTCGGGAGGATTTGTTTCGGCACTTGGGGTGTGGTAAGCCGACATGAGACCAACGCCCCGACGATGGCGGCGCTGCTAATAACGAGGAATTATCGCCGCGATACAATGGGCCCGCGGGAAATCCTCTTTGATGTCTACTACGGAAAATAATACCGCACTAATAGAGCGAGATTATGGCATGGTAGGCATAGACGGCCGCGTCACCACGGATCGCATCCTTGTCGCATCTTCATGAAGGCTAAGCCTATTACGACTTGCCATCCACTTTGCCCCAGTGGCGTCACTCGACGATCCTATTCTTTTCGAGGGCAGAAAAGCTAAATTTAATTACAATATCACTTGGAAATTCTAATGTACTGCACAAAGCTCTTTTATTGCTTAAAGACTTAACATGTTCTCATGGATCTTAATTTAATTACCATGATAAGATTCTTTTTATAAATTAATTTCATTATAGATTTTATTGCGCGGAATTGTTAAAATACTTCAAAGAATCTAAGTGCAACGGAACATACCTAGGATTTTTAGGTTCCATTTGCTTATATAATTTTAATTAAATAGATTAGACTCTTTAATTAGTAATATACTTGGGACAATTAATTAGATGTTTTTGCATTGTTTCTCATGCGGCGGATTATAATTCAACAGTCCTCGTCGCACGTCGTACTGTTCCCCGCGTGTCGCGATGCGTGAAACGAATCTTTGTAAAGTTCCTACGTATCGCGGTGCGTATCACGCGACATTGGATGTATCAGAAGGCTAATTGTCTTCCGCTGTCAGTTGCACCCCACTTGGTCCTGTTCACGGCACACGCCCCCCTTGGGCTACGGCATTGCCACGGTCTCCGCCACACCATTTCCACATCGCCCCTTGCATCGAGTCAGCGAGTTCACGAGCGTGGTGCACGCCCCAAATTACACGCCAGAAAGGATAAAATAATTACACGTTGTCTGCCGCTTTTCCGACGTTGCACGTTCTATTTCTACAACGTCACCGAGAGAACGGTGGGCCACTATTTGGAGAAAGTCATGTACGTAAATTTTACAGCTGTGACTTTGTATGTTCGTTTCATGTCGAAAATGAAAAAACTACGTTACGAGCTACAGCTCGGTAACTCTTTTGTTTCAATAACGGATTTTTAGCGAAAGACGCATTCTTTAGACAAGAGTTGTTTCAAAAGAATTTTGTAGGAAAATAATTTTCGTTATAAAATATAGTAAAACATTATTAAACTAAAATAATAATTTGAGAGATTTCATGTATATCTAATTTATTAATATGAATTTTAAAATTATATGTACATTGGCGTATCATAATCTCTGGAAAGGATGTAAAGAAAAGGTGAGATGAGGCGAATAGAAAATCCCTTGCGTCAGCGAGGGTAGAATACATGCTTTGGCACGTAGAATGGTCGATGCTTGTCTATCGACATCAAACGTGCTGAATTTCCAGCTGAGTTTGCGATTTCTAATATTTTGCTGGCCACATGCATGTCGACAGCGTAATATAATGAACTAAAAGAACAAATATTTTTAAGATTCTATAAGAATAAAAACAATATATAAAAAAAAATTGTATGTCTAATACTCATTTCTATGGATTATGGACTATTTCTATGGACATCTTTGGTAGTAAACTATTAGAGCTATTAAAGAATTTTAGCTAATTTAAAGATAATAAAATGTAAAGAACGCAAATATAAAATTGAAAAATATACTTTCATTAGTTTATGAATATTAGCAACATATTTGTTAAATATTAAAAATTAACTTAAGTAATCTTTTTCAAATCATGTAACATTGGTAAATGTAGTCGTTTTAATAAATAAAATATAACAAATAATTTCCTATCTAAAGTCCTGAGTGAATATTAGTGTCAGTTATCTTGAACATTATTCCAGAATTCATCCATTAAAAAAAGGATTATTCATATGGAAACCGAAATTCATTATGGAATACTGCATCTGACAATTCAGAAGTAAAGCGGATGCTTTGGTCCTCTGATTCCTGAAAAATATTACATACATAAAAATACATATTTTAATATATAATGTATAGTGCCTTTAGATTAATAAATTAAATATTATTTTAATATCGCTTACAAGAATATCAATTTCGAAAAATATGTTATAAAATAATTTAATCGTATTATCTGACCGAAATATTCTAATCTCTTTTATTATTCAAACAAATATTGCCCGAGAAAAGAACGGTGGAGAATCTCGAGAAAATATATTCGCATCGGAGTCCCGTAAGTCCGAGAGGGTTTTAGGAATCCTGTTTTCCGATGGATGATCATTCGCTTTTTCGTGATCCGGGAACACCACTTGCCCCGAGCTCTCCAGTATATTTTCCTTCGGGAAAAAGCTTCTTCCGTAATCTTGGCGCGTAATCAAAACGGGGATGTCGAACTTTAGTTCGCCCGTTCCAGTGCGATCAGCTTCCGCTCCGGCGATACCCGGGGGCAGAGCTTTCCGTCTCCTTCCTCTGACAAATCTCGAATTACCTGCCGATTTAATTTGAGCGGTTTAATTTATATTATATTCTGAAATTCGAATATCATCCGCCATATATTTACGTAGTATATAAATACCTTGCAAGGCGTAAGGTTGAGGATAACTCCCGTGTCCGTTTCTGTTGAAGAACCGGAAGAATCCGCCATTGTGATTGTTCAGGTAGTGCACCAGTTTGTCGGGATTACGCGGACATCTCGGGAACGAGCGGTAACACATAGCCGGATTTCCTCTGCTGCTGTAACCCAGTGTGGCGGCTCGCGCGAAACTTAGTAAGGGAGATGTTTCTGCTATGTCAAATCTGGCTAGCCATCTGGAACGAGAAGCTAGTTGTAACATCATGACCTTGTTACATTTAATCAGCTTTCGCATTCAAAAAATACATTGGTATTATACTGTTGTTGTTGCGAATGAGCGTCTTTGTTACATATATTAAGAAAATACGCACTGAATAAAAGCGTTTCTTCCAAAATCCCCTAATATCCCGTATTGTTTGTTGTTCCCCGTCGACGTTTGCTTATATTCTCCTGGTGGGTTCCCACTCGCTATTTCGCACAATATTCTGGGCACACACTTCAGATCATCGTTGCGAGAGATCGATGATAGAGCGTTGAACAGATTCACTCTAAAATCGCCGAATTGACCGAAAAGCTCGTTTGGTGCATTTGGAAAATTTTGGTAATTATTGGCAAGAGAATCTAATGGGAGATTCTGATATATCTGTAAGACAGTTTTGTTAATAAAGAATAATAGTAGACTCCATTACGAAAGTATAACATATTTAGAATACAAAAGCTACTTACCGATGAGGCTCCGTTATTAAATAAATTTGCAATTATATCTTCATAAGGAAATTGATAGGAATTTTTTTCATGCGTTAACAGATCCGATTGACTTGGTTGTTTCAGTGATCGACCGTTAGTTTGCGCAAAGAGATTTGTCATCAATTCGTTCATACATCTATATGGTTAATTAATAAAATAATGATTAAATAAAAGTATTGTAATTTATTATTTGTAGTTTATTAATATTGTAAATTATGCAATATTATTGTCTCTTGAACATTTGTACCAACAATTTTAATAAATTATCCTGTTACGATTTATCATATGTTACTTACCCCATTAAATCTGTTACGTTGTAAGTCTTCTGAGATGCGTCGAAAGTACATTGACTTCCATCAGATAATTCTTCAGAGTGTTGTAACGAATGTTCAGCATGAGTTTTAAGATATAAATATGAGAGACACCACATAAAGATAAATTTACTCATCATTTTGCGGACAATTCAAAATTTGCTTTCTTTATTTCTTAACAAACATCAATCTTTGTTTGATTTGACAGTAGAAAATATAAAAGTTGCTAACTTTTGTAAAAGTTGATCACATTTCTCTTGAACGCTCTCTGTTTACAATATAATATCCGATATTAATATTACACACACTGTAATATTAAAATTTTTCTACTGTATAATCATTTACGATGCACCACTCTACGATAAACTTATTGATCTGAATTCAGTTTTGCGGTAATTGACAAATATTAAATGTCTTGGTCTATTAACACAATTTTGTATTTGAACGACTTGTTTCGTTCTCAATATAAAGGACTGCGTCGCCTTTCTCGGGCCTGCGCGAACTGAAACTTTCTTCTCGAAGCCGATCCTGGTTTACCCATTCGGTCGCAAAGACGTGGGTCGGCAGCAACGTCACTACGAACAACTCTCACTCCGCACTTAATACACATTCTCGCGTTTGTGTGCATGTGTGTATGCGAGAACGTATGGGCAAAGAACGCCGCACGAAATGGCAGTTTTCGCAAGAGCTCTTCGAAAATAAGCAGAGTCAAACAGACGCGATTTCTTAAATGTCAAACGGTTTATTTTCAAAGTAACAGCAGAATATACGCGACGACGTATCACGTGATACGCTATATTTTGCCGGCTACATAAGCTATTTATGTCACGGACGTACAGTGAATTGGAGAGGTAAGTAAATAATGATCGATGAAAAATCTATTCGAATCTGTAATGAGCACTAAAATAATTTTATGCCTGCAAAATTGCTATATTGCAATCGCACGTTTCTCATATCGCAATTTCCTTCGGTATACTACGGTGTACTTAATGTTTTCTTGTTATTAAAATAAATTGCAGTCCGATGTAAGTCCTTGTCAATCAATCGTAACAGAAATAATTTAACAACAAGAGAGAGGATATTTTGTACAATTATCGCAAACGATTGCGATTACAACACACGTATCTTACATCCTATGTAAAAAACTAAATAAAAGAATGAAAAAGATACATGTTATTGCAAATATATGTTAATACATTTTATAATTACTAACATGGCAGTGAGTTTAATATTTACATATTTACGTCATCAAAGAAGATTGGAGTAAATCGCGCGTCAGCGCTTTTAGCTAATCCGACAGGGCGGCATTATCGCAGGCTCTTCCTCTCTTCGCCAATAAGTGACACAGCTTCGGATTGCCGATAATGTCTCCCAGAAAGACGCTCAGCAAGTAATTCTCCTTCATCGGGTTGGGCGACGACTTGTATTCTCTATAAAATCATATCAAGCGCAAAGTGGTAATTACTACCTCGTTGCCTGGCAAAGAATGGAATATCATAAAATAACGTGACATTAAATTCATAACAAAGACTCAAATGAAGACGTGATAGGAAATACAATATTTCGAAACTCTCAACGAAATGACCATTGCGTTATCATGCTTCATTATCGTCTCTATACACATCGCTGATCTCATCATCTTCATGAATCCATCCAAATGGATTCCTAATTTCTAACGACGCCACTTCACTCACAAGCCTTCCGTCGCCTTCGACCGGACTCTCGGGTGTCCGGCCCGAGAAGAAGAAGGCGCCCGGGACGACTTGGTCTCGGGACCACTTCGTCCCTCATCCATGGTCGGTTAAGTCCGTCTAGACGGTAGTTGCCGCCAGTACCCGATCTCCAATTTATCTATCGTCCTCCCGGACTCATCCCCTTCGCCCGCCGTTGCAGCTCGTCTCCCTCGAGCGCTCGTTCTTACGTGAAGTGCCCGCAGGTGACGAGAGAAGAGGAAAGGAAACCGAGCACGAAGTGCATGCTACGGGAGGATGCATCGTGCGTCGACAGCCGGTGCGGCGACACGTGCTCGCTATCTCGAGCCACGGGGCATTAGGAGGTCCGAGATAAGCCGACAGGTCCTCAAACCCACGGGCCCCGGATAGCGGAGCAATCGTAAAATGGAGCCTGCTCGTGGATGCGCAGGACGGCGAGAGAACCGTGAAGGCGATCAGGAAGACCGGGGGATGTAGGGCCCGACGGCGAATGGTCGGCGACTGGAGGAGAGAGAGAGAGAGAGAGGAGAGACGCAGTTATCAGGATGCATTAGAGCGCCCGTGGAGGCGCCATTAAAGGCTATCTGCTCCCGGCGTTACTTACAACTGAATTTAGTGTAAGCACCGCGAAGGTGAGCGCGCGGCGTAGACGGGTAGCCGGGATTTCTATTATATCTTCTCCCCAACGGCTGTACGTGAAGAACGGAGAGCGGGCAGAAAATATTCTGTCGCTCCATTAAGTGAGAGCACCTCTCTGTGGATGCACTTCCTTTCAAGAATTTGTAGGCGTGGATGGCGTCCCGACATTATCGTCGCTGGGACGGTTTTACGACGCATTACGAAACACGTCAATCGCTCATTGATCGATTGGATGTCACGTGCGTTCGCTTTCGGATTAGGGTTTAATCCTTTACGACTTGACGTTTCTCTCACAGCACAAATCCAATAAAACGCGATGAAATAATCACGCAACATTTCTGTTCTAATATTTTACAGAATTTCAAAATTCGATCTTGGACTTTTTAAAGTTTTATGAATTGTAGCTTCCGTCAAAATCTTTCTTTCATAAGAGAAAATCAATTTTAGATTCACCAAAGATCTTGCTTTCATGCGATTTCGCATATTATTGTAGATCACATTGTTATAAAGGAAACCTATCATTAATTATCTATCCTTCAGCTAATTCGTTGTCATGTAATTTCCAACCGACTCTCACGACACAGAGTCTTGCAAAAACTGAATAAATGCTACTGCACGGAAGGTCACGTATCACCGCGCAAGTGGAACAGCGACGTCTCTTTACTGCTCTAATGAACTCGTTAATAAAAACTCTTCTCAAACGTATTTCTTAATCGACGACAAATGCATCCTCAAAACCTGTTTCTAAGGCATAGATTCTTTGAACCGTAAACTTCAGGGTCACGAATGCGTAATACAATCACGAGAGAGTTGTAATAGCATTCTACTCTCTTCCTGAACGCACTGAGAGCTTTTCTGTTATCAGCTCAACTTATGGTTGTTACATAAAGCGTCTTACTTCTGAGTGCTTGCATTTTTCCTTCGATATTTAATATTTATAAATCTGATGCTGTATTTTCATTCAATGAAATCGGTAGCATTAGCGTTGCATCATTTATGTCGTACCTGAATACTTCGCCCCAATCAAGAATGCGTTCTCGACTTCTTCTTCGAAGAGTTCGTTCCGCGTATTTGGTACAAATCTTCTCGTAGATGCAAACGTTATTTCCGAGTTCCGCTACTAGCTTCTTCTCGACTTGGCCGACATCTAAAATCTCTTCGTCGTGTATCAAAGGATGCGCCCGTTTCACTCGGCTGACGTAAGTATCTAAGAATGCAGAAAAAATACTTTTCAAAGATTTCTACAGCACTTTCTCGAGATTTTCTGTATTAATAATAAGATCTGTTAATATATTTATATAATGTATGCTATGTTGAAAATTTCAGTAATATGTTTTCTTGAATGTGCAGGAAATAATGCAATTTTGTAATGAGATAAACTTTTAAATGTGTTGCTTAAATTAACGTGACTGAGAATTAAAAGACAATTTAGATTAATAATAGCGATCTTGACTGCTCCGATCTCTTGGCGCGCGTTTATCCATTTAACGATAAGCAGACCTCGGTCAATTACAAAGTCGTTACATGGCTCCATGATCCGAGAGAGAAGTTGCAACAAGTGGAACACTTTCGCTTTCGCTGTTCGATTTGCGCGTTCCATGAGCTAACTACGCGAGAGGCACACAACCCATGCACGATACATTTTTATTCTTCATGCCTGACGAACCATAACGTTGACGGAAATTTGCTGATAAGCTACACGGATACGGAAATAACTATGGTAACAGTTACATAAGAAGCACATTTACACGACGAAAAATATATTTTGATAAAAATGCAATTTGCAATATTATTACAAAAAATGCTTATTCATTGCACTTTATTAATTTTATGCTATTCTACGAATGATTCACTTATGTGTCCATAATTTTTATTGCATTTTTAGTCGTAACTATATCCGTAGTGTGTGTATGACGCGAATAAATACTGTATTATTATAAAGTGAATTATTTTATGCGCGTTACCTGGATTTAAAGCATAGGTGAACTTCTTTAGGAAGTTGGCGATTCTTACGGCCGCTATGATTATCGGAAAGCCAATCAACTGCACCGGAAGCTCGAAGGCCGGTTCCTCCGAACGGGCCGCTGTTACAAGCGTTAGCGTCAGGAAGGAGCAACCAAAGAGCAGGAATATCCGTGACAATTTCATTATGTGGCGGATCTAAGGCAATCGTTAATTAACGAAAAACATAAAGCAACGCCGTAAAATTGGTTTAACCAACGCGACGACTGTCGAGATTAATTACCGACACCATACACGGCAATCATTTCCTTTTAAACAGGTAGCTTTCTCAACTGCTTCCGCTCGAAAGGAAAATTGCTCTTAGCGCATATATAAATAGAGCCAATCCTTTTACGGATACAAATACAGATATAACATAACTTATGAGTTACTCTCTTCGTTACTCTCTTCTTCGATTTTACCTCAAAAAGCTATAAAAATTGTAATAATAATTTAAATAAGAGATAAAGACATAGTAAATTACACTTGCTGTTAAAATAGCACGCAAACACTACTTTAAACGTTCTTATTCCCTTTTCGTTTGAACTTTGCGATCTCTACTACCTAGGAAGCCTTGATCACACACTTCACATAGTAGATCGGTATCATCGGATCTTCGCGAATCAATCTGTCGCTATTTTAAGGCACCATAATTATGCAATCATAACAAATTTGTATATCGCCGCACTTCCGTCAAAATCGACACGTTATCGCGTTTGATCGTTCGGAATGTACACTTCTTCCAACGTACCAAGTAATTTTGGTGCCCCGGACTCGTCCACCGCTCGAAAAGCACCGACGAACCGGTGGCTGGTTGCTGCTTTGGTAAAAACTTGTTGCTGAATGTTCCACGAGACACCACGAGACCGACGTCGCTCGTACCGACGAAGAGAAAGTGATCGCCCCTTCCCGTCGTCGGAGGCGCGTTCGATCCAACGGTGAGTTCCGCCGTTATTACGACATTTGGTATATGAGGAGGATCTCTTTGTGTCATTAAAATTCTTCGCAAGAAATTTTTCTCTAACAAGACCGACGTGCGAATGATCACGTCGAGTGTATCTTTCACAATTGCTTTGACACGATTCTGCGATTCAAGAATTTTATAAATGAATGTTGCAAATTTCATCAAGATTTTAAAGTATCTGTTATCACAGCGATTCTTTGGAAATAAAATTATGCTTTCAAGTCGTTAACAATTAATTAATATTGATATTATTCACTAACATGAGTTTTTGAAACTTCTTTATCATTAACAAAATATTGATGTAGAAATTTTTGAATAAATAAATCGAATAATTAAATAATATTTAATGTAAAATGGATGAAACCTCAAATAGATAGAACAAATCTAATTCAGGAAAAACTTGGAAAAATTCTACAAATTACAAAATTATCTCATGACTTACCAAATCTTGAGAGTGGTTTGGAAAGCTAGCGCTGATGAAGTAATCGTAAATATTCCCAATACTTTAAGCACACCGTGCACGAAACATGTAGATTACATATTAACCAACTTGTTGCTCAACGGATAGAGTTTTCCTCACCTTTTCCGCTTCTATCGCCCTACTTTCGAGTGCCAGGATTCCTCGTAGAACCTATTATGTATGCAGCGTATAATGCAACGTTACGTGCTAGGATTCAATCAAAGTGCATCAAATGATGCACCGCCAATGTTCAGGGAACCTCTCGAAGCGATTACGACAGCTCAGATACATGCATCGCCAGCCAGCAGCGACATCAGCAACAAAGTAAAACGGAACCATGAATTAAAGCGAATTATCTTTACCGTTTTTTAGGCAGAAATTTCTCGCTGGAGTTATAGTTATAACCGGGCGCGTAACGAAAGAGAAGCGGAATTGCAGCTAGATACCGTACTCGATGCTAGAGTTGGCATCGGCGCGAGAAACGCCGATAAACTCCGGCTGCGATATCGCGCGATAATTTTCGCAGGGATTCCGAATGTTCCGGCTGTTTCGAAGGGCGACGAGGGGGCGGGTGGCTGATGCGGTTTCATCGGCATTACGTCCCGTTGCTTCTCGTGCATCGCTCCGCTCTTAACTGCCTAACCGTGGTAGCTCTTGGCACGATCTCGTTTATGATCGCACGGCTCGTTGGGAAACGTCCACTCCGCTCCGGAGTTGGCATCGGGCTTAAGTCGATAAAGACGCCGGCGATTATTGTAATAATTTTCGCGCGTTTCCCCGCTGGGCTCGAGATTATATCGGGTATACCGGCAGCTTTGTATTAAAATAGGAGAAAGAATAGGATCGCGGAGTATACGGAGCGCAGATCGAGCATTCTGATAATTTGGCAGAGTATCTCTTGAGACTCTTCCCATGGAGGAGTACGCGATTCCGGGATCATAAAGCGAACTTACGGCGAGATGTTGGAGTATCTTCTCCGGAAAAATAAGGATTATCAGGGTCTCCCAATTCTAACTTACTTGTTATATTCTTTTTTTTATTAAAATACGATAACATAGTACAGTATAACAATATAAAATTACAAATAAGTTTTCATGTGTGCATATACACATTACATTTTGTAATGATTGAGTTATGTAAAAATAAAAATGAGATATATTATACATTTCTAGAAATGAGTGCAAAGAAACATGAGTATTGTTTATGAAATAAATAAATAGCATTATTGAGCAAATGCTTGTTTTCCAAATATTAAACTAATCAGATAAAATGGATAAATCTTTAATGAGATTCGAAACGCTAATTGATTGAATTATAATCAATTCAATTTTACAACTGGATAAATTAATAGCTTATCTCAGATTATTTTATAATCTCTTTGATCTCGCATTATTCTATAATTTCTTTTATCTTACAGAGTTTTTTCTTATCATATTTTCTTAACAACTGAGATTATCTTCACACAATTTTGTACATTTCGCATATTGAAAACGCAATTTATCAGCACGCAAATTAAATCCCTACGATATCGATGATATCGATACCGGTGCGAAACAAGGAAAGCATCCGAGATATCACAGGTTTAATAATCGTCATCTGGGACTTTCACAATCACTGGTTTTGGCTCGTCAGCGTAACCGGACTTTCTTCATCATGTTCAGTACACTAGCGCCCGGCAGTGGACATGTCGGGTAAAAGTTATGACAACCTTGACCTTCCACACCGGAAATGAGTTGACCCATATGAGCCGCGAAGTGATACCTTGAGGGCACTTCCGCCATTGTGCTTAAACTGGTGTCTCTGAAAGTAAAACGAAGCGACAAATTTTGCATTAGTATCGAAAAATCTTCCTGTCTACAAATTCAGTTTTTAATGTTATTTTTTATAGATTGAAAATAAAATATAAATTTTTTATCAAGATTTTTGACATTTTGAACAGTTATTTTATTAATACATTATGATATTGCATTATAATTGTGCAATTGCAAAAACAGTTTTCAAGTATTATAAAGTACCATGAGCTATAAGAACTGAAGTGAGTGTCGAAACAATTGATCATATTAGACTGGTCGCCGATGTGATACATAAGAACCAGTACAAGGCAATCACCTTTTACTTTCGATATCGATAGCAGCCGGTGTGTGTATCCGTTCAAGAGCCGGTTATATTCGATAAAAACGATATATGATATACTATCGCAACCTTTTCTCATTCAAATATACTACATTTGCATTTTCTCGCAAATCGACAATTAACAATCAGAACCTGATTTATGCTTTCATATCATAAAATCACACATTACATCTAAAAAATCCATAATTTTATAAAATCTATAATAACTTTATTTTACCCTTTGAAGATTTTGTAACTGTCTCGTATATGCAAATATATAAAATGATGATTGGGAAAATGCTACTATAATAAAAGAACTATCAAAGTGAATGATTATCGTGGAATACGAGCGGTGAATCATACAAATCGTCGTTCCCGTTTCACTCTCCAAAGATCCTCGCACGCTACCCTGCACAGACCTATTTCCCCGGATTTCTGTGGGAACTAGGATCGACAGCTAACGCTCCGATACCGTGAATCGCGAACAATCTTCCGCTTCAAAAGTCGCCGGTCGACCTCACCGAAACCGAGCGGATATCGCGCTGAATTCTCCGCAAAATTGTTCGACCTGTCGGAAGAGCATGAAAGCGCGGTAGTTTCGTCACGCATGGCTCCCACGGAAGACGTCTTGCTCTTCCGGAACAGAGAGAGGAAACTCTACCCCCTTTACGACTCCGCATCTCGGCATCGAAGGGGCGCCAGGATATAACGAATAAACGCAAAACGGCTTTTTAGCCTCTCCATCTTGATCGATTTAACCCGGAGCGATCCGTGCCGATAAAAATCGGGCCCCGAGATGCGTCAGGACGGACCGGCGTTTACGCAGGCATAAAAGTAAATATAAAGCTCGGATCCTTCCAGGACATTAACCGCGGCATGGATCGTTCCTGGGGCGATTCTCTCTTTATCTTTCTCTCTCTCTTTCTCCTTTGCTATCGAGAGTGCTCGTTTTAGCGTCGAGAGAACGATGAAGACGCGCGAAAGATAACGCGCGCTACATTTGCTCTAGCCGTTATCTACGATTATGTAGTTAAAGTATATCTAGAAATTTTTGTCGAGCAAGTATTAGTAATAACATTTTTCACAATTGTCTTTTTTGTATAAGTTTTATTAGAGGAACATTTTTGTTTCTCGCAGTTTTTTAATAAACTGCAGAATTTATCATGCCGTAATTACACGTATAATGTTTAACAAGTATGCAATGTGGCGTAAAGAAGCGTCGTGTATTTAAATGAAAACGCACTGTATGTCGAGGCAATGCTATCGTTTGGCTTCATTATACTTTCTAATAGAACTCGCTTTTCTGCATCGATTCATTTTATTATTCGATGTTGTTTTCATTTAATACACGAGCAAGAGTGAAATCACACTCGTAATAAACATCCACATAAAATGTTTATTTAAGATCATCGTATCAGAAAAATAAACTACTTAAAATTAAAATTATTTATATATGCATTGTCGGTGTCATTATCGATATTTACTCAAAATCTTATTATATACTTTGAAGATCGATAAAAATCGATAAAAATGTACACATTAACGCTTGTTTAATTCTCATAAATTATATAAAGCTTATAAGAGAACAAGAAATACAAAAGCAGACAGAACAATCGAATTTGCATATGAATAATATAAAGTATTCGCACGCACTTCTGGAATGAAAACAGAAATATTTTAGCATAATAAGGCAAATCGATTAACGGCAATTTAATCGAATACGATATAACCGAATAATAATAAATACGAGGACAATACGAATATTTTCGTAGTTGGAAATATGTCATTATTTTCTCAATGCCTGTCATCGTTTATCGATTTACTGTTTACCAAAGAAATTTTGCAGGAAGTGTGCATACCAAACAGGTGTAAAAGTCTTTTACTCCGTCGAGTTGAGAGAAAGTGCATAGATTGGATAATCTGTGAAAAGGAAAGTACTTGCCGGATGGTTACGACGAGAAGCGAGAAGAGGTACGTTTTCGGACAGGATTTACGTAAGACCTGACGAACTTTCACGACCGTTTTTGGACAGTTACTTTCCAAAATGCTAACGACGCAATTGTTATTTCACGATGATGTGATATCTACAGATAATGATTCCATAATATGTGAAAAGATCATTATTATATGAGTGACTCCAACTGATCAAAAATCAGTATGATTCAAAATCATTATGATAATAAATGATCGATTATCGCGATAAATTCACATTTTGCATACTTATAAATATGGATAATCGAAATTCAAACAAACTTCGATTGTTTCAACTCTGAAATAGGAGGTTTCGTGAAAGGTGTTTTAATTTTTGATGAAATGATTTAATTTTCCACATCGCGGAGTAAATTGCCAGCGTTAATTTTCTAGGAATATGGCATTCTCATTTTCGCGCTCACAGCCGAAATCCAACGAATACAATGTTCATGGTTCAGGCCAATGCGCGTGAAAGCATAATTAATACATTCACTGCTGGAAAGTTCCACGCGTTGGGTCCACCGCGACGATATGTTTCGCGTTGTGCAAATACCGGGATTTAAAAGCGTTCCGCGGGGACCGCATTTCCCGATTTTCCGGTAGAGACACGGTCCGTTTTAACATAACTTTGCTTTTAATCAGAACGTAAAAGGGCGCAAATTCGCGGTATAATTCTTTGCATTATCCGCATAACGCGGTGAGAGATAGAGAGAGAGAACGCACGTACACACGCGGGGTGGGGTATTTCGCCGCGCTTTACCTCCCGACCGTAAACGAAAATTGCAAAATACGCGCCGTGTACGCCGCGCGCATTTACCCTGGCGTCCAATTTTCCAACGAACGTTTCTCGTTCGACGCCGCGGTTTGCTTATGCCGTTTTTCGAAACGTCCTACAATCGTCACGCACACGTGTGGGCATCACCGTTTCAATTTCAGCGAGTGAAAATTGCAAAATGTATACGCATCGTTGCGCACCCGATGCATTTAGTCATTCTTTTGAACAAGAAATGTGGTCTGAAAAGTCATGTTTCTCTCTTCATAGCGCGAATAATTTTAGACGTATTTTACGATTGTAATTTCACAGACACGCTCGCATCTAGGGTCGACGGACTGTTTAGTGGCAATGCCGATCGAAAGTTGTGAAAGTAACCTCACGCAGCCTTGATGAGGAAAGTAGATTCTCTCAACTTACATATCAAGGGAACATATACTAACACTGGAATTATCAATCATACCAAATTCCCTCCCAAGTGATTTCAAAAAATAAAACTAAATGTAATCTAGTGTACGTGGCAGATACAATGTATAATGACATTTAAATTGATCTCTTTTTGATAATATAAATAAAAAAAGGCGAAAGTAAGATAACAAATTAAAGTAATTGTACCTTATGAGATTCAAAAGAGATCGCTCCATTTCGCTTAGTTGGTCTTGATGAACGGATGACGTGAGCTCACATATCAACTTTGGCAGGCAGGCGGTCTTAATCGTTGCCATCATCTTCGCACGGCGTAAAGCAACTACACAAGAATCAGAATCATTATTTATATGTATCGCATGTGCTATATCATGTTGGAGACGATAAACGATAGATTCATAAATCGCGGAGATTATTTCGAATGACCATGTTCGCGTGTCGCGTGACCAATCAGCTTTTGTCTAATCTGTGACAACAAGTGACAAGGTAAAAGCCAAGGTCTCACGCATGTCAAAAATCTCTAAAAATCTGGGATTCTTTCTTTTCACTTTTCCTTTCATAATTGCAAATAGCATTTCGATTTTTTATTATAAATATATCAGGACGTGAATACATAAATATATAATCGACACAAAAATATATGATAATTGCTGAATATATTAATAATATTAATATTTATCATTACTATTCTTGCAATATATATGTTGAAAGACATGATGTTTCCAATACAGTTATGCACCATACTAAAATATCAAAACTACATAAATAAGTTATTGTTATGGCCATAAATTAAATGTGATTGTTAAAAGATTGCTTATGTAGCACGACGAGAGCGCTAATTATATTGCTAAAGAGATATAAAAAAAGATATAAGATTAAAGCTAAATAATTAACAAACTAACAAATATGACATATTTGTATTGTATTCTACTTTCTAACCCCATTTCCTCGCTCAAAAACTGATTGTAATCATAGTGAGATTTCGATAAAGTCTCAAGAGGAATGAAATATATAGTTCATACACAGACGAAGACATGTTTCGATGACATTTCTCTCGTCATGCCCAATAATTAATATAGCCGACGGCACAATTTTGTAAAGCGTGTGAATTGATAAAATGATAATCAGTTTCATGTAGGATGACAAGCATAATTCGCACCGACTTATTTTTGTGATCGTATAATAATATAGCATAATATGTATGCA
The DNA here is from genome assembly GCF_003672135.1 of Ooceraea biroi. Classification (NCBI taxonomy): domain Eukaryota; kingdom Metazoa; phylum Arthropoda; class Insecta; order Hymenoptera; family Formicidae; genus Ooceraea; species Ooceraea biroi. Next base: position 6,815,450 of record NC_039509.1, read on the forward strand.
GGCCTCACATCTCAAATTTATATGAATACATTTACGTAAGCGTAACTGGAGTGAGGAAATACGATAGCGATTTGCAGAAATGCCTATCATATCGTTTCCGTTCTTATTATCGCAACAAATGCTATTTTATTTCATAAAGTGAAAATAGATATTATACACTCGCATCATTTAATTTATTTCTGTTTGCGGGACAGAGCTTTACATGCCATGTGTCTTCTACACGGTATCCTCGTTCTTACCGTTATCCTTATCGACGTCTTTTTTCGAGAAAACGGGTATCTTATCGTGAGGCCCTTTAAGCTGAGCCTCGGGTTCTCTGACAGTGTCGGTGATGTTCCTCTCCGTTGCACTACCAAAAATTGAGGAGATCAACGCGCTATAATCGCCGGCGAAAACGAGAAACATGCCCAAAAATATCACCAAGCGCACTGTACTCGTGTCCATGTTGATTCCCTTCAATATGGTGAGTTTTGAAAAATACAGAGATACAGTCCAGTGATTTATTTGTTATCAAACCTTTTATAATCTTCACGCGTCTGATTGAAACAAGATGCAAATCCACTGAAGTAAAGAATTACATCTGAAAGAATGAAAACATCAAATTGAACTTTATTAGTTGAGAAATCAGGTCAAACTTGATACATTGAGAAATCAAATTTTTCCTTTTTAAAACATAGGTATCACATGCGTAAAATAACAATAACGACGAGTGCACTTTAGTAATTATTTAATAAAGTTATTAAAAATACGTTGCATTGCGAAATCCGACGTTGCATTCAACGAGGCGCGAACGTCGATTCGCCGCTTTCGACGATCACGCACGCATTACGTAAATGTACAATGGAGTCAATCGCATTCCGCGCAAGCGACTTGAGTTCGCCTTAACCCGAATTCTTGTCAATGGTACACGTGATCGTCGAAACAAATACCTGTCCCTGTATTCGCGATTGACGTAATCAGTCGGTTGACGTTGTGAAACGATCGCGCGGCTTTTCTATCTCGATAGAGGAGACTCTCACTCTCCGTAACTTCCACTTTCTTCGAAGACCGCACGCTGCGGCAATAAAGCTAAATCCTCTTACGGCGTCCGTCTTACTTTCATCCGGGGCGACAAAGTCGCCCTCGAAAGCGAGGCCGCTTCAACGCTGACAACCGCCTTGTATTGCCGCACGCACTTTCAATGCACCGATAGAATTACTCGGCGAAAATGCAACGAGGATTTTCCTTCTGTCGTGTCTCGGAAACGCATGACCTTTCCCAACAGATTGTAAAGATCCGATCTCAGACGAAAATAACTAGAACCTGTTCCCGAATCACGCATTCATAAATGCGCACGTCGCCGGCATTAATTCGCGCGACCTATCCCCATCCTTCGCGACAGCGAACAGAGAGCGATTCGTTCGCTAAATCACGCGCGCGGAACGTCGAAATTCCGGCGAGCAATTACCCGAAAACAAACGGTCAATCCCCGGATGACATCGTTGACTGAAAATCATGCGCCACCCGACGCTCGCTAAATCAAATCACGCGTAAATCGAAATCCGCGCGATACTCGTAACTCAGTACCGTGCGTGCACGCAGGTCCCGCGATTATATACACGCATAGCTGTGCGACGGATTTCTCTTTCCATCAATCGGAGAGCTGTGAAAATATCCGGATAAAATGTTGGACGTCGAATATCACTGTGTCACCAGGCGACGTCTGCGCGAGACGCAAAAGGGTTCGTAAAAAAAGAAAAAAAAGAGAGAGAAAATAGAACAAAGGAGATATGAAAAATGTTTTGCGCGACTCGCGAAACTCGTCGAGGAAACTGCAAAACGTGAAATACGCAAACGTGGCACTGTGTTACGGTATCACTCAGCACACGCGACTGACAGCTCGCGCACGGGGCCGCTCTTCCACCCAGAAGAGAAATACCCGGGCAGAACACTACCGCGGTCGCTCGGAGTCACGGAATGACTGTGAATGACTCGAAACCACGGCGGCGAACCTAACGAGCGTTGTCAGTGAAAGTTGGTCGATCGCTCGCGGGTCTACAGGTTTCAATGACTCGCCCGACGTTGCAGTTCTGCCGTTCGAACGAGACGGTCCGCGCGCAAAGATAATCGCCGGTTTTAGTATCAGTAATAATTATTACAATCGGAAGTACTTTATCCCTTTTTGCTCTCTAATGTCAGAAGAATTACGATAAGTGAAGAAGAATAAAGAAGACTATTTTGTTTTGCGTCGACATAAATGAATTGTACCTCTAAAGAATGCACAAAGGAACTGTATAAAGTGTTTAGACTAAATAATACAGATTGTTTTAATATTGTTCGAACAAATTTTTATTAAAAGAGAACGAGTCAACAAGATATGTTCCAGTTTTAATAGGTGAAAGTTTGGCCGAATTTTATGAGCAGAAGGCGGTCATTCTTCCTTCGATGAATTTTCGATGGTATTTATGCAAAGCGGTCACTTGCGACTGCTAGATTTATGCATCGAGAATGACGTTGTGAGGAAAAAAAGAAAGAAAGAAAGCTTCGATCGACCATGACAAGCAGAGCGTAAAGATGATAATGTCAGTGCACAATTATTAATAGGTCGTGTCTCACATGGAACAGAAATTGCACCGAAAGATTACCGTATGTAGCATAAGCTTTCCAATTGCATGCCAATCTTAATGTGCATACAGCAATTGAATGCTTTCGTTCATGCCTTGAATAAGAATGCAACAGACTAGTAAGCATGCTAACTCAGCAAACGAACAAGCGATATTTCGATAGTCTAAGTTCCACGTAGTTTCTCTAACGTGCTTTAATTATACATGCATGCTAAACACTTTTAAACACACTGCAACCAAGTTGCAACCAAGTTGCAACGTGTTTAAAAGTATTTAGCATGCTTACTAGTCTGTTACATTTTTAATACATGAAAATAACATGTATGTCTAAATAAATAATTCTGGAATAATTCTGAAGAACACGTGTGCTAGAAGTTAAACGATATCTCTTAATAATTATTTATGGCAAACTACATATTCACATGCAAAATGGTTACGCAAGTGAAAAGTGGATCGGTTCATTCACTTATTTTTTTCTCTCGGACATCACCTACGCTTTACAGAGCAGGATTAATGCGAAAGTCCCAGCAGCGAAGATAATTTTCGTATCAAAATTGATGATCGGTTTCATCGCGTCACGAAACTTTTGCAGACTGTAAATTATATGGTAAGCACTTGGGTATGCCATGTTACACCTCGGCTGTCTCGTTTTGAGAGCGTGGCATTGGCATTTTCTTTCCCGCTGAGTCGTACCACTTCGGCGTTATCGCTAAGAGAGATTTTATTCGATAAATATGAGCTGGATTAAGAAATACCATATAATACGCTCGCTTCCTTACCATCGTACAAGACGAAAAGATATAATTGAATAACGCAGTAGCGATCGAGATTAATATAACTTTTTCGGCGCTTGATCAAAAATACGAGAACGAGGACATGATAATAATCAGCATATATTTCGATCGCTGTCTTCGAAACATGTTTTCGAGCTCTTATCGATGAAATGGTATGTCGAACACGTTCGATTGACTGAACTTTCAAAGAAGGAAAACTGCGAAGCAGAAAGTGCTTGCTTTGATTTGACGTGAGATCGCTCATATTTCACGCACAGAAGCCACAAAGAAACGTGCGTTTCATATACGTGCAAATATATACATATATTGTTTTTTTCGTTTTGTAGTATCTCTCGTGTATGTGTATGTGCACGTCCGTCTATTATTCACGTAAAATATAGATAATTGCAGCTATCGTGAAAAATACTCCGTGACATATGATTATAATACGAAATCAATTGTAACAGCAATAAACCTCTTTTATTTATAATTCATGTTTCGATTAAAGTTAAAATAAGAAATAGTCAAAAATGGAATTAAATTAAAATAAAATGAATAAAGAAAAGTTAAGACTTTTATTCACATTTTTTAACAACAATGCACAATATATAACATTGTAAAAATATATAAATGTGTTATCACATTAAAATTATATTTTATTTATGATATACAAAATAATGCATATGATAAACATAACGCTCCAAATACCAAAATAAAAAATGATAAGAAATCATAGATTTTGTCTTTAAAATGTTGAAATTACCTAAAACTCTTATTTTTATCGAATTCTTGCAGAAAAACCGTAGCAAGTTGTAATAGAGATTTTGTAAAAGGTGTAACATTCCTTAAGGAATCCACACGAATTTTACGCAAGCAGGAATACGAGGATTGCCGTAAACGTATCCTAGAAACCCGTTTACGATGTCTTTTTCGATCACCGTCATGATAATTGCTATGTTTTGAGGAAATTCTGCGGATAGCTGTAAGGATATAGTTTGCGAAATTAACTTAATTTGAAGGCTATATTTTGACACATTCAAACTTAGGCTCATGTTGTAATCGAAAGATAAATCGTGACCATGTGATTCAAATTTAACGAACACATTCCTAATTCCTCATTAGCACAACACATGCTCAACCAATTTATTTACATCTATCTAAATAACGTACCTAAAGATATATTACATATAATTGTTAAAATTAGCTCTTACGATATCGATTAATAGATTCCGAGGAAGCTTCTGCCGATGCGCTGTTATTTGAATCCGAGTTTTGGCAGTGCAGTTGCAGGTGCAGCTGCAGATAACGTTCTGCGTTGTCCAGGCGGTCGGCTGAGAAAGATCCCGTATTTTCTAGGAGGTGGTTCCGGCGGTAGGGACGGTGGAAACGACGGTTCGAGAATCTTATTTTAACATCGGGTGAGTTGCAATATATTATTAACCGATTTAGTGGCATAGGTAAAATGCGCTTTAATTAATATTGATTAGTGTACAACAGTAATAATAATTAATAAAATTAATCAATAACAGTAATAATATCCGTTTAATAAACGTTTTATTTAATCCGTGAACGTAAGATATTACCTTAAAGTTCTCGAGCGAATTCGTGGTTCCTTTGAGTCCTTCTGGACATTCACCTTCGCGGGTTGTGATGATATCGGCTGAATATGCAAGTGATTTCTCTGGATATTTGTACTAAAAACCATCTACGATTTAATAATAATTACTGAAGCTGGTAAAAAACGCGATTTCTAAATGTCAAAAAATTACGATTACTTTCTCAATGATCCTTTCTAGTTCGACAATTTTATTGGACGTCGTTATTAATTCTGTGCTCAGTTTGTGCATCTGAATGATTAAACTATATTTGTAATGTAGTGTAATATTATAAACTTATTTATTAATATGAGCATTTCAAATCACTGACTATACATAAGTTATAATGTTCTTACTTCATCTTCTAGATATTTTGTAGTTAATTTTTGCGCATCTGCCTATAAACAATATTATTATAATTATTGTAATTATAAAACAATAAAAGGAAACAAGAAGACACTAACTGTTTTTACGATCACTTCTTGGAATTCCGCCTTTTTATTCTTTAGTATTAACAATTTGTCCAATTTCTAAAAAATTTCTTAGTGAGAATAAATTAAATTTAATAAATTATTCTTAAAAATTACATGACGCATAGACTCTTAAATATACATAACATAAGCAAAATTAAACTCACCATTTTATTGTCCGCAACTGTCATTGACATTTCTTGATTTGACTTTTCTATTCGTTGTATTATCTTGAACGATAAAAGTCATTGAATTAATTTAATCTGTGTGGCTTGGAATATTGAGAAACAAATAAATTCTTTTTGACTTCCAAGTAAGACTTATTATACAAGCCACCTACGTAATTAGCATACCACAGCGCCGCATAAAGCAGGATGTACATCAATATGCAGACATGGACGTTATCCAAGACGTACGCTCGTATAAATGACTGCGAATATGAATATCAATAGAGACATATCAGATACAATCAAGGTAAAATCATTTCGCTTTTGCATTGATTCATGAACGATTACCTGGCGATCGTAAATATCAACAAGCTTTAAAATTGGGTAGGACCTCGTCAACTGGCAGAAGTAGCATGACCTCTGCCAAAACATTTCTCTTTCCGAAGGCAATTCATTAGCAAATTAAAGAGCTACGAGAATCAAGGAAACTCCGGATGCTCTAACAAGCAAAGAAACCCTTTAGCATACCTGTATTCGGGAAATGCTACGAAAATTTCCAGACCTTACTGCATTACGCGTGAATGAATTTCATTTATTATCACCGCTACTCGACAAGTTAGTCGCGAATAGCGGAATGTCGAGAAAAGACGCGCAGAACTTCACAGAGTAGAGCAATTCTCATTGCATCGTGGTACTAAAAATTATTATCGGAATATAATCTCCCTTGCGTGGATATAATAACATCAGACGCAATCGCGATAAATGTAATCTTTCCTGTACAAACATAATTAAGGTGCGAGAGCGCGTGTTGAAGCAGGTGACTTCATATGGCGATTGCATTATCGATCTCTTGCGATTGCGGAGGTTACGGGACGAGTGGTATTGGTAATTCTCGCGATAAGACAGTGTAATTTCGATAAGTGATAACGAGTACAACATAGAGGGTTTATAATTAATCTTATCTCTGTTATGATCATTATATTGTTGTATTTTATTGTTGAACTGTGTCTCTCGTCTCACGCGTAATTCCTTATTAAGCACAGCAACTGTGTAAAACTCTTTTAATTAAATTAATGCAGCTTTTATATACGGTTCATTTACGGCAGCGTTAATTACCATGCAGCACTTTCGCTTCGAACGACGAGCTTTATAATTTTACGATCTCAAATTTCAGACGTCAGCACGGCTACGTCCTGGTCATTAAATGCGCTATTTTGTGGCTTGAACTCGGCAAGCCCGCGACATAATAACGTATTAAATCCAATTTTACGCTGCGCGGGCGTTTTTGTCAGGAATTAGCAGCAATGACTGAAGCATACACCTCGCATGAAATTAAAAGCCGCGAGTCGGAAAGACGGTCGAGAAAGCGGTGAAAATCAAAGTCCAAAAAACTCTAAACTGTTAAACAAACACTCATTGAAGGTTCGAGTGCTCTCTCTAGCCTCAACGCTCAAACCAAATTACGAACTAATCCACGAGGGATCGTTCACTTTTTACGTCAAGCACCGAGTCGGCATCATCGGCGTTCTCCGATTAAATACACAAGGATTATCACATGAAAGGCATACAGACCGCTCGGTGCAACGACATAGCGGCCTATACACGCACGTCACGCATACGTATCTGAATATGTACACAGCCGGTGATACGGTCGAACGTCGGCAGCTTTCGATGGGGCGAGTCCGAGCCACTTGTCGTTTCCCATGACGCCTCGCGGGCAGGGTTGACTAACTAAATACGCAAGTTAGCTGGATCGGAGCCCGAGGCCAGGGTTAAACGAAGCTTAAAAAGCGTCAGACGAGACCATCGCGCCTGGAGAACGCCGAATCAACTGCGAAAACACTTGAGATCACTTAGAGAAATCTCCGCGAAGCTCGATGCGACTCCGCTCTTGCCGATCTACCACCCTCCCAGGAATGTTTATGTAAAACAGTTACCGATAAACGCAGCGACCCTCGAGGTGGAAGCGCGACAGTACCACTTGACGCGTCAAAAACGTCAGTTACACATCGGGGGCGGTGCCGCCGCATAGTGCAGCTGGGTGTAGTTTCGGGGGTGCTTTTGTTGAAGAGAAAAGACGGGATTGAGAAGCGACCTGGAATAGCCAGAATGGAAAGCGAGAGACCGCCGTGAAAGGACCGTTATTATTTTGAGAGGGGAGAATCAGTTTGTTCGAGGGTTCGGATGGTGTTACGCTAAACGAACGTGATACTTGAATTAGCAGCGACCGACTGCGAAATGTTAGGTAATCATTGCTGAAATAGACAACTGTCATATATATCAGCTATCTACGTTCTGTCATTACGCGTAACATACTGTCGCCTTAAATTAATAATACATCCAACTTTCTTTTTATGCAATGGATATATTCCGCGTAAAAAGAAATCGCATAAAAATAAAAAAAGAAATCGTATTCGTTGGAAAAAATTGCGTTAAAAGAGAGTTGGACATGCATAAGTTTGTACAGGCAACTCTCTTTTTACGCGTTCCTCATAAGAAGAAATTTTAAAAAGAGAGTTAGCTGTACACTTAATTTCTCATTTTTAGATACTTTATGAGAGTACAATCCGAGCAAAGGCCAGCCACGATTCACAAGGATATTCATTTATCTTCCTTATCCGGAATCTCTCGAATCAACCCAAGCCTCACCGCACTAAACTCCACACGAAGGAAGGACGGACGACCATGGTTGCCCTTCACGAGCGAGTTATCGCGCGATCGGCGTAAGCGCCAAAGATAAAGGCGGCCCAGCCGGAGAGCCATGGGGGAGGAAAATTGGTCGGCTACCTAGAGCAGGATATCGCCGGAGGATCGCGGATCCTTCTGGTAGGAGGATCTCTCCTGTGTGCGAAATACAGCGGGGACACGACGTTTCGGGCCGACGGCATCGAGACATAATCGATTTGCCGTGAGCTCATCCGTAATTCGGCCCCGCAGTCAGCGCGACAAGAAAGTCTCGACGGCAAAGGCGTCACCCGAGCGAGAAATTACTCATCGTTCTGATTGAGGTTAATTAATCAGATAATTAAGTCCGGCCCCCATCGAGGGGAGCGAAACGCGGCGGGACACGGCGAGCGGAGCGACGAACGCCACTAGCAAGGCGTCTCGTTTCTGTCTCTCGGGAGAAGGTGGTCGACGCTGATCCTCGTTATAAAAATGCTTCTCGTTATAGCCGGAACTAACCCCGCGTCCGCGTCTCTTATCTCATTAACGTTTTACTCGGAATACTCTGCTTGTGCTCCGCCGCGGATAAGGTCGCCGCCGACTCTCGTTTCGCGTAATGAAGAGAAAGTTTGCGCCGCGATATCGCGCTGAATCCGACGTTTTTAGTTCATCACCGTGAGAATCATCAAGGCAAACATCTTCGGTTTGAGTGATAAAAGCTTCCTAGTAACGTTATGTACAAAGTGAGCACTTTTTCAAATTTTAGCATCAAGTTACGTCTACACTTATGCAATCTTCTATCCTCGAGATTTCGCTCCCGCGGTGAAACTGACGAAGCAGGTAAGCTAGCTTCACGTCAGCGTTTCATCCCGCATACGCGGGATGTCACAGAGAGGACTGGGGGAGTTTAAAGCGAATCTCTGAAAAAAAAATCCCGTGCGTTCGATAAATTTTCATGTCACCTTTATCTGACGGTGTTTCACGAGCGGCGCCGACGGGGGTTGGCTCGGTTGCGTATGAAAGAACTCTTTACACGTGACACTTAACGAGAATCTCATAATCTTGCGGGGACGCGGCTCTTCTCTCCCTCCCAGGCATCCTGGAAATCCCTTTGAAGATCTACCCATTGACGCTCGCGGTTTAATATTCCGTCACGGATATTAATGCTCTCCTAGCAACGACTCCTCGTAAATCAGCAAAGCCCCCATGCTGATGCATTTTTCGCTACCGTTTCCCGGCATTTTCCATCTACCCCTATCTGATACAGCTCCACTCTCTCCGATATCGGCCTCTTTCGTCTCGTCCGCGCGATCTTCACCAAACAGTCACGTTGATTGAGAATAATGCGAGATACCAATTACTCCTCTGCATGTTGAATTCATTAACGGAAAAGAAAAAATGCAGCGACGACAGGACGTTCCCCCGAGCTTCTGTATGGCAAAATATGCGTATCCTATAGTCGCACCCTTTAGTCATTGTGCTTTGACGTTGTTCCATATGCACGAAGTAACATAAAGTTCTATGGTATGGGTGTTTGATTTCAACAGAATCATAGAAAGTCACGTCCTGCGCATAAAAAGTTCGCCGTTAAGTCGAAAATCGTACAAAATGCAAAATGCAAAATGCATTAAGAATGAATTTAATATACTTTTTATGCTTACGATTATTGTTATTCGAATTAGAATAGTTAATATAACAATTATTTATTTATTTCGTATTGTTACAGATGAGGCACATACTTGACTAGTCTGGCGCATATCAAGAATTTATTTTCGTAAGTATTTTACCGTCCAGGATTATCACGGTTCGTGCACCGGAAAATATTCCGCTTCGGTTTTCCTCGATTTCTCGCGTGCGCCGTACGAAAAGAAAAGGATGCTCCCTTCTGAGTCCCGATGTTCCACCGAGCATGAAATAAGTGTACACACGAAGTCCTCCTAT